>NC_135962.1:25347480-26081310 GCF_053455715.1 Rhinoraja longicauda | reverse complement strand
TACTGTTACCACAAGAGGGTACACGAGGCTAATATATACCGACCTTCCTGTCTGCCGCTTGATTAACAAGACTGATTACTGTAAGATTTAGAAGAACCCTACTGACATAGTTTTCACAGGCTTTCATTAATCATTGGAACTCGTTTCCTTTCGGTAAAAAAGTTGGAAGCTTGGGAAAATACATAGCTTCATCTCTCACTTTATCCAAGCTAGGGATTCCATCTCAAGTTACTGTCCGGAAGGATCATACTTAGAATTATAGACACACAAAGCTGGAATAACTCAGCGGGACAGGCGGCATCTCTGGAGCGAAGGGTCTCGACCTGAAACGTCACCCATCTTTCTAGAGACGCTGCCTGTCCCACAGAGTTACTCCATCTTTTTGTGTCTACGGTTTAAACCAGCATCTGCAGTTCCTTCTTACATACTTAGAATTATGTTCCCTACTGTACCAATTCTTCTTTAATAGCATTTGAAGTGAAGCATTGCATGTCTTCCTGGCATTCATCTAAGAACGACTGCAGATTTATGGATGACGTGTGCTCAGATGCAGAGCTGTAGTTTTGTGAAGCATAGAGATCTTGAAAATATTTTGTAATATACTCTTGAAAAATAATCTGCAAATATACCATTTGATAAGATTCTGCATGGTAGGTTGCTCTGGAAGATTAGCTCCTGACCAGAGCA
Organism: Rhinoraja longicauda; assembly: GCF_053455715.1. Classification (NCBI taxonomy): domain Eukaryota; kingdom Metazoa; phylum Chordata; class Chondrichthyes; order Rajiformes; family Arhynchobatidae; genus Rhinoraja; species Rhinoraja longicauda. Next base: position 26,080,623 of record NC_135962.1, on the reverse strand, counting down.
ACTGGAGTCTTCGGAGAGCTAGCTGACTGAAGAGAGAATCGGCTTTGTGGAAGGAAGCAGAGGGTGATGATGGAAGGTTGCTGTTCAGACTGAGGCCAGGAACTGGTGGTGTGCCTCAGGCCTGTTGCTGTTTGTGGTTTATATCAACGATTTGGATGAAAACGTAGAAGGCAATGATTCGAAATATTACAGATGACACTAAAGTGGGTGGTATCGTAGAGAAGATGGTTATTTAGCAAATTTGCAGATGACACAAAGCTGGGGGGCAGTGTGAACTGTGAGGAAGATGCTATGAGGTTGCAGGGTGACTTGGACAGGTTGTGTGAGTGGGCGGATGCATGGCAGATGCAGTTTAATGTGGATAAATGTGAGGTTATCCACTTTGGTGGAAAGAACAGGAAGGCAGATTATATTCTGAATGGTGTCAAGTTAGGAAAAGGGGATGTACAATGAGATCTGGGTGTCCTAGTGCATCAGTCACTGAAAGGAAGCATGCAGGTACAGCAGGCAATGAAGAAAGCCAATGGAATGTTGGCCTTCATAACAAGAGGAGTTGAGTATAGGAGCAAAGAGGTCCTTCTGCAGTTGTGCAGGGCCCTAGTGAGACCACACCTGGAGTATTGTGTGCAGTTTTGGTCTCCAAACTTGAGGAAGGACATTTTTGCTATTGAAGGAGTGCAGCGTAGGTTCACGAGATTAATTCCTGGAATGGCGGGACTGTCGTATGTTGAAAGACTGAGGGGATCTTATTGAAACATATAAGATGATTAAGGGATTGGACACGCTAGAGGCAGGAAACATGTTCCCGATGTTGGGAGAGTCCCGAACCAGGGGCCACAGTTTAAGAATAAGGGGTAGGCCATTTAGAACGGAGATGAGGAAGAACTTTTTCACTCAGAGAGTTGTGAAGCTGTAGACTGCTCTGCCTCAGAAGGCAGTGGAGGCCAATTCTCTGGATGCTTTCAAGAGCGAGTTATATAGAGCTCTTAATGATAGTGGAGTCAGGGGATATGGGGAGAAGGCAGGAACGGGGTACTGATTATGCTTGATCAGCCATGATCACGGTAAATGGCGGTGCTGGCTCGAAGGGCCGAATGGCCTACTCCTGCACCTATTGTCTATTGTTACCAAATATCACGGCAGAAACTTGATCAGTTAGGCAAGTGGGCTGAGGAATGGTCAATATTCAACCTTCAATGGAACAATGCCAAGAAGCAGCAAGTGGTATTTTGGTCTTTGTGTTGCTTCAAATGTCTCCAAAGTTCCAAACACTGTTTAAATTGTGACAAGACATAAACCAAAGTACTTCTCGTTCACAGTTAATGCTGAAGCTCATCCTTGCATCCACTTTTTCCAACCAAGTAGATGATGTGCGAAGGACTGTTTTGGGGAACTATTGCATCTCTGCAGAATTTTGATCAGAACTGACCTGCCATTGACCACACTGAAATGGTACTGATTCCTTATCTTTGGCAAAGGCACCTGAAGTAGTTACTGAATGTTGCTAAATAAGCCTAGGTCATAACACTGGACTATCATTTAAAATGTCAAGATCACAGCTGGTGTTATCTTATTTGATGAAACTAGGGAAACAGCTGGTGGAAGGCATTGATTAGATGATAGGTCTATGTTGCTGAAACTCGACCCCTTTGGCTGGTGTCACCATTACTCAGTGAAATCTGTCATCTGTTCGTGCTGTGGCCAAGATGACGATATTCTAATTTAGTTTAGAGATACAGAAACAAGCCCTTCGGACCACCGTGTCCATGCCGACTAGCGATCACCCCGTACACTAACACTATCCTACGCACTAGAGACAATTTACAATTTTTACCAAAGCCAATTAACCTGCAAACCTGTACGTCTTTGGAGCGTGGGAGGAAATCGGAGCGCCTGGCGAAACCTCATGCGGTCATAGAGAGGTCATAAGGTGGTGAATCTGTGGATTTCAGTGCCACAGAAGGCTGTGGAGGCCGTCAATGGATATTTTAAGGCAGAAATAGATAGATAGATTCTTGATTAGTACGGGTGTCAGGGGTTATGGGGAGAAAGCAGGAGAATGGGGTTAAGATATCCATGATCAGCCATGATCATATTGAATGGCGGTGCAGGCTCGAAGGGCCGAATGGCCTACTCCTGCACCTATCTTCTATGTTTCTATGTTTCTAAGAGGGAAAGATAGATTAGCCATGATTGAATGGCGGAGTAGACAATGGGCCGAGTGGCCTAATTCAGCTCCTATCACTTATGAATTTATGAACATTACCCGATTTATTCCTCTCATGATTTTGTGCACCTCTGTAAGATCACCCCTATTAATATCATTTGAATTAATCCAATTAAGAATCATTAACATAAGTATGACTCTTTGAAATCTTTGGTACTAACAGAGATCTTAATTTTACTCTGATGCTGTGTCCAGTTGTTCTTTTTCTCTCTAAAGTCTAAAGTAAAGGCCCTTCACCCCAATGAATCCGAGCTGACCAGCGATCACCCGCACACTAGATCTATCCTACACACTTGGGACAATTTACTTTACTTTTACTTTAGACTTTAGAGAGAAAAAGAGTAACTCGACATAGCAACAGAAGCCAACTAACCTACAAACCTGTACGTCTTTGGAGTGAGTGAGGAAGCCGGAGCACCCGGAGAAAACCTACGTGGTCATGTAAGTCAGCTACTCTACCGCTGCGCCACCGTCACCCTAAAACATACGTGTACAATAAAGTGTCTGATGTAGTTTTGTCACTTACATCAGCGAATGGGGTCTGCCACTTAAAACTGTGCTTGTCGGTCATCAAATAACTAATTAGTATCATTATTAGAAGTGGTAGGGGAGAAAGTGATTTCTACAAGAATAGATCTGACCAAATGCCGCTAGCAAGCAATGCGTTAGTGAACCATGCAAGTGGACTTTGGGAAGCCAAGTAATTTAATATCCCAGCCAGGCAGGTCTTTAAAGGGACTAACAACTGAACCCACTTGTTTGGCTAGTAACAATGCTCCTGTCATTCTTCCCTTTGGACCGACAGAGTAATAGTATTTGTATTAATACAAATTGTCACTTGTCTAATAATACAATAATACAATGTCACTTGTATTATTGCACATATTACTGTGAGGCGGCAGTGGCCCAGCGGTAGAGTTGCTGCCTTACAGCGCCAGAGTCCCGGGTTTGATCCTGACGACGGGTGCTGTCTGTTTGGAGTTTGCATGTTCTCTCTGTGACCGCATGGGTTTCCCCTGGGTGCTGCGGTTTCCTCCCACACTCCAAAGACGTACAGGTTTGTAGGTTAATTGGCGTTTGTAAAATTGTCCCCAGTGTGTAGAATAGAACTAGTGTGAGTGGGTGATCTTTGGTTGGCACAGACTCAGTGGGCTGAAGGGTCTGTTTCCAAGCTGTATCTCCAGACATATGGAACCCTTAACTTTATGCGTGTAAGAAAGAACAAATGCTGATTTAAACCGAAGATAGACACAAAAAGCTGGAGTAACTCAGCGGGACAGGCAGCATCTCTGGAGAGAAGGAAGGGGTGATGTTTTGGGTCGAGACCTTTCTTCAGATAGTGTCTATCCTTAAGTTTATACCTCGGGTTCTGCAGCAATATTTCTGTCTCAGCCCTATTAATACCGATCCAAGGTAGGTCATAGATATTTTCTGAGCAGAAAACTAATGTTGGTATTGAAAATCTGAAAGGACTGCATATAATCAGTTCAAGATGTCTTAAGATCTTTGAAATATTTTTCTAGACAAATGTATTCAGCTTTTCAATCACAAGACAATTTAATTGATAGCTCTCACGATGAAATCAATTGTAATTAATTGCTTAAAGATAATGGATTTTTTTCAGTATCCAGTCTATTTTATTGAGTGAATACCAATGTTCAGCTTTTGAATAATTTATTATTCCTCCATCTGAAGCTCGGTGAAATCAATACGAATATTCTGTTCCAGTTTCTGGCACACTTCCATTGCACTTCCATTGCAATTGCATTAAATATCCCAGGCTGTTCACAACTTTAAATTCACACTAATTTCAAGATATGTCAAGTACTGACGTCTTGTTGAAGATAACATATGATAACCAAGCAGTGGTTCTAGTAGCTTGCACCAATAGAATAAAAAGAAGTGCATTTGCTCTTCACAAAATAAAATGTCAGATTCAGTGCCTTCATACATAAATAACTCTTTAAACAAAACACAAATCATAATACAATAAATGGCAATTGTATTTGTCCAGGGCAAGATAGTCTTTAGACTTTAGAGATACAGTGCGGAAACAGACCCTTTGGCCCAAGTCCGCGCTGACCAGCGATCACGCCGTACACTAGCTCTATCCTACACAATAGGGAGAGTTTACATTTTTTTAAACAAAGCCAATTAACCTACAAACCTGTACATCTTTGGAGTGAGGGAGGAACCCACAGCACCCGGAGAAAACCCATGCGGTCACAGGGAGAACGTACAAAATCCACGCAGACAGTACCTGTACTCAAGATCGAACCCGGGTCTCTGGTGCGGTAAGGCAGCAACTGTACCACTGCGTCACTGTGCCGCCCCCAATCTGTTGGTTCCCTACCCAAAAACGTCACCTATCCATGATCTTCAAAGATGCTGTCTGACCCGCTTGAGTTACTCCAGTACTTTGTCTTTTTTAGGATAATCTGTTTGACAGGATCCCACTTTTTCTCCCTACATTTTCATTTACTCTATCACTTATGGCTCAGCACTACTTTCTTGGGACAACAATTAGCAACTTTAGCAGTAATGTTTGCACCTTATTCATGAAAAAAGATTCTTGATCAATGTTACATTAATGCAGCTTAAGTTTATATAGATAACAATTATGCTGTGCTTCCAAAGCTAGTTTTCACAGAAAGCCAAGGAAGTGTGTTCATTGTGGTAAAAGTCAGAACCTCGGTAGCAATCGAGTAAGCAGCATTTGGTAAGAACATTCAGATGGCGCTGGCTTTGGGCAATTTGTTTTTTTATTTTAACTTCCAGTCATTTTGTCCAGTGCAAGAAGTGGGGCAAGAATTCTGCTTTTGTTGGTCTCTGCAATCCGTCCGTTCAAGATCATTTCATCCAAGATGACATGGACTTTATCTAAATTAAACATGATCTGAATAAATGCAGATGTTAAGGAGAGTGACAATCCTGTTTGAGAAAATGTCGCAAAACACAATCCAATTTCCAACGATAACAAGTTGATATTACAATAGTGACCCTTTAAAGAAGCCTTCTAAAGTGCAGATTGTTTTTGTAGTCTTAATACTATTATCAGTGGGGCAGCACAGTGGCACAGCAGTAGAGTTCCTGCTTTACCGCGCAGGGACCTGGGTTCGATCCTAACTCCGGGTGCTGTCTGTGGAGTTTTGTATGTTCTTCCAGTGACCGCGTGGGTTTTCTTCAGGTGCTACTTTTTTTTCATTATAGAGATATAGTATGGAAACAGGCCTTTCGGCCCACCAAGTCCACGCTCTCGATCAATCGGTGTTTCACACTAGTTCGATGTTCTCTCACATCCCACTCCCTACATGTTAGGGGCAAACTTACAGCAGCCAATTAACCTACAAGCCTGCATGTCTTTCGGATTCGATTACAAGGAGAATGTGCAAACCCTACAGACTTACAACTCATTCAGTCCTCTCTGTCATGCTCTGAATCAATGCTTGCCTACTGCTCAGGTATGTAGTTCCGATCACTGCACTACAGGCAATGCCCATCTTTCAGGGATGGAGGGGGTGGCATTACTAGAAAACACTCCATAATGTGATTTTTACGCAGGGTAAAGCCGTGAGATGTGCACATTTGTCACGAATTAAAGTTGAAAAGAAATTTATTTATTTTGTTTTCTTTTCACTCAAATTCCTTGACAGTGGATTTTATTCCTTATCTCAAGTTTTTGAGAAGTGATTTCTGAATTCTGTTTGTGCAAATTTTTGTAACCTACAAACACCCATAATGTGGGTGTTGCCTGTACAGCAAACCTCTGTTACAATGGATCAGGGGTGGGGGGGAATGGTGTCCGTTATTGCCAATTGTCTGTAACCGAGTAAGGCACAATCATTGTACGTAGTAGAAACAATGAAATGCTGATGATGGTTATTACACAAAAGGACACACAGTGCTGGAGTAACTCGGTGGGTCAAGCAGCATCTCTGGAGAACACGTTAAGGTGGCATCGGGACCCTTCTTCAGACTGATTCAGTCTGCTGTTACTCCAGCATTTTGTGTCTTTTCACCTTAAAACTAGGTGCCGATGCCCAGTGAGCCTTCTTCACCAGTTATTGCATGGTTATCACGGCTGTTGTTATGGCTCACGTTGCAGCCCCTGGCCGACAGCTTTCTTCAGGCCGCTGCCACCGACAGGGCGTGCTAGGTCACCTTGGGGCTCCCTTCCTCTCACCAGCTGCCGCTTCTTCCTATCAGCCATCACTTTGTTTGGTCCTCACTCCACCGCCGCCTCCTTTTCCTCCCCCCACAGTCGTCGACATCTTCCGCGATGGACCTGGTGAGCGAGGAGGGAGCCTCACTGCGACTGAGCACGTCCTGTCAGTAGCGGCGACCTGAAGAAAGCAATGTCTCCAGGGGCTACAAGGTGTGCCGCATCAACGAGACCATGCTGTGCGTGAAGAAGGGCTTGCTGGTGCACTTGCGAGCTGGGGGTGGTGTTGGAAGCTGGGGCTTTAAACGGCCAGGGAGGCGATGGAAGCTGGGGATGATGTTGGCATGACCGTCTGCTCTCATCAAAATCCGTTATAAAGGGGTCTGTTGAAACGAGGTTTTACTGTATTTACCATGGGTAGGTAAACAATAAAACACTTAATCTGATAAGGTCCACTGTGCTTAACTTTTAGCAAAAGGATACATCCAACTCACACTGGAAAAGAAAATACAGAAACAGAATTAGAAAAGAAATCAAGGATTTACTCTTTTCTTGTATTTCAACAAACCCACTGTTTAAAATGGAGAATCCCGAGCTGTGTGGAAACTGCATTATAGAGTAGCTCTCTGTGCTACTCTCATATCACCAAGACTAACTCATTGCATTAAAAGTTTAACTCCTTAAAAACAGCTACTTCCATTTAAAGAGAGGATCATTAATGTAGGAGAGACAAATGCATAATTTACAGGCATATGGGAATCAGTTCCAGAGCCAAAAAGATCAGGGCTCTGGGGAGTGTTTTAGAGCAGAGGGGTCCAGGAGTGCAGGTACATAGTTTCTTGAAAGTGGCATTACCGGTAGATAGGTTGTTCAAGAAGGCCTTCGGTACGTTGGCCTTTATCAGTCAGGGTGCTGAGTACAGAAGTTGGGATGTTATGTTATAGCTGTGCAAGACATTGGTGAGGCCACATTTGGAATATTGTGTTCAGTTTTGGTCACCCTTATAGGAAAAATGTTGTTAAGGTGGAAAGAGTGCAAGAAGGTTTAAGAGGATATTGCCAGGACTTGAGAGCGTGAGCTGTGGGGAAGGGTTGGGCAGGCTGGGACATTCTTTGGGGCACAAGAGAATGAGGAGTGATTTATGGAGGTGTGTAAAATCATGAGGGGAATAGATAGGTTAAATACACAGAGTCTTTAACCCAAAGGAGGAGAATGAAGAGTAGTTAATTTAGAGACAAAAGAGAATGCAGATGCTGTAATCTGGAGCAAAAAAAACAACCTGCTGGAGGAACTCTTGAGGGTCAGGCAGCATGTGTGGGGAAAAAAATGGATACCAACTTTTTGGTTCAGACTGATGGAAGGTCTGAAGATGGCCTCAGATGTCATCTGTCCACTATCTTCTGCAGATGCTGCCTGACCCGCTGAGTTCCTCCAGTAGTTTGATTTTTAACCTAGTTAATCTAGTTGGCACGAGAATCCATGAGTAGAGAATTTCAATACTTACTGCTTTCGGTTAGTTTTCCCACTAAATGCCAGTTGAATTCCTTATTTAGATTCTAGGTATTATTGTTGTATTGGTATTATGCATATGACCCAGCCCAATGGTGTGGCCTTATTAGTGTCTCTTCCTGTTCTTTTCATGATGCGTTGGGCTGCTACATTATGGAATAAATTTAACTCTCCAAACAATATATCTTTCACTTATTGTTAAAATTCTTTAATAACTCACCACTCTGCTGAAGTATTTGTCCAAAACTTCAATAAAATTATGTATCAGTTCATACACTGCCAGTTCATTCTGAAAATCAGAAATAGATTAATTAACTTCACTGTAAAAACAAGGAATTGCAGATGCTGGTTTACAGAAAAAGACACAAAGTGCTGGAGGAACTCAGCAGGTCAGGCAACATTTCACCAGAGAAGTTACTCGGAGATGAATTACTCCAGCATTTTGTATGTTCTTTTTAGTTAACTTCATGACTTCCCTTTCAATGTTATCAATAAATTGGATGGCTGCATTTCACGTGGGAACAGCAATTGCTCAAAACTCCTGAATAAAGGTTGAAAAGTAAAAGAACAAACACTGCCATTATGAGAAATGAGAAACAAGAACAGAACAATTGCTGGAAATGTTCAGTGGGTCAGACAGTGTCCTGTGGCAAATGAAACACGGTTAATGTTTGGGTCGATGACCTTCCATTGGAATTTTGAACAATTCTGGTGGAAGGCCCACAAGCTGAGGTTTTCGAATCGGAAAACGTTAACTCTGTTTCTCTCTCCAGAGAGAATCTCCAGAAGTCTCTATCTTTATAGAGTGAATGTGGAAGATGTCTCCAGTAGAGGGCAAGTCTAAGACCAGAGGACACAGCCTCAGAATAAAAGGATGTACATTTAGAATGGAGATGAGCAATTTCTTTAGCCAGAGGGTGGTGAATCTGTGGAATTCATTGCCACAGATTGCTGTGGAGGCCGTTATTGGGTATTTTTTAAAGCGGAGGTTGATATGATCTTGATTAGTAAGGGCGTCAAAGGTTACGGGGAGAAGGCAGGGGAATGGAGTTGAGAGGGAAAAATAGATCAGATATGATTGAATAGCGGAGTAGACTCAATGGGCAGAATGGCCCAATTCTGTTCCCATGTCTTATGGTCTTATTTATAAAGGATTGTCAATGTCCAAAGTAGTGTGAATGGAGGGAACAATCCAATGGGAAAATGGTTCATCACTATCAGAACAAAGAGAAGTAAACTAACTTCTACAGATGCGCTGTAGAAAGCTTTTAATCGGGATGCATCACAGCACGGTTTGGGAACAGCTCCGTCCAAGACTGCAAGAAATTGCAGAGAATTGTGGATGCAGCCCAGGCCATCAGACAAACCAAGCTCCCTTCCATTGACTCCATCGACACTTCACGCTGCCTCGACAAGGCCACCAGAATAATCAAGGAGGAATCTCACCCTGGACACTCCCTCTTCTCCCCTCAACCATTAGGCAAGAGCTCCAGGTGTGAAAATGCGCAGCTCCAGATTCAGGGACTGTTTCTTCCCAGTTGTTATCAGACAACTGGACTATTTTGTCAACAACTCGAGAGCAGTCCTGAGCACTCATCTACCTGATTGGAGACCCTTTGATTTTCTTTAATCGGATTTTACTGGACTTTTATCTTGCACCTGTATCTGTACACTATGGATGGCTTGATTGTAATCATGTACAGTCTTTCCGCTGACTGGATAACACGGAACAAAAAGCTTTACATTGTACATTGGTACACGTGACAATAAACAAAAAGATTTTGCCACTGGAAGGAAAAGCTGTTGATTTGATATAAGTTTTCTGCTGAAACAAGCAATAGAATACATACTCAGAGCACTGTGTAATTACAGAAGTTCAGCAGATATTGATTCAATGTGAATGGAAGTGCTGTTTACCTCGGCATCATCAATCCCAATTACAACGAAGAGTGCAGCATATTGTCGATAAACTAGTTTAAAATCCTTGTATTCAACAAAGGAACACTGGAACAAAGACAAAAAGCATCCTCATTAATTTAATGACGTTAATTTGTTATATTGATGTGTTGATTCAAATTATTTTTTAAATTTAAAAATATTAATTTATTTTGCTTATGTACTCTTTTCCCATCTTCAGTTAATTAGAGATACATTATATACTAACCTCAACAACTGGATGGTAATGTGGATTTCTCCATCAAAGTGGGCTGTTCGGGAGTAGCAGGGTGATCCACTCAAATGTAAGTTTCTTCCACTGATGATTCTTATTTCATTAAAGATTTCATTCTTTTCCTACTCCAAATATTTCCAGCATACAAGGAATGTTTCTTACCCACTTCTATTCCACAAACCCAATATGGTACATCTGGCTGTTGAAACATGCTCTAGCATCAGAGGCTGGTCTGATGCGTGAGAGGCTGGTCCTCTCACACATCAAATCCAGCATCCCTGCCTCACTGGACTTGCATCAATTTGCATACCGGGCAAACAGATCCACAGAGGATGCCATCTCTCTGGTTCTTCACACTGTCCTGACTCACCTGGAGAGACAGGGCACGTACGTGAGGATGCTATTCATAATCTATAGCTCTGCCTTCAACACGGTCATCCCCACCGAGCTCATCACCAAACTCCAACAGCTAGGCCTCAGCTCGTCGTTATGCGACTGGATCCTGGATTTCTTGATGGAGCGACGGCAGGCAGTGAGAATGGGCCCGCACCTGTCCTCCACTATCACCCTGAGTACCGGCACTCCACAGGGCTGTGTTTTGAGCCCCATGCTCTACTCCCTATTCACATACGACTGTGTTCCTGCATTCGACACCAACACCATTGTCAAGTTTGCAGACGACACAACGGTGATCGGGCTTATCACCAACGGTGATGAAACAAACTACAGAGCGGAGGTGCAGAACCTGGCGGACTGGTCCTCAGATAACAACCTGTCCCTAAATACCACCAAGACCAAGGAGCTGATCATCAACTTCCATAGGTCACATAATGGGGAATATGCTCCGATCTTTATCAACGGGGACAGTGTGGAGAGAGTGTCCAGCTTCAGGTTTCTGGGCACTCATATTTCGGAGGACCTCACATGGTCCACTAACAACGCTGCGCTGGTCAAGAAGGCACAGCAACGAATGTTCTACCTGAGAACACTGAAAAAGTCTGGTCTACCCCAACAGCTGCTGATGACCTTCTACCGCTGCATCATAGAGAGCATCCTAACACATGGCATCCCTGTGTGGTACCTCAGCTGCACGGAGGCAGAGAGGAGAGCTCTTCAGCGGGTAGTCTATAAAGCTCAGTAGATTATCGGAACACAGCTACCAGCCTTGGAGGGCATCTACAACACACGATGCCTCAGAAAAGCCACCAGCATTCACAAAGACTCCTCACACCCCTGCATTAGTCTGTTCGAACTTCTACCAGCTGGCAGACGCTACAAGGCATTCTACGCCCGCACCTCCAGACTCAGGAACACTTCGCCCAAGGGCCATAGCTGCTATGAACCGGTCCTGCTGTGTCGGATGGTGACATCACACAGCGAACCGGCACAGACCTATTCGCACTTTATTCTGTTCTACAACTGTTTCTAATTTTGTTTCACTGGGTTGCCTAAATTTATATTGATTAGCTAATTAATTTATTGCATCGTATGGAAGTCACATGAACAATCTCGTTGTACCCCTGTACAATGACAATAAAGATATATTGTATTGTATTGTATTGTATCAAAATGCTACCTTACTGTAGCTGAAATAAACAAGAAGACAAGACGCATAGTGTTGGAGTAACTCAGCAGATCAGGCAGCATCCCTGGAGGACATGGATAGGTGACTTTTCAGGTCGGGACCCTTCTTCTGACATATTAGTCTTAAGAATGGTCCTGATCTGAAACATCTATCCGTGCTCTGAAGGGTCTCAACCTGAAACATCACCCATTCCTTCTCTCCAAAGATGCTGCCTGTCCCGCTGAGTTATTCCAGTATTTTGTGTCTAATCTGCCTGATGTGCTGAGTTACTCCAGTACTTTGTGTCTTTACTTGGTAAACTAGCATCAGCAGTTCCTTGTTTCTAAACAAGTCAACTTGGTTCTGAAATAAGCAATTACATTTTAAAGAAAGATTTATTCCCAAATCCTGAATAGATTCAGTAACTTATTGAAAGTGTTAAATTTTTACCTGGTCCTTTGTGCGTGTTAGACATTTTTTAATGACATCATATTCTAACAATGTCCTTTTCTGGATTTCCGTAGGTTCATAATATCGGCAGAGTCTTATTTGCCCTTGCTTGTTCATCAAAAGGAAGAATTTAATCATTTTGTAAATCTCTTCAGAAAGACAAACTTTACTCCTTTATGTTTCTGAAAATAAACCAGCAAAATATAGCAATCATTAAATTTATCTTTGGAATTCTGAACAACTCTGCCTTGTTAATAAATCAGTTATTCTTTAGACCTTAGAGTTACAGCACAGAAACATGCCCTTGGGCCCACCAAGTCATCGCGGACCAGTGTTCACCTGTACACTAGCACTGTCCTCACACCAGGGACAATTTACAATTTTTACTGAAGCTATTTAAACCACAAACCTGTACGTCTTTGGAGTGTGGGAGGTAGCCAGAGCACCCGGAGGAAACCCTCACGGTCAGAGAGAATGTACAACTCTGTAAAGATTGCGTAGCACCCACAGTCAGGGTCGAACCCGGGTCTCTGGTGCTGTAAGGTAGCAACTCTACCGCTGCACCACCCAGTGCAGTTAAAACAGGTAAGGTTAAATACATTTACTATCATTTTTAAGTTTATTGCTAAAATGCTGAAATAATTTACAATAACTTTCACACAAGAACTCTTACTGATATGGACTATAAATGTGGAAAATTTGATTCATTAACTCATCAGTGGCCAATGTACAATTATACCATGTGTCTATCGGATTCAATAATTTCTGTTTTGCACTGTAGCTTGTCAACAATAAAAATATACTTAATTTCCAATTGAAATAACTGCTGTTGTGAGGTCAAAAGTTACTTTTTGGGGCTTAAAGAAATGATTATTTAATGTTGGTGCAACATAAAAATGTGATGGAGCAGCAGTAGAGAACACCATGGGTGGATCAGAATCAGATTCAATTCGATCCTCCTACAGATTTTCAGCACAAGGCTAGGCCAGCAATCTACAAGAGTACAGAATTTGAAAGCACTGTTCTCGTGTGCCTCTTGTTGTAAAATGAACTGATAGGAATGACCGGGTTTTCTTCAACACTAGAATCCAATGAAGATCAACGAGAGCAGAAAATGCCATTGCTGGGAAGTGGAAACATGCTCTGTAATGTATCCTTCAAAAGAGAAATATGACCTGACAAGCTTTTACATTGGTGGAACCTGTTCTGCAGACCAAACTGATTACTTTTCAAGAACAAAATAATAAAGAGTAACTCTCAATACTATTCTTCAGTGCAGCAGTGCAACATTGTATAAGATGGCTGTACACAGGTAACATGTTTAAGTGTCGCAAATAACTTTAATAACCACATTATAAGAAGAGTAAAGGGCCTGTCCCAGTTACGTGATTTTTAAGGTGACTGCAGGCGACTGTCAAAGTCGTAGCAGATCGCCTAATTTTTTTTTACCCTACGACAATGTCTACGACAATGACCACGACAATGCCGAGTCAGGTCGATACAAGTTCCTTTTTTTGTGAAATTAGCACCTGGCGAAGAGATTACACCGTCTTTGGAAACATCGCAAAATTCCCACGCTTACCTGACCGTCAAACTTTTGTCTCCAATCTACCTGTTAAATGTCCTGATGGTAAATAAATTGGTTAAACAAAACTATCTTCTGGTATCTTCAAATCACAGGCGCAGCGGTAGAGTTGCTGCCTTACAGCGAATGCAGCGCCGGAGACTCAGGTTCGATCCTGACTACGGGCGCCGTCTGTACGGAGTTTGTATGTTCTCCCCGTGAACTGCGTGGGGTTTCTCCGAGATCTTCGGTTTCCTCCCACACTTCAAAGACGTACAGGTATGTAGGTTAATTGACTGGGCAAATGTAAAAATTGTCCCTAGTGTGCGTAGGATAGTGTTAATGTGCGGAGATCGCTGGGCGACGCGGACCCGGTGGGCCGAAGGGCCTGTTTCCGCGCTGTATCTCTAAAATCTAAAAAAAAAATCAAATGCCTTTTCTTAATTTAATATTACGTGCTTCTAAGGGTTTTTCAGTGAACCTCCAGCAGAACCAATGCGTTCCCGAGGGAGACTTGGAATCTGGTTTTAACGTGACGTCCGGGACTTTTCCGAAAGACAGCGAGAACCCGACTGCCAGTACTGTTGTCCCCACTGTCTTTGTATCAGCCTCCCCGGTATCAACATCTTTTGCTTATCCAATCCCGCTGAAAATCCCACGCCCACTCTTCCTCCTACTGTTGGGAGATAGGATGCCTTGTAACCTGCTGCAGTCAGGGTCGAATAAAATAGACACTACCGTTATCAGCGGTATGAACATTGACTTCTCCAACTTTAGATAGTTCCTCTGTCCCTCTCTTCCCCTCCCCCTTCCCAGTTCCTCTATCTTCCTGTCTCCACCTATATCCTTTCTTTGTCCCGCCCCCCTGACATCAGTCTGAAGAAAGGTCTCGACCCGAAATGTCACCCATTCCTTCTCTCCTGAGATGCTGCCTGACCTGCTGAGTTACTCCAGCATTTTGTGAATAAATACCTCATACACTACCCTACACACCAGGGACACTTTACAATTTTTCCAAAGCCAGGTGGGAGGAAACTGGAGCACCCAGTGAAAACATGCGGTCACAGGGAGAATCTGTAAACTCCGTATAGACAGCACCAGTAGTTAGGATTGAACCCAGGTCTCTGGCAGGTTTTGTAAGGCTCCAGGGTCTCTGATGCTGTAACGCAGCAACTCTACCGCTGTGCCACTGTGCTGCCCTGCTGTCATGGCTCTGAACTCCATTTAGTAACTTCTCTTCTGTAATCTCTCCTGTACACTCTGCCAATTCACCTGGACTATAAAACCCATAAAGCTATTATCAATGACACCCTCTCTACAGACTCAAGAGACACCAGAAACTAGATGATGGAACCTAAAGCAAAACATAAGCAAATTGCAGGCAGCATTTGTGGAGGTATCTGAACACTTAATCGTTTAACTGGACTCTGAAAGGTAATGACCAAGGCATCTCTATCACTGTTCTGCCAGACTATCCAGTCCAGGTAAAGGGCTCGAACCAAAAGGACAACTGTCAATTTCCCTCCAATTATGCTGCTGTCCCTCTGAGTTCCTCCAGCAGTTTGTTTTTTTGCTACAAATTCTATGTTCTTGCTTTCAATAAGACACTATCATGCTCCTTCCTCAAAATGGCCACGATTGTTGGATAGTGATCAAAGGACTGTAGTTATTTCCAGTCCTATCTCCCTTTGCTCTTGTGCACAGTAACATTTAGATGACACACTCCTGCAACTGGCCCAGAGAGATATATCCTGCAAACTTGCCTTCTGATGATCTAAATATGAGTTGTTACTCTTTTAGCCACTAGCTAAAATACTTGGGTGTTTAAAAGCTAAATACTATTAGAAATCTCTCTCAGTCCCTTTTTGTTTCATAGCATCCAATATAATCAAAGACTAGTCCCACCCTGGCCATTCTTTCTTCTCCCTGCTTCCGTCCAGCAGAAGGTACAGAAGCTTGAAGGCATGTAGACCAGACTCAGGAACAGCTTCTTCCCTTCCATTATCAGGCTTCTGAATGTTCCACCCAGAAGCTAGGGTACTGTATGATTCACCTCTACCCCACTGAGGACATTGGACTTTGTCTACAGAGCTACAATGCTGAGAACTATATTCTGCTCTCTAAATCTTCCCCTTTGCTCTATCTATCACATATGTTTTGACTGATTGTATTAATGTATGGTGTATGTGATCTGACTGGATAGTTTGCCAGCATCTCTGTAGAACATGGATAGGCAATGTTTTGGGTTCTTGGTCTCTGATTGCTGGACTACATTTTGTACTTTCAAAATAAGGAACTGTAGACAATAGACAATAGACAATAGGTGCAGGAGTAGGCCATTCAGCCCTTCGAGCCAGCACCGCCATTCAATGCGATCATGGCTGATCACTCTCAATCAGTACCCCGTTCCTGCCTTCTCCCCATACCCCCTCACTCCGCTATCCTTAAGAGCTCTATCCAGCTAGATGCTGGTTTACAAAAATAAAAGACACAAGATGCTGGAGTATCTCAGCGGGTCAAGCAGCATCCCTGGAGAGCATGGATGTGTAGTCTGAAGAAGTCCCAACCCGAAACTTGACCTATCTATGTTCTCCAGAGATGTTACCTGACTCGCTGAGTTACCCAGCACTTTCTCTTTTTTTTCCTAAACCAGCACCTGCAGTTCCTTGTTTCTGCAGTATGAAATGTAGTCCTACATCAGTGACATAGAACCATAGCTTGAAGTGGGCAATAGTTTAGTACTTGAACCAACTTTCACGTTTTAAAAATTAATCTCATTTACCTGCTTTTTAGCAAGGTGGGTAGGACTAGCAATTGTCAAATTACACCCCCCCCCCCCCCCCCCATCACCCCCTTACTGAACCTGATGGAACTCCAAAGCTAACAGCCTGACGAACTGAAAACTACTTATTCTGGTTCTGGTTGATTACTGTGCAAACACCTCATAAGTGGTTATCTCGCGCAGGTCGGAGTGAGTAGAGTAGTGATTACATTTTGAAATGGGTCTTTTTGACCAAGTTGAGATTTAGTTGCTCAATCCCCCTTTTAAATGATTGAACATCGGGTGCGCCACGTGTATTGCATGGTAACATATTCCATTCCCTTATTGTCCTAGGGTAAAGGGAATATTGGTAGCCAAGTTTATTGAAACTCGGCGAGTTGATGGTGTAGGGACTGGTATTTTGTCTTGTTTCATGGCCATTGGTTCTGTGGGATGACAGAAGATTTGATGGTGTGATTTTGTGAATCTCTTTGTAAATTGCAATAAGTCTTAGCCTGATTCTGCGGAGCTCTAGGGTTTCCCATCCGAGAGAAGTCAGCATATTATTCATGCTTGATTTGCGCTGGTAGTCATTACATACAAAGCAGGCTGCTCGGCATTGTACTTTCTCCAGGGTGATCTTGTTGTTCTTGTTGAAAGGATCCCATACAGCTCCACAATACTCCTTCCTTCTCTCCCGAGATGCTTCCTGACCTGCTGAGTTACTCAAGCATTTTGTGAATAAATCGATTTGTACCAGCATCTGCAGTTATTTTCTTATTCCACAATACTCCAATTTGGGCCTGACCAAGGACTTGCAGGCGTTCTCTTTGACGGATGTACTACATGCGTGGAAATTTATTTTAAAGAGGCCGAGCGTTCTATTTGCTTTGTTAGACACTTGACCACTAAAATCTTTGCTTAATTCGACTCCTAAATCTTTGCTTAATTCGACTCCTAGATATGGGTGATGGTCGACAGCAAGAAATGTATTCCAATAGAAGCGGTTTAGTCTTGTGTGAGACATGCTTGGTATGACATTTGGTTGCATTGAATGACATCTGCCAGGTATTCCCCCACTCACTTATCATCCCTTCAACAGCCAGAAGAGGGGTCCTGACCCCGAAAGATCGCCTCTCCGTGTTCTCCAGAGATAGACACAGAGTGCTTGAATAACTCAGAGGGTCAGACAGCATCTCTGTGTTTACCTTGCAACACTACGGCTGCTGCCCGCCTGTTCCCCCGCGCGCGCCCGCCCGCGTGCTCTTTGGCAAAATCCCAGGTCGTGAACGATCGCGAGCACGCCCCTCTCCCCGACCCACGTGACCCGCCCCCCCTCCCCTCCCCTCCCCTCCCCTCCCCTCCCCTCGAGATCGGAGCGCGCGCCCCGCGACGACCCCCTCTCACCCCGAGCGCGCGCTCCCGCGGCGGGAACGCGCGCGCCATCGGGAGCGCGCGTTCTGCCCACAATGCAGCGCGCCGCCATATTCTGCAGAAAGAATGTCCATGGCGGTTCGCTGGCGGCGCTGAGGCTCGTCGTCGGGCTCTGCTCCTCCTCCCTCCCCACCTGATATACAGTTATAACAATAACCTTATTAATTAATAATAATAAAAAACATGGATGAACACCCTGGGGGGATGTCCTCGCATACTAGTCCAGGTGGCGCTTTGCTGGGCCCGGGAAACAACCGGAACGGCGTTAACAACAACAACAACGGCGGCGGAGTCTGGCAGCAGCAACAGCCGCTGCAGCAACAGGCGGTGGGCCAGCAAGAGGAGCTGCAGCGGCCCCACTACACCATCCCCGGCATCCTACACTACATCCAGCACGAGTGGGCCCGCTTCGAGATGGAGCGAGCGCACTGGGAGGTGGAGAGAGCCGAGCTACAGGTAGGGATGAGCAGGGCAGGCGTGGGCTACCCTCAGTCAGCCAGGCCACGGGCTGGCCGGGGGAGGGAGGGGATAGGGGTCGGAGCAGTAACTGGTATTTACCCAAATGTGGAAGCCTTCTCGCCGCTGCCGCCGCCATTTTGGTTTCCAATATGGCGCCAGCCTGCTGACTAAAGCTGGGGACAATTTGCGTGTGTCTCTCTGTGTTTGTGTGCTTGCCTCATGCCCTCTATCCACCCCTTCACTCACTCACCAGTCTGTCAACCATCCCACTCACCGCTTGAAGCTGTGCCCACCTTCCCCTCCATCAGATCACAAGGGGTTCCCCCTCAGCTCAGGCTACCTGTTCTTATACAATGTGGGGAGACACAAAGTGTTGGAGTAACTCAGCGGGTCAGGCAGCATCTCTGGAGAAAAGGAATAGGTGACGTTTCGTGTCGAGAGCCTTCTTCAGACAGGACCAGCATCTGCAGTTCCTTCCTTCACACCTTGTACAATGTGGGGTTGTTTGGTCGTTGCTCGCGCAGCATTTCAGGAACACTTGATGCCGGGGAAGACTCACGTTCTGTCACTTGCCCAAAGTTAACAACCTAATCACGAAGAAAACGTTTCCTTTAAAATGCTTCAGACGTGCTCTTGCAAGTTTGAGTTGACTAGAGCATTAGAAGTGAAATAATGTTATATTGTGTATGGTCGGCTTGAGAACAGCCTGTCTTGTATTTATCTGCGATTTAATTTTCAGACTGGATTTGTTGTGGATAATAAGTATTAGTAAAGTATATGTTAAAGTAAACGTGGAACATCGGAGATAAAGTTTCATTTTATAGTTCAGTAATCTACTGCCTTTATTGTACTTTATGTCACTTACGTTTAAATGCAACTTCGCCTTCAGTTTGTGAACGAGAACAAACTATTGCTTGAAATCATAACTTATCGTTACATACACAATGTGTAGTGCAATGACGTGTTGAGCATCGGTAAAGTAAACATTGAGAAGGAATTCTCTTCAAATTTCTGTCACGTTTAGGATGTGATTGGTTTTGTAAATTTTCATACGTATTATATTTTAAACTAATACTTTAGACATTGAGCATACGTCATGTATAATGTGACTCGGCATAATTAGAAATCCCATTATGCCCAGAAAAGTGCATGGCATCTGTAACTATAAGCAGAAAACTTCGGGACGAATGGATTATTTTTATTAGCAGGGGAATTCTATGATTGCTTTTTACTTAAAAATTAGTTCACTTTATGAAGACATTTTTAGTCGTTGTTACATTTAAGACCCACTTCATAGTCCAGTGATTTGGTATCCTTTATTAAAGGTAATGAATTTCTATACTCTGTATGTATATTTCATGCATTTTGTATTGCATGATTACATTCTCCTTTGTGGAAATAAAATAAATATAATGGCATTGGTATTGAATTATTTTCCCCCACCACATTCCCATAAAAATACTTTACAGTTTTCTTTAAAATATTATCATGTCATCTTGCCTGAATGGCAGCATGTGCCTTTACGGCAGAAAGATGTAGAATCCATTCCAATTCCAATGTTTGATAATCTAAAATGGCCCTTCGTTTCCGTGCTATGTAATTGTATTGTTGGAAATCTTTTTTTGGATGATATATTTACTCTTTCCATCTCTTATCGTATATCTATGTTTAAACCGCCTCACATAAAATGACTAAATTCATGGATGAACGTTAATATTGGAAAATGTAGGTATCTAGAAGGATTATAGGATTGCAGGAGACATCAACAAGAGGGATGTTGGGGAGGTGGAGGAGGAAATAAGTGAGAATGGGGGTATTTGAAAACAAGGATATGGAATTTTGAGGCATAACTGGCTACATAATAAGTTTTGGCAGCGTGCTGGTTGTTCAGAATTTGGCACGGCAAACTTTTAGATGGCATTCTTCATGATTGTAAAAAGCTTGTTGGAGTAGTAAAAATTAGAGATGATAAATGAAAATCAAGATGGAAAACCTATCTAAATTAAGTTTTGGTGTTCGCCAGATTTCGGCAGGGTTTATTTGGGATAAATTTATGGTGGTAGAAATAGATTAATTTCGCGATGCTCAACTTTTAATTAAATATGATACGAGGTTTGTGAACACTAAGCTTCAGTTTCAGGCACTTGCCAGGAATAGTAATAGAGCTAATGACTTAGAAACAAAGTTTCTAATGGGGACCAAAAGTAATAGTCCTGGTCATCCCAATGTTCCTGTGGAGGAAAGTTCAGTTCATCTGGTGCTGGAATTCAGACAAGCAATCTGGCAATGTAGGGACGTGGTGAAGTAAATCTGGGTATGATCAGCCCCGTGCAGAGACTGACGAGGCCTTCAGTGATTTATCTTTCATCAATTTCAATCACAACTAAATTACTTTGTCATGTTGACTTTAGGTACATATTGGTGCACATTGCCTCGAATGCGTCTTCAGTTTGTAAATGTATTAAGGAAATCTATCAAACTTTATTTCCAACTTGAGGCAATATCAATTTTGAAATTACTTGTAACTTAGCTTGCAGCCAGATGGAATGAGGATGTTCAGGATTTGGTGCCGTGGACTTTTAGGTGACCTAATTTATCAACTGTAGAACAGAAAGTACCAGAGTGTGTTCTGAAAAAGAGTGTTTTACTTGAAGTGTTAACACTCTTTTTCAACAAATGCTACCTGACTTGCATGTTTCCAGCATTTTCTGTTGTTTCAGCATCTACAGTTTTGATTTTCATTGAGACCAAAATGTAACACTATCTGAGGAAATGAAATTGCTTGTTTTGCATGTATTGTAAGAAAATAACTGCAGATGCTGGTACAAATCGAAGGTATTTATTCACAAAATGCTGGAGTAACTCAGCAGGTCAGGCAGCATCTCAGGAGAGAAGGAATGGGTAACGTTTCGGGTCGAGACCCTTCTTCAGTCTGAAGAAGGGTCTTGACCCGAAACGTCACCCATTCCTTCTCTCCTGAGATGCTGCCTGACGTGCTGTTACTCCAGCATTTTGTGAATAAATACCTTTGTTTTGCATGTATGTTCACTCTTTACAGCAACTTAATGATGCTTTTTCATCTATAGAAAAGGCAATGAATGCATTTACAATCCATTGTTAATCTGAGTGTGCACAATTGCTTTGTATGACTAACCTTGTTCAATTATAATACATGAGATTGATCCAACAAAGCAATTTGTCCTTTCTAGATCTGAGCCACTAATTATGCTGGATTTACTCAACCCCACATTTAAAGTTATTAATTGACTTTGCTTTTTGTGAGAGTGTAGTTTGAAGAGAATATCAAACGGTCATAAGTGATAGGAGTAGAATTAGGCCATTTGGCTCATCAAGTCAACTCCACCATTCAATCATGGGTGATCTATCTCTCCCTCCTAACCCCATTTTCCTGCCTTCTCCCCATAACCTCTGACACCTGTACTAATCAGAATATGATTCTGTCCTCAACTAATTTTTCTAGTGCACTTTTAGCAGGAGTTGCAGCACAGAAACCAGGAGTGATTGATTTGTCTATTATCTTTAATCCTGATTTAACAGCTTCTCTGTGATATAAGTTTACCTTAATTGAGGATGGGCCAGAAAATTGTTCCGTCAATCATAAACTTTCCTCATTTGTATGATTCAGAAATGTTGACTTTAACTTTGAATTATTGTGACTAATATATTGGGCAGTTTAATTTCCCTCTGAAATCCTCTGATTGGCATTAGTCTTTAGTTTCAGTGTTATATTAACAATTTAGCAGTGGACATGAAAGACGTTTATTCTTGTGTTGGCAGATACTATGTTTGTTTTAGTATTACCAAAATCTTGAAAGTACCAATAAAATATGCTGTGGGTTGTACTTGGTATTTACTTAATTGTGATGGACACAATGAGTTCAGAATGCCACTCACAATTTGGGGATCATTAATAATGTCCGTATTTTTAACAAGCACCTTGAAAGTGGGGCTGTAATCCATTAAAAAAAGTGTAATTTCAGTCCTATGTTTTATATATGGTTATGGTCTGTTGTAATTACCCAAATAAGTGTTGTAGATAATTTAGATTTTTAAATTGCCAAATAAATTTCATTTGATAACTTTTTTGCCTAACTTTTAAATAAGCTGATTTAAAAAAATCTATTTTTGACAGTGAAAATAAATTTCTTGCACAGATTTCAGAATTGTACAACGTTGACTACTATTGTTCCCCTTTGAAGTAGCTATTTCTAAATCATAAAGTTCAGAGAATTCTTATGGTATTAAATTTTATGTGATGTAAGATGTACAGTTTGTTACAAATAGTCATGTTCTACCTACTTTTAGCCTAAAAGAAAAATGAAAGTTTAGGAAGTTAGGGCCAAAAGGAATACAAAAGGAATTTGATAAAAAAATTAAAGAGAAATCAGGAGGGCTAAAAGGGGCCAAGAAACGTCGTGGGAAAGTAGTATTAGGGAAAATCCCAAGGCTTTCATATGTGTGTTAAAAACAAGCAGGTACCTAGGGAAAGGGTAGGTCCAGTCAAGAACAAAAAGGATCCTGAGAAAGTGGGTGAGGAAATAAAATATGTACTTAACATTGGTAGTCAGACAGCAGTAGGACATGGATGATAGATGGATCAGGGAGTTTTAAGCTTGTATTGTAGGGCATATTGATATTACGAAGAACATGCTGTTGGGGTCTCTTGAAGAACATTTAAGGTGAGGAAAGGAAGGAGATTGCTGGGGCCTTGGCAGACATCTCTGTATGCTCTTCAGCAGCAGGGGACATCCCAGAAGATTGGAAAATAGCTAGTGTTTTACTTTTGTTTACAAAGGCCAATCCCCATATGTAGTGCTACCTCAAGAAGGTGGCTAATGTCATCAAAGACTCGCAACACCTTGGCCACGCTCTCATCATGTTGGTACCACCGGGAAGTAGCTGAATAATTTTGAGCACGAAACATTGGACTCGTAACATTGAGCACGAGCTGCCTCTCCGGTATGTTAAATTTAACTTGGTGGATTCAATTGCTTGGTGGTCGATTGAGGTAACAGTTATGGGTTTATAAGATTCAATGAAACATCAATTTCTGTACATTGTTGTGATTAAATGTAATGCTCTTTTTTATTGAAATGGAGAATGCCATGGACATGGAGGAGCCAAATTATCACCAGTAGTGAAATTTTAACTGATACCATCTATTGGTTAGGGAAACTGAGTTGATGGCACAGGCCATCATTTAAACAGCTTTAGGCAAGGGACAGATGTGAGATTAGAGATTTTGTGCACTGCCTTGCTATTGATGTGCATTGAATTGTTGTAATTCAGTGCTAGATGCACACCATGAAAGTAATCACTCTAAATAACTGGATAATTGCTAACTTATTCTAATAAACCACCTCAGTATTGAAAATAAATTAATACAGTTGTGAAAGCTTATTTGAGATTTGGAATTATTCAGATTTTTAATCTCAGGCAGCTTTACTTTTATTTTCCATCTGTCTTTTTCACATCTCTCCAGACAAATTATTTTCCTTTACCTGATTTGACATTGAATTCACAAGCTTCAATTTATTCTTTTTACTTTTTCTGTGTACTGGAATCTTTGAAATCTCATTGTTTAAGAAGATTCACTGTTGACCCTGCTGTTCATTGTGATTCAAATGTTTGTTTCATTTGTTATCATCATCAGTTTTGATTTGTTGCAATTGCGTGGGCAAAATTCTTTCCCCTCATCCTTTGAGTCCAAGTAAATGTGCAATCTTGTTAGCTGGCCATTCACAGTATATGCCCATTCACAGTGTATTATGCCCATTCACAATAATCCTCCTGTTTTCTGCCCTCCTGTTTTTACCAGTACTCATAATAGGACAAAAATGGTCAATTAAGTGTGCAAGTGACAATATATCACAACTGGCAACATCTTTGCAATGGAGTATCGGTGAAATGGGTCATGTTCTACTTCAGAACAAATTCTTTCACTTGAGCATTTAGAATTATTTTCTTTTTTTACTCTAGTCAAGTGACTGATTGTTTAATTCAGCATGGAAACAGGCCCTTCGACACACAGAATCCACACCGACCATTGATCACCTGTTCACACTAATTCTATGTTAATCTGCTTTCTCATCCACTCCCTAGACAGGAAGGGCAATTTACAGAGGTCAATTAACCTACACATCTTTAGAATGTGGGCGGAAATTGGAGCACCCCGAAGAAACCCACGCAGTCACAGGGAGAAAGTGCAAACTTTACACAGACAGTACACAAGATCAGGATCGAACCCGGGTTTCTGGCGCAAAGAGCAACAGCTCTACCAATTGTGCCATAATGCCACCTAAATATTGTGTACATTTATAACATAACCTCAGTACTCCTTGTATTCTATGCCTCCTGTTTTATTTATTTACATGTTCCTGAGTGTTTACATTTTTGCTTTTTAATATTTTAAGTAATTATTTTGATTTTAAAATATTCCTGAATATCAATGACATTTACAAGCAATCAGTTGGGTAAACGTTTGTTGCAGTGGTAGGGCAGGATAGGGTTTTGTCTGTTGCATGGCAAGTTTTAAATCATACAAAGACTCAACATTGACGATTGGGTCAACTGGAATGAACAAATGGACTTTAGTTGACCCTCCAAAGACGTAAGAAGGAACTGCAGATGCTGGTTTAAATCGAAGATAGACACAAAAAGCTGGAGTAACTGCAGGACAGGCAGCATCTCTGGAGAGAAGGAATGGGTGATGTTTCGGGTCGAGACCCTTCTTATCTTCAAAAGATAAGTACTGCCTTCGCGCATCGGTCAATGATACTGCTGGTGCTAACTGGCAGCAAAGTCTTGCATGGTTTCCAGAGAGGCAGTGAGTCATGATAATATTTTTGTGAATTCACAAGCTAATACTTCATCATTAATCATATTGCATCTCAATAAAAATATTTCAATATCACAAATGATGTATATTATAAATTTGGTTTCTGTTGCAATGTAGCAATAAATATAAAATGTACTCTGATTAAAAAGGTGAGTCAGCTGTACATATTTAGAAAAGGTGGGAGGAGGAGAACTGGATATGTATTTTGAGCTGCTCTTAGAAAAAATAAGCATTTCTGACTCCTGTTGAGAAACAGACTATTTTTTTAGATCTAAATTAAACTCCACTGTGTGATCTTTAATTTCATTTTTGAGCTGCATAAAATAGAAGTCAAAACTATAGTAGAATTTAGATTCAGTACTATTGCAAGTTAGTTGATTAAATATAGTTGGTGGTATGGCTACTAATAGCTGGGAGACTAAGGATCTGGCCTATGTGGGTTCAGATCAGTACTTTGAATTTATGTTTTGTTTGAAGACTGGGATCTGGATTCTTTGTGGCTTTCAAGGCTTCATACCTGGATTGTAGTTGTAACTCAACTTTTTCTTTAGCTGACCATTTTCTTTTGTTTACAAAATATTTTTAGTTTGGTTGTGAAGGTCAGACTTTCCACTTTTTAACATGTATTTATTTCTATTTTTAGATTTGTTTAATTTTGCAACTTAGCTGTAGTATTTGATCAGAGACAACAGATTAGTTTGTGTGCAAAGCAGCATTGTTGGAAATTATTTTAACGTTCATATTGATAAACACCAAGGAAAAGTGCAGAATAAATCATTATGCATGGGATTGAGGGTTAGAAGCACGAGATAATTTAAAAAAAACTGTGGAAAATAGGGACATTTTGAATAGTGAATTGTGCAATGAAGTTGAATAAAAATGACCATTTGTCGTGTGTCTCTTTCAGCAGGGAATATTTTATAATCCCATTTCGTATTAAACTCAATAGATCCTCGTGTAGAAGTCCATACATTTGCATAAACACAATGGTGCCAATGATGAATATTCTCTGGATATTTGAGATTGACATTTTTATTCAGTACAGGTTTTAAGGCATTTTGAATGTTTTCTATTTAAATTGAATTGGTGTCAAAAAATGGCAATCTATCTTTAGTTACATATCATAAACCTGTTCTGCATTTGGTGCTTTTTCTTGATGAATTTTCTCTATTAACTTTTTCATTAACTATATAAGCTATGAATAGAACTGGATGTTATTTCCTTTGTAAAACCATTTGTGAGCAAAGTTACATAACTAAATTAAATAAAAAGCAAAATGCTGGAAGTACTTAGCAAATGCAACATCAATGGGAAGAGAAAATATTAACTTTTCAAGTCTGATGAAACTTTAACATTGTTTCTCTCTCCACAAATGCTGCCTGATTTATAGAGCATTTCCAGCATTTTCTGTTTTTATTTCTGATTTTCAGCATCTGTAGTCTTAAATTTATATGAGATTGTTGGGTCATTGGTACATATCCCTTTTTTTCTCATTGCATCTCAAATTAGCAATATGAATGCACGACTATCATTGTTTTTCAGATGAGGTGTGATGTGTTTTGTTTAAGAATTATACAGGGCTAGGGCCAGATCTAATGTAATCGAAAGGTATAGGAAAATTTGTAAATTTAGATTTGTAATTCATGGTATGCTTTGATAGCATTTACATTTTCTTTTTGGTCTATTGAACAACCTGTTCAAATAGTTGAAATGAAAGATATAGCCAATTGAATATAACAAAATCAGAACTTTTTTTGCATCCATGTTTGTACGTATGACTAAATTATTTTTAGATCAGAAGGAGAGCGTATTGCTAAATTGTCGAAATAATTATATAGCTGAAATGTTTTATTAAGTAGGTATCAAGGGTTACAATGTTTAATTAAAACAAATTGTAAGAGTTATAACAAGGAACTGCAGACAGTTGTTTATATCAAAGATAGGCACAAAATGCTGGAGTAACTCAGCGGGTCCAGCAGTATCTCTAGAGATACTGTCAGCGGTGTTACTTGTGCATGTCTCAAGAACAAATTTATTATAGATGCCATGGTGTCCTGAAATCTAACCAATAAGATTTAGGTTCCTGAAAGGTGTGTAAGGAGAAAAATATGGCTTTTTTTTCAAAAGCATGTTACTGAATAAACAGTACTTCATGATACAAGATCGTGTATCTTAAATATAAAATAAAAAGTTATAACATTAAAAAGGAAAAATAAATAAATTTGTTTGTTGGAATCTAGGATGATTATGTTATTTCAACTTTTAAAGTATTCAACTTATCGCATTCAAAGTGACTGAGTGGTTACATACTGACATTCATAGAAATAACATTAGAAAGTAGGTGCAGGAGTAGGCCATTTGGCCCTTCTACCCAGCACCATTTCAACTCTGGGAACGTGATTTTGTTTTGACTGCTTCAAGCCTCCAGAGCATATGGTATTTTTTTTTAAATGAATGATAAAAATGCCATGTTTTTCAATTTATGTTTTTTTGAGTTTGGAGCCAAGTGTGTTGTTTGGATAGAGTGCAGCGATTGACTATCCAGTGGTAGACACAAAATGCTGGAGTAACTCAGCGGGTCAGGCAGCATCTCGAAGGGTCTCGACCCGAAACATCACTCATTCCGTCTCTCCCGAGATGCTGCCTGACCCGCTGAGTTACTCCTGCATTTTGTGTCTACCTTTGATTTAAACCAGCACCAGCAGTTTTTTCCCTTAACTATCCAGTGTGTTGGCTGATACAGGGCCCTGACATTCATGTAATACGCAGATATTAGCAATTCAAAGATAAATACAATCATGCACTTGAAGATCATGTTCAATGCTGGTTGGGAAGAATAGGAATGTCCTACTTAATGTTTTAGGAAGAAATATTATTTGTTTATTATAAGTGTTTAATTGCCCAATGCGTCAAGTATGAACAACAACAATGAAAGTTTTACTTGCTGCAGCTTTATAGGCATTGTCAATGCAACAACAAAAAAATCAGGTATTCAAGGAATATCTGACTATGATAGCGCTAACTAAAGCATGTAGTACAACCTCAGCAGTGCAAAGCCCATAGCACTTTGGTGCTGAGGTAGGGTTATGCAAAGTGGTTCAAAAACCTGATGGTTGATGGGCTGTTCTTAAATATTCTTAGATATTAGATAAAATATTCTTAGTTATTAGCTGCCTTCTTGAGACAACGCATGCTGTAGATTCCTTTGATGGTGGGGAGGTCAGTACATGTGAAGGTCCATGCAACATCCACCAGTTTTGTAGCTTCCTTCGTTCTTGAGAGTTCGGATTACTGATCCATGCCATGATACAATCAGTCAGTATGCTCTTCAATGTACACTTGCAAAAGCTTGATTGGTATTCAGCGACAAGCTGAATCTTTTCAAACTTCTGAGAAAATAGGGGCAGACATTGGTGAGCTTTCTTTGTGCTTGCATCTTTGTGGGCTCAGGACAGATCTTCGGAGAAGTGTATGCTGAGGAACATAAAGATGTTGATTGTCTCCACCACCATCCCAACAATGAAGACAGATTAATGGTGCCTTGGCTTTTCCCTACTCAAGTCAACAACCAGCTCCTTGAACCTGCTAACGTTGAGAGCAAGATTGTTGTTCAGGCACTGCTCAACCAGATTATTGATCTCCCTCCTTTTCTCTGACTCGTCATTATTTATTATTGGCCCAACGATAATGCTATCGGTGGCAATTTTAAAGATGGTGTTGGAGCTGTGTGGGGTTACACAGTCATGGATTTTGAGAGAGTAGAGAAAGGGACTGACCATGCAGTCCTGAGGTATTGGTGCGGATGGTCAGTGAGAAGATGTTGTTGCTAATTCGTACTGATTGAGATCTGCTAACGAGGAAGTTGCTGCGTTTTGAGCATTTGATCAGTTCTGCTTCTTGTAGATTTCTGCTATAAAGTAATTTCAATATTTGTTATGCTTATTTTTATTGAGAGTAGCTACTCTGATTTTAATCCATTCTTAAATTCAGCTCATGCATGCTTATGTTTATATTGACATGTGTGCAGTGAAAAGATTTGTTTTGCATGCTGTCCAAATGGATGAAATGTACCATACACAAATAAAGTCTAGTCAAGCTCAAGTACAGTGGATAGAGCAAAGGAGAATATACAGAGTGCAGAATATACTCCTCAGCATTGTAGCACATTAGTTCCATAGACAAAGTCCAATGTCCACAATGGGGTAGAGATGAATTGGAAGTTACCCTAGCTTATGGAAGGACCCTTCAGAAGCCTGATAAGAGAGGGGAGATGCTTCTCCTGAGTCTGGTAGTGAGCCTTTTCAAACTTATATCATATCATCATATCATCATCATATATATACAGCCGGAAAGAGGCCTTTTCGGCCCTCCAAGTCTGTGCTGCCCCAGTGATCCCCGTACATTAACACTATCCTACACCCACTAGGGACAATTTTTACATTTACCCAGCCAATTAACCTACATACCTGTACGTCTTTGGAGTGTGGGAGGAAACCGAAGATCTCGGAGAAAACCCACGCAGGTCACGGGGAGAACGTACAAACTCCTTACAGTGCAGCACCCGTAGTCAGGATCGAACCTGAGTCTCCGGCGCTGCATTCGCTGTAAAGCAGCAACTCTACCGCTGCGCTACCGTGCTTCTGTAACATCTGTCGGATGGGATCAATGAGGACGAATGACCGTGATGGGACACGGCTTTGATTATGCTGGCTGCTTTTCCGTGGCAGCATGAAGTGTGGATGGAGTCATTGATGGGTGACATGTACAACTCTGCAAAATCTCGCAATCTTGGGCAGAGCTGTTCCCAAACCAAGCGGTAATGCAACCTGACAGTATGTTTTGCAAGGTGCATCTGCAGAAGTTTGTAAGAAACATTGGAGATATACCTCATTTCCTGAATCTCCTCAGGAAGTAGACACCTTCTTAGCTGTTGCATCAATGTGATTGGTCTATGACAGATTGTTGGTGATATTAATGCCAATGAACTTGAAGCTCACAATTATTTCCACTTTGACACCAATTATACCAATGTACACCATGCTTCCTCAAGATCTGTGTATTGCTGTCAGTATTGAGCTTATATGTTCTCCCAGTGCTCTGGCTTCCTCCCACATCCCCAAAACGCACAGGTTTGTAGGTTAATTGTAAAATTGTCCTTGGTGTGTAGGATAGGACTAGTGTGCTGGTGGTCATAGGCTGGCGCAGACTCGATGGGCTGAAGGGCCTGTTTCCATGCTGTATCTCTAAACTAAACTAATTGATCATATTTATCACCAAGTCACGTTTGTGCTGTTTCCAGTTGTATGCTTTCTGCTTATTTCATTAGAAATTCAGCTAATTTCTGGAATTCGTAGATTGAACCGATAATTCATTAAGTGTCCAAAGTAACAAGGTTACTGGAGAAATGAACGTTTGTTTTAAATAAACAAATAATAGTTTATTTGTCACATTTCTGAGAAAGATCGATATTTTGTTTAATTGTCATTTTAGATCTTTCAGCAAGGTGTTCATTCTATTTTGAGAGACTTGTAAGACCTCTGTTTGCATTTGATAAAACTGGTGTAAACCTAATCCTCATTCAGTAGGCCTTTTAACTCCAGTCTCTAGAGAACTAAAAATACCATTAAACGTGCCATTTAAGCATTCTGGATTCCCTCAATGGCTGACTGAGTGGATACAAGAACCAGCTATTTGATGAGACAATTCCAGATTGAATTTGTCTTTGCTTTGCTTTTAAGAAGAGAAATTATCAGATTACTGCTTCCGTTATGTAGTTAGTTTTGATGGGTGTGTGCAAGTAGTGCATGATAGATTTGGATGAGCATTTGATCCCCATCTGGTTGGATAGTATTGTGGATTTGGTATTTATCCACAAAAGCTCACTTGTATAATGGCTGCTTAACATTGTTTCTGGAACATGTAAGAAGGTTGGTTAGCTAGATCACTAAGTTCATACAGAGGCGAAGAGTAAGGTAAGGAGATAAACAGCAAAAATGTCATTGACTCCCATAGCTACTTTGATTACACCTCTTTCCACCCTGTCTCTCATTTTCTCTGACTCCACCACATCTGCTCTCAAGATGATGCTTTCCACTCTATGACATCTATGATGTTCTTTTTCTTCAGTTAAGTGGTTTACACCCCCTTTGTAGTTGCGGATAGAGCCCGCAACGGTTTCTTGTAGTTTTGCCCTTGTCCGCTAATTCCCTCAGACAGAGATTGTTCCGCTGGTCATTACCTTTCACACTGCGAATCTCTGCACCTAACGTATCATTTACCGACATTTCCACCAGCTCAACACAATCCCACCATTCGTCATATCTTCCCATCCGCACTGTCCACAGAGATTCTATCCACAACCTCTTGGTCTGCTTCTCCCACCCACCCCTCCCCTGACACTTTCCCCAACAACTGCAGGAAATGAAACACTTATGCCTAACCTCCTTCATCATAGCCATTTAGGGACCCCATCAGAGACAGAAGTTTACTTGTACCTCTTCTGCCCTCATCTATTGCATTCTGTGCTCCTGATGTGACTTTCTCTACATCGACTAGGCCAAGCGTAGACTAGGCGACCATTTCACCATTTGTGCTCAGTCCGCCAGGGGTTGCTGGATCTCCTGGTCACTAGCCAATTTCTTCCATTCCCTTTCCCATATTGACATTTCAGTCTTCTGCCTCCTCCACTGCCTTAGTGAGGCAGCACAAAAAAATGGAAGAATGTACCTCATAATCTGCTTGGTTAGCGTACAGCTCAACTGCATGGACATTTCAATTCGCTAATTACCTAATGTTCCTTAACCATTCCCCTTGCCTCCCTCTTTCTTTCTACTCCCACCCGTCCTGGCACCCAGTTACTTTCCCCTTGTCCCCTCCTCACTCTGCGCCCCTTATTTTCCTTCCCCGTTCCCATACTCTGGTTCTACATTTTTACTCTTCATCTTCCTTTTTCACATCTGTCTTCCCCACTTTTACACAGTAAATGGTGGAGCAGTAGAGAGTGTTGCAGAACAGAGTGATAAAGAAGTACAGGTGCTTGGTTCCTTTGAAGTGGCCAGGCAGGTGGACAGTAGTGAAGAAGGCATTTAGTATGCATGCCTCCTTTGGAAAGAATATTGAGTATCAAAGTTGGGACAGCATTCTACAGCTGTACAAGTCATTAGTTCTATGTGCAGTTCTGTTCCCGGCTATAGGAAGGATGCCACCAAGTAGAAAAGGATGCAGATATTCACCTTATTTCCTTTGTAGCAAGAGGTTGGATAGGCCGGGAGTCTTTGGAGCAGAGGACGAGGGGTGACCTTACTGATGTGTATAAGAGGATGAGGGGCATGGATGAAGCTAGTGCTCACAGTTTTATTCCTAGAGGAGAGAATTCTAAAACTGGAGGGCATAGGCTGAAGGTGAGAGGGAAGATATTTAAATGGGAACTTAGCGACACCTTTTTCATTTAGCGGGTAATCCATTTCCAGAGAGAGCTGCCAGAAGTTGTTATAGAAGCAGATGCAATTCCGACTTTTAAAAGACATTTGGACAAATGTATGGATGGGAGGGGTTTTGAAGGTTCTGATCCAATTGCAGCCAAATCAGACTTTACCCAGAATGCAAAAGTGGTCGGCAAGGGGTGTGCTGGAGGGCCTATACCTGCCTTGCACAGCTCTGTGATACTTCACCTCCATCCTTGGTTACTAGCTTTATCCACTTCTCTTCCACCTGATTCATCTGCCAAACAGTCCACCTATCATTGCCAGTTCTTGTCTCACCATTTTTCCTCGCTTCTCTACGAGCTAGCTCCTCTCTACTTCATCAGACTGAAGAAGGGTTCCAACCCAAAATGTCTTCCATCCATTTCCCTCTATGAATGATGCGTGACTCATTGAGCTCCT
Organism: Rhinoraja longicauda; assembly: GCF_053455715.1. Taxonomy (NCBI): domain Eukaryota; kingdom Metazoa; phylum Chordata; class Chondrichthyes; order Rajiformes; family Arhynchobatidae; genus Rhinoraja; species Rhinoraja longicauda. The sequence continues at coordinate 26,047,581 of NC_135962.1, read as the reverse complement.
CCAGCAGTTTGTTTTTTTTCTCAAGATTTCAGCATCTGCAGTCTCTTCACTCACCATTTCACCCAAATAGTGAAAACATCTTGAGGCAATTTCAAGTTTTAACATGACTTTATCTTAACCTTTGCTAAACAATACTTTGATACCTAACATTTGTGTAGGGCTCTAAGAAGATTGAAGCTGTATTTGTGGTCAGTATGGGGTAATTTGTTTTAGGAAATTGCGGTTACAAAATAAAACTATTCTGGAGTAGCGAAGAACTTCTTCAAGAGAAATTAGAATTTGTGTCTTGAATTTCATTTGCTTTTTTATTTTGATGGTTGGATTTCCATTAATGGTGTCCATTGTATGCTTGCCAGTTTAGTTTAACTTTTGCTTTTTCCCCCAAGTGATAGTTGTATTTTTTAAATATAAAATACCTTTTCCAAAGGTGAAAAGAGACAATTGCATATTAGTTGAGGTGGAGTCTGCAGGAAACAGACTGCCATTGAAATGTTTACATGTGTTTGAACCATTCAATTTTCAACTGTGTTTAAATTGCGTTGTGGAATTTTGAAAATGTAAGTATTTAATCCAATGTAAACATAGATCACAGCCTCAAAAAATACCACAGCTGAATGCTACTAGTTTTATAGAAATAATTGCCTTACGTTGCCTGAGGTATTTTTTTTAAACATTGAATATTAACTTGCATTTTGGTGTTCGTTTTCTAAGCTTTTTACCTCTCTTTGCTAGATTGGGGTTCCAAAGATACCGATTGTCCTTTTATTCTTTTGCCCAGAAATATTATGAGTGAACCTTGATGATGAGTGTTGGTGGGGCGCATTGCAAGAGTCTGATACAATTCTCAATTGACATTCGGCGCACGTTTTATGAAAGGAAGCAGTTAATGACCAGTGACGGATGCCTTGGCCAACCCTCAAGTTCTGATATATCTGTCTTGGTAAACCTTGAGGGTTGCAACTAGAATCTTCTATTTTTGTAACATCTGCTTGCAGTCATTTTGATTTTTGGATGATTAACATTCAGATCCTAATGTGCACAGTTGCCTGAATTAACCTCTGAGCTGCAATGCAATTTGATACATCAATGATAAATGTCACGTTCTTTAAAAGCTGCTACATCTGAGAGTTGTTGAGACCACTATCTTGAAAGGATGTCAAAGTTTTAATAACTGCACCCGTGATGGATATCAAAACTGCATGAAGCTTAAGTAGGGGAAGCTACTAAATTTAGGCATAGATTTAATAGGTTGCAGTTACCCAGTCCCCTTACCCATTATTGAGGGTGACCAAGTTACTACCAGAATTAAAACATTTGTCCACTACTCTATGAATGCAGAACTGCCAAATTATTGCACAGATCATTTGCTGTTGTCTCTCATCAGTAATAATGCTACTCAATTTTCTACTGAGCATCTCCATGAATTTTGCTTCCTGAACCATACCATTTACATCAATATTTTTAGTCAGTTGCACTTGAAATACAAAAAGTAGCATGGACCTTTGCTTGGTTTCTGATCTGAAAAAACTGGTTAAAATATGATTTTTTAATAAGAGGCTGAGTTTGCAAGCTTAGTGCTTATTTATGCACAGTGCACTTTTTTCATTTAAAAAAGGTATCTCGTAAAGTTATTATTTGGTGGAAAATCAATGTCTTATTGGAAGCATTAGTAAGTATTGACCTCTGTTTCCAGCAACATTATGTAGGCATTGTATTTTCTGAGGAGTATTCTTATTTTCTGCCATGATTTACTTCATAGAGTTGTTTGAAAGTTGCATCCGTTCATCATTGCAGCTTACAAACCAAGCCTTGGCTTTTCCATTCAAGGCCAAAAACAAGCAAGAAACATTCTATTTCTCTTGGCACTTAACTGCAGTTTTCCCTTCCTGGAAAAGGACATGATGATTATCACTTCACCAGAAGCCACAACCTGCGAAATAAAAACACTAATTCAACTGTTCTAGGAAATGTCCTTCACTATTGCAGAATTTATATAAAATCTCAATTTTATCATTCATTCTCTGCATATTGTTAGTTTGTTCCGAGCATCTGTAGTTTCATGTGTCCATTGAATATTTTGGTGTTATTTCTGTCAGAAGTATGTAAACAAAATTCTTGTCTCACAAAGGCCATTTTCTACCCAAGAGATTTTATCATTTTACTTTCATAAGATGTCTGCAGTGAAAGCAAGATATCATGATTAAGGACAGCAATGCATATTTCCCATATTAGTATGCTGTGGTTTTATCTGCAGTGTTGGAATGCTATTCCATAATGAACCTGCTTACCTGCTGGAAATGAGTTAATCGCAAGGAAGTGAAATTTTTTGTTCAAGGATTTTGATGTTTTGTATCTTCTTACAAGCATTCTATATTTGCTTGACCATGATACAGAAAGACTGGTCCATGTCCCCAACATCCCTAAAGAAATGCATTGGAGACTCAAAGGTACCATTTCTCTGGGACCTCCTACTTTTTATCCTGATTCATGAGCCCTTCTTTAAAAAGAAAACCAAAACAATTCCGTCTTCAAATTCCATTTTGGAGGATGTTCTGATCAGCTCGTCAGTTGAAGCTACCAATTGAGGGATTATTCTACATTTTAACAGCCTCCCTTTCTGGTTGCACTATTGAATTCAACTACAATTTGATCTTAAAGTTTGTAAGGGAGACTGATACTTTGGACCAAGTATCTAGAGATTTTTGGGGACTTTTGCAATTTGCCCAGACCATCTTTCAGTAGGGGTATGGTATTACTTTTGTTAATTGCACCCAGAATCTTGATGGTGTTAGCCTGCAAACTTTCCAGATTATTGAAGGTTATTCCAATGAATGCTCCAATTCAATTCACTTTTTAAGACGTTACACAAAGTCTAACTTTTTTTTCAGCTAACCTAGTAAGGGACCACAAGAACTAGGATCCCACTGGATTTAAGGGAACAAAAGAACTGGGGTCTCAATGGGTTTAAGAGAGCACTGGAATCTACTCCTGGACCTGGTGAGCCAGATATTGAGGTCAAGAAAGGGGAGAAAGGTGTCGGAGAGAGTCTAAGTGAATTTGAGGGCTGGGTGGAAGTAATTTTATATGTTTGACCCTGTAATTTTATAATCGGTGGTGTCCATATTAACCATTCTGTTTAATCCCTTGATGAAAATTCTTATGAAAAACTCAATGTTAGGCTTCCATTGTGAGGATTCAGTAGAGACATGTCAAACCACGTCTTAGTTTGTATATAGTAATTGCAGTCTGGAAATTAAATGAAGCTTATTTTGTGATATGTGTCGAGTGCCCATTTTGCATAATGCTGAAACTTGCTTGGTTGTAACAAGCTTGTGGCACCAAGCTGTATTTCTTAAGTGTTTGTCAGCCAGTATATTGGTCCAACAGGAATTATGACAGGATTTGGATTTAATGTGTATTTTACAGATAATTCCAATTACTTAACAGAGCCTGTTTAAATAGCACACGGCAGATAACACACTAATGAATCTGTTTTAAAATAAGCTACAATATAAAGCAGGTACAACTACTGAGTAAAACTATTAAATTTTCATGAATGCCAGTTATCTTCTCCAATGAAGTGCAGTAAAGTTTAAGTACAATACATGTTGATTATTTTCCTGCATGAAGAAGTGATTTCAGACTTGCTGGATATAAATTATGTGAATAAAATAGGTTCCAGTTGATCACAGTGATAATCACTGAAATAAGTTATTCAGATTTTCAAATATCAGTACGGATATCTGGCTGGAAAATTACTTTCCTTATGAAACCAAAATAAATTTCTGGTGAATTTGCTCATTGTTCTGTTAGCATTGGGATCTTTTGATTTGAAATGAATAAAATGGTCAATGAATTTGAAATTGACTGCATGATATTTGGGAGTTGCTTCAGGCAACCAGGTTTGATCTTTGTAAACGTTAGACTGGATTGACTGGTCAATTGAACCGTTGAAGATTCGAGTCAGGTAATAAAAGTAGGTAGGATGGCATAGTTTTTGAAGCTAATTATGTTGCCTCCGTGTTAAGGTGTTTCTTAATATTGATAGTACTTCAAGCATTTATCTGAAAACTTGTGTGATTCAATTATTAGCTACTCAGGCAACAAAATGGAAGAAACAATGATGATTTAATTTTGAAGTAATCATTCCAAAATCTTCATTAAATTGAGTTCAAAATAGGCTGGTAATTTTAGCAATCATTTTAATGGTGTTTGCTTACTGTCATAACAAAGTAATAATTTGTATGATAAAGTATAAAATTAGACAAACTCGAACGTGGAATATTTTATTTGCTACCAGTACCTTCCATTGGAGCTATTCACATTTTTAAATGTGTGAGAAAGAAGCAAGCCTTTGATTCATCTGATGTTAGATTTTTATATTTAACAAAAGTCAACATTATAAAGTTTTTATTTGAATGTCATGATGTCCCATTTGTAACTTCACTTGCAGCACTTGTAATTTGTCCTTGAATGCAATTCAGATTCTTTGAGCTGCAAGATAATATCCTAACCAACTCCATGATCTATGCCAAGAGTTATGTTGGATTGTTCATTACAGACCTCTAATGTAATTTGCAGCCATTTCATCTTGCCAGGTAATTTAACAACAAACAAAATAAAACAATATCGTTAACCAGGACTCAGTTTGTAAAAATACGTTTAGAGAAAAACAATTCTGCAGAAGTGACTTTGTGAATATGTTCCCAGGTTTGCTGTTTGGAGGCATTCATTTAAACATGTAAATGATGATTTCAACATATGGGTCCTTTGTGTTGTTTGAGGGGTTCAAAATTGATTCGACGTCCCTTACTCCAGGTGAAGAAGAGGAATTGGGATGAGATTGAGTCCTGGTGAAATTGTATTAATTGAGTAGTTTAACTGGATGCTATGACATGAAAATGAAGAAAATCAAATGAGAGGGACTTTTCAGGCTAGATGAGAAGTACTTAGAGGTGAAAACATTTGGGACAAGCTCTACTTTTATGAAGTCCCGTCATATCTGTACATGTAATTCTAGAATTAAGCACATGATTTTCAAAGAAAGACATATGGAATTCCTTGTTATTCGTGAGGAATAGGGAGAAGCACATTTCCTATGGGTAACTACAACACATACCGTAAACACTGCTGACAGTGACATAAAGGCCACAATCATTTAGTGGTCAAACCTACTGTGGTTTTAGCAGCCTCTAGGTTTTAACTTGGCAAAGCAAATTAAATTTTCTTTTGATTTGCTGCAGACTTATGAGAAGGATATTGACTTGCTTTGGACTTTTTTCTTCTTTCAGGGCAGCTGTAACTTCCTCCAAAGCAGAAACAGTAGAGTTGTCAGCAAAACTCCACACAAACCTGCCTGTGTTTTGATCCTTATCCCAGCTCTGGCTGTAAAGGAAGTTTATGTATCAGTATAGTTGTTACTTTAACTTCCCTGTAGATAACTGCAGGAATTGTAAAGACACATACATAGATAAAATGTGCAAGGTTAGATGTAATCTTAAATATTTTGGAAACATTAACATGGTAACCAATGAAAAAAAATCCAGCCCATTTTATTGACCCCTGCTTCAGCTGTACACTAATTATTGACATTTCACTATTTGTCAACCCAAAACATCAAATACAGCCAATCTTGTGGCAAACAGAATTCATTGGATGTCACATAAGAAGGCTCCAAAGGATTACCAAAATATTTAACAACACATAATACACCGTCCGCCTTGTGTGTTGATAGACACAACATGCTGGAGTAACTCAGCGGGTCAGGCAGCATCTCTGGAGAAAAGCAATAGGTGACGTTTCGGGTCGGGGCCCATCTTCAGCAGTTTGGGTCCTTTTTCAGCAGAGAAGGGTCTCGACCCGAAACATCACCTATTCCTTTTCTCTAGAGATGCTGCCTGATCCGCTGAGTTGCTCCAGCATTTTGTGTCTATATCTTTGGGGTTAACCAGCACATTCAGTTCCCTCCTACGCGACCTTGTGTGTATACTGATCCATTGATAATAAGTCAGCGGATGACAAAGACTTGCTGTATAGTAATTCTTTGTCTACTGTTACTTTTATTTACTGCATATTATTAAATGTTTTTATTTAAATATGTATTGTCCTCGGTCTGTGTAAGAATAAGTCTTTTGTATCAATTTGAGTAATGAAAAATAATTTTAGCTTCGAATGTAAGCCACGGGAAGAACTTGTACTGCTGTAAGAAATTAAAAAGGAACATGAACAAATGTTTGTTATTCCACAAATGTGATAATAATTTTCTTCATTGTACCAGAAGTATTTCATAAGAGATATGTTGGGCTGAATGGCCACCCATCACTTTAATGTATGACTCTAATATATTGGAATCTGATTTAAATATAGCTTTTCTCAATTCATCTACTTGAAAAATAATTTACCGTTGTCTTAAACTTCAGCATCCTATTGATGGTTATCTTGAGCTTCACATTTAGAATAATGGGTTTTCAAGAAATTCAGCCGTCAAGGATTCTTAATTCCAATTGTTGCTCTTATGTTGTGCTTATACATCTGTACTTTTAACACAATTAGACCAGGGATCCTGATTGATCTGTCATTGATAATCTATCACCCATCTTTTCTTTCTCTTTAGTTCCATAAAATAATCACTTTGGTATTTAAGATTGTGTTTTGCTCGGCTATCTCTCTGTATTTAACTATACCATATTAGAATTTAGTATTTGGTTTGAAAAGGGGGAAACTGAATCAGAAATCAATGTTTTAAATTTAAGTAAAACTTAATTAAAGTTATGAGCAGCCAGTAGGGCTGCTTTCTTTCAGCTTTATTGACCATAGTTCAATCCAAATCTCTGGTGCTCTGTGTGGAATTTGCAGATTCTTTTTGTGACGCTGTGGATTCCTCCAGGTGCTCCAGTTTCCCTCCATGTCACAAAGTGTTATGGGTTGGTAGGTTAGCAGGTATCCGTAAGTTATCCCTACTGTGTAAGTGAAAATCTGTGAGACTTGATGGGAATATGGAAGAATAAAATGGGTTTGGTATTGGGTGATTGACGTTGTAAATTCAGTGCACTGAAGAGACTGTATCTGTACTGTATGATTCTAGAACAATAGAAGATCTTTGTAGTTTGCTAAATGTACATGTGCAATTAAAAGCAGTTGTCACAAGGGGAAGTGGGATGTTGTAATAGCAACTTCCATTTCTGTAAAAGTTATTCATTCGGCCAAAGTTTCTCTTTACGGGAGTGATATCAAATATATAAAAATATGTGACCTTTTAGGAATATTGGACATATATCCGAAGGTGAGATAAAAATTGGGATTTTAAGACATATTTTAAATCTGGAAAGAGAAATAGAAATACGAAGAAGTTTAGGAAAGGTATTTCTGAGCTGCAAGGCTTTGCAGTATCATAAACTAAAACTGTAAGATAAATAATGGTTTAGAAAACATAACCAGTAGGGATTCTAATAATCTGCGAGAGATGACCGACAGCAAATGATAGAACGTGGTAAGATCTGTAGAAAGGGATTGTAAAAGAAAACAACACAAGGTTTTTTTAATCAAGAGAAAGTGTTCGGCTAAGTGACATTTGCCAGATACCAGTGATATCAAAGTTGGCAAGAGTAAATGGCAGTATTACGAATGAGCTGCTTTGTATAAGTTTTTTTACAATTACCAACGATTCAAAACAATAATAAAAACAGATTGAGGAGCAGTGATAATATATTTAAAGAGGTCTTGACAGTGAGGAAGGTTATCGAAGATTACAACAAGATCTTTTATCGACTGGGCAATTGGAGGCCAACATTTTCTGCTTGCAGCAAACCACCTGTTGCCATCCTTCAGAGAATGTATTGAATTGCAGCTTCATTGGGCTGAATGTTCCACTCTTTGTATTTTCAATGTTTCAATTCATGTCTACAGAAATAGAAAAACACACAAGTTGCAGATTCTGGAAATTTGAAATAGAAACTGAAAATATTTAAAATTGCATGTCAGTAAGTACTAACATAATAACCTTTTGATTACTGACATCAGAAATAGGTGAAATTAGAAAAGTTCTAAATTTTCAGTTCTGAGAAAAGATCACAGAACTGAAATGCGATCTCTGTCTCTTCATCAATGCTGCCAGAACGGAGTATTTTCCAGCAGTTTCTGTTTTTATTGCAATCTATGCTGACTATTCTAGTCTTCTGGTTGGCTAGGACTGGTGGTACACATGCCTCAAGATCATCTGTCGAACGTTGAGTTCAAGGCCAACACTCATTTGGGGACAAGGTCAAGAATCCCCACACACCACAGAATCCCATCCATAACTGTACTTGATAGAGAAGATATAGACAGAGTTGTTGAATTCATGATTCAAAGTGAACAAGGAAGTTAAATATTCTCCAAACTCCTCCTCGGAGACAGAATTATTCCTCATTTGGGAATCAAAGACTGATTAGGGCTTTGTGCATGGGAAATCATGCCTCAATTTAACTGAATTTGTTAATGGGGCGACCAAGAAGATGCACGAGGCCAAAGCAGTAGACATTGTCAAAGGCCTTGCTAAAGTTCACATAGACAAAGGACAGCAGATGCTGGTTTATACCAAAGATAGGCGGCATCTCTGGAGAAAAAGGATATAAGACGTTTCGGGTTTGAACCATTAGACTGAAAATAGGGAAAAAAGGTGTTTAACAGTCCGCTTAAGCCTTCTGATCTCTGGGTTGCTAAACATTTTAACTCCCCCTCCCATTCTCATACTAACATATGTATAAGAAAATAACTGCAGATGCTGGTACAAATCGATTTATTCACAAAATGCTGGAGTAACTCAGCGGGTCAGGCAGCATCTCGGGAGAGAAGGAATGGGTGACGTTTCGGGTCGAGACCCTTCTTCAGACTGATGTCAGGGGGGCGGGACAAAGGAAGGATATAGGTGGAGACAGAAAAGATAGAGGGAGATCTGGGAAGGAGGAGGGGAAGGGAGGGACAGAGGAACTATCTAAAGTTGGAGAAGTCGACGTTCATACCACTGGGCTGCAAACTGCCCAGGCGAAATATGAGTCTGTTCCTCCAACTTCCGGTGGGCCTCACTATGGCACTGGAGGAGGCCCATGACAGAAAGGTCAGACTGGGAATGGGAGGGGGAGTTGAAGTGCTCGGCCACCGGGAGATCAGTTTTGTTAATGCGGACCGAGCGCCGAGCCTGCGCTTGTTTTCGCCGATGTAAATAAGTTGACATCTAGAGCAGCGGATGCAATAGATGAGGTTGGAGGAGGTGCAGGTGAACCTTTGTCTCACCTGGAAAGACTGTTTGGGTCCTTGGATGGAGTTGAGGGGGGAGGTAAAGGGACAGGCGTTGCCTTTCTGCCCTGGGCCTCCTCCACTGTCAGAGTGAGGCCCAACGCAAATTGGATAAAACAACACCTCATATTTCACTTAGTCAGCTTGCGATCCCAGACCGTCAGATGGTAACTTCAGGTAACCCTTGCTTTATCCCTCTCTCCATTTCTCTCTTTCTCTCATTCTCCTCCCCACCGGAAGAGGGGCAGGTAGCCGACTCTGGTGTAACAATTGACTGCCTGCTGCCTGGGCCCACGAATGGCCATCTTGGCCAGGCCTCGGAGCAAACCGACAGGGGGATCCCACCCACCCGAGCAGCCCTCCCCACTGTGCCTAAACACCGTGGGACTAAAATGCAACCGAAACTTGAGGAGCAGCCTCTTCAGATATTCATACACGGGCAGCAACCTCGCACACTCCATATACACGTGGAACATGGTCTCTTCCTCGCTGTAGAATTTACAGGCGGCCGGCGCGTCCGTGAACCGACTCAAAAGTTTATCACACGCCACGGCTCTGTGCAACACTCTCCACCCCAGGTCCCCCGATGTAAAGGGGAAGGACTCCCTTGTAGAGAGACCTCCACTGGTGACTTCCCCCACCGTCAGATGGTAACACGGCTTGTCCAGACGGAAGACGAAGGCGAGGAGGTGCAGAGTTTGCAGGAGCATCATGTACAGTACACGTCTCTCCGCATCACAGAAAGGTGGGCATCTCGGAAAGGCGGCTCATATTGTGTAGGGCCGGCTCCCGGTAAATATTCCGGAGCCTGGGCCCGATGAGCAATTCCGGCAGAGCGGGGCTACGCTCGGCCCGAATGGCTCCAAGCACACGCCTCTCCTTGATACCGGCCGTGACAGGGTAAGGACCAGCCCCCCTCACAGCCACAACACCCCCCAACCCCCCTCCGCTTGAGGGGCAACGCGCTGACTGAAGATGGCCAAATACCTAATTCTTAACACATCGCGGTAGAAGCTAGGCAGACCCCGTGTGGAGGGTCGACTGATGCCCGCCACCGGGAGCCGCGAAACCCATCATAGGCAATGGCCCTGGCGGAAAAAGTACGTGGCCAGAGCGTGCCATCTGGGGGGTGCTCCGTGTACACGTACCTCCACAGTCCTGAGACGGACTGGCCACTAAAGTCCACTTGTACCAGACAGTCGTCCAAGCACGGCACCGGCCGCTGGGACACGTGAGACATACGCTCCAGAGATGTACATGCGATCGATACGGGAACTACTCCCCTCAGACCTCCACGAAAAAGCGTTGGAATCGGGGTGGAGATTCCGCCACGCATCAACCAACTCAAAAGAATCAATCAAACCTCGCAACTTCTTTGCTACTCCAGGGGCACACTGAGTACCAGAGCGATCTCGCGCCTCAAGGGTGCAATTGAAATCCCTCCCAAGGAAGACTCACTCCCCGCAATCAATAGTGCTCAGCAGAGCAGTCACCTCCTGAAGTAGGCACGCCTGCATCGTGCCGGTTACTGGGGGTGTACACATTAATGAAATGTAACGGCACGCCATCCAGGCTCAAGGCCAGATAGAACAAACGGCCTGGCACAACTTCCTGCACCTTCAGAATCTCTGGCTGGAACGTCAGGGCCTACAGGAAGGCCACCCCACTCAAATTTGTGCTGAGGTGGCTCATGTAACTCCCCCCTTCCCACTCCAGGAGCCAGGTGGGTTCATCACTAACAATAGTATGCGTCTCTTGCAGAAAACTCACTGCATACTTCCCCTCTCTGAGGACTGATAGATGGTGAAATATACGAAGGTCCCCCCTTCCGCCATTTACGTTTAGGCTAGCAACTGTGATCTTCATGTTGAGGACACACCAGGGTTTTTTCCTCATGCTCCTTGCAAGCGTGGAGCCCCACTCTCTTAGGAGCTTCAAAAAGTCCCCGAATTGACGCTTCTCAGACTCGAGAAGGCCACTATCCTTACTGCGAAGGATAGCTTCAATGTCTGTATAAGTCCCAACAGGTCTGGCCACCGTTCGACAGCTGACTTGATTTTGCCCCTACTGCACTTGTTTGCTTTCAGAAACTCCCGAATCCCAGATACCGGCCCCTCGAGACACAGCACTGGAATCCGGGCATTCTACCAACCCACTGACACCTGAAGCAGCATCTACTCCCTCACTACACTCAAGGTCATCGTCTGAGTTTGGAGGGCTGCAGCTGGCTGCCAGCTCGCTCGCCCCTCTGCATAAGCTGGCTACATCACGCTCCCCCTTCTCCGGCATGATCCCACCATGGGGATAAGTGCCAAGGGAGGGTCCCAATACCTCTGTCAGCATTGAGCCGGCCAGTGAATGGCCAGGCTCCTGCACCCTTCCACCGCCCCCCTACAACTGGGCCTGGGAAAGAAAAAACAAGAGGCGTTCCCAGGGCCCGCGGTGCGCAGGCACCCCTGGAATCCGATTGGGGGACATGAACCGAAACAGCCACATCCCACTCCGCACCCAAGCAACCCTCTCCAACAGCCTCACCCAGAGAGTCTCCAGCACCAGGGGAGTAACCTCACTATGGCCCACAGAAGGAGCCGGAGTTTCTGGAGTCTCCTACTTCCTCAGCCGGTGGAGCAGCACACCCTTCAGCTACTCTTGTCGCTCTAATGAGGAGCACAGGCTGGGAAACCATCCCTATGCTGGAGACTCCCCCTTCGGGTTGTATCTGCTCGTCCTCCACCCCAGGGGACACATTTCCAGGGGAGCCAACCCCACCAACTGGTGAGATAACACCCTCGGAAGGCCCCTGAATCGAAGGGACAACCTCCGGCCCAGTGGACACTAGTCCAGGACCACCACCCTCGACAGGGGTGGAAGGTCTCGAGGTAGGCTGCCCCCCTAACTTTGGGCCCAGGGCCGTGCTCTCCCTCAAGAGGCCCACGCCTTTTTGTCCCACTGATGTGCGGCGGTCCGGTGACCTCCATAAAGAAGGAATTCTCCGCCTCCACACTACCAGCTTTTCCATTCCCTTTTTCAGCCGCCCTAGCTCCCACCTGAACCTCCCCTGCCCCCTTCTGTACCTCCTCAGCTACTTGCTGAACCCCACCAGGTGCCTCTTGGACCTCTCCGGGGCCAACAGGCATCCTTTGGGTGGGCTCAGGTGTGGGTGTGGGCCCATCCGCTTGCGGGTGACTCGCTTAGAGGCATTTATTCTTCCTCCTCTGCACCTGCCATCTCTCGCCCTCGTCATCCGCCGCTGCAGGTACAGGGGGTGGGGGGCAGTGCTGCCCTGGACCGCCGAGGTGGAGCTGGCAGCCCCAGATGGGCCATCAGTGCTTTTCTGGGCTGCTGCGTTCGGATTTCTCGCAGCAGCCCGGCCTTTGGACACGGTAGGGGATCCCCTCATGCTCGACGAAGAAGCTCCCCTCTGCACCCGTCCCCGTTCCCACATTCATGAACACCCACCTCTTAAAACGCAGGATCCCTTTAAGATGTGGGTTGCGCCAGGGCTGCATAAGCCTAGTCAGCTTGCACCGCACCTCCGCAATCTTTGCCAGGTGTGGAGGAAGGAGCGCATCCCAGGTGAAAGTGGGAATGCAACACAGTCTCTTGTTGGATACCACGGTTCCACCGGTACAAACATCCCCCCCTCTGTGAGCCCCTTCTCCAAAGCCAGGGCCACACCCTGCTGTGACTTTAGTATAAACTCACATTTCCCCCCTCCAACCTTGGAGGAGGCAATCACGTTCTTCTGGAAAAGATCATACAGACCCAATTCTATTACCCCCTGGTCCATTGGTACCCGATTTGGACCGTGATCCCATGTTTGATCCTCCCCGTCAACATAAGGCTCCTCCTCGAATGACCCCGAAGCCACTGCCGAAACCGCAGCTGCGTAGCCATGAGGCCAAGTCGCCGCCATCCTGATGGGTACAAACCAGCACCAGAGACAACAGCAGTCTCAGCTCAAGAGCGATCTCAGTCAGTCTCAATCTAAAAGAGCAGCAGAAGCAGTTCTCTCCAGCCGAGCAAGGAAATACAGCCACGCTTAACTTCACTGCCGAGAGCAGCTTTTGGAAGGCTTTTCTCAGGCCTTCCGAGCCCCCGAAGAAACTGCCGGATTCGAAAAGTACCGTCTCTTTGTTTAACCCCAGATGACCTGGTTTGGGCAAAACGGTATGGGTGAAGGGTTACAGTGCTAGAAACAACATAAACACCACCTCTTTCCAACTCCTGGTCTCCAGGTACGATTGGCAATCTGCCAGCCACTGCTGCTCCCACGGCACTCCAGAAAAGCGCTGGAATTCCTCACTAAATGGAGAAATCATTTAACAAAGGAAAGTTTCCGTAGTCCGACGTTGTCAAACTTCGAACTCTCACTTCCTCTGTCTCTCTTCCTTCGACAAAAACCTTTAAAAGGTTGCTTTGAAACTTCTCCGCCGTCGGAGCAGTGAGAGACACCACCTCTCTCTCCCCCCGTCCCCGGTCCCCGTCCCCGTCCCTCTCTCCCTCCCCTGAAACATCACCCATTCCTTCTCTCCAGAGATGCTGCCTGTCCCGCCGGGTAACTCCAGCATTTTGTTTCTATCTTCTAGTTCTCCAACTAGTTTTACTGTCTTCCTGATTTAATATTACTGATTGTATGCCACGTTGTCACCTTCTCCATAGCTAAAAAAGCCATTCTACATTTCCTAATCAACATATGCTTTGAAATGTTAATTTCATATTCCCTCTCCCATGACTGTTTGAAGAAGGGTCTCAACCCAAATCGTCACCCATTCCTTCTCTTCAGAGATGCTGCCTGTCCCACTAAGTTACTCTAGCAATTTGTATCTATATTAAAAATTACAGGTGGGGTGGAAGAGGTGAGGTTATGGATCTAATTAAAAGCCGAGGGAAAACAAGATAAATGGCCTGCTCCTAGTTTTGTTCTTTTACAGTGCCCTCCGTAATGTTTGGGACAATGACCCGTCATTTATTTATTTGCCTCTGTACTCCACAATTTGAGATTTGTAATAGAAAAATAAATCACATGTGGTTAAAGTGCACATTGTCAGATTTTATTAAAGGCCATTTTTATACATTTTGGTTTCACCATGTAGAAATTACAGCTGTGTTTATACATAACCCCCATTTCAGGGCACCATAATGTTTGGGACACATGGCTTCACAGGCATTTGTAATTGCTCAGGTGTGTTTAATTGCCTCCTTAATGCAGGGATAAGAGAGATCTCAACACCTGGTCTTACCTCCAGTCTTTCCATCACCTTTGGAAACTTTTATTGCTGTTTATCAAAATGAGGATCAAAGTTGTGCCAATGAAAGTCAAAGAAGCTATTATGAGACTGAGAAACAAGAATGAAACAAGAATAAAACTGTCATAGAGACATCGCCCATACCTTGCGTTTATCAAGATCAACTGTTTGGGAATATCATTAAGAAGAAAGAGAGCACTGGTGAGCTTACTAATCGCAAAGGGACTGGCAGGCCAAGGAAGACCTCCACAGCTGATGACAGAAGAATTCTCTTCTATAATAAAGAAAAATCCCCAAACACCTGTCCGACAGATCAGAAACACTTTTTGGGAGTCAGGTGTGGATTTGTCAATGACCACTGTCCGCAGAAGACTTCGTGAACAGAAATACAGAGGCTACACTGCAAGATGCAAGCCACTGGTTAGCCGCAAAAATAGGATGGCCAGGTTACAGTCTGCCAAGAAGTACTTAAAAGAGCAACCACAATTCTGGAAAAAAAGGTCTTGTGGACAGATGAGACGAAGATTAACTTGTATCAGAGTGATGGCAAGAGCAATGTATGGAGGAGAGAAGGAACTGCCCAAGATCCAAAACATCCCACCTCATTTGTGAAACATGGCGGTGGGGGTGTTATGGCCTGGGCATGTATGGCCGCTGAAGGTACTGGCTCACTTATCTTCATTGATGATACAATTGCTGATGGTAGTAGCATAATGAATTCTGAAGTGTATAGACACATCCTATCTGCTCGTTCAAACAAATACCTCAAAACTCATTGGCCGGCGGTTCATTCTACAGCAAGCCAATGATCGCAAACATACTGCTAAAGCAACAAAGGAGTTTTTCCTAAGCTAAAAAATGGTAAATTTTTGAGTGGCCAAATCAATCACCCGATCTGAACCCAATTGAGCATGTCTTTTATATGCTGGAGAAAATTGAAGGGGACTAGCCCCCAAGACAAGCATAAGCTAAAGATAGCTGCAATACAGGCCTGGCAGAGCATCACCAGAGGAAGACACCCAGCAACAGGCGATGTCCATGAATCTCAGACTTCAAGCACTCATTGCATGCAAAGGATATGCAACTAAATACTAAACATGACTACTTTCATTTACATGACATTGCTGTGTCCCAAACATTATGGTGCCCTGAAATGGGCTGACTGTGTATAAACACTGCTATAATTTCTACATGGTGAAACCAAAATGTATAAAAATGGCCTTTATTTAAATCTATTATGTAGTCTAGTAACAATTTTGAAAATTGCACCTTTTTAAAAGAACTTTTGCTAAAGATGTTTTTTCCCCCATTCTGGCCAAATGTTTACACATTAGATTTGATAATTCTGAATATGTGAACCTTTAGAATTTTAACCTCCCCTCCCCCCACATTGTTTATAAGCATAGAGGAGGAAATATGTTTTTATTTAGCTGATAGTGTAAATGGAGAGTGATTTCAGTCTATACAACAGATATAGAATTTGGAAAGCAGTTCTATTAAGACAGCTGTTGCTTTTCGTCATTCCCTGCTGACAATTTAGTTTCCATTTGGAGTAAGTTAAAGTGTTATCTTTCCTTGCTTGATATTTATAGATCGCTTAAAGAAATCAGCAATAATTACATTTCATAAAGAGGGAAAGAAACAGAATATTGTCAAAAACTATAGATGTGTCTTTGGAAAAGGAAGTGAAGAGCAGTTAGACAATTAAAAATAAGTTATTAATGTTTGTACATTTTTTTAACTTACAATATTTGTTTTAATGTTATGGTTAATTTGATGCTAAAATTGTCTCTTATTTATGTTACTATTATCCAAAAATCCAGTGTTAAATTATACATTTCTGGATTTGGAATATTGATGTCTTTTGTAAATAGGAAATCTCAATTGTGAAAAGAGCACATTATCTAAATGTGTAAATTAAAAGGGGGTCATTGTTTCACACAGAACAGGTTCATTGCATCTGTTTATTGAAAAGAATTATTTTTATGACTTAAACGGCTGGTTTTGCATACATGGTTGTATATATATTCAAGTGAGAATGCTCCCTTATTTATAATGTGACCCAAAGTAGGAAAAGTTGTCTACATGGCACTGTTTCTGTGATGTATAACTTTAGGACAATCCTCTCGATTCAGAAATTTGGATCTAATCTGGCCTTTGTGATCACAGGAATGAGTAAGGCCAGCATGTAGGTATATGGCCATTTTTGATCATTATAGCTTTAAATTATAACTTTACTTTTTGTTTTACTGAATTTAAAATCTCCTCGTGCCGTGATGGTAATGCTAATTTTTATCACTTTCTACCAGAAAATTTGACCAGAAAAAAAAGTATGCAACATACATTTTGGATAAAGCTGCCTACCTGCAATTTTGTACTTCTAATAAATGTTTTCTAATGTAATAAGGCAAGGGAGGAGAATTAGGCCATTTGTTTATTCAAGTCTACTCTGCCATTCAATTATGGCTGATCTATTTTTTCACTGAACCCCATTCTCCCGCCTTCTCCCCGTAACCTTTGACAGCCCAACTAACCAAGAACATATACATTTCTGCCTTGAAAATACCCAATGTCTTGGCCTCCACAGCCGTCTGTGGCAATATCCTGAAGCCGATTATAGGCAATTGTGGCGTCTAATACAGCCAGGCTGACCAATGATTGACAGTTATGATAACAAAGTTAAGGGTGAAAAGTATGCAAAAGTACAAGAAATATACTTCTAGTCTGAACAATGGTTCTGACCCAAAATGTCACCACATTTATTCTCTAGAGATGCTGCCTGATCTGCTGAGCTATTCCAGCATTTTGTGTCTATCTTCAGAGCATGATTTCATTGTTTTTTGTACCCTTACAATAATGATGGTGCATGACATAGATAAAACAAGGAACTGCAGATGCTGGAATTTTGCATAGAATACAATGTGCTGGAGTAACTAAGTGGATCAGGCAGTATTCGGGAGCACAAGGATACATGATGATTTGTGTCAGGTCCTTTCTTCATACTGATTGCAATATGGGGGAGAAAGCTAGAAAAGAAGTGGAGGCAGGGCCATGCCTGGCAAGTGATAGATGGATAGAGGTAGAAGGAGAGGCGAGATATATGGAGACACGGGTGGGGTTGGGGAGGGGCAGGGGCACAGGAAAGCGGGGTGTCATCTAAGATTGGAGAATCGAATGCACATATTGTTACGTTGTAAGCTACCCAAGCGGAATTTGAGGCACTCTTCCTCTAGTTTGTGTGTGGCCTCATTGTGCCTGCTTAAAACCTGTTTAATATGATACTATCCTGCACTCCTGATTGAATTACTGATTCCACACTTTTTACATTTAAGTCTTTTACATTTATGAAACTATTGCTAAAAGTTTGCTAAAATAGGCTCTATGGTACTGAATATTTAAAATGAGAGCCAATGTTCTGACCAACACTTGACTTTCCTAATTGTTGAGATTTTGGAGATCTATGTTGCAGAAACCACAAGGTGTTGATTTAGCTGTTCAATTATTTCCTTTCATTTTATTTTTCAGGCTCGGATAGCATTTTTACAAGGAGAAAGGAAAGGTCAGGAGAACTTGAAGAAGGACCTAGTAAGAAGAATAAAAATGTTAGAATATGCCTTAAAACAAGAAAGGTAACTGTTTTAAAGAACTATCTACACTGAATATTTTCAACTGTTGATCATAATATTATAAAAGTATAAATTTAACCTAATTATTATATGTCCAGCATATATTAGTTTCCCCCCAAATTATAATGTTCTTCCTAATTTGAATATTTAAATAAGCATTACTTATTTGTTAGTTAGTTCAATGTGAATATTTATTGATCGGTTCTGTGTGATGATTACAGTACCGTGTAAAATCCTGCTTTATTGGAAGTTAATTCTGGTTGTTGCATTCAAGGAAGGATTGCATATTTTTTTATGAACTAGGATTATTGATACACTGGCTACAAGGCACATTTTAATAAATTACCTTTTTACATTGTAAATGATGGAATGTCAAGACCTCTACAATTGAGACTACATCGGATCCCTTAGTTTATGTGCATATTTCTGTTTATATATTAATGATGATAATCTGTTTGGGTTTAACTTTAATGTGCTTTTGAAGTAATCTGGTGACAGCTTTCCATTTGGCTTCATGTGAAAATTAGTTGCTTGGTCCGAATATGAGAAAGTCATACCTGCCCTGGAACATTACTGAGCATTGGAAGAAAGAGTACGGAAATCGGCATTTTTACTGTCAAACGTTAATTAAAATCTAAATTTTGAGTACTCATAACTAATATCATTTATTAAATACTCAATAATTTTTAGTTGCACAGTGGAAAACAATGTATTGGTCTTAAACTAACATTTAAACATCCAACCTTAAAAGCAAAGTCACAGAAAATATTGAGAATGCAATAAATCTGAAATAAAAACAGAAATCACTGGGAATGCTCAGTAAATCAGGTAACATCTATGGAATGAGAAACTGTTAATATTTCGGGGCGATGACTAGTTGTGTTAACAGGTATAACAGATATAACAGGTATAACAGAGCTTTATTTGTCGTTCGGTACCGAAGTACCGAACGAAACTACATAGCAGTCATAGAAAAAAAAAAAGAAAAAAAAAAGAACACAAGACACATAACCCCAACACAAACGTCCATCACAGTGACTCCAAACACCCCCTCACTGTGATGGAGGCAACAAAACTTCCCCTCTCTTCCCCACGCCCACGGACAGACAGCTCGTCCCCGACCGACCCGCACAGTCCCCGCACCGGGCGCTGAAACGTCTCGCGGCCGAACCGGGCGATGAAAGGCCCGCGACCAAGCCTTGCGCAGCTAAGTCCCGCAGCCGAGCCGCACCAGCGGTGAAAAGTCCCGCAGCCGAGCCGCACCGGGCGGTGTTAAGTCCCGCAGCCGAGTTGCACCGGGCGGTGTTAAGCCCCGCAGCCGAGCTGCACCGGGCGGTGTTAAGCCCCGCAGCCGAGCTGCACCGGGCGATGTAAAGTCCCGCAGCCGAGTTGCACCGGGCGGTGTTAAGCCCCGCAGCCGAGCTGCACCGGGCGGTGTTAAGTCCCGCAGCCGAGTTGCACCGGGCGGTGTTAAGCCCCGCAGCCGAGCTGCACCGGGCGGTGTTAAGTCCCGCAGCCGAGTTGCACCGGGCGGTGTTAAGCCCCGCAGCCGAGCTGCACCGGGCGGTGTTAAGCCCCGCAGCCGAGCTGCACCGAGCGATGTAAGTCCAGCGGCCAAGCCGCACCGGGATGTAAAGTCCAGCGGCCGAGCAGCACCGGGGGATGTTAGGCCCCGAAGCCGAGCCGCACCCCGCGACGTGAGGAAGAGAAAAGTTCCCCACACCCACCCACCCACACCCACCCCCCACACACCACCACCCCCTCCCACACATATACAACCAAAAAAATATATATAAAAATCATCCCAACACCGACACTCAACAAAAAAAAGACGGACAGACTGCTAGTCAGCCGCTGCCGTTAGGCGCCGCCACGTGATATTGAACATCATAGCGGGGAGAGGGTCTCCCGGGTGTGGGAGAGAGGAGAGAAGCAAGGGGAGAGAGGAGAGGGGAGCCGGTGATCGCGGGCGGGCAGCTCCGCTAACGGCGTCCATTTTTTTGGTGCGAGTGAGGAGATGCCGCGCATGCGTACTGAGCACAGCCGCACAACAGCGCCACCCTGAAAACCTTCAATAAATCAGGGGGGGCAGCGCTTTAAAACCTCTGTAACTTAAAAAGTATGCGACCAAATTAAATGAAAATATCACGGCCGGTCGTCCGGGAGATTGGCGATTAAGGCGGTGCAAAAACCGTGGCGCGACGGTTTACCGTTTTGCCGAAATCACTGATCCAAATATAGAAACATATACATATATATATTCATATATTCACAAGATCTGAGTTTTAGTAGTATCAGATATAATATAACATAATATACTAGACCGTTGGGCCCATTCCTCGTAGAGGGGGGACAGGGAAGAGGAGAGGGTGTGACTGAGGAGCCCTGGACCCAAAGCCTCTCCTGTATTGGTGTAGCACCTTCCACCCCCACTCGATCCCCCTTATCCCCCCTCTCCTCCCCCCACAGACCCACTCCATCCCCCCAGGCACCCCCACTTGCGCCTCCCCTGGCCCCACCCCCATTCCCCCAAACCCTGCCTCCACCCCTTCCCCCTCCCCTCCCCTATTCCCCCTCCCCTCACCCCACCTCCCTCCCCACCCCCACTCTCCCTGCCCGCACCCCACTCTCCCCACCCCAATCTTCCCTCCTCCCCACCCCCATTCTTGCCATCTCCCCACCCCCACCCTCCTACCCAGCCCTACACTCCCCCCCACCCCACTCACTGCTCCCCCACCCCCCCATTCTCTCCACCCCCACCGCCACACTCTCTCCTCCCCCACCTCCCCACTCTCTCCTCCCCTCCCCACCCCCTCTCACTCTCCCCCTTTCCCCCACACCCCCTTCTCCTCCCCACTCTCCCCTCTTCCCCACCCCCACTGTCCCCCTTCCCTCCACCGTCCCCATCCCAACTTATCCCCACCCCAGCCTTCCCAGCCCCACTCTCCCACCCCACTCTCTCCTGCCCCCACCCCTCCTCCTCACTCTCCCTCGCCATCACCACCCCCCTTTTCCCCTCACTCCCACTCACTCCTTCCCCCACCCCCTCCTTCCCCACTCTCTCCCCTCCGACCCCCAGCCTCCCCTCCACCCACTCGGCCCCCACGCCCACTCCCCTCCGTGGACCCATTGGCGGCGAAAGCCACTTACCACTATCTGCGTGGAGGGAGGAGGAGGGAGCTCTGCAGTGCGGCGGCTGTGGCCTGGCAGAGCTGAGAGTACTCGAGGACGGCGGCAGCGGCTGCTCGGGGACTACTGGAGGCGGACATCGCGGTGAGACCCGGCAGAGGTGGGAGGCGGATAGCGCAGCAGGGGCTGGGACTACTCGAGGCCGGTGGCGCGCGCAAGATGGCGGAGCATGAGGAGGAGGAGAGCGGCCGCCATCTTTGTGAAGTCGTGACGAGGCCGTCGGTGGAAGCGTGGAAGCGGCCGCTGAAGGAGGAGGAGAAGAAGCTGCCCGCTGCGGGTTGTGTGCGGTAATGGTCAGCGCGCTGGGCCCGGGCGATAGCGGGGACTCGAGGACGCAGTGGGTTGAAGGGACGGAAGGGAAGGATGAGTGGACCATCAGTCCGACCATCTCCCTCCTGCTCGAAGTGTCCCCTGGATGTGGGAGAGTGAGGGGAGAGAGGAGAGAAGCGAGCGGAGGGAGGAGAGAAGCGAGAGGAGAGGGGAGCCCATGATTGCGGGCGGGCGGCTCCGCTAACGGCATCCATCTTGTTTGTGCGAGTGAAGAGAGAGGCCATGCGTGCCCTCTGATGACGTCATACGCACAGCACTTTGAAAAAATGTGTTCAGAAATGAAAGTTTTAAACTTTAAAATCTCTAACTTTTAAAATATAGGATCAATTTAAATAAAACTTGTTTTTAACAGTCGCGTTTCTTTGCTCTAGATTTCAGCACCTACAATCTTTTGTGTCTCTATTGTCAAATTGTGACATGGGATCTGTAGTGATAATAATATCCACAGGAGAGGGCAGATGAAGTCTTGAATGAATGTCTCATGTTAAGGATGACACCTCTAATAGTGTGGTGCTCTCTGCATTGCATGCCAAGTGCCAAGTTGGATTCACTTATCCAAAGTAGAGCTTGGTACAGAAATAAAGATATTAATAGTGAGCCACGGTAATCCTTATATGGTTAACTTTAACACTTCCTGAATCTGGTTGATACTTGGCATCAAATTGAGCAAATGTATAAAAGCTTATGTAAAGTTATAACAAAAAAAAAACGGTCATAAGTTAATCAAATTTCTTGCAACTTAATTGATATTTTCAGCAGTACTACCATTTTCTGATTGAGGGGTTTATTTTAAAGCTTTGAAAAATGTAATGCTACTTGAAGCTTTTGATTTTGATTCAATATATTTGTCACTGAATACATGTTCTTAAATAATTGATTAAGCATTGCTTGAATGTCAGCTTCAGTGTTGTCATTAAAGTAGCACTGTCATTTATTTTTGTCCTTATAAATGAGGCTTGGCATGTTTACATCCCTCGTTCCACTGGAGTATCCTACCTTTTTAGGCTTGTCATTGAAGTGGTAGTGTATACATTTCTATTCTGTCTTGGCACAAAATATTTGGGACAAGTATGCCTGAGCACACTTACGGCTTCTATACTAACATTTATCTATATCAGGAGTGTGATTGAATACTTTTCACTTCTTTGGATGAGCTTTATCAGAATTTAAGAAGTGAAAGATCACCCAGGGAAAAAGAAACTGTTGAACATTCACCTTCGTTATCACCAGCACACTGCAATTCAGTATATAGGCTTTAATAACATTCTCCAGATTCACTGCCTCAATCACTTTGAAGGTCTAAGATACATTTCTGAGGTGGTCCCTCGATTGAGGATGATTTCTGCCCTGGTTTTATGGTTATGAGGTATATGGGTTCAGCAGCACTGCAGGGTTCCCTTCAAGTCATGCAACATTCTAACCTGAACATGAATTGCTATTTCTTATCATTAGTTTGTCAAGATCATGGAATTCATACCTAATGGTGATATTGGAATATCTTTCCTACCATAGTGCTTCAAGACAACGCCTCATCAGCATAGACTCCTCGAACAAATTAAAGATAGTGCCAAAAATGTCAGTATCTCTTAAATGAATAAAATATGTTGGCCTTGGCCGTTTAAATGCAGTAAAGCTTCTTCCCACCCTGTCTCCTGCAAAAAGTCTATCCCCCTACTCCCAATTCCTCCGTCTACGCTGCATCTGCGCCCAGGATGAGGTGTTTCACACCAGGGCATCAGAGATGTCCTTATTCTTTAGGAAACGGGGCTTCCCCTCTTCCATTATAGATGTGGCTCTCACTAGGGCCTCCTCTATATCCTGCAGCTCCGCTCTTGCTCCCCCTCCCCCCATTTGTAACAAGGACAGAGTCCCCCTTGTCCTCACCTTCCACCCCATCAGCCAGCGTATCCAACAAATTATCATCCAACATTTTCATCACGTCCAATGGGATCCCACTACTGGCCACATCTTCCCATCTCCTCCCCTTTCTGCTTTCCGCAGAGACCGTTCCCTCCGTAACTCCCTGGTCCACTCGTCCCTTCCTACCCAAACCACCCCCTCCCCAGGCACTTTCTCCTGCAACCGCAGGAGATGCAACATCTGTCCTATTACCTCCCCCCTCGACTCCATCCAAGGACCCAAACAGTCTTTCCAGGTGAGGCAGAGGTTCACCTGCACCTCCTCCAATCTCATCTATTGTATCCACTGTTCCAGACGACAACTTCTCTACATCGGCGAGACCAAACGCAGGCTTGGCGATCGTTTCGCTCAACACCTTCGCTCAGTCCTACTTAACCAACCTGATCTCCTGGTGGCTGAGCACTTCAACCCCCCCCTCCCACTCCCAGTCTGACCTTTCTGTCATGGGCCTCCTCCAGTGTCATAGTGAGGCCCACTGCAAATTGGAGGGCCTCATATTTCGCTTGGGCAGCTTACAGCCCAGCGGTATGAACATTGACTTCTCTAACTTTAGATAGTTCTTCTGTCCTTCTCTTCCCCTCCCCTTCCCAGTTCTCCCACTGTCTTCCTGTCTCCACCTATATCCTTTCTTTGTCCCGCCCCCCTGACATCCGTCTGAAGAAGGGTGTCGACCCAAAACATCACCCATCCTTCTCTCCAGAGATGCTGCCTGACCCGCTGAGTTACTCCAGCATTTTGTGATACCTTATCCTGTATCCAAATTATATTCAATAATAACAGCACTGGTAACAACATTGCCCCTCCCATTTCGCATTTGAACCATGCAGTGGACTAAAGTATTTCACTTATCGGACTTATGATACATAGATTTATTGAGCATATTATTACAACATTTTTCATTGGCTTATTTCTGAGCTGTTGACAAAATACATGAAGTTATATAAAAATAAAAATGTTGGAAACACTCAGCAGATCAGGCAGCATCTGTGGAATGAGAAACAGTTAACATGAAGGCTCCCAAACATAAATTATTGTTTTATTTCCATAGATGTTGCCTGATCTGAGTTTTTTTTGGCATTTTCTGTTTTTATTTCATGTTTCTCGCATTTGCAGGTTTTTTTTGATTTTCATTTATATTGAGTATTGTGAGTTCTCTCAAGATATATGTCAATTCGTGCATTTTAATGTTTTTTTTTAAAGTAGAGAGGGGACACAAGGAAACGTTGATATTTCTTCTCTCTCAGGGTAGCGAAACTTTGGAATTCTCTTGCCCAGAAGTCTGTGGAGACTCAGTGGCTCAATCATACAGAGGTCATTAACTTTCTGGACTAAGGGAATCAAGGGATGTAGATACTGCAGGTAAATAGTGCCGAAATAGAAAATCCGCTCTCGATCATGAATTGCTGTGCAGGCTTTAAGGACCTTTAATTGATTAATTATTCTTACTCTTATGTTAGCCGGTTGACAATGAATTATTCTTACTCTTATGTTAGCTGGTTATTGATGTTAGGAGATTAAAAACTTCTAATCCAATAAATGATGGAGATATTAAAAATGTAATAATAGATAAATTGCTGTCAGACTGGCTGCAAACTCTACAGCAAGTTGATGCACTGTGGGAGGGCCTTTTATTCATTATGTGATGTTGCAGGAAAATAAGGTCTGGTTATTGAAATATTGAAAAGTTTTTGACAGCCAGTTAATTTACATCCCTCTTTAGCTGGCTGTTAAAAGATTGTTTCTACCATTCAATAAAGTCCAAAGCTTATTAGACAGTAATTTTTCTATTCAACTTAAAGCAATTATTAAACATATTAAAACAGCCTATGAAACAAACATTTGACACTGTTAAGCATTTTTTTTAAACAATCAAGAAATACTGACACTCGGCTGTAATCATGTGGATTTATAGATGAAGAAAATGCACTGTACTGAGTCTGGTGCTGGAAAATTATAAAGAAATCGCATACATGAAAGTACTGAACTTGCCGACACTTGATATGGGGAATTTCTGTAAGTTCTGTGTCTGCTGATATCAGTCCCTTTGTAATAATGAATTTCAAAATGAAATGTATACATGATCATTGAATTCTTTAAGTGATCAATTGGTGATATAATACAAGATATTATTTCAAAAGGGTTTATGATAAGATATCACAGTGAGGACTATGCTGTTGTTAGCAGGCAGGGCGTGTATAGGAGTTAGGAAATTGAGTGTTTCTAAATTGTAGGTAATGCTAAGTTTAATGGAGGGGTGTGATTTGGGTTAATTAATGAGGTAGAATACATCAAAATGAGATAGACATGTTAAACAGTAATGTAATTTAGCATTTTTGTATCTTTAATGAAATTAACAAATCAATTCAGCGGAGGTAATTGTAGGCTGGTATGTTTTGATGGGAAGAAAATGAGACTACATATAAGAATGGACGAGGAATAAAGGGATTTAGAAGTGCAGATGCAGAAATGACAAACAGTTAAATAAGGTTAACAAATCAAGCTAAGAACTTAATTCATTCCTAGACACCAAATTAAGAACAGATATGTTAAATATGCTGAACCTGGTGCACAATTCTGACCTACATTTTTATAAATTTGAGATTGATGGTCAGAGAAGGTGCCACAAAGATTTGTATGTTAATAGAACTGAGAAGATTGGCTGAAAAGGATAGCTCTCAGTTGAAAGCTAGACTGCGTGGCTAAAAATACAACATGAAATTCTTCACCCAAAGTACCTTATGGTTGTGAATGTGCACCCAAAAAGTGTAGATGTGGCAAACGGTGTGGTCAAATTTAATGGTAAGTTGAAAGGTGGAAGATGAAGAAATAAGTATACGGATTTATAGATGAAGAAAATTGGTGGGGATATTCATTT
Organism: Rhinoraja longicauda; assembly: GCF_053455715.1. Lineage (NCBI taxonomy): Eukaryota > Metazoa > Chordata > Chondrichthyes > Rajiformes > Arhynchobatidae > Rhinoraja > Rhinoraja longicauda. The sequence goes on along the minus strand of NC_135962.1, from coordinate 26,021,119 downwards.
AACATAAATGTCGATATGGGCTCTTTGGGCTAAGAGGTCTCTCTATATTTTTTGCATTCTGTTATTTTGCAATAACAAATTGATGCAGCTATGCAAGGTGATGAAGACACGAATTTTGTTTCTATAATGGAATAGTTATATGTTTCATAGTTGAAGTACCTCTAACATTAACTAGTCATTTATTTCATGCTGTTTGCAGGACCTTAAATGAAGGTTGGGCACCATGGAATTTATTACAGTGGTAATACCACTCCAAAAGCACTCAATTGCCAACAAAAAAATAGTATGCCCTAAGGTTATGAAAGATGCTGCATAAATAGATTAATTTCTTTCAGCGGTCAAACCTTTATCCTCTCGGCTTTGCACCCGTCTCCTCATCTCTGACCTTGGTCCAACAATTTGCTTATCAAATAATCCCTTTGCCTGTCCAACTATTACCAGCCCTGATCTATCCCCCCCCCTCCTCTTTTCCAGCTTTCTTTCCCACCCCCTGTAATCAGTCTGAAGAAGGGTTCTGACCCGAAACGTTACCTATCCATATTCTCCAGGGATGCTGCTTGACTAGCTGAGGTACTCCAGCATTTTGTGTCTAACCAAACATTTAGCTTAATTTAGGATGTGGAAGGAAACTGGGACAATCAAGAGAAAGCCACACAACCATGAGGAAAATTGATCTTGGGTCCTTGGAGTTGTGAGGCAGCAATGCTATTAATTGCAGCACCTTTCTGCTATTTGTGGTAAAATCTAAAAAATGAGAATGAAACTTTAGTTTGTTGATCTTAAGATCATGGATTCCCTTGCATGAATTTTTCAATATAGTAATAAAGACACAGAATAGTAAATTCCAATGTGATAATATTGGTGGTAATATATGTGAAGCTTAAAATAAGTTTCAAAGTAAGTGTTTTCCTTTATTTACAATGGATTGGGTTTTTTTGTGCCCAAGCCATATTTGTTAATATATTGTGATTTATTTTCCTTTTTAAACTGGATACTTGCTGCATGTGAAAACACCTTGGTTTACGCAGTTGTGACATAAATAGATGCAGCCAGTTTGTGCAGGGTGACTGAGTCATCATAACTTGTGCCTGGGAGATCAGCATTAGCACCATCAGAAAAAAACTGCATTAGGGTGGGATGACATTTTGCAACCTTTTCTTTTTCTCTTGTAAATGGCGCCAAAATATGGTGATGGGTACAAGAATTTCATTGTGCAGTGCATTTGTTGCAATAAAATCATTGAACCATTGAAACATTTCTCACCTTGAAGAGCATGCCGTATCTAGGCCGCTTCTCGGATCAATACCATTACCTCACTTATTTCTCTCTATCTCTAACTTAAACATCTCCCCATACCATACCTGTATGAAGGAGGTGGGGTGGAGGGGAATTAACACCGGTTGATCCCAGGTCACTGAAACAGTGAGGCCACTCTTCCGCCCAACCTCGAATAATGTCTGATTTGAAAACCGGAACTTATGCCTGTGTTATTTATGTGCCATTATATCTAATGATTCTCCGGACTCAGATTAGTTTATTGTCACGTGTACCGAGGTGCAGTGAACAACTTTTATTTTGCATGCTTTCCAGTCAACAGAAAGACTATACATGATTACAATCAAGCTGACCACAGTGTACAGACACAGAATAACAGGAATAACGTTTAGTGCAAGGTAAAGTCCGATTAAAGATAGTTTGATGCTCTCCAATGGTAGGGTAGGCCCGCTCTCTAGTTAGTTCAGTTGCCTGATAGCAGCTGGGAAGAAACTGTCTGAATCTGGAGGTATGCATTTTCACACTTCTGTACTTCTTGCCTGATTGGAGTAGGGAGAAGAGGGAGTATCTCGGTGAGACTTGTTCTTGATTATGGGAAAACGTTGGTGTCAGGTTTATCCTTTGTTTCTGTTAGACCTAATGATGGTCAGCAATTTTTAACTATTTTGAACATTCTCCACACTGAATTGTATAAATTATCTGACTATAAATTCATATAATTCATAAATGTATTCATATTTATATGAATAGATTGATTTTTATTGTATTTTGCTTTCAAAAACATTGAAAACTTAGGTAATAGATTTTTGCACATTTTTCATGTTGAAGGCAATAGTCAACAATCAAGCTTGGTACATCATCAAGCAGTTTTGCCTTGCTTTTGATTGAGGGAACACCATAGGAGTGGGAACAATGACTGATTTTTCCCTTTTTTATTTTGGGAATTACCGTTGCACTCTTCACTAAGATTTTTTTTAAAAGAATGATATATGCTAACAATTTTATTTCTTTCTAAAGGGCAAAATATCATAAATTAAAATACGGCACAGAATTGAATCAAGGTGACTTAAGGATGCCAACATTTGAATCAGGTAATAAAAGCAGATTAAATATTTATAGAAAGCATGTTTTTAAAAAAAAACTTATTTTACAGTAGTTTCTGAATGGTGCTCTACAGTTAATTTGAAGTTGGTTGGATAATATTTTTATATATTTATGTCACTGCATACCAAATTATTTAGGACTATAAGACAATAATTAATTACAAATGCATTTGTTTAAGGATGTAATAAGAAATGAGTTGTTTTTGCCAAGTTTAAATTATTATTTTTAAATTTGCCATGATTAGAGGTCAGGATTTGCCAAAGGAAAGTTTCAATAATGGTTGCACAATTAGATAAGCTCGCAAGGAAGAGAGAGGGAATCCTGTGAAGTCAAAGTTATTATGTTTGCTGATTTGGTGTGGTGCTGTTATTTAGTTTCATCAAATCTCGCGTGCCTTCCACAGGATTTACATGATATTGCTGCAACTGAGCAAATTGATCATCACATCGCAGAAAGTTATCAGCTTAAGTGCACTTGTAACAATGTAATCATCCTTGCCAGTGACCACTAAACACCTTCTCTTTCCCGTAAGGTAATGGGTGTGGAATCAAAAGGTTAAGGAGACTTAAAATGCCCAAATTATTTTTTATATCTTTACTTTTCCTTTTCTGTCTCGTTTTCCGTTTTCTTAAGCTGATCTGCTTTTGTTCCTACTCTTTGTATCCAATTTGGCACCAATTCCTTTTCAATTCTTAAATGTCTTTGGTTAAGAAGAAGCTTGACTGATCTTGTTGTTCACCAATGCCCAGTTGATCATGCAAAATCTTTATTCGCTTGCATCTCAACTATTTACGATATACATTAATGACTTAGATGAAGGGATTAAAAGTGCCATTAGCAAATTTGCAGATGATACTAAGCTGGGGGGTAGTGTGAATTGTGAGGAAGATGCAATAAGGCTGCAGGGTGACTTGGACAGGTTGTGTGAGTGGGTGGATACATGGCAGATGCAGTTTAATGTAGATAAGTGTGAGGTTATTCACTTTGGAAGTAAGAATAGAAAGGCAGATTATTATCTGAATGGTGTCAAGTTAGGAAGAGGGGATGTTCAACGAGATCTGGGTGTCCTAGTGCATCAGTCACTGAAAGGAAGCATGCAGGTACAGCAGGCAGTGAAGAAAGCAAATGGAATGTTGGCCTTCATAACAAGAGGAGTTGAGTATAGGAGCAAAGAGGTCCTTCTACAGTTGTACCGGGCCCTGGTGAGACCGCACCTGGAGTACTGTGTGCAGTTTTGGTCTCCAAATTTGAGGAAGGATATTCTTGCTATTGAGGGCGTGCAGCGTAGGTTCACTAGGTTAATTCCCGGAATGGCGGGACTGTCGTATGTTGAAAGGCTGGAGCAATTAGGCTTGTATACACTGGAATTTAGAAGGATGAGGGGGGATCTTATTGAAACATATAAGATAATTAGGGGATTGGACACATTAGAGGCAGGAAACATGTTCCCAATGTTGGGGGAGTCCAGAACAAGAGGCCACAGTTTAAGAATAAGGGGTAGGCCATTTAGAACGGAGATGAGGAAGAACTTTTTCAGTCAGAGAGTGGTGAAGGTGTGGAATTCTCTGCCTCAGAAGGCAGTGGAGGCCAGTTCGTTGGATGCTTTCAAGAGAGAGCTGGATAGAGCTCTTAAGGATAGCGGAGTGAGGGGGTATGGGGAGAAGGCAGGAACGGGGTACTGATTGAGAGTGATCAGCCATGATCGCATTGAATGGCGGTGCTGGCTCGAAGGGCTGAATGGCCTACTCCTGCACCTATTGTCTATTGTCTATCTCTGGCAAAACATATTCAAACCAAAATATGCAATTGTAAGTACATTAACTGGAGCACATCTGAGATTTGCTTTTGTAAAATATGTGCTAACAGGACCACTTATGAATGAGTAAGTTTATTGGCCAAGTATGCATATGTAAGGAATGTGCCTTGGAGCTCCGCTCACAAATGACAACACAAACATACAGTTAACAATTAAGAATAAAGCATAAACACATCAAAACAATAAGGATACAACTTTACGGTCTAAACATGTGGGTGAAAATAAACCAGAGCACAAAAGAGACTACAGACTTTGGTTATTGAGTAGAACTATCACTCGTGGAAAAAAGCTGTTTTTATGTCTGGCTGTGGCTGCTTTTACAGTCCGGAGTCGCCTTCCAGAGGGAAGTGCTTCGAAGCGTTTGTGGCCAGGGTGAGAGGGGTCAGAGATGATCTTGCCCGCTCGCTTTCTGGCCTTCGCAGTGTACAGTTTGTCAATGGGGGGAAGGTTGCAGCCAACAACCTTCTCGGCTGTGCGAATGATCCGTTGCAGCCTCCGGATGTCGTGCTTGGTGGCTGAGCCAAACCAGACCATGATGGAGAAGGTGAGGACGGACTCAATGATAGCAGTATAGAATTGAACCATCATTGCCTGTGGCAGATTGTGTTTCTTCAGTTGCCGCAGGAAGTACATCCTCTGTTGGGCCGTTTTGACTGTGGAGTTGATGGTGGCCCCCCATTTAAGGTCCCTGGAGATGATGGTTCCAAGGAACTTAAATGACTCCACAGATGTAACTATGGTGTTGTTGATGGTGAGTGGGGGGAGGGGGATCTCTTCGAAAGTCTACAATTAGTTCCACTGTCTTAAGAGCATTGAGCTCCAGGTTGTTGCAATGGCACCAGGACGCCAGCTGTGTCACTTCCCCCCCATCCTGGATCAGTCCAATCAGGATAGTGTCATCCGCAAACCTGAGGAGCTTGACAGAAGAGTCTGTGGAGGTGCAGTTGTTGTGTAGAGAGAGTAAAGGAGAGGGGAGAGTACACAGCCTTGCGGTGCTCCTATGTTGAGGGTCTGCAGGTCCGAGATGTGCTTTCCCCACCTCACATGCTGCTTCCTTTCTGTCAGGAAGTTGATGATCCACTGACAGGGGTTCAGGCACAGTCAGCTGGGAGAGTTTGTAGTGTAGTAGCTCTGGCACAATGGTGTTAAAAGCAGAGCTAAAGTCCACAAATAGAATCCTGGCATAGGTCCCCTTGCGGTCTAGGTGCTGGAGGATGAAGTGCAGGCCTAGATTGACTGCGTCGTCCACCGATCTATTAGCCCTATATGCAGACTGCAGGGGGTCCAGCAGGGGGTTTGTAATGTTTTTCAGCTGGGCCAGCACAGGTCTTTCAAAGGTCTTCATGACCTTTCATGACCTATACAGTTACTGTTTAATTTTTCACCACAGCTGATTAATTATTTGGCCTTTAAGTTAAGTGTTCATTTAGTATTTGGATTAATTTTAGTTGGCATGTATTCTCTTTTGAATTTCCTCATAATTTGAAATGTTAATTTGAATCCAGGATTCAAAACCAGAGCTGATTAAGGAATATAAATTTCAAAATCAAGTTATTATGTGACCACTGTTGATTTGCTCCTCAGCTGCCACAGACACGTCTGGTAATTATATCCTTCTGACCTCATCTACTGCATCTGGTGTTCCCGAAGTGGCCCCCCTGTACCTATGTGTAGACTCTTTGGTGTCTGTTTCACCAAACTCGTGCTCAGTCCACCAAGGCCTACTTGCTGCTTACCATTGTGACTCCCCTTTCCATTTCACATACTGACCTTTCTATCCTGGGCCTCCTCCATTGCCAGGGAGAAGCCATGCACAGATTGGAGGAGCAGCACCTCCTATTCCGCTTGGGTAGCTCACAACATTGAATTCTCCAATTTTAGTTGACTACTAGACCAGGGTGGACCCGTTGGGCCCAAACCTCTCCTGGATTGGTGAAGCACCCTGTACTCCCTTTCCCCTCTCCTCAACCCCCCCTCCCTTCTCCCCCACTCCCCCCTTCCCCCCTCCCTCCCCCCCTCCCCTCCTTTTAAACTTTAAAATGTGAATAACTTTAAAAATGTAAGACCGATTTCAATACGGGCGGCACGGTAGCGCAGCGGTAGAGTTGCTGCTTTACAGCGAATGCAGTGCCGGAGACTCAGGTTCGATCCTGACTACGGGTGCTGCACTGTAAGGAGTTTGTACGTTCTCCCCGTGACCTGCGTGGGTTTTCTCCGAGATCTTCGGTTTCCTCCCACACTCCAAAGACGTACAGGTATGTAGGTTAATTGGCTGGGTAAATGTAAAAATTGTCCCTAGTGGGTGTAGGATAGTGTTAATGTACGGGGATCGCTGGGCGGCACGGACTTGGTGGGCCGAAAAGGCCTGTTTCCGGCTGTATATATATGATATGATATGATATGAATAAAACTACTTGCATTATCACTAAAGTGACAATGGTGAGTAAGGTGGGCCTAAAATTGTCGCACTATGGTGTACCGTTTTGGCTGAAGTTTAGTCACAAAAGATAACAAACTAGTTTTAGTATATAGATACCCACATCCTGCCATTGTGCCCCACCCTTTCTTTCCACCTACATTCCTTCCTCTAGCTTCACAATTCGCAACTCTTCAATCCTTTTGTCTCACACCTTCCGTCTTTTCATTTCTGACCTTTGTCCAACCATCTGTCTATTAAACGACCTCCCCCCCCCCTTCCCCCAACCTGTATCCACATGTTACCTGCCAGGCTTTGTCCTGCCTCTCCTCTCTTCCAGGTTTCTTTAACCCCCCCATCCTTCCAATAACAATCAGTCTTAAGAAGGGTCCCCTATCCATCAAACATCACCTGTCAATGTTCTCCAGAGATGCTGCCTGACCTGCTGAGTTACTTCAGTGATAAACACATAATGTTGGAGTAACTCAACAGTACAGGCAGCATCTCTGGATAGAAGGAATGGGTGATGTTTCGGGTCAGGACCCTTCTTCAGACTGAATCTTTTTTCTGTAACCCAGTAACTACAGTTCTACATGTCTCTGCATTCCATACCTTTCACAGCTCAGGCAGCATATTTGGGGGTGATGGTGGTGCTATCAAGCCACTCTTAGTGCCCGCTAGACATTGAAGTCAATGTCATGTCTGTCGAGGTGATTATCACGAGGCAAGACTCTCTTCCCTTTATTTATTTCCAGTATGTCAAGCGTTGTTCAACTACGAGAACAAATTCATCAGCAGAAGGCGGAGTGTTTGTGGTGGTTACCAGCCCCATGCTAGTCCTGATGCTGATCATGGGTCTTGGAGTCATTGAGGACTCCCAAGTCCACTCCTTCCTGATGGCTTTCCACAGCACCGCATCCTATGCAGGAATTCTCAATAACTTCTTAGAAGGGGAAAGGTCTCTCTGGTCTTTGGAGAAAGAAGTTCGTTGGGAGCTATTGGGGATTGTAATGGAGGAGTCGGGCACATTGCATGAATCAAAGTCTGATCCTGTGAGCGGAACTATGCTGCTGTCTTTTGGTGGGAAAACTCTCGCAATTTAGATATCAATCTGCACCATTTCATAAGGGGGACATTCAACTGTGCTGGTACAGATTTTGCCATATCCATATCTTGTTTTAAAATAGCAATAATGATACAACTGACTGGCCATTTCAGAGGGCATTTAACAAAAAAATGTCTTATCTATAAAAATCTTTACATCACTTGTTATCAGGTTTATCCGATTTGGAACAATTTGTATAATTTGCAATGACCAGTCTAATAATTGCTAAATGCTTTTAGCAGAGGAGATCATTCATCCCATGTGAATACCACATTGGAATTTACCTCCTCTATTACTCAATGCATTCCAGATCCATTGTGATCAAGTGCTTCGAAAGGTTGGTTGTGAGAAAAAGCAACCTCTGCCTCAGCGATGACCTGGACCCACTTCAAATCACCTTCTGCCACTACAAATTAACAGCATTTGTAATCTTGTTGGCTCTCCACTCTGCACTGTCCACTTGTCTAATAAGAACACATACATCATCCTGTTCTACATCTACTGTTCAACACCATCCCGTCAAAGCACATCGTCAAACTTGTGGAATTGGGTTTCGGCAACTCCCTATGCAACTGGATCATTGACTTTGTGGCGGCTCCCAAGGGTCGGGCCATACCACTACCGAACCCCTTGGCACGGGAATGGACCAGTCCAGGGGGGCGGCCCTTAGCTATGGGGATAAAAGACGGGATTTTAGGCGTGATCTCTCTCTCGCAAACTCGACTGGACTAGAGAACAGAAACTTATGGCCTCACCAGGATGGAACGGGCTGAAAGGTTCCTTCACATGCCAGGCTTAGGCGACCGGTGCCCATCTAGCCTCCTGAAAGAGATGGTCGCGCTGCTCGATGGGCACAGGCCGTGCCTAATGTTCGAATACAGTTACCTGCACCTGCTGCCGGCTGACATCCGCCTGCAGCTCACCGACGCCTCCTTCGACGACACCCGGGCCCTCGGCAGGCGCGCAGACCCGCTGGAATGACGTCAGCACGCTGAACGTCACTCCGGCAGCGCCCGATTTCCTCCGGTCGGGCGGGGGAGCTGTGGAAGGAGTGACAGCTGCTCCCCAGAGGCCTGTGAGATCGCTCCCCGCGGCCGTTGCGGGTCCTGCACCTGCAGGCTCCATGCAGCACCGACAGTAAGCACTGGTGCTATTACCACCAGCGCTGGGGTGCTGCAGCCCGACGATGCCGCCAGTCGTGTACGTTCCCGGGAAACGGCGGGGCCGGCTGCCAATAGTCCCTGCGGCGGGCGGCCAGATTCACCGCCTCTTCGCCTGGGATCGGTGCTCCGGCGATCGCTTCCTCATGGATACCGGGGCGGAGCTGAGCGTCCTCCCCCCTTCGCTGGTGGACATTTGTTTCTGTAAGTGTGGAACCGTCCTCACCGCTGCAAATGGAAGCCACATTCGTACGTATGGGGTCCGCACGGTTCACATTGTTTACAGCTCTTGTCATTTCATGTGGCAGTTTACAATCGCCGACGTCTCCCAGCCGTTGCTCGGAGCCGACTTTCTGTGGGCTCATTCTCTCCTGGTGGACGTCAGGCAGCAGCGCTTGGTCCACGCCGACACGATGGAGCCCATCGCGTTGCGCCTGGATAAGCCCATTGCACGCCCTCTGTCGTCTGTGGATTCCTATTTTGCTCGGGTCCTGGCAGAGTTCCGGGAAATTATGACCCCGCAATTCCGGTAGACGACCCCCAAGCACGGGGTGGTCCATTTCATATTAACTACCGGCTCACCCCTCCACGCACGAGCACGCCGACTGCCGTCTGATAAGCTACGTCTGGCACGGCAGGAGTTCCGCACGATGGAGTCCTTGGGGATCGTCCGCCCTTCCAACAGCCCATGGGCGTCCCCACTCCACATGGTCCCTAAGGCAAACGGTGGCTGGAGACCTTGCGGGGATTATCGGCAGCTGAATGTCGCTACCACCGCGGACCGGTTCCCCGTGCCCCACATCCAGGACTTCAACGCGCATTTGGCCGGGCCTACAATCTTCTCGAAAGTGGATTTGGTGCGCAGCTATAATCAAATCCCGGAGAATGTGCCTAAGACGGCAATCATCACGCCGTTTGGTTTGTACGAGTTCGTGTGGATACCGTTCGGCCTTAAGAACGCCGCGCAGGCATTCCAACGGTTGATGGACGGGGTGTGACGCGGGCTTGATTTTCTGTTCGTCTACCTCGACGACATCTTGGTGGCCAGCCGCTCGCGGCAGGAGCACTGTGTCCACCTCCGGCAGCTCTTTCAGTGGCTCAACGAGCACGGTTTGGCTATCAACCTCGCCAAGTGCCGCTTTGGAGTGACTACAATAGACTTTCTCGGCCACCGAGTGACTTCGCAAGTCACGGTTCTCCTGCCGGACAAAGTTGACGCCAACCGTCGTCCACCCTCTGTGCGAGGCCTGCAGGAGTTCGTCGGCATGGTGGCCTTTTATCACCGTTTTCTGCCATCCGTGGCCCACATCATGCGGCCGCTATACGAGCTGCTGGCGGTGAAGCGTAAGGACGTCGTGTGGACCGACGAGGCGGTAACAGCATTTGACGGCGCGAAGGAGGCCCTGGCTTGGGCTGTGCTGCTGGTTCACCCACGAGAGGATGCCTCAACAGCCCTTACGGTGGACGCCTCAGAGTCGGCGGTTGGTGCCGTGCTGGAGCAACTGATGGACGGGGGTTGACGCCCCCTGGCCTTCTTCAGCCGGCACCTCAACAACGCCCAGAGGAAGTACAGCGCATTTGACCGCGAGCTCCTAGCTCTGTACCTGGCGGTGCGCCACTTCCGTTATTTCCTGGAGGGTCGCCCGTTCACCGCGTACACGGACCACAAGCCACTCACGTTCGCCCTGGCAAAGGTTTCCGACCCATGGTCCGCTCGACAGCAGCGCCAGTTGGCATACATTTCGGAATACACCACCTCCATTCGCTTCGTCGAGGGGGAGGAAAACCGGGCGGCCGACGCGTTGTCTCGCCCCGCCGTCGACGCCGTTTTCGAAGTGGTGCCCGGCATTGATTATTCTGCCCTGGCGGAGGCCCAGCTAATGGATGGGGAGATGTCCCTCTCGGCCCCAGAGGAGCGACGATATTGTGTGATGTGTCGTCTGGTCAGCCGCGTACCATCATCCCTACTGCCTGGCGCCGGAGGGTGTTCGACGTGGTCCACGGGCTGGCTCACCCATCCATCCGGGCGACGAAGGCACTTGTAGCTGCGCCGTTCATGTGGCACGGTCTGCACAAGCAGGTTGGCCACTGGGCCATCACCTGCATTCCGTGCCAGACGGCGAAAATCCAACGCCACGTCCGGGTGCCACTCCAGGAGATCGGTCAACCCCGATGGCGTTTCGACCATCTGCATGTGGACATTGTGGGCCCTCTTCCGCCGTACCGGGACATCACCCACCTCCTCACGGTGGTGAACCGCTTCATGCGGTGGACGGAGGCCATACCGCTGGCCGACACATCCACAGCTACATGCACTCGTGCGTTGGCCGCGCATTGGATTGCTCGCTTTGGGGTCATCTCGTCGGACCGGGAGCCACAGTTCACCTCTGAGCTGTGGGCGGCCATGGCCCACCTGTTGGGTGTGCGGCTGCACCACACCACGGCCTATCACCCGCAGGCAAACGGCCTGGTGGAGAGGTTCCACCGGCAGCTGAAGGCAGCGTTGAAGGCACGACTCTCCGGCATGGACTGGATGGACGCACTACCATGGGTCTTGCTGGGCATCCGGATTGCGCCTAAGGAGGACCTGGCCTCATCTTCAGCGGAGCTCGTGTACAGGTCGCCGCTCACAGTGTCCGGGGAGTTCGTGCCCTCGGGGCCGGGGCAGCAGGAACCGCCCTCATCCACCCTACAGCGCCTTCGCGAGCGAGTTGGCAAGCATGCACCCGTGCCGACGTCACGCCACGGGACATTTCGCCCGCACATGCCATCGGCCCTCCGAGACCGCGCCTATGTGTTCCTGAGCCGTGACGCCCACCGGACGCCGCTCCAGAGGGCATATGAGGGCCTGTACCGGGTGCTGCAGCACGGACAGACAACCTTTGTCGTGGACATGGGGGGCCGGCCGGAGGCCGTGTCAATTGACTGCTTAAAGCCGGCGCATTTGGACATTGACCAACCGGTGCGGGTTGCCCCTCTGTCGGCCGATTTTTGTACGCGGTCAGGTCGGGTTGTGCGACCGCCAGTGCGTTTCGTGCCTCCGGTTCGGGGGGGGTCCCAAGGGTCGGGTCATACCACTATCGAACCCCTCAGCATGGGAATGGGCCAGTCCAGGGGGGCGGCCCTTAGCTATGGGGATAAAGGACGGGATTTTAGGCGCGATCTCTCTCTCGCAGACTCAACCGGACTAGAGAACACAACAAATAAATCCCTCCCGAAATACCTGGCTCCTCGCCTTTATTTGGGACTTTTCGATGCGCCACAACTTACTAATTGACAAACCTCAACCAGTATGGATTGGCAACAACACTTGCTGACCATCAGCACAGGGGAACCTAAGGGCTGTGTGCTTAGTTCTCTGCTCTACTCTCTCGATAGACACGACTCTGTTGCCAGACACAGCTGCAATGCCATCTGTAAATTTACCGACATCATCATTGGATGAATAATGGGTGACGATGAGTCAGAGTACAAGAGGGAGATCTTGCTCTCAGTGTTATCAAGATCATGGAGGTGATTATTGACTTAAGGAAGGGAAAGCTGAAGGACCATGTTTCGGTCTTCATTGACGGTGCCATTGGAGAGTGTCAACAACTTCAAATTCCTGCGTGTACAAACCCTGATGATCTGTTCTGGGCCCAGCACACTGATGCAACTGATGCAGAAGTTCGAGGAAATTCTGCATGCCACTGAATACTCGATCAAACTTCTATAAGTGCAGGTTGGAAAGCAGACTGACTGTTTGATCGTGGTCTGGTTCAGAAATTTTATTGCTGCAGAAAGTGATGGGCTGTTCCCAATCCTTCATGGGTTCTGATCCCCTAATTAATTGAAGGGACTCACAGGAAGTATTGCCTCAAGAAGGCAGCTAATATCAAAGATCCATACTCCCCTGGTCACACCACTTACTGCTAATCATTTACTGCCAGTGAATCATTACCTCCAAATTAATTAACACCTTTTTTATCAGCTGTCAGGCTCTTGAATAACCCTAACCACAACTGTACCTCAACCACCGTGTACTTTCATGTACCCTACAGAACCACTATGGACTTTCCACTGCATATGTAAGCTTTTCCACTATCGCCTCATTTACTAGAATAACTGATCTGGAAGCTACTATATAAATGCCGAAAATTCAAAGAATATAATACTAGTTAAGTATTAAACCAGAAACCCAGAGACTTGGAGTAAAAATCTAGAGCCAGAGGTTCATGGCTGCAAGGAATGTAAATTTGAGACTCAAGAAAATGTGCATGTTGGAATCTTGAGCAAAATACAAAATGCTGGAGGAACTCAGTGGGCCAGGCAGCATCTGTGAAGGGAATGGACAGGTAATGTTTTGGGTTGGGACCCTTTGGATCATTCTATCTGCAGTTGCTGCCTAATCTGCTAGGTTCCTCCAGCATTGCAGAATTTAAATTTATTAAATTATCTGTCGTAAAAAAAAGTATCATTCATGTCTGTCAGATTGATGTGAAAACCCATCTGATTTATTGATGTGAATGGAAAGTGTAGTTGTTACCCTGCCTGACCTCGGCACGTTACTTTGTACCCATGACAATATGGCTGAGCAAGTCACTCAGTTTAAGGCCAAATAGAGCCATAAATGTCATTGGTAAACAACATTATAAAAACAGATCTTGATTTCAAGTGAGTGTATTATTGATGTCAGAGGATTTGCTTTTGTTTATTGCTAAGGCTTGAAATTTTCAGTTTCAATATATTAACATAAAGAAAACATCAAATACCACCCGCAGCTCAGCCTTGTTCCCAGACAGAAATGTGCATGTCTTAATCAATTTATATGCATAGATTAGTGATGAATCCAATTTCTATTTTGGTTGTGCTGACTAATGGCATAATGTTGAAGAAACAGAAGTGAAGAGCAAATGAAAATACGATGAGAAAACTAAAGTGTACATTATTACATTAAAGAAAGTGTATATTTTTCTGAAGTTCAATCAGAAACTATCACCAATAAATTTTCTGATACCTCTCTAAACTTCACCAAGAATGTGGTGACTGACAGGAACATTTATGGTGTTTAACACCCTTTAGTGATGGATTGCATAATATGTTGTTTCAACTTGTGTGCACATCTGAATAAAGTGCCAGCGTGAATGGAATAGACTCTGTAAATGAAACAGCATTCAATAGCTTTGACAAGTGGTGGGGTCCTGCACATGTAATCCTCTGAGATCAGGATAAGTTTGTTTCAAATCACGGAATAGATTTGGCATCTAAGAAACAGAATCCATGTAGACATTATATTACAGCAGCCCATTAGGGGCGGCATTGTGGCGCAGCGGTAGAGTTGCTGCCTTACTTGGGTTCGATCCCAACTATGGGTGTCATCCGTACGGAGTTTGTACGTTCTCCTCATGACCTCCTGGGTTTTCTCTGAGATCCTCGGTTTCTTACTACACTCCAAAGATGTACAGGTTTGTAGGTTAATTTGCTTGGTATCATTGTAAATTGTCCTGTGTGTGTAGGTACTGTTAATGTGCAGGGATCGCTAAAAGTGTAAACACAAGTGGATTGTGTCACAGAGTCATACGGTGTGGAAACGGGTCCTTTGGTCCAACTTGCCCACAGCAACCAACATGACCCATCTACACTAGTCCCACGCCTGCGTTTGGCCTTTATCTCTCTAAACCTGTCCCATCCATGTACCTGTTTAATTGCTCCTGAAACGTTGCGATTATCCCTGCCTCAACTACCTCCTCCGGCAGCTTGTTCTATACACCCACTGTCCTTTGTGTGAAAAAGTGACCCCTCAGATTCCTATAAAATCTTTCCCCCCTTCACTTTAAACCTATGCCGTTTGATTCTCGATTTCCTCTACTCTAGGCAAGAGACTCTGCGTCTACCCGATCTATTCCTCTCATGATGGTTTATACATTTATATTTTTGAGTGGTAAAGGTGGCGTATGATATGCTTGCCTTTATCAGTCTAGGCAGGTATAATTGTCAGGAAATCATGTTTCAGTTTTATAGAACTTTGGTTAGGCTGCATTTGGAATATTGCGTACAATTCTGGTAGCTCCATTGCAGGCGGGATGTGGACACTTTGGAGAAGGGGCAAAAGAGGTTTACCAGAATGATGCATTGATTGGGGATGGGGAGGTGGGGTTAGCTAGAAGGAGAGGTTGGGCAAACTTGGATTGTTTTCTCTGGAACATTGGAGGTTGAGGAGTGACCTGATAGAACTATATAAAATGATGAGAGGCAGAGATGGGGTCAGCATTCGGAACATTTTTCCCAGTGTGGAAATGTCAAAAATTAGAAGGCATAGGTTTAAGGTGGGAGGGGCAAACTTTAAAAGACACATGCGAGAGAAGGTTTATTACACAGAGTGGTGAGTACCTGGAGCATGCTGCCAAGGGTGGTGATTGAGGCATATGATTGTGGCATTAAAGACACTTTTAGGCACATGGATATGTGGGATATGGAGAGATATGGATCACGTGCAGGCAGAGGGGTTATGATTAACTTGGCATCGTATTCGGCATGACATTGTGGGCCGAAGGACCTGTTCCTGTTCCGTACTGTTGTATGTTCTATGCAGTATTGTTAACACCTCGCATTTTCTTTACTCGTCGCACCATTTTCACTCATGGCCTACCAAGGTGATCTCCCTTCCTGTGTTTGAGGGATGCTCCAACCAGACTCTGCCCCTCAATGTCCAGTAGCAGAAGGACGCTTGTCTGTGGTTGTCCCCCCCCAGAGCTTTTGCGTTGGCTGCACCAAACTTCAGTGTGTCCCTCAGCACTTACATCTGCAATCTGGAATGAGCCAGGGGCAGTGGTCACAGGAAGGTGGGTACTTGACCTAGACGTGACTGGGCTTGTATACTCTGGAATTTAGAAGGATGAGAGGGGATCTTATCGAAACATATAAGAATATTGAGAGATTGGACACGTTAGAGGCAGGAAACATGTTCCCGATGTTGGGGGAGTCCCGAACCAGGGGTCACAGTTTAAGAATAAGGGGTAGGCCATTTAGAACGGAGACGAGGAAAACCTTTTTCACTCGGAGAGTTGTGAAGCTGTGGAATTCTCTGCCTCAGAAGGCAGTGGAGGCCAATTCTCTGGATGCTTTCAAGAGAGAGCTAGATAAAGTTCTTAATGATAGCTCTATCATTAGGGGGTATGGGGAGAAGGCAGGAACGGGGTACTGATTGTGGATGCTCAGCCATGATCACGGTGAATGGCGGTGCTGGCTCGAAGGGCCGAATGGCCTCCTCCTGCACCTGTTGTGTATTGTCTAATAGGCAGCATTCCTTTGCTGACATCTTGCTGTGAAGACCAACACGTTTTGGGCAGACCAAAAAGTCTTTAATTGAATTGATGGCCTTCCAGCAGTGCATGAACAATCTTCGAATGTATCCCTGGGAACAACCCAGGGATACGTGTGTCAATTCTCATATTTGACTGGATAGCATGCAAAACAAACATTTAATTGTAACTGTACAGTTGACTATAAATAAACTAACAACTACTAACAAATAATAACTTCAATTTTTCTTCCTTTGCCTTCCTTAATTATGTTACTGGTCATTTTGCTGCTGTTATATATGTAATTAGTTGTTAGTTATTATTTCTGGAAGTCTTTAATCTGCACCAAACAATGTCATGTTTGTAAACTTGTTAAAAAGACCATTGATATCTGAAGTTGATTTGAACTCTTTGCTTAACAGATAAAAGCTAACGGTCAACATTACTACAATATAAAGATAAATCAATAGCGGTATAATATTGATAGACCTCAGCATAGCTTTACAATCTTACTGACAGAAAAAATTAAATAAGTATGATCTCTAGCTGAATGTACTCCATCCTGCATGTTTGTAGGCATTCTGTCAGAGCAGTCAGTTCTTAATTGGGAGCATTTTTAAAGTACATTTTTCTGTTTAAGTATGACTCCACAATAGATATGTGTAGCAGTGGAAGTAAGATGAGCAAATTAAAGTTATTTTAGCGATGATCCTGCCAATGTTATTAGCCCATATGGATTTTGATTGTACTGAATAACTGATATTTACACAATTATGTGTATTTGAAAGATAGCCCTTTCAATTTGTTTTTTTCTGCTTAAAATATTTTGATAAGAACTTTCATAATGTTGCTTTGAAGATTTGTTTAGTGTTTACAAACCAGAGGTTTAAAAAAAATGTTATCCAAAAAACACAGGAAATTAGATTTATTTTAATGAAATTTAGCAATAAAATGAAATCTCTGAGGTGAGATTTGAAGTCTTTTATTTTTGTTCTTTCATGAGTATTGATGTTTTTCTATTAGAGCTGGAGGAATGTTTATGTTTCTGAGTTTGAACTTGTAAATGCTGCAAAGCCAACTCACATAGATGTACCATATATGTTTAGTGTTACATTTGCACAATTCCCCCCAGAAATTTCTAAAATATACCAATGCAGACAATTTGGACCTGAGGTTTCATCCCTTTTGAATTTAGTTCGTTTATACAATGTATTCTCTTTCTCTTATTTTAAATCATTATTCATCCAATGTAATGTCCGTCTATTTTATCTTCCTTATAAATACTGAAGAAAAATAATGTCTGAAGATGGTCCTGTCTATGGCTTAATGATCCTATTCCCGTCTTGTGAAAAATATTGATAATAATTGTAATATATGCCCCCACTCTTGCTAGAAAGTGTTGTCACTATCTGCAGCCATCTACTAATTGGATTCTCAGCTGGCCTTTCAAGAAGCTATAAAAACATGAGATGGCCCTTTCCTTTGAAAGAGTCTGTTTCAAAAATATTCATTCATTTACAATGGGCAATGCAGGTAGTTGATTGTCAGTGTGATTAGGATAATCGTTTTTGCGATAAGTGTATTTTATGCAACTTTAAACATGGTTTCAAAGCATGGTTTCAAAGTACATTTTAATATACTTGTATCAATTTTTTGATGAAGAATTTAAAATAGGTTTTAATACACTGCCTACTTGCAAGAGTTAATGGTAGATGTTTCATTTGAAGATATGCTGATGAATCCAAGGTGGAATTGTATGTGGAGGTTTTTAGAGGAGATGATTTAAATAGGGCAAATTTGTGTAGAATCTCAACCATCCTAAATGGGGTGCAGGGTATGTAATCTCGGATCTTGTGCTACTTTCTCAATAATTCAATTGTTCTGAAGAATACAAAGTATCAGATACTTCAAAGCAATTCAAAAAATTATGTCTATCGTCCTTTGCATTTCTTAAAATGTTGATGGAATAAAGGAAAGATTGCCTAGACTCCTATCTGTGCATCCCCTTAAAAAATATTTCCACTTAATAGTGATATGGTATTTTCCAGTTGAGGGAAAAAATACATTTTCAGTTCTTTATTCCTTCTCTGATCTGATCTAGGTGTATGCGAATGAAGAAAACTCATGCAAACACACTTGGCATAGATATAAATGGGGCTCACATTTGAAAAAGCACGATCAGCCATTGCTTTTGGCTTTGGTCTTGTATAGCACGGACTTGTTACAGCTTAAGTCTGGGGAAGGTCGGGAAGTTCAATGGAGCTCGTGGCGTTATTTCCTTACAACCTAGGTGGAAGTCATTTTGGCCATCAGGTTTTCCCCAAGAGAAAAATGAGAGTTTATTTTATACCAACAAAGTAGATTGTTATTGTTAAACAAAGTCTTCCTCCTTAAAGAAACAAAAGCAAGTTTATTGTGTGATGGGTTTATCAGGGTTTATCAGTTCAGAGTGATTACTTTGGTATATTTTGAGAATAGTTATGGACCATGTTGTTTAGATTTCCATTTCTTCAATCAGTAAAACATTGAAGCTTCTCATAATATGCTGATAAGAAAAGCAAAGTTTTTCCATTGGTCGCACATGGGAATTTACTTTGCACCTTCATTTTGATTTTGTTGGCGACCTTTGTGGGATAAAATGTAAACCCATAAAATATCAGATTAAATGCTCAAGAACTTTGAGCCCATAATGTAGCCTTGAGTGATCCTTTGCATAACAGTTGTGTGTGAGGGTAGGAACTCAGTGTGTTTGCTGTATTGCCTTTTCCTGGCCATCTGTTGCTTTCTTTGGAGTTTCACTATTTTAATCCTCTGATATGTGTTTTCTTCTCTAGATGAAACCAAAGATACAGAGGTGCCATCTGTACCTCAGAATAGTCAGTTGACATGGAAACAAGGCAGGCAGTTGCTCAGACAGTAAGTACAAGCTGAATTTAGTTTTCTCTTATTACAGCGCTGTAGAACAACATTTTGGAGAAATGGAAGATAATATTTGCTTCATTTTCTAAGAACTTGCTGTTTTTTAAATAAACTGTTTAGTCTTAATTTGTAATGGTTTATTCTATCTTCTTCTATAACCAATAGCTACAGTACTAATTTTCAATTTATGTATTAATAAAGCAACCGTTGTTTGAAAAATGTTGGTTGGTGAAAGAATGTACTTAACAATAATTATAATGATGCTAATGACATTAATTGTGCAACTTTTCTGAAAATGTTAATATTGAAAGCTGTTACTGGCAAAATATAGCATAACTAATCCATTAATTATGAACATTCGTGTGATCTCGGCAATATTGATTGGTAGCAATTTAAAAGTAGAAATACGCAATAATTGCAAATCAAAAATCATGAGTTTTATTTAACATTTCACAGGTATTTACAAGAAGTTGGTTACACAGACACAATTCTAGATGTGCGATCACAAAGAGTGCGATCATTATTAGGCCTTACTGCATCTGAGCAGAATGGCTCAGTTGAGTCAAAAAATCTGGACCAGATTCTTAATGGGGGAGAATCGCCATCCAAACAAAAAACGCAAGAAGTTAAAAGGTGAGGAACTAAAATGTTCATTGTTTTGCTTGGACAAGAGGAAGAATACAGGTTTTATGTGTTCTAATTGCATCATACTTTTCCCAACATTGATTTGGTTTCGATACAATGACTAAAGTTGGTTGGCATCATACAAATCTCAATTTGGGGGCTTAACAAGTTTTTTTTTGTCACTTACGAAACAAAATTTTGAACATTAATTCCAAAAGTCTGATGTGAGGGTCATTGTAAGTTCATCATGAGGAATGGACTATAAAAGCTGGTCTGGCAAGTGTCACATGTCCTCTGTAGATGAATTAAAAGCAAGCATTTTCTCATTTGAACAGTGACTGCAGTGTTCCGTTTCTTCCATTTATGCGTGAAAAAGTTACCCCTCAGATTCCTATTAGGCTGGACAGACTTGGATTGTTTTCTCTGGAGTGCTGGAGGTTGCGGGGAGACCTGATAAAACTATATGAAATTGTGAGAGAAATTGATAGGGTAGACAGTCAGAATCTTTTCCCAGGATGGAAAAATCGAAATGGGCATAGCTTTAAGGTGAGAGAGGTAAAGATTAAAGGAGATGTGCACCTCTGCACTGGGGTAAAGCTTTCTATTATCCATCCTATCCATGCTTCTCATAATTGTATCCCCTCTATCAGGTCCCACCCCGTCTCCCTCGGCTTCAAAGAAAACAAACTCAGCCTATCCAGTCATTCACCGGAAGTGAAATACTCTTTCCCAGGAAATATCATGATGATTCACCCCTGTACCCGCTCCATTCCCTCAGCAATCTCAGATGTTGCTGCTGCAGAATCCATCTGTAGCAGGTAATTTATCCACATTACAAACAGCTCGCCTCTGTAGTGGTCTCAATTTTTAGCCCATTTAGAATTTCAGCGACATCTTCCTTTGCTTAGGTATCACAAAATGCTGGAGTAACTCAGCAGTCAGGGAGCATCTAGGAGAGAGGGAATGGGTGACGTTTCGGGTCGAGACCCTTCTTCAGACTGAATCTTCCTTTGCAATCTTCCTTTACAGCATCTTCATTCATAAAGTGAAATGTATACTCATTTAATATCTCAGAAATATCCTTCATCTGCACGAATGGATTTCCCTTTTGATCTCTGATTGGGCGATCCTTCTCTAAGGCAGTTCCTTGTCATCACAAGTGACTTGCTACCATTCCAGGTTTGAGGTAACAAATAATGCTAATGTAGAAACCACAGACTCTTCCATTGGGGGGCAGTAGATACTTGACGAGATGAGGTGAGCCTGTTTTGTGGTGAGTTGTGCTCCTTCTGGCATTTATACTTAACTCATTTGTGGTCCCGACACAATGACTCGAGGGTTATGATGCCTGCTCCAAACATTCTTTCTTGACATTGAGTGGTTTGGGCCAGGGATTCCCAGATGTCAATGGGTGTTGCACTTTTTTATGGTTTTGAAAACGTTCTTGAAACTTTTCAATCTAATACCGTCACTTGTCTTCATCTCTCCTCTTACGGTCCTTATTCTGCTTATGAAGATGTAAGAGGCTGCAGATGCTGAAATCTGGAGTAACAAACAATATGCTGAAGGAGCAGCAAGTCAAGCAGCTTCGGGGGGGGGGGGGGGGGGGAGAAATTGTTGACTGTTTTGGGTCCTGAACCTGGATGTTGCATTTTTCAGGCTCCTGTACCTTCTTCCCGATGGCAGGGGTGAAATGAGTGTATGGTCAGGGTGATGTGGGTCTCTGATGATGCTGGCTGTATTTTTGAGGCAGTGACTCCGATAAATCCCTTCGATGCTGGGGAGGTCAGAGACGATGATGGACTGGGCAGTGTTCACCACTTTTTGCAGTCTTTTCCATCCTGGCCATGATGTAACCAGCCGAACCAGGCCATGATGTAACCAGTCAATATGCTCTCTACTGTATACTTGTAGAAGGCTTAATACCAGATTTGGCTCGTATTCAAATTCAGATCTCGTTTAGTTCAGCTGCATATCTAAAGGAACATGCTATTACACAGATGTCTGGTTTTGTATTTTGTATATTTGGTGACTTTAGAAGAGGGAAAGACAACAGCAGAAAATGTCATATTTCATTTCTGCTGGATCAAGTTTTTCAGGATGGTTAAGAAGGTGGTTTAAAAACATGTTGATTGCGAGGTTAAAAGGCAAAGTATTCACAGATAAATCTGAAAGAATAGGTTTTGTATATTGAAGACATTTCATTTGTTTTGTAAAATTAATTTCTGAATACCCATGCTCTCTTTGGATCTTGCTAATTTTTTTCTATACTCTTCAATATATAGGAATGCAGGAGATAAGCCAAGAGGTGGCTTAGCTGCGACGGTTCTTGAAACATTTAATTTCCTAGAAAATACAGATGATGACAGTGATGATGATGAAGAAGAAGGTGAAATGGCTGAAGATAACACAGACAGCAAAGAAAAGCACAGAATAAACAAGAAGCATAAAGTAAATATTCAGATATGTTGTGCCAGTATCTTTGAGGGACTTTGTGCAACTTCCTAAAGAATATAAATACATCATGTGAAACATTAAGCAACAGCAAAGATTGTTTTTTGTTTTGCAACAGTATTTTACCTCAACATTTTAAATGTTTTATTGAAATATGACATGATGAAATTGCAATGTTGCTCAAAGGTCCACACAAAACCTATGTTTTGTAGTTAATTGAGAAGATATAAGAAAACAATAGTAGTCTAATCATAATTTGTTGTAAAACAGCAGTAATCAATTCATAATTTACTACACTGCTTTGGAACATTATTTTGGTCATTCTCCTGTGTGATAATTGTGGTCCTGAAATAGCACTTTTGTTCTCTGAACTTATAGGAACATTTTTGTGATGTGTATCTTTGATTGAGATCTAACAAGATATTTTCAAAATTATTTGTTTTAATTTAAAAGAACATCAATGCCACATGTAAAACTCTTGAATAGCTAACCATTTCAAGTTGAGGAGCATTTGACGGGATAAGATAACAACAGTGATTTTAAAATGATCAATTTTTGGAACTTCTAGATCGGTAATGAAGGGCTAGCTACTGACTTGCCTGATGACACTGAAGAAGCTTTGAAAGAATTTGATTTCTTAGTAACAGCTGAAGATGGTGAAGGAGCTGGGGAAGCTAGAAGCTCTGGGGATGGAACAGAATGGGGTAAGAAAATCTAAAGACAAATTACACACGTAGGCCAATCCATTGCATGTGATTTGGTATTTGTTGCTGTTTATTGAGTTCTGATGAGTCTTCTGACAATGTTACCAATGGTTTTGCAACAATAGGTCTTAAGAATTAGTTTAATGTATTCTGATATGATTGAACTTATTTGGTCTGTCACAGACAAATAGTTCTAGAGTTTAATTTCTCTAGAATGAAATTGAGATTGTGTTTGAAACAGGGCAGAAGGCTTAGCATTTGTACTCCATTATTAATCTTTTTTATCCGTAGTTACAAATATTCATCAGTCTCGTGAAACGGGTTTCTCACCTCCATCATAAGATCATCAATATGGATTCAGTTTTATAGTTCCTCATGTAATGGTGTCGTTTTCCCATGTGTATCAATGATCTGGGCAAGATTGTGCCTTAGATTAATAGGTGGTATGTGATGACCATCTACAGGAAGAGAGAGTCTAACCGTCTGCCCATGACATTCAATGCTATTTCTGTCCTAAGACGCCCAAATTCATTTGGTAGGTGGGGGGTCATGTCGTTGGGGGTGTACAGTCACTATTATGCCAGATCAACCACATAACTATTGTAACTGAGTAGGGCAAATTATGGATTAAGATCCTCCAAAGGTTTCCCAATATCTATTAGGAACCTCCACTCAGGAGTATGATGGCATACTCACCATAGGCTGAAAGGGTGAAACTGCAACAATACTGGACACCAACCATGTCAATTGATATTTATTTATTATTCAATACGACTACATTGTTGTTCACACCGTGGCTGCAGCATAAACTGCCTGCAGAATGCAATTCACATATCCGCTGAGGCTTCTTCACCAGTTTCTAATTTCACCACCAGACGAGTGCCTATTGTGCAAGGGAGCAGAATCCCTTCCAAATCCTCTTTCAAGTCTTGCATTTTTTACTAGGATCTGTATTAGCCTTTTGTCAATACTCGGCTAATATCCTGAAAATGAACACATTTTATCATGGGAATGCTTTGGCCACGTGGATTTCAACTGCACAGCCCACAACCTCTGAGGGTAACCCAGTAAATAAGCAGTGATTGTCAATCGTGCCTTTGAATCCCATGTCCTGAACTTGTTTCAAGGTTTGTTTCTCTGATTGCTCGGTTGATTTGAAATAAGCTGCTGTCTGTTCTGATAAATGCATTCTTAAGAACAATAAGTTCCTTGCAGGTGATGCTGCAAGTTTGTGTTAAAGCATGTGTGAATGTTGTGCCTTGACCCTGGTACTTCATTCTGCATGTTTTCCCTTGTGACTAAAGGATGTCCCACAATTCTATAACATATTACTTTTCTCAGCAGATCTCTCCCTACTATCCTGTTGTTAAAAATTCACCTCTTACACAAAGTCTCTTGAAACAAAATATTCAGTGTGTATTTTTTGCATAATTCAGTTGCTTTAGATTTTTTTAAATAATTATGCTAGAACATATATGATCATACTAGAAAATATAAGAAAATTCCTGGATTATTTCCAGGAATATTCTATATTTTTTTACTTGTCCAACTAAATCAAATTAGTTTGGTTCTGAACTTCTCACTTCATAATTGTTCAAAACCGTGAGTGGCATGAAAAACTTGTGCTGCAGCCAGTATCGCTGACTACCATTCTGAGATTTTTTAGATATTTTGGTTTTGGTTATTTATTAGAAAGTTCCAAGTTTTGTTTTAGTTGAAATAGATTGGACAAAAAAAATCTTGGGGTATGAGTGCGTAAAAGTGATTTTTAGCTTTTTATCCAAAAAAACTTTAAATTTCTCTTTGTGTTTTTCTATTTTTAGGATTTTTCCTGTCTACACTCATTTTCTTTACCCCCCCCCCCCCCCTTACTGAATACTTAAATAATCTTTTGTCAGTAAGCAGTTGTTTAGATTGGGGATGCCTGAATTGTGAAATCTGCCATGAAGACAATAAAAAGATAAGGGATTAGAAATGAGGGGTTATATTGAGCCAGAGCTGCCATTTAATGATATTGTGGTTGAATGTCTACATCATCTCCAAATCCCTGCTCTCTCTTTTACCCTGAACCACCACATCCTCTATTAATAGAGCGGCACAATGGCGCAGCGGTGGAGTTGCTGTGTTGCAGTGCCAGAGACCTGGGTTCTATCCTGAATACCGCTGCTGTCTGTACAGAATTTATATATTCTGTGACCATGTGGGTTTCCTCCCACACTCCAAAGACGTACAGGTTTGTAGGTTAATAGTGTAGGGAGTGATTGCTGGTCAGTGCGGACAGTGGGCTGAAGAGCCTGTTTCCGCGCTTTTATCTTTAGTCTAAATTTGCCAAATACAAGTTTCCGCACTTTATCTTTAAAGTCTAAATTTGCCAAATTCAATTGAATGTAATGCTTTGAATAGGTCCAGAAAACTTAACACAAATTAACCACAAGAACTCTGAATTGTTTTTCATCTGTCATTTTCGTTGCTTCTCTAGTTACTAATATATTCTTGTTATCTGGGTTCAGAGCATTTGTGTAATTGGCCTCTTGCAGGGGTTATTAATGTCAAGAATGGGCTTTGACTATCAAACATTTTTTTGCCATGAATAAGCAACTTCATAAAAGGACAAAACAAATCCTGAAAAATGCAATTTAGAAGTCATGTGCAAAGATGATAAATTTGATATATTGATGAAACTAATCTGTGGCCAATTATTCAATAAATAGGCAATCACCAGAGTAATCAAATTAAAGAAAGCTATTCCTGATCTTTGCACATGTTGATGCTTGACTTTGAGTGAACTTGTTAGAAGGGTGAAGTAGAACCCTTGTAGTTTTGCTGTCCAATTTATTGCTTGTAAGGAAAGTGTTTGTAAAAATGCTGGCTGCATTGGTGCTTTGCAATATTGGATAAAATGGTGTGGAACTGCTATAACTATGTTCACATTGACCATTAAGAATAGGGTTCATAACAAAAAAAATAATTTGCTTGCAAATGTTTTATTAACACTTACAATTGTTAAAAACGTGTAATTATTCGTTAGTTATGTTTTAAACCACTAATCCATGAATTAGCAGCAATGATTGGTTGATCTTTCTTTTAATGATGTGCTGCATGTAGACAAAGATGACTTCTCCGCATCTTCGGAGATTTGGGCTGTAGACAAGGGACTAATAAATAAACTGAAGGAACAGTACATGAAGGAACGGAAGGGCAAGAAGGGGGTCAAGAGTAAGTGCAGATGATTATTAACCATATAGTGCAACTTTTTCTATTGACATAAACCTGTTCTACTCTCATTTATTTTTCATTTGTCCAAAACTTTATTTTTCATTAGCTTCTTTTCTATTTGCTCATTATTTCCCTTTAGCTCTGACGCTATAGATTGGGGGTGCAACGAACATTGATTAGTTGGGTTAGAATTTGTGATTTGGAAGTCATAGTCTGAGAGTACAATTATAGCTGCAGTTCAAACCTTTAGAAAATAATGCATTTTCAAATTTCTATCATAATATTAAATTGTTCATAAACTGAGATTCCCTTTGTGTTAGGCAGAACCAGTTGGTGAGATGGGTCTAATTAAATGGATTTACTTCTGAAGGATACATAAACAGCTGTTTCAGAAAGTTCAAGCATGTTTTGAATGTTGGTTGAAAGCTAAAGTATTTAATTAAAAGATTGGTAGATAATGATCGTTCTTCAGGATATAGCTAATCAAATTACTGATTTTGTCTTTTAACAAACAAAATATAAACTCATTTACCTTAATGCTGCACATGCCACATTGGAACTAACATTGCATGCTAAATATTTCAAACAGCATGAATGCCATCCAAACGAAATAGAAGAGCATGTATATTGGTTAAGTTTTGCAAATCTTTTTTAGTAATGGATGCATGTGTATGAAATAATATTTTTATCAGGGTAATTAAAGTCAACTTTCTTTAATATTTGACATTAATTTAAGATCAAATCTTAAAATGATCAAAAGGACGCAAAAAAGTAAACAGTGGATGAATTAGTAATGGAGCCTCAAAGCCCACTATATTTTTGATTTTGTTATTTGATGCAGTATTAACTGAAAATAAGATTTTTGTTTTTGTTTCTTTATATATACAACTGGACTCCAGGGTGAGATGAGGAAAAAGGGTTCTCGACCTTTAAATTAAAGTTTAATTTTAGGAATGTAATTTGAAAGACTTTATCCATTAATACAGTATTGCTCAATTTTTAACAAATGAAATGTAGAATTGAAATTGAAAAATAATTTGCTTCTGTCAATAGCGTCAAATGCCGTTTATTTGGTTAGGTTCGGGCAAGTTTAGTTCCAGGTGAAGAAAGTTCTGCATTCGGCTTATGCTGCTCCAGACATGCATTCCAAATCCACAAATGCTAGACATCCTATATAAGCAGTTTGAGATCACAGTACAAGTGAATTGATAAACACAAAACTGAATACAGTTGTGAAAAAGGTGAGAGAAATTAAATTCCCAGGAACAATGCATAAGTTGTGGGAAAACACAAGATTTTCAATGACTGAACATGATCGTTTCTATTAGTTATTATAAGATAATCTTCGATATGTAGAATTCAATGAAGATGACCAAGACTAATTAAGTGCTCACCACTACTCTGTATTGATATAAAATTTTGGATTTGATATAAATTCTTTAGTGCTATTCCTTTGCAAAGTTGTGCAACTGCCTTTTTAAGTCTAGGTCATTGTACCACATGCGCTTGTGATCTTTTTTCAATCTTCTGCCATTGATGCTCTGGAAGATGTACAGAGTGGATAGCAGCGGTGATTTATTTCTGATTGCTGATTTTTCATGCCACAATACCAGGCTTCACTGTATAGTGAAATTAAAATTGAAGTTTAGCAGCGATAACGTAATTGCTTTGGCACATTGGTGCATGAACATAATGTTAACTTTGTGATGTATCATTAATAGAATGAGGCATGATAAATCTAATTTAGACAATTGCCATTCCTCCATTTTACACAAGTCCAACAGATTGATGGAATAGAATTTTGATTGCTATCAAACAGTTTTGGTTTATTATTGTCAAGTCAATTTGGATACATTGAAAAGTTCTGTTTTGCTTGCAATGCAGGCAAATCCTACCATACATGTGTACAATCATACGATGCATGAGAAAACATGCAGTGCTAACGAGAAAGGAAACAGTGCCGAAGATAGTGTCACAGCTACAACAAAAGGCAGATTAAAAAAAAGATACAAGGACCTCAATGGGGTAATTTGGGAGATTGGGAATTCGTCCTTGGCATATAAGAGATCCATTCAAGAGTCTGATAGAGCAGGGAAGAAGCTGTTCTTAAATCTGGTGTTATGTGCTTTCAAGCTTTTGTATCTTCTGCCTGACTGGAGAGGGGAGAAGAGAGAATGAACAGAGTGTGAGTGGTCCTTGATTATGTTGGCTGCTTTCCCAAGGCAGCATGATAATAGATTTAGTCGATTGAGGATGGCTGGTTTGTGTGATGAACAGGGCTGCAAGTACAACTCTGCAATTTATTGTGATCTTGGGCAGTGTAGTTGCCATACAAACCTATGAAGCATCCAGATAGTTTTCTGTGCTTTCTGTGAAGCATCTGAAGAATTTGGAATGAACCACTTGCAACATGCTGAATTTTCCCAGTCTACAGTCGGTGTACTTTCTTGGCTGCAGCATCACTGTGATTGGACTAGGAACAATTGTTGGTTATATTTGCACAAATGGCACGTGAAACTCGACCATCTCCACTTCAGCACCATTGATGTATTCTGGGGTGTGTACTCCCCAGCTTCCTGAATTCCATGATCATCTCTTTCATTTTGCTGGTTAGTGACCAGCTCTATTGTATTGTTTCTCATTGTTAATCTAACCGGTGTTTGTTTCTTTCGCTAAGAAGCTTGCTCCCTACACTTGGTCCAAACATGAATAAAAGAGTCAAAGTTTGCAGGTGGGGTAGTTGATGAAGGCAACATTTCACCGAGGGTAGCATCGTGCTAGATCTGAAGTCCATAGGAATTGAGGAGAAAGCTCCTTGCTGGTTGAATCATGTCTCGGACAAAGAAAAACGGTTAACATAGAAACATAGAAAGTTGGTTTATTCACAAAATGCTGGAGTAACTCAGCAGGTCAGGCAGCATCTCGGGAGAGAAGGAATGGGTGACGTTTCGGGTCGTTTCGGTGACGTTTCAGTCTGAAGAAGGGTCTCGACCCGAAACGTCACCCATTCCTTCTCTCCCGAGATGCTGCCTGACCTGCTGAGTTACTCCAGCATTTTGTGAATAAATCGATTTGTACCAGCATCTGCAGTTATTTTCTTATAACATAGAAAGTTGGTGCAGGAGGAGGCCATTTGGCCCTTCGAGCCAGTACCGCCATTGTGATCATGGCTGATCATCCACAATCAGTAACCTGTGCCTGCCTTCTCCCCATATCCCCTGATACCACTAGCCCCGAGAGCTCTATCTAACTCTCTTTTAAATTGGCCTCCACTGCCTTCTGTGGCAGAGAATTCCACAAATTCACAACTCTGGGTGAAAAAGTTTCTTCTCACCTCAGTTTTAAATGGCCTCCCCTTTGTTCTTAGATTGTGGCCCCAGGTTCTGGACTCCCCTAACATTGGGAACATTTTTCCTGCATCTAGCTTGTCCAGTCCTTTTATAATTTTATACGTCTCTATAAGATCCCCTCTCATCCTTTATGAAGTCAGAAGTGAAGATGTTTGTTGATGAATGCACAATATTTAATTCAATTTGCAGAAGCTCAAAATGAAGCAACGTGTGATTGTACGCATCAAGACATAGACAAAATGCAGGCATGGTATAATAAGTGGCAAGTAACATTTGCTAAATTCAACTGTCAGGCAAAGACCATCTCAAGCAAGTCAGAGTTGCTGAGTCTCCCACTGTCAACATTCAGGTTGTTATTATTGGCCAGAATCTTAACTGGACTTGCCGTCCAATTATTGTGGCTACAAAAACAACTCGGAGACTGCGTATCGTATGGCAAGCAACTGGCTTGATTATGCAATCCTTTCCACCTACAAAACACAAGATGAATGTGTTGGAATGTCCTCCACTTGCCAGAATAAGTGCATCTGCAGGAACATCATAACGTTCAAGGCAAAGCAGCCCATTTGTTTGGTACTCAAATCCACCAGTCAGAACAGTCACTGTCTCCACATCAGGCACTCTGTGGCTACAGGGAGCACTGACTTCAAAATGCAATGCAGCAATCTGCTAACACCCCTACTTCACCACATCCTACACCCACAATCACTACCAGCATGCATGAAATGAACATTAGATGCGTGGAATGCTGTAATTTATAGGTTTACCTCAAAGTGGTGCACTTTATTGATTGAGAAAAACGTTATCGTTCCTTCATTATCAGTCTAAATCCTTGAAATGAAAGCTCAATAACAATAATCATCTCTTTCATTTTGCTGGTCAATGACCAATTCTTTCATATGGTGTATCATTGTTAGTCTCATGTGTTTTGCAAGTGAGGTATATTGATATTAAGGTCATGAGTGTTACATTGTGCAAGAACTAAAGTCCGTTGGAATTGAGGAGAAAGTTCCTTGCTGGTTCAATCATGTTTCAGACAAACAAAAATGGTGTAATGTCCTTCTATAATCGAAACACGATAATATAAATTGAAAATTAGTATTTGGAACATCGAACAGTACAGCACAGGAACACTCCCGAACTTGATGACAAAACAACTTTTATTTACCTGTACAAATCTATTTCTGTCCATTCCCTGTATATCCATGTGACTATCCAAAACCCTCTTAAATAAACATCACTAATGTATCTGCCTCCGCCACCACCTCTGGCAGTGAGTTCCAGGCACCTGTGTAATAAAAAAACGTGCCTCACCCATCTCCTTTAAACTTTGTTCCTCTCATGCCCTCTACCCTATCTACGCCTCTCATTATTTTATATACATCTCTCAGGTCTCTCCTCGGCTTCCAAATCTGTTCAACCTCTCCTTGTAGCTAATACCCTCTAATCCAGATATCATTCTGGTAAATCTCCTCTGCCCCTTTTCCAGAGTCTCCATATCCTCCCTATATTGGCGAGCCCAGAACTGAATGCAGTGCTCAAAATGCCCCCTAACCAAGTCCAATAAAGATACATTGTGACTTCCTGACACTTACTCAATGCCTCCACCAATGAAGGTAAATATACCATATGCCTGCTTTACCACTTATCGATTACCTTCATCACCTCCTCAAAATACTCAATCAAGATAGTTTGACACAGCCTGCTGTGTACAAAGCTATGCCGGTTTTCCCTAATTAACATTCTCTTCCAAATGTGAGTAGATCCAATCACAAAGAATCCTCTCCAATAACTTCCCAACCATTGACATGAAGCTCGCAGGCTTATACCTCCCTGAATTCTCTCTACTTCCCTTTTAAAACAAAGGAACAACATTCTTCCAGTCTTCCAGGACCCGCTTGATGCTAGAGATTTCATGATTGTCTGATTTACCAGCACTGCAAATTGAAATTTAACAGAAATAAATTATTTATTTGCAAGGACACCCAAAGTTAATCTTAAGAAATTCAGCTGGAAAGGTATAATACAGCAATTTTTATCGATGCATAGCTACAAGGCAGTTGGAAACTCAATTTAGCATTTTATACTATCTTTAGGAATAGTATTTGGGGGGGGAATAGTTTATGAGCATTAGCCATGCTGATTAAGAATAAAATCCCTTTAGTGGTTAAAAGTAAGTAGTAGTGGAGGCTTTTTGGATAAAAATTAAAGACGAGGACGTGAGAAAAACATTTTCACCCAGAGAGTTGTGAATTTGTGGAATTCTCTGCCACAGAGGGCAGTGGAAGCCAAATCACTGGATGGATTTAAGAGAGAGTTAGATAGAGTTCTAGGGGCTAGTGGAATCAAGGGATATGGGGAGAAGGCAGGCACGGGGTCATGATTACAATGAATATAGATGGGGATACAGAGAGATATAGAACAAATGAATGAAAGATATCCCAAAAAGTAACGATGATAAAGGAAATAGTAGCTGTAGGCTAGGTGGAAACGAGTTACAGACAATGGAACTCTAGTGAAACTAGTACAACAACTAGGATGGGGGAGGGATGGAGACAGATGGGATGCAAGAGTTACTTGGAATTAGAGAAATCAATTTTCATACTGCTGGGTTGTAAGCTGCCCAAACGAAATATGAGGTGTTGGGTCCTCCAATTTGCATTTGGCTTCACTCTGACAATGGAGGAGGCCCAGGAAAGAAAGGTCAATGTGGGAATGGGAAAGGGAGTTAAAGTGTTTTGCGACCAGGAGATCAGGCGGACTGACCGAAGATGTTCAGCAAAACAATTGACCAGTCTTCATTTGGTCTCACTGATGTACAAGAGTCCACACCTGGAACAATGGATACAGTAGATGAGGTTGGAGGAGATGAAAATGAACATTTGCCTAATCTGAAAGGACTATCGGGGTTCCTGGATAGATAGTTGAGGGAGGAGGTATAGGGACAGGTTTTGCATCCCCTGCAGTTTCAGGGTAAGGTACCTGAAATGGGATGGTTTGGGTGGGAAGGGGTGAGTTAACTCGGTAGTTGTGGAGGGAGCGGTCTCTGCGCAAACGGAAAGGGGTGGAGATGGGGAGATGTGACTACTGGTGGGATCCCGTTAGAGATGGCAGAAAATGTCGGAGGATTATGTGTTGTGTGCGACGGCTGATGGGGTGAAAGGTAAGGACTCTGGGGAGGGAGAGCAAGAGTGGAGCTGCGGGGTACCAAGGAGACACACGTGAGGGCCTCATCTATGATAGAAGAGGGGAATCCCATTCCCTAAAGACTGAGGATATCTCCGGTGTTCTGGTATGGAACATCTCACCTTGGGGCGCAGACTTCTCCATCCTATCCCCCCAGGTCTAATCCCGCCCAAACTATGTGCAAGATACCTCACACGCCGTTCATCCCTTTAATGACTTCCATTTTCAAGGCCCCCACTCGCTCAGCTTTACTATGAACGGTCAGTCATTCTACACCTCCATCCCCCACCAGAAAGGCATTAGTCTACAGCATCACAAATATAACTATCGTCAAAATAGTTCCAAAGTCACATTGACCAAAGAACAAAATAGTTCCAAAGTCACATTGCCCAAAATAGTTCCAAAGTCACATTACCTTTAAACATAAATTAGTAACAATTAAGCTCCTTCATTCTTTTGTTCTTAGACAGTTATTACTGCTCCATAATTATTTAAAACTCCAATTATGCATTCATAATCCTTTAGACGAAAGGAATAGAGACAAATGCAATGAGGTCATTATCCCTGTAAATTTTCCGTGCAGCTCATAGAATCGTACAGCGTGGAAACGGGAACTTCGGCCCAACTTGCCCATGACAACCAAGATGCCCATCTCTACTAGTCCAACCTGTCCACGTTTGGCCTATATCCCTCTAAATCTTTCCTATACATTTATCTATCCGAATGTCTTTTAAATGTTGTTTTAGTACCCGCTTCAACTAACACTTCTGGTAGCTAGCTACGAAGAGAGCATGGACTATAATATGTTCCCAGGTTGTAATTGAAGACTAAATGTATACCAAGGAACTGCAAATGCTGGTTCAAACCGAAGATAGACACAAAAAGCTGGAGTAACTCAGCGGGTCAGGGGAAAACGAAACAAAAGATATAGACGGTGATATAGAACAAATTAATGAAAGATATGCAAAAAGCAACGATGATCAAGGAAAGATGCAGCCCACAATGGTCCATTGTTGGCTGTGGGGCAGGTGATAACGTTGTACGACTGAAACGCCACAGGGTCTTGACCCAAAACGTCACTTATTCCTTTTCTCCAGAGATGCTGCCTGACCCACTGAGTTACACCAGGTTTTTGTGTCTATCTTGTCGTTGAAGACTACCATTCATGTCCTCTTCAGCACTTTTGGTTTGTGGAAGATGGTCTATG
Organism: Rhinoraja longicauda; assembly: GCF_053455715.1. NCBI lineage: Eukaryota > Metazoa > Chordata > Chondrichthyes > Rajiformes > Arhynchobatidae > Rhinoraja > Rhinoraja longicauda. The sequence continues at coordinate 25,987,303 of NC_135962.1, read as the reverse complement.
ATCATGATTGTTCCAGTGCCTACTTTTGGATTACTGTATTTAACTTCATATTACCACAAACCAAGAGTAGTCCAGCAAAAGTATACATAGAATTTAGAAATATTTTTCCCACTACAGCAAAAAAGTTAGATTGTTTTTTGAGCTTGAGCTCTGAAATTGCTGAATTAGGAGTAATTTATTTTCAAAATAGTGTCATTGTTAGAGGATAGCCAGCACTATTTAACCTCAGTGTTTAGATCTTAACCATGTGTTATAGTTTGGAAATAAATTGCAATGATTAATAGGTGCAATAATGAGTCAGATTAAAAATAATGATTAATAATTAGACAATAGGTGCAGGAGTAGGCCATTCGTCCCTTCGAGCCCAGCACCGCCATTCAATGTGATCATGGCTGATCATTCTCAAACAGTACCCCTTCCTGCCTTCTCCCCATACCCCCTGACTCCGCTATCCTTAAGAGCTCTATCTAGCTCTCTCTTGAATGCATTGAGAATTGGCCTCCACTGCCTTCTGAGGCAGAGAATTCCACAGATTCACAACTCTGACTGAAAAAGTTTTTCCTCATCTCCATTCTAAATGACCTATCCCTTTCTCTTAAACTGTGGCCCCTTGTTCTGGACTCCCCCAACATTGGAACCATGTTTCCTGCCTCTAACGTGTCCAACCCCATAATAATCTTATTTGTTTTGATAAGATCCCCTCTCATCCTTCTAAATTCCAGTGTATACAAGCCTAGTCGCTCCAGTCTTTCAACATATGACAGTCCCGCCATTCCGGGAATTAACCTAGTAAACCTACGCTGCACGCCCTCAATAGCAAGAATATTCGTCCTCAAATTTGGAGACCAAAACTGCACACAGTACTCCAGGTGCGGTCTCACTAGGGCACTGTACAACTGCAGAAGGACCTCTTTGCTCCTATACTCAACTCCTCTTGTTATATTGAATATAAATAGGACTACCGGGACTTTTTTTCAAACTTTCATATGTCTTAGAATGTAATTTTCCTGAGACACATAAATAGTTGGGTGATTCCTGTGTAAGAAACCTCTTTTGTAATTTTTTTTTGGAGTATTGTCAATATGGCAAATTTCAAAGCTCTATTGGAATTGCAATTCAGCTATTGAACACCACACTCTTATGCTGCGGGGTTTTATTTGTAACAAATTGTTATCTTTTGACTTGCTGAAATAAGCATTATTCTTAGATGAGATGTAATAGTGTCAACGTGCTTGTTCAAGAGGGGATATGTGTATCTGGTTTGTATCTGACATACACATATTTACTTTGGATGGAGAGTTGCAGGATAATCCTGCAATTCCACTTTTCTCAGTAGCTCATTGACTTGGATAAGATTAGTAACGTTTCAAATACTGACCAGCTGAAATGAATTGACTCCTGCAAAAAATTCCATACTGTTGCATGTGGATATATCCTAATATTTTTGGCTTTAAAATATATCAGGTGTCAATGGAAGAGCTACAATATCAATTAGTTTTACATCCACTTGCAATTGTTTTGTGAAACACATTGTTTTGTAAGGAGTTTTACTTGGCTTCTGTAACTTAAGTGGCAGGACAAAGCAGTCAATCTCAATGATTGATCAATTCATTGGGTCATAAGGTCATATGTGATAGGAGCAAAGTCAGCCCATTTGCCCCATCAAGTCTACTCTGCTATTCAATCATGGCTGATATATCTCCCTCCTAACCCATTCTCCTGCCATAATCCCTGACACCTCTACCTTAAAAATATCCATTGACTTGGCCTCCACAGCCTTCTGTAGCAAAAAAATCCACAGATTCACCACACTCTGACTTAAGAAATTTCTCCTCATCTCCTTCCTGAAGGACCATCCTTTAATTCTGAGGCTATGGCCTCTGGTCCTAGACTCACCCACTGGTGGAAATATCCTCTCCACATCCACTATCCAGGCCTTTCATGATTCAGTAAGTTTCAATGTCTCCCGTCATCCTTCTAAACTCCAGCGAGTACAGGCCCAGTGCTGTCAAATGCTCATATGTTAACCCACTCATTCCTGGGATCATGCCTTTAAACCTCATCAGGACCCTCTCCAGAGGCAGCATATCCTTGCTTAGATACGAGACTCAACATTTCTCACAACACTCCAAATGCGGCCTGACCGACGCCTAAAAGAGCCTCAGCATTACATCCCTGTTTTTGTATTCTAGTCCTCTTGAAATAAATGCTAGCATTGTGTTACTCGTGGGAACATGGGAAGTATTCTTGTATGTTTCCTTCTTGGAAGAGAATATTGCTTCCTGTGATACATCCATAGGAAATGTTTAATTTGTCAGATTAGTCTAGATTGGAACTTGATGGCTGTTATAGACCTGGTGGGTTGAAAGGCTTGTTTGTATGATTTTGCTAAAATCGATATGCACCTTGCCTGGAAGCAAGAACTTAATGTTCAATAAAAGACACCCCAAAGTGTGCTTGAATTATAGTCTGACTGTTTTAAAAAGAGAAGATGTAAAGTTTCTAAAGGCTTGCAAGTGTGTTTTAGCTGTGACTTAGTATGAAATTTCATATGGTTTTGAGAGGCTGTGTGTGAAGAATGAATGCAACCTAATACATATGCATTCTCTCTTAATAGTTGATAAGATTCACAGGGTGACTCAAATGTTACCATTTATCTGAACAGGCCATTAAACTATCTTTTGTTTGCCTTGTATGGAATGTTTCTTCCTTTAAACCCTGTTTATAGATGATTTGTTTCATGATCCTTCCAGCAATGTCTTGTTCTTTATCGACTACCAGTTTGTTTCACACTAAACTGAAGCTGGAAGCAGCAACACTGAATATGGAAATACCGCTGCTTACTATGCATTTACACAACAACTATTTACTATGCTGTCTTTGGACGTTCTGCTGATCATTTCTAAGTAAGAAAATCTTTTGCACTTGTCCATTCCTCTATTTGTTGGTGCTTGAACTCCTTGAGTCTATGTTTGGACCTTACTCTTCAGTTAACTGACAGTGCTTTCTTGGAGTGTGAGGATATATTGGATATATCAGATGGTCCCATGACCGATTTGAATTAAGAGCACTTCCACATCTTTTATCCACAAAGTTCTTTGTACAAATTCCTCTGGCCTTTGAAGAATCCTAAGATGGAAGCTAATTCCATAAATTGACTATAAGACATTACACTCAACTTCTAGATCATGAGGTAGTCTGATACAAAATTAACAACATGGAAGACTTGCCATGGAGGATTGGAATTACCCTGGTGAGTAATTGTTATTTTGAGAAATATAATTTATGCTGGCCTTGCTCTTTCATCAAGTTTGCTGTGGTGAAATATCTAGGTAGGGTAGAAGAAAGAAAGGGAAAGATGAATAGTTGCTTTGCTCCTGTTATTTGTACGATGGGGCATACTTTGTTGTAACTCAGAACATATTAAATAAAATCATCTTGACAGAAGCTGATCAAGTCAAGTCCTGTGACCCTAAAATTGAAGTCCAAGTTGGTTGCACCCCTAGAGTAAAGTCTAAACCTTTTCATCTTTATTTTCTCTATTCATGTTGCTCAAATAAATTGTTCCTTTTTTTCCTTTCAAAGCATAATCAATGAACTTTTATTTCTATAGCTGAACCTAATGACTTTTCTTTACTTGACAAAGTAACATAATGACTTTTTAATAACTTTAAAATTGTGCATACTGAATTTCTATAATGTGATGTTCAGATTAATGTGACAATTGTTTAATGATGCCTGAGTATGGATTCATGAATGAAACATTATTTAGACTGGACTGCTTGAGCAAGATTTAGAGTGAATCTATGTTTAATTTGACCATCAGAACAAAGAGAGATGTGGTCATAGTACCTATTTTACACAAGCAAGAATGTAAATATGTGACTGAACAGTTTGTGATGGCTTTCATTTACAGGGGTAAACAGGTCAAAACTTCAGGATATGATTGCAGATCTTAGAGATGATGAGCTGCCTCATATGCCATCTGGAACCATGATTCAGTCTAGGCCAATCCCGTCCAGACTGGCTGATCATGACAGCTCAAGAGCAGAAGAAGGTATCATTAAAATTGTTTCTGTATCTCCCTATTCAGCTGTCAGTATTTTGTGTTGGTATCTTCTTTTCATTCCAACATAATTGTGTTAGCGAACATATCCATCAGTTTTAATCTGTTAAAGAAAAGTAGATTTATTTTCATGTGAGAATCTGAAAAAAAATAAACAGGTTAACCACATCAGTTCCCTGCTCCAGTTTCTAACTAAATCACCAAACATTTAACATTGCAACCCAGCGATATTCTTAAATAGAAATAGGATTTCTCCAATTCATCCTGTTTTCAAGTGGAGTGGAATTTTGCTATTTTGCGTTATGATACAGGTGGTCACTGATTAGATTATGGAAGAGATTACGGCAATTGTTAGAAAGGAATTTCAGTTGGCTGAGTGGTTGTTAAACTCTGCATGAATATCTTTCAAGTCTTCATTAATTTCTATTGTGACTTTACATTTTGAGTTTTACAACATGGTTTGCAATTTAATTCATAATTTCATATAATCCACATTGGAATGTTCTGAAGGGGGTGTTGATACTAGACCATTCTATCACACCCTTAAATGAACACTTTGCATTATTGATAGTGAATTGTCAAGGCAGTGAAATGCTGAAACATAGCAGTCGGATGTAACACTGCCACATTTTCCTCACGTGAGGAAAGACAATTGAAAGGGAGTGGAGGTGGTGGGGTGAGAATTGTGCATTCCAAGTTAATGGGACTTCATACTATTCCATAATCCTCTTTACCCACAGCAAATGTTTCGTATGGATTTAGGGAAGTTAAATGAGAAGAAAAATCATTCAGGTTTGTCTTTTCGGTAGATTAACCCATAATTAACTTTCTCCTCCAGTTGGACAGAGTCAAGGAGCATTTGATTTTTAAGTTAAACTTGCCGGGCATGGACCCGTTGGGTCCAAACCTTTCCTGTGGGCTCGGCAACCCTCCGTCCAAACCTCTCCTCCGGGCCCGGCAACCTCCCCCAACCCTTCCCAACTGACGACACTCACCCACTCCATCCCCCCTCAACCCCTCTTAAAACTCCCCCGGGGCAGGGGGTGGGCAAGGGGGGAGAGGAAAGGGGAGAGGGAACCACTCACCCTGGCCCCGGGGGGCCAGCGGCCAGCAGCAGGAGAACTCTCCTCCCCTTCCCCCCTCATTGATACAAACATCAGCAAATTTGCAGATGATACAAAGCTGGGTGGTAGTGTGAGCTGTGAGGAAGATGCTATGATGTTGCAGGGTGACTTGGACAGGTTGTGTGAGTGGGCGGATGCATGGCAGATGCAGTTTAATGTGGATAAGTGTGAGGTTATCTACGTGGCGGCGCCTAACGGCAGCGGCTGACTAGCAGTCTGTCCGTCTTTTTTTCCCCTTTATTTGTTGTGTGTCGGTGTTGGGATGGTTTTTATATATTTTTTTTGGTTGTGTATGTGTGGGAGGGGATGGTGGTGTGGGTGGGTGGGTGTGGGGGGAACTTTTCTCTTCCTCACGGCGCGGGGTGCGGCTCGGCTGCGGGGCCTAACATCGCCCGGTGCGGCTTGGCCGCTGGACTTTACATCCCGGTGCGGCTTGGCCGCTGGACTTTACATCCCGGTGCGGCCTGGCCGCTGGACTTTACATCCCGGTGCGGCCTGGCCGCTGGACTTTACATCCCGGTGCGGCTTGGCCGCTGGACTTTACATCCCGGTGCGGCTTGGCCGCTGGACTTAACAGTGCCCGGTGCAGCTCGGCTGCGGGGCTTAACATCGCTGGTGCGGCTCGGCTGCGGACTTGACATCGCCCGGTGCGGCTCGACCACGGGACTTAACTGCGCAAGGCTTGGTCGCGGGCCTTTCATCGCCCGGTTCGGCCGCGGGACGTTTCAGCGCCCGGTGCGGGGACTGTGCGGGTCGGTCGGGGACGAGCTGTCTGTCCGTGGGCGTGGGGAAGAGAGTGGAAGTTTTGTTGCCTCCATCACAGTGAGGGGGTGTTTGGAGTCACTGTGATGGACGTTTGTGTTGGGGTTATGTGTCTTGTGTTCTTTTTTTTTTTTCTATGACTGACTAGTCAAATAAAGCTCTGTTATACCTGTTATACCTGTTAAGAATAGGAAGGCAGATTATTATCTGAATGGTGTCAAGTTATGAAAAGGGGACGTACAACGAGATCTGGGTGTCCTAGTGCATCAGTCACTGAAAGGAAGCATGCAGGTACAGCAGGCAGTGAAGAAAGCCAATGGAATGTTGGCCTTCATAACAAGAGGAGTTGAGTATAGGAGCAAAGAGGTCCTTCTGCAGTTGTACAGGGCCCTAGTGAGACCGCACCTGGAGTACTGTGTGCAGTTTTGGTCTCCAAATTTGAGGAAGGATATTCTTGCTATTGAGGGCATGCAGCGTAGGTTTACTAGGTTAATTCCCGGAATGGCTGGACTGTCGTATGTTGAAAGACTGGAGCGACTAGGCTTGTATACACTGGAATTTAGAAGGATGAGAGGGGATCGTATCGAAACATATAAGGTTGTTAAGGGGTTGGACACGTTAGAGGCAGGAAACATGTTCCCAATGTTGGGGGAGTCCAGAACAAGGGGCCAAAGTTTAAGAATAAGGGGTAGGCCATTTAGAACGGAGATGAGGAAAAACCTTTTTCACTCAGAGAGTTGTGAAGCTGTGGAATTCTCTGCCTCAGAAGGCAGTGGGGGCCAATTCTCTGAATGCATTCAAGAGAGAGCTAGATAGAGCTCTTATGGGTCAGGGGGTATGGGGAGAAGGCAGGAACGGGGTACTGATTGAGAATGATTAGCCATGATAACATTGAATGGCGATGCTGGCTCGAAGGGCCGAATGGCCTACTCCTGCACCTATTGTCTATTGTCATTGGCCGCCACTCCCGTCACTCGAGTGAGTCCCGCCCCCTCCGAGCGGCAACCCTCCCCCAACTGTGCACGCGCGGATCCTGCGGCAATCCTACACAAGTATTAGATCAACGGGCCCCAACTGCGCAGGCGCGGACCCGTTGGGTTACCATTGTGACGTCGAACACGGAGGTATTACTGCACAGGTGCAGCTGACAGGCAGGGCAAGTGGAAAGGGATTTATTAAAGTTTAAAAAGTGATTTTTAAAGTTTAAAAAATGAATAACTTTAATAATATAACAACTATTTGAACTGCAGGCCAATGGTAAGTAAGGTGGGCCTAAAATCGTTGCACTATCATGTACTGTTTTGGCTGATTTCGGGTACGTACAATCAAACTAACAAAGCGACAAACAAACAAACAAGATGAGAGTTTTAGTAATCTATATTGTGGCGGTAGCCGGGGATTAGGCCACTCCCTGGATCATCCCCCTCGGCACGGGTTGGACAGGGCTGGGGAAGGGACTAGTGCTACGGGGTTTGCCTGAAGGGGCTAGAGAGATAACTCGTGCTTGAGACTGAAGAGAGTGTGGATGTTCTGTTGCTGGATTAAATTACTGTTAATACTTACCTGGCGTCTTGCCTGATTCCTACTGCGTCCAGACGCACTGTACTGGTGACCTTCGACATTTCCTCGCAAGTCGCGATGGACCCAAACGTTCCTGAACACGCATTACCCGGTCAACTGCCCCTGGACCCTGCTGGTCAACTACCCCTGGGCCCTGCCGGTCAGCCACCTCTGGACCCTGCCAGACCACACCCCGTGGACCCTGCCGACCGCGCCGCTCTCCGCGCCGTGGCGTTGAAGCTGCCTCCCCTTTGGACTGACAACCCTGATTTGTGGTTTGACCAGGCCGAGGCGCAGTTTGCACTGCGGAGAGTGACCGCCGATGCAACCAAGTACTTTTACGTTATCAGCGCCCTCGACCAGGCCACTGCGCGACGGGTAAGACCTTTCCTCCGCACCCCCCCGGCGGGTAATAAGTATGAGGGCCTCAAGGCCTTTCTCCTACGGAAGTTCAGCCTCAGTGAGGCCGAGTGGGCGACCCAAATACTACAGATGGGTGACCGCCACCCGTCGATACTGCTGGGCGATATGCTGGCCCTGATGAGCGACCACGAGCCCTGCTTTTTATTTAAACACGCTTACCTGCAGCAGCTGCCGTCGGATCTCCGCCAGCAGCTCATCAACGACCCGTTTACCGACATGCAGGCGGTGGGCGAGCACGCCGATGAACTCTGTATGGCCCGTCAGCTCGCGCTGGACGTTCCTCCAATGTCTGACGACGATCCGCAGGTCGGTGCCTCGATCGACCCCGTCTCCACCGCTCCTCGACATCCTTCGCGGTGGGACCCGGCTGCCACAGCACACCCGGCCGGCAGCACATCTTTCCCGCGCAGCCTGCTGTCCGTTCCTCCACACGCCAGCAGAGGTCGCTGGTGGTCGGATCAGCCCGCACAGCCGCCCGTTTCCACAGACGCCAGCAGAGGGGGCTGGTGCTACTTTCACCAGCGCTGGGGACCTTCAGCCCGTCAATGCCGGCAGCCCTGCTTGTTCGTGGGAAACGCAGGGGCCGGGCATCAGTGATTGCTTCGGCGGGCAGCCAGATTCATTGGTTTTTGCGTGGGATCGCCGCACTGGGGCTAGTTTCCTTGTGGACACAGGGGCTGAGGTGAGCGTTCTTCCCCCTTCAAATGATGACATCCGCTATGGTAAACGCGGCCCCCTCCTTGCCGCGGTAAACGGGACACCAATCCGCTCATAGGTGTGCGCACACTCTCCCTCAACTTCGACGATGGCCGCTTCTCCTGGCCATTCGTAATTGCGGATGTGTCCCAGCCGTTGCTGGGTGCGGACTTTCTACGGGCACATTCCCTACTTGTGGACATCAAGCGGCAGCATATTTCCCTCCACGTGGGTGACCCGGTCGTGCTGCCTGATGGGCTCCTGTCGTCCGTGGAGGCTACGTTCTCGCGCATTCTGGCCGAGTTCCTCAAAATCCTCGACCCCCAGTTCCGCTTCTCCGCCCCGAAGCACGGGCGCGGCGCCTTCCACCGGACAAGCTCCATCTTGCTCGGGAGGAGTTCCGCCTTATGGAGTCGCTGGGTATTGTGCACCGCTCAGACAGCCCGAAGGCATCCCCATTCCATATGGTCCCCAAGGCAGACGGTGACTGGCTCCCTTGCGGAGACTACCATCGGCTTAATGATGCCACCATCGCTGACAGGTACCCGGTCCCCCACATTCAGGACTTTAACGCGCACCTGGCCGGGGCCACGATGTTTTCCAAGGTCGATCTGGTGCGTGGCTACAATCAAATTCCCATCCACCCGGACAACGTGCCCAAGACGGCCACCGTGACGCCATTTGGCCTTTTCGAATTCCTCCATATGCCGTTCGGACTTAAGAACGCGGCGCAAGCCTTTCAGCGGCTTATGGACTGGCCGTGGCCTGGACTTTGTTTACGTTTACCTCGATAACATTTAGGTGGCAAGCCGCTCAAGACAGGAGCATGCTACCCATCTCCGCCAGCTATGCCAGCGCCTCAGCGATCATGGGCTGGCCATCAACATAAGCCAAATGCCGTTTTGGGGTGATGCCCATCAATTTCCTGAGCCACCAAGTGACTCCGCACGGGGCACTGCCGCTACCGGACAAGGTAGACGCAGTGCGCCAGTTTCCACGCCCGACCACCGTGAGGGGCCTCCAGGAGTTCGTTGGGATGGTGGCCTTTTACCACCGATTTGTGCCGTCTGTGGCCCGGATCACGTGCCTGCTGTTTTACCTCATGGCGGGCAAGCGCAAGGAGGTTGAATGGACTGACGATGAGGTGGCGGTGTTCCAACACGCCAAGGAAGCCCTGGCTACGGCCACGATGCTCGTGCACCCATGGGCGGATGCACCGACCAGCCTGACGGTTGGCGGTTGGGGCGGTGCTCGAACAGCGGATTGATGCGTGTTGGAAGCCTCTCGCTTTCTTCAGGAGGCACCTCAGCGACGCACAGCGGAACTACAGTGCCTTTGACCACGAGCTCCTCACCAGTTACCTCGCAGTCCGCCAATTCCGCTACTTCCTCGAGGGGCGAACCTTCACCGCGTACACTGGACCAAAGCCCCTCATCTTTGCGTTCGCCATGGTGTCTGACCCGTGGTCGGCTCGCTAGCAGCGGCAGTTGGCTTTCGTCTCGGAGTACACTACGTCCATCCGTTTCATCGGGGGCAAAGACAACAGAGTGGCCGCGCCCTGTCTTAACCCGCGGTCCACGCCGTCCTGCGTGGCCGATGGCATCGACTACTCGGCCCTGGCAGCAGCCCAGCTGACGGACAATGAGATGTCCGCCTATCGTACTGCCGATTCGGGCCTGCGGTTGGAGGACGTTCCCTGTGGCACTGGGGGTGCAATGCTGCTGTGCGACGTATTCACCGGGCAGCCGCGGCCCATCGTTCCCGTTGCCTGGCGGCGCAGAGTGTTCGAGGTGCTCCATGGGCTTGCCCACCCATTCGGGCGACGACAGCCCTCGTGGTTTCCCGTTTCGTGTGGCACTGGTTACGTAAAAAGTTTGGGCATTGGGCGCGCACCTGCATCCCGTGTCAAACTGCCAAAGTACAGTGGCATGTGCGAGCGCCGCTCCAGGAGTTCATCGTCCCTTACCAGTGGTCGACCACATCCACGTGGACATCGTGGGGCCGCTGCCACCTTCAAGAGGTTTCACCCACCTCCTGACCGTGGTTGACCGTTTCACGCGGTGGCCGGAAGCAGAATAGAAAGGCAGATTATTATCTGAATGGTGTCAAGTTAGGAAGAGGGGATGTTCAACGAGATCTGGGTGTCCTAGTGCATCAGTCACTGAAAGGAAGCATGCAGGTACAGCAGGCAGTGAAGAAAGCCAATGGAATGTTGGCCTTCGTAACAAGAGGAGTTAACTATAGGAGCAAAGAGGTCCTTCTACAGTTGTACCGGGCCCTGGTGAGACCGCACCTGGAGTACTGTGTGCAGTTTTGGTCTCCAAATTTGAGGAAGGATATTCTTGCTATTGAGGGCGTGCAGCGTAGGTTCACTAGGTTAATTCCCGGAATGGCGGGACTGTCGTATGTTGAAAGGCTGGAGCAATTAGGCTTGTATACACTGGAATTTAGAAGGATGAGGGGGGATCTTATTGAAACATATAAGATAATTAGGAGATTGGACACATTAGAGGCAGGAAACATGTTCCCAATGTTGGGGGAGTCCAGAACAAGGGGCCACAGTTTAAGAATAAGGGGTAGGCCATTTAGAACGGAGATGAGGAAGAACTTTTTCAGTCAGAGAGTGGTGAAGGTGTGGAATTCTCTGCCTCAGAAGGCAGTGGAGGCCAGTTCGTTGGATGCTTTCAAGAGAGAGCTGGATATAGCTCTTAAGGATAGCGGAGTGAGGGGGTATGGGGAGAAGGCAGGAACGGGGTACTGATTGAGAGTGATCAGCCATGATCGCATTGAATGGCGGTGCTGGCTCGAAGGGCTGAATGGCCTACTCCTGCACCTATTGTCTATTGTCAGACACATCTGCCGCTACTTGTGCCCGTGCCTTGGCAGCACACTGGATTGCCAGATTTGGAGTGCCGCTCGACATTACATCCGACATTCTCCTCCGAACTGTGGTCGGCCATGGCTCACCTACTTGGAGTTAACCTGTACCGCACCACGGCGTACCATCCGCAGGCGAACGGCCTGGTGGAGCACTTCCACCGCCAGCTCAAGGCTGCCCTGAATGCCAGGCTGGTTGACCCGGACTGGGTCAACGCGTTGCCATGGGTTTTACTGGGCGTCCGCACTGCGCCCAAAGAGGACTTGGCCACCTCCTGAGCTGAATTGCTGTACAGGGCCCCGCTGACAGTGCCCGGTGAGTTTATTCCATCAGCCCAGGGTGAGGCGGAACAACCATCGGCCGCCCTGCAACGCCTTCGGGAGACGGTGGGCAAGCTTGCACCGGTGTCGACGTCTCGCCATGGTTCGGTTCGGCCGCACGTCCCTTCCACTCTGCAGGACTGTCCGTTTGTTTTCCTGCACCGGGATGCCCCTTCAGCGTCCGTATGAAGGACCATTCAAGGTGCTCGAGCGCGGCTCTGCCACTTTCGTTTTGACATGGGGGGTCATCCTGAAACGGTCCCTATTGCGCGGCTGAAACCGGCGCACATGGACATTAGCCAGCCGGTTCTACTGGCACGGCCTCGCCCTCAGGGTCGTCCTGCGTCCCGGCCCTTACCCACAGCGTCCCCGCGGCCCTCGCCTGGCAGTGTGGTTCCGGTTCCTGCAACCGCCGTGGTGCGCACACGGGCTGGTCGTCTCATACGTCCCCCTGTCCGTTTCGTGCCTCCGGTTCTTGGGGGGGGGGGGGTTCCTTTGGCGGTACCCGGGGATTTGGCCACTCCCTGGGTCATCCCCCTCGGCATGGGTTGGACAGGGCTGGGGAAGGAACTAGTACTACAGTGTTTGCCTGAAGGGGTTAGAGAGATAACTCGTGCTTGAGACTGAAGAGAGTGTGTATGTTCTGTTGCTGGATTAAATTACTGTTAATACTTACCTGGCGTCTTGGCTGATTCCTACCACGTCCAGACCAACTACAATACCAAGTGGACCCGTTAGGTCCAAACCTCTCCTGCATTGGTGCCGCACCCACTCCTCCCCTTCACCCCTCCCTCCTCCCCTTCACACCTCCATCCTCCCCTTCACACCTACCTCCTCCCCTTCACACTTCCCTCCTCCCCTTCACTCCTCCCCTTCACCCCTCCCCTCTCCCCTTCACCCCTTACCCCTCCCCATCCCCTTCACCCTTCCCTCTCCCCCCCTCTCTCAGTTGAACTGAGGATAGCTGATTCCATTATGGACATAAGGATAAATAATTGGCACTTCGACCAATTTCACATCTCGTAACATTTAAAGGTCTTTGTTTGAAAAGTTAAATACTACTGCTATACAGACAGATCAGAAACAAGATCCTTCTAGAATTAACAAGATTTCCTTGTTAATGCTAATTATTTACAAGATTTACCTTAGGGTTTGTGATCCATAGTAGTCAGTGAGGATTTTAAAGTGTGATACTGTAGATTGCTTGATCATTCAAAGTATGTACAGCAGGCTCTTTTGTTCAGTTGACCATTTGCACTTGTTTGTGACAATGGTTTATACATGTTGAAATTCAGGTGGCAATAAATGTAAATTCTTGCGCTACATAATATGGTCATGCATAGTACAATTCCTCTTCCAGTTCTTCCATTTACATTTTTATTTTTCACTTTGCCCTTCTCGTTTTGAGATCTGTTTCTGTGGCAGTGGCAAAATGTTAAGTATCTGATCCAAGTGATCCTTGCATATACGATTTGAAAATTATCATAAATCTTGGGTGCACTTACCAAAGACACTTTTTTTCTGAGTGACTCCCATAGTGGACTTTGCAACAGTTTGGATCAGGACTTTCCACCTAGTCATAATAATATGTTGTACAGGAAGCATAATAACAAAATTATCTCATGTGCAGTGAAGACTGTGATCTGACTTGTAAATGTGTCCTAGGTTCGAGAAGATGAACTGAAACTGCAATAAGTTGAGGGTAATGGAAAGTCAAGAACCAAACTTAAATTTGACTTTAAAGGACTGAATAGAGTACAGTTATTATAATTCATTATGGTTATTATTCCTTGTGAGAAGGAGAGAAAAAGAAAATTCAGCCTCTCACATCTTCTAACTTCACATTGTAAATTGCAGTTCGTAGAACTGTTTGGATTTTAAAAATAGTTTTTTTTTGTTTTGTTTTCATTCCAGGTTTCTACTCAATTTAATAGAAAACCAAAATAACCCAGCAATAAATCTTTGAAGATAAGCTTATTGAACTCTATACTCAAGCTGATGTAATATGCAATGTACACCATTTAATCAATTCAACATTATTCATTCAGATACCTTTATTAGCTGATACATTATATGTAAGAGCAAAAAAGATTGGCTGATAATGTTTAAAACAAGTTAGCCAATACCTAGAGCACTGTGTGTAATTCTGCTCACCCTGTTATGGAAGGATTCAATATAGCGAAGGAAGAGCAGAAGAGATTTTGAAGAATGTTGCCAAGACTGAAGTAATTTTGCTGTAAAGGATATTTGGAATAAAGACTGTTTTGTTTGGAACAGAAGAGAACAAGAGAAGATTTAATTGTATGCAAAATTATGTGGTATCTAAAAGGATTGAATAATAAAAGACTTTCTCCGGAGATGTCAGTCGTATGACAATACATTTAAGGTAATTGTTTGGATGAGAAAAGAGTTGATAAATCTGTTCAAATAGATAATGCTGTGTTCTCCATGAGGGAATAGCAGAGGTAGAAAATGCTTTTAAAAAGTGTATTGATATGGTCTTGACTGCTAAATCTTCAATACTGCACACAAGATCTAGAATATTGGATTAGGCTGAATTGGTCTTTGTAACCACAGACAAGATGGGCTAAATGGCCTCCTGTGTCATACATTTCTGTGGTTCAATGAACAGCTATTTTGTCCAGTTTCAATCAATCTACCTACGTGTCATATGTTTTCTGGTTTCTTGCATGTTTTATGGATTTAATCACTTGTCTATTGTAGTTTACTTGATCTAATACCAATTGCTTTATATAGTATTCTTTGGATAATATTCAAAAATAATTGAAAATATGTGAGTTAATTTATTGTCCAATCCTATGACTGACTTTCCAGTAGGCATCATTAGATGATAATTTACTTTTTTCTGTCATTGACTGAAAAATAATATCTCTGGTCAGTTGAAACATTTTGGTTTAGATATAATGTGGTAAATGTTTGTACACAGGACTATGTTCTAAATGTAATGTTAAGATTTTTCATTTGGCGATGTGAATAGAATCTGAGGACTGTAAAATGTTTTAATTTCCTGGCCTTTTAGAGCCTCAGCATTGCATCCTGTTTTTGTATATAAACACTCTTGAAATAAATATTTTCCATTAACTTCTGCACCTACATTAAAACTTCCCTACGTTTTCTTTGGTCCATGGAGGACAACTCCACCTTGCAACTAAAATCTATTGTCCTTCGAGCATTTCTAATCAATCTTTTCTACAATTTCCTCTGAAGATGTGCAGTGAACATTTTTCAGCTCATATTCACAAACTTTATCAAAGCAACATGCTTACAGCTACAGCACTAAGGACACATATTATAAGTAAAAACAAGGTTTCAAGGTTAGTTTATTGTCACGTACCAATTAAGATACAGTGAAATTTGAGTTACCATGCAGCCATACTAAGTGAAAAGCAACAAGACACACAATCACGTAAAAGTTAACAAACATCCACCGCAGTGGATTCCACATTCCTCACTGTGATGGAAGGCAATAATGTTCAATTCCTCTTTGTTCTCCGCGGTCAGGGCAGTCAAATAATCCGCAGTCGGGGCGATCAAAGCTCCCGCAGTCGATGATCGAAGCCCCCACCGGGGTGATCGAAATTTCCGTGTTGGGGTGGTTGAAACTCCGCGGCATGGAGCTTACGAGTCGACCTCTTCTTACCAGAGGCTGCGGACTTCACGATGTTAAAGTCCACAGGCCCTGCGGTTGGAGCTTCGATCCCCGGCAAAGGGATCGCAAGCTCTGCGATGTTAAAGTCCCGCAGACTCCTGCGGCTTGGAGCGCCTGTCGGTCTCCAGGAAAGGCCACCAACTCCATGATGTGAGGCCGCAGTGGGGACGGAGGTAGTTTATGAAATAAAAAAAGCATCTCCTTCGAGGTTAGAGATTGATAAAAGGTTTCCCCAATCCCCAGCCCCCACATAAAACAAACCAAGGAACATTGAAACATACTTTTTAACACATACTAAAAATAACAAAAAGAAGAAAAGACAGACAGACTGTTGGCGAGGCAGCCACTGCTGGTGGCGCCACCTGGTGTTCCATAAGTGTCAGATGATGGTCCCTATTAGTGGATGACTCCAGGTTCAGGAGGTGCAAATTTTGGCTAATCATAAGATCTTACGTGTTAGGAGTAGAATTAGGCCATTGGTCCCATCAAGTCTACTCCGCTATTCAATCATGGCTGATCTATCTCTCCCTCCTAACCCCATTTTCCAGCCTTCTCCCCATAACCACTGACACCTGTACTAATCAAGAATCTATCTTTCTCTGCCTTAAATATATCCACTTTACCTCCAAAGAATTCCACAGACTCACCACCCTCTGACTAAAGAAATTCCTCCTCACTCCTTCCTAAAAGAACGTCCTTTAATTCTGAGGCTACGACCTCTA
Organism: Rhinoraja longicauda; assembly: GCF_053455715.1. Taxonomy (NCBI): domain Eukaryota; kingdom Metazoa; phylum Chordata; class Chondrichthyes; order Rajiformes; family Arhynchobatidae; genus Rhinoraja; species Rhinoraja longicauda. The sequence goes on along the minus strand of NC_135962.1, from coordinate 25,971,082 downwards.
GTCCTAGACTCTTCCACGAGTATGACTTGGATGAAGGGATTAAAAGTACCATTAGCAAATTTGCAGATGGTACAAAGCTGGGTGGTAGTGTGAACTGTGAGGAAGATGCTATGAGGTTGCAGGATGACTTGGACAGGTTGTGTGAGTGGGCGGATGCATGGCAGATGCAGTTTAATGTGGATAAGTGTGAGGTTATCCACTTTGGTGGAAAGAATAGGAAGGTAGAGTATTATCTGAATGGTGTCAAGTTAGGAACAGGGGACGTACAACGAGATCTGGGTGTCCTAGTGCATCAGTCACTGAAAGGAAGCATGCAGGTACAGCAGGCAGTGAAGAAAGCCAATGGAATGTTGGCCTTCATAACAAGAGGAGTTGAGTATAGGAGCAAAGAGGTCCTTCTGCAGTTGTACAGGGCCCTAGTGAGACCGCACCTGGAGTACTGTGTGCAGTTTTGGTCTCCAAATTTGAGGAAGGATATTCTTGCTATTGAGGGCGTGCAGCGTAGGTTTACTAGGTTAATTCCCGGAATGGCGGGACTATCATATGTTGAAAGACTGGAGCGACTAGGCTTGTATACACTGGAATTTAGAAGGATGAGAGGAGATCTTATCGAAACGTATAAGATTATTAAGGGGTTGGACACGTTAGAGGCAGGAAACATGTTCCCAATGTTGGGGGAGTCCAGAACAAGGGGCCACAGTTTAAGAATAAGGGGTAGGCCATTTAGAACTGAGATGAGGAAAAACTTTTTCAGTCAGAGAGTTGTGAATCTGTGGAATTCTCTGCCTCAGAAGGCAGTGGAGGCCAATTCTCTGAATGCATTCAAGAGAGAGCTGGATAGAGCTCTGAAGGATAGCGGAGTCAGGGGGTATGGGGAGAAGGCAGGAACGGGGTACTGATTGAGAATGATCAGCCATGATCACATTGAATGGCGGTGCTGGCTCGAAGGGCCGAATGGCCTCCTGCACCTATAGTCTATAGTAGAAACATCCTCTCCACATCTACTCTATCCAAGCCTTTCACAATTCTGTACGTTTTAATGAGGCCCCCTTCATCTAAACTCCAGCGAATATAGGCCCAGTGTCAAACGCTCATCATATGTTAATCTACTCATTCCTGGGATCATTCTTGTAAACCTCTGGACCCTCGGATATGGTGCCCAAAATTGCTCACAATATCCCAAATGCGGCCTGACCAGCAGTGCCTTATAGAGCCTCAGCATTACATCCTGTTTTTGTTTTTTAAGCCCTATCGAAATAAATGCTAGCTGATAAATGCTAATGGGCAAAGTATGCACAGGGAATATGGGGAAAGCTGTTTGATGAGAAGAGTAGTTACACTCTTGAGCTAACTGCCTTTTAGAATGTTGGAAGCTGGGACAAAAGGGTTTTCAAAAGACAATTGGAAAGGCATTTGAGGGGACGGCAAGAGAAATGGAACTGACTAAAATCTACCACGAAAAGCTGACAATGACTCGGAGAACTGAATGGCCTCCCCCTACGCCATAACGATTCCCTAATTTTATTCAATGATTTTATTTACCAAGTAACAAAAACAGACTGGTCGTTTGTTTCAGGGTTGTGCACAGTTATCTGAACCAAATTATTTTAATCCATGTAGAAATGCTGACCATTTATGGTTGTAATATTGTTTCAAAACAATTGTGTCAAAAAATTGTGACATTCAAAGCACCGCATTCAATTGGGTAAAATACACAAAATAAAGCTATTGCTCAATGGAAATTTGTATTGTGAAGATGCCTGATATAATTTGTTATTTAGAGTTTGATAAGCTATTTCCTTTGAGCATTTATCTCCATTTTTAATTAAACAAATATTTCTTTGTGATATGTAACTGTAAATCTCCTTAATATTTTGTACAATAAGGATTGTAATTGAAAATAAATTTACCATTGTTGACAAAGTTAAGATTAGGGAAAGCAGAATGTTTGGGGAAAGAACATGTTGCTGAGCAGCAGAATATTGCAATATTTTCCTTGCATGATTTAGTTAATCGTATATTTACATTTTTAAACAAATTGCATAAAACATAAGAGTTAAGAATATCCATGTTAGTTTTTTTATCTACGTTCTCCAGTTAGGGACCCTCTGAATCTCCAATGCTTCTTGACTGATGACTTGCTTCATAACTGTTATTTGGAATCCGCACGAAAATTATCTTAGTTTACTTTTTATTTTACTTTATTTCCTTCTGTGAGATGGAGTGTGTAAGCTCTGCTAAGAAGTTTGTTTTCTTGCTCTATATGGTGCTTATCTACTTTAGTCCACAGACTGCAACTATAATAACTATGAAGAACTCATGATGAAACTCAAAAGTCATTCACATTGATGGACACTGTACTAGTTATTTGTAAAACTGTAGTGCATGGTTACGCTTGACAATTATTCCGTGGTGTCAAATATAGACGTAGAGAACCTGCCAGTATTTGGGAAAGCAAAGAAATTGCTGATGAATGGGCTTTTCCCATTTGAGCTTTGAGGATATTCTCAGACAGTAGATTACTAAGATTCCTTGCACTGACGACTCGTTAAGCATTACCTACAGTCATGGCGAGTGGTCAATAATAGATTTTTCGGTGTGAATATGTTTTCTGCATGCAAGGACTGCTTGAGTTTATGCTGTTTCAATGAAATTTTCAGACTTTTTTGTTTTTTTTATAATTGCACATTTGTTTTTTTTGAGTGGTAGTCTTGTGTTTTTTTGGGGGGGTTTCTTACTGTTTTGTTCGAGGCATATTACTCTGACTTTTTCTTTTCTCTCAGTTGGTTTTATTGTTAGGTGAAAAATTATCAATATTGCACCAATAATAATAATTTATAATCGTGGATGCAAAATCTTTAGAATTAGAGATAGCCACAAGTGTAGAAAATATGTTCTTGGGGCATGAGAGAGAATCCTCAAGTCTAAATGAGTTGATAAAACAAAACAAGGAGAAAAATACATTGTATGAATGATCCTTTTCCACTTTATTTTGTTTACAATAATATGTCAGCAAAATATAATTTAAGCGCAAGTTGGTTGCTTCCAACGGATATGCATTTTGATGTACTTTTGGAGCAAGTTCTCCTTTTTGCAGGATTTTTTCCCCCCCTTTTCCATTTCTTTTTTCTTCACCGAGATAAGAATAGTAAACCCATCATGAAGACTTAAGTATACTTCTATAAACCTGGGTCTGGTGTATGTGTTAGATATGTCAATCTGTCTTCCTTTGAATCGTAATTTTTCTGGACTCTGCATGGCACGATTGAAATTAGTGATAGTTTGCAGATACATTGCAAGCTTGTTTAATCATCTATGTTATAAAAAAGATATATTTTTAAAAATTGTGTATGGTCTATGACACATTTACTTTTCAATTTACTTATTTGACATAATTTTTTTTTTTCAAAACAGCTGAGCCGCTAACATTTCCATCCGGAACTGGGAAATCATTTATTATGGGCCCAGATGATGTGCTGGAAAGTGTTCTGGGCCTTGGTGACCTTGCAGACTTGACAGTAGCAAATGATGCAGACTTCAGTTATGATGTGAGTATATTAACTAAAGTTATTTTTAAATAAGTTTGATTTTCGCAGTTGAAATTTTAAAAATATTTTGGAGCACATAAATATAGCACAAAAAGTAAGGAAATTTGTGTTTGGTAGATTATTTCTTTGTTGTAACAATGCTTCTTGGCAATAAATCTTATACCGTTGGAAAGCCTGTTTATTTCCCTTTTAAATGGTGCCACATTTGTAAGGAACATGCATTTGTGGGATGAGCAGCAGAGCTGAGTATATGGGTTGCGCCCATGAAAAATTTGCCAAATCTTCTCTGCCAATGCCAAACAGCTTATTCTGCTGTTGCTATTGACTCTTGTTTTGAGCTTCTGGCACCTGATTGGCAGCATCTGTGAGCATGGGCCCTGCTACAGTGGTCAGTAGGTGTCTGCTCCAAGAATCGGCATGCCACGTTTGACTGATCTGGATAGGGCCCGTGCGATAGGGCAACTTCAAGCTGGTGTTCCGCAAAACCAAGTTGCGGCATTATTTGGAGTGAGCCCTAGTACCATCTCCAAAGTGAAGGCCAAGTTCCATATAACGGGGGATGTCAGAGACAGGCCGCGAAGTGGGCGTCCCAAGAAGACGACACCCGAAGAAGACCGTTTCCTGACCCTGTCAGCACTTAGGATCCGTAGGCTATCTTCTACAGATTTGCAGTCAAGGTTTGCAGGACGATATGGCCGACGGCTCTCTGCCCAGACAATTCGGAACAGACTGCACGCAGCCGATCTCCGGTCTCATAGGGCTGCCAGGAGGCCTGCCATGACTGCCCTTCACCGTCAGGCCCGTTTGCGCTGGTGTCGGCAACACGTGCACTGGAACCTGAACATGTGGAGGAACGTTATGTTCAGCGATGAGTCCAGATTCTGCCTACGGCAGTTGGATCATAGGGTCAAAGCGTGGAGAAGACGCGGAGAACGCTATGCTGATTGCTGCACCGATAGAGTAACATCTTTTGGTGGAGGCAGTGTGATGGTGTGGGGCGGCATCTCCCTCACTGGAAAAACGAGGCTTGTCATCATTGGAGGCAATCTCAATGCAGAGAGATATCGAGATTCTGCAACCAGTGACAATCCCACATCTCCACAGTCTGGGACCGAACTCTATCCTCCAAGATGACAATGCTCGCCCCCACAGAGCAGGGTTTCTCAGAGACTACCTCCAGAACTTGGGAGTGGAGAGGATGGAATGGCCTGCCAGCAGTCCTGACCTCAACCCCATTGAACACTTGTGGGATCAGCTTGGGCGTGCTGTTCGTGCCAGAGTGACCAACACAACCACGTTGGCTGACTTGCGACAAATGCTGGTTGAAGAATGGGATGCCATCCCACAACAGTGTGTGACCAGGCTGGTGACCAACATGAGGAGGAGGTGCCAGGCTGTTGTGGCTGTGTATGGTTCTTCCACACGCTACTGAGGCTACTGCTTATTAAATGAATAAATTGTTAAATTGCCAATATGTCTTGTTTCTTCAGACTTCAATCATCCAATCCACCAAACAACACTGAACAAGAGTCAATGGCAGAATAAGCTGTTTGGCATTGGCAGAGATTTGGCAGATTTTTCATTGGCGCAACCCACATACTCAGCTCTGCTGCTCATCCCACAAATGCATGTTCCTTACAAATGTGGCACCATTTAAAAGGGAAATAAACAGGCTTTCCAACGGTATAAGATTTATTGCCAAGAAGCATTGTTACAACAAATAAATAATCTACCAAACACAAATTTCCTTACTTTTTGTGCTATGTTTAGATGAAGAGCAGTCCATTTCTACACTGATAGAAAAAGCATTACTATACATAATATTTATTGCCTGGTTTTGTCAGTCAGTTGTATTTAACGAGGTTTACCACAGTTCTTGAAAGTTACCCGAAAGACCTTGCATTGTTGTAATGTGGACTTCCCCTCTTTTGTCCTTTGTCAAATCAAAAAGATTCCTGGAATTCAGCAATGGTGATGTCTTATCAAATGTCATACAGAAAATCTCTTGCAGTGCAAACCAGAATATTTTTAAATGTTTAATTTTGAACACTTTACAGAATGCAAAAATGGCAATTGACACTACAGACAAAATTAACCAATTGAAATATTAAATGTTTTTCAAGCTATTTTCTAATTAATTGTATTTTGAAATATTTTTGAGTTAATTTACTGTGCCTACCTAAAATTTAGATTCCATGGCCAGGAAGTTGTTTCACAGAAATTGCAGGGGTTTGCAGGTTTTTATTGGATAACAGTTTTGGCACAAATATTCGGTGTGTTTTTTTAACTTCTTTACTCCTGTATTTAAATCTTATTGTAATAAAGGCTAACATAAAATTTACCTTCACGATTAGTTGCTAAATCTGCATGTTGCAAGTATCTCTGTCCCCTTAAACATCAATATTACCTAATCTCTCACCATTTAAATAACACTTTGCTTTTCCATTATCTACATAAGTGTCGGTGACCCTACCGTTTTCCACATTATATTCCGTCTGCCATGTTCTCTCCCATCCACAAAGCTTTATCATATCCCGTTTGATTTTTTTTTTCTATCGTCCTCCATATTCACAATCCCAACTAATTTAGTATTGTCCACAGACTTGGAAATGTAACAATGTAACAATCCCCATGTTACATCCGTATCACGGCTTTCTGTAACACAAACCTGCATCGACTGCACATGCGTCAAGAAACTAAAATTTGGAAAAAAATAATTTTGTGTTTATTTATTTACTACATGATTCACAAATTCTTTAAGAGTGAATCTTATTCCGTTTCCCAAATTTTTGGGTCATTATTTGAGGTTTTGGTTAAGGGTGAATTTCCGTTACCCAAATGGCTGTAATACGAGTGCTGTTTATGGCCTTTGATTCCCTCAGACAAATCATTAATGTAGATTGTGAGTAGCTTGGCCCCAGGAATTGATTTATGCTTTACACTGGTAGTCACAACCTGCCAACCTGAGCAAATCCATTTCTTCCAACTCTCCACCCAAAAGAACAGCAATGTATTTGCAAGTCAGAATGTTGAAATTCCCTGCAACTGCTCCACTGCTAGTGGCAAGTTTGAGGGTTTGGATGGTGTTAATGGAAGAAGTGTTAACAACTTGCTCTATTGCATCTTGTAGATGGTACCCTTGTAGTCACACTGTCTTCGATGAAAGCATCGAATGGTGAAGATAGTGGAAAGATTTCCAGTCTAGTGTTCTTTCTTTGTTATTTGTGGAGTTTCTTGAGTAAAGTTGGAGGTTATCTCCAATGGCAAGTGGGGGCCTTTCTAATACTCTCTGGACTTGTGCCTTGTTGGTGATGAAAATGTTGGCAGGGGCAAGAGATATAAGTCGCTCGCTGCAAAGAAATCCCCAGCAAAGAAATTTGATATCTTTCCATTGCAAAAAATCCACCAATGGTCTGCAATTGGAATGTCCATCCCTGTGGTGTAAATTGGTACTGTTTCACCTGGGTCAGTGGCAGCTGCTAAATTCATGACAGAAACTTATTTTTATGTACTTTGAGGTGAAAAATAGTAGATATAGAACATTTTTGTCCTATTGCAGCTGGGCCTGCCACGTTGTAACCGAGTAATGGTGTAAAACAGAGCCATGTGAGATTATAAACATGAGCCAGATTTCAAAATGAAATTGTATTACAGATGATTAGTATTACAGCTAATACTTTTCATCAATTCTCTTTGAAAGTTAGTAAAGACCATTCTAATTATTCTTATTCATATTTTTCGTAATGTATCTGATTTTTTTAATGAAGCAATCACTGGAGATGAACTATGCCAACGAGTTATTGAAAGATATTCACATTACTTTGATATCAAAAGGACACAAAATGCTGGAGTAACTCAGCAGGTCAGGCAGCTTCTCTGCAGAACATGGATAGGGAATATTTTGAGTCAAGACCCTTCTTCAGATTCCACCTATCTATGTTCTCCAGAGATGCTACCTGACCTGTTGAGATACCACAGCACTTTGTGTCCTTTGTGTATTAAGTAGCATCTGCAGTGCTTTGTTTTTACGCCTTAATTTGATATCGTAGATAATGATGCAAGGCCTGAACGGCATTAGCCAAAGGCTGATGGTTTGCAATGTTAATGCAAGATAATATCCACTTCCAACAAGATAGACTTTGACCACCAACCTTTGAAATTCAATGTCATGACTAATGTTGAATGCCTAGCTATTGGCATTTGTGGGAGTCCCATTGACAAAATGAACTGAACTAGTACATACATACAATGGCCACAGAAGTGATAAGTAGTTATGGTATCCTGTGGCGCATGACCCATTACCAGATTCCACAAAGTAATTCCACCAGCTACATGGCTCAGGTCATGAATGTGATGGGCTACTGTGAGCTTGCATGGTTGAGCAATGCAGGGGAAAATGAACACTCTTCAGGGCAAAATAAAGTGCAAAACAAAGAACTAATTGGGTCAGATCAGACCCAAAATGCTGCCTGTCCATTCCCTCCAGGGATGCTGACTGACCCGGAGTTACTCCAGCATTTTCGGTTTTATTCAAGATTCCACCATCTGCTGTTCCTTGTGTCTCCACTATTCAAGAAAAAGAAAGTAACTTGACTGGCATCCCATTCATCATGAGAGACATTGACATTCATTGTCACCAACCCATCACTTACAAAATACACGACTTTTACAACTTAATGTGAGTTATATGACAGCATTTCCCAAACCTGCAGCCTCCATCACGCACTGTGATAAGGGCAACAAGCTCCTGTGGATGCCACCACATCCCTCAATTGGATGAAATACTGAATGGAAAATATATTGCAGTTCCTTCTTTCTACGGGTCTCAAAACTCAGCGTTGTGAGAACAGCTTTGCTAGATTATTTGCACAGTTCAGGAAGATTATTGATCATCACCTTAATATACATAGAATGAAGAAATGTCGAACAGTATAGTAGATGTACTGTTGAGGAACAGGCCCTTCAGTCACCAATGTCCTTTCCAAAACCTCCCTATTCCTGTAATGGGGCGACCAGAATTGCACACCGTACTCCAAATGCAGCCTCTCGTCCTATGAAGTTACAACACGACTTCCTAAAAGTCCAGTAAATAAGCTTTTGGAATAATAAAGTTCAAAATTACTCTCGAGTGTGTAATTATTTTTCCCCTTTTGAATTGTTGGTTTTCATCTCTTTTTAAAAACCTGCTCTTGTAAAATGTTTACGATTGCAATCCTTCATATGTTTACTTTTCCTTTTTGTATATGTAACCTGAGATTTTGTAACTTTTTTTGATATCTTCAATTAATTGTACATTTCTGTTGTAGTTGTGCTGTTTTTGATTTCCTAAAGAATTTTTAAAAACAAAAATGTAACTTTGCCAATGTAACAAAATGATGAAGGTTAAACACACATTGTTCCTTCAAACCCAAGTACGAACATGGATGCAATTGTCTCAGTGTATATAGCAAGTGTATCTGAGGTAGACTTTGGCAAGTTTCCCTATTTCATTTACTGCTGCCTCTAAATTGGAAAAATGTCACCAGTAAAGTCCAAATTAGAGGCATGTGAAAATAAGCATTTGTAGTAATATTCATGACAGGATTTTTTTTCACTTACCAACCCTAAATATTTGATTTTGCAAATATTTTTTGAACAATATTATGTGATCAGTATACATGTCATTGGTGTCACAATCATTGAAAGACGCAGTACTGAAACAGGTCCTTCAGGCCACCAAATCCACACAGTCCATATAACGTCCATTTAACCCTCATCCAACATTAATCCCTTTGTTATTCTCCCTACATTCTGATCAACTTTCACAGATTCTGCTACTCACCTACACATTAGGGGCAATTTACAGTGGCCAATTAACCTATCAACCAGCACGTTCTTGGGATGTGGGAGGAAGCTGGAGCACCTGGAGGAAACCCATGCAGTCATGGAGAACGTGCAAACTTCACACAGACAGCACCTAAGGTTAGGACTGAACCCGGGTCTCTGGTGCTGTGATGCAGCAGCTCTACTAGCAGCATCACTGTCTATTGGAAGTTCGGCATTGTTTCTCCCTTACATATCCTCTGCTCACTTTAGGTTAAGAATGTATCTTTATTTTTACAATTCTTCAATTTTTGCTTGCCAGATTAAGATATGTATATAGTTTAATGAGATTGCACCCTTTTGCCTCCTTTTCACTTGTAGCCTTCCTTACTCTGCCCATCTGCTATTCACAACTCTCACATGTACGCATTTATCTCTTGCCAAGCTTTGTCCCATTGCCCCCTCTCCTTTCCAGCTTTCTCCCCCCCCCCCCCCACTCCAATCAGCCTGAAGAAGGGTGCCAACCCAAAACGTCATCTGTTCATTTCCCTCCACAGATGCTGCTTGATCTGCTGAGGTTATCCAGCACTTATTTTTTTGCTCAAGATTCCAGCATTTGCAGTTCTTGGTGTCTCCAGATGCAGAGGAGAGCACTGTCCTCATTTCTTCCCATCGTGTTTGCTCAAGGAAGCCATGCTTTTCTCTTTGTTCCCCCATAAGAATCGCATCTTTTCTGATGAGACCACCTTCATGTCTGAAAGGATTTCCTGCACTCGATTCTCATCCCCATTCCAAAAATGGGTAGGATTGCTCTTCTTCTCCAGTTCCACTATACCAGTCTCCAGTTTTCAGAGATCATTCCCCATAATGTCTGCCGCTTTCTGTGTACCACCGCCAGCAGATTAATCTTCCCTCTCTTACAACGTTCCAAACTTTGTCTTCTCCACCAACATTAATGCATGCTCTGCTTCTCACAATACACTCCAATGCCACTGAATCACTTGCCATAGCTGTACAGTTATCCCCTCCCTTCCTGTTTGCAGGGGCTTAAACGTCCCTTACAGGTGAAGCAGCAATTTATCTGTACTTCCAATTTAGTGAATTGCAGTTGTGTGTTTAAAATATTTCCCCTGCATTGGGGAAAGATAACACGTTGTGTGATTACATTACAGAGCACTTCCATTCAGTCCAGAGTTGCCCCTGAGCTTACGGTCTCACTTTATGGTGCCTTTTTTGCTCTGACCTCTGTCTTTGGCTTCCTACATTGGTTCATTGCAGTTCAGTGTAAGCGCAGCGTAGCTCACCTCCTCTTTCAACTTAGTACTTTCCGCACCAATAACAAATTTAGCAATTTCAATAAATTAGCTAATTTGGATTTGAATTGCACAATTACTAGAAATTGGGTTCCAGGAACCCAAATAAACATCCTCTTTCTTGCAATATTGCCTGTGCCATATTCAAAGTGAAGCCTTCGGCCTGAGACATCAGATCTTTTTCTCCCACTACAGTTGTCCATCGTACTGAGTATTTCCAGCATCTTCGGTCTCTATTTGGGATTTTCAAAATTTGCATTGTTTTGATTTCTGATATTGAATTACTGTTCCCTAACTAAAAGTTCCTTAAGCAAACCATTTTGCTCACTATCCCTTCAATCTGATGTACTAGAAGCATTAGCAAAAAAAATCTCATACGTGGGTCATGTTTATTTTCTGCCAATGCCTAAAGAACAATTATGTTCTAATTTCCACTGCAGGTTGTAGGGGTCAGAAAAATGAATTTATCAAAATCAGGCCCACTTGGTTGTCAGTATTTTGGTTATAATCTGTTCATTTATTAATGGAGGATAAACCAAAATCCACAGCTAGGTGTATTTTGTTGAGGTCCTACACACTTTGAATGTTGATTTTGTAATATTTTAAAGATGACATAATGCGGTTTTGGTCATAACTTGTAAAGAATGCTTCTTCCTTCCACTTTAATGTTTTATATTTAGATATATAATTCAGCAATATAATACTTTAATCCTATGTTCATTTTCAGTTACCAGCTAATAAGGATGCATTTAGGAAGACATGGAACCCCAAGTACACACTACGGAGTCACTTTGATGGAGTACGTGCATTAGCTTTCCATCCTGTAGAGCCTGTGCTGGTTACAGCCTCTGAAGACCATACCCTTAAACTCTGGAATCTACAGAAAACTGTCCCTGCCAAAAAGTATGTTTTTAGTTGTTTTTAAACTATTACATATTTAAATGTCAGGTGGAGGTGGTATGTGTTAAGCACTACCACATTTCCTGGGTCTAAGTAGACATAGCAAAGCATAATTTTACATTAGAGACACATCCTTGTATTGACACCACTCCCTTGCTTTGGCCACCCCTGGGGACCATTTAAAACAAACACAATTGTTGTTGAACTATATTAAGGAGGATTATCTGCCTCAGTCAGGACCCTTTGGTGAAATTTGTGATCAGAGCATAGATGGATCAACTTTTGTCATGCTATTTAAAAAGCTTCACACTTCTAACTATAATAAAAGCAGAAAATGTTGGAAAAACTCAGCTGATCAGGCAGTATTTTGGGAGAGAGCAACATAATTAATTTTTCAAGTCGTCGACTTGTTAACAAATCTTTGACCTGAAACATTAGCTTCATTTCTCGCCATAAATGACTGGCCTCATTATTTCCAGCATTTTGTTTTTATTTTAATCTTCTATTATCTGTAGGGAGTTTTTTCCCCCACTTCTACTTAGACACCCCCCCCCCTCCTCCTCCTTGTAGACAGTCATCATCAAGTTTCTGAATGACTGTTTTAGGTACCTGGGGTGCCTTTATGCCAGTGTTTGGTTGTTTTGGCAATTATTTATGTGAAACACTTGAACAGAGTAATTTGTGCAGGCAAGAAGTGATTTAAAGGATTTGATTATTTTCATTAACTGGATATGAGAATACTGCAGAGCTTGCAATAAGGCAGTACAGCAGCAAACACCCACAAAAGGGCTTCAACAGGCGAGTTAAGGCGACATGATGGTATTTTGAAGGAGAGCATTATACCTAAACACAGACGTTCAGTTTTAACTTTAGATTTATTATTGTCACGTGTACTGAGGTACAGTGAAAAGGTTTGTCATGCTAACCGATGAAATCAGTTAATACTATACATAAATACAATCAAGTCAAACTCAAGTACAACAGGCAGAGAAAAAGGGGAGATACAGTGCAGAATATAGTTCTCAGCATTGTAGCACATAGACAAAGTCCAATGTCCGCAATGGGGTAGACAATACCTAACGATAGGAAAAACTAGCAAAAGCTGGATCACAGAGGGAAAGAAGCTGTTCCTGAGTCTGATGGTGCAAGCTTTCAAACTCTGTACCTTCCACCAGATGGGAGCAGGGAGAAGAAGGAATGACTGGGATGGGATAAGTCTTTGATTATGTTGGCTGCATTTTCCGAGGCAGAATGAAGTATATATAGATGGAGTCAGTGGTGGGAAATCTGGTCTGTATGATGGACTGGGCTATATATACAACTCTGAAATTTCCTGCAGTCTTGGGCAGAGCTGTTCCCAAACCAAGCTGTGATTCCACCCAACACGATGCTTTCAATGGTGCATCTATAGAAGTTTGTAAGAGTCATTAGAGACATACTGAATTTCCTCAGTCTCTTGAGGAAGTGGAAGCGTTGGTATGCCTTCTTAGCTGTCACATCAATTTGGTTGTTCCACAACAAATTGTTGGGAATATTAACACCAAGGAATACTCCACCGTGCTTCCTGAAGTCAATAACTAGCTCCTTCATCTTGATGTCATTGAGGGAGCGGTTATTCTCCTAACAATTACAATGTTATTCAGTTCTGCAAACTTATAGGTGGACTAACAGCAAAATTTGGCCATACAGTCGTAAGTGTAAAGGGAGTATAGTTGGCAACTGAACGCATTGTTTTATTGTACCTTGTCGTTCCTTTAACTTGCATCAGTTCCTCTGGTTTAAAACCACCTCTGTAGCCCACCTCTGTAGTCTACAAAACGATAGCATGAACATTGAATTCCTTAATTTCAGGTAACTCCAATCCATCCATCCACCAGGATCCTCCCACATCTACCCTTCTTTCCCATGCCACATTCCCTTCCTCTCACTCAGTGTCTTGCGCACCCAAGAAAGACACAAAATGCTGGAGTAACTCCACGGGACAAGCAGCATGTTAGGAGAGAAGGAATGGGTGACGTTTTGGGTCGAGACCCTTCTTCAGACTGCTCACCCATTCCATCTGCCCATCACCTACAGACTCCTCCCATTGAGTCTCCTCCCGCATTGTTCCCATCTGCCTGCCCTGTCCTGTCTCATCCTCTGTTGGTATCTCCACACATTGTTTCCTAACCTAATTCCATCCACAGCTCCTCATCTGGATCCAACAATTCTGTGCCAGCTCTTCCCCATACCCCTTAACTTTATAGTGGCTCAAAATCACTTAGAATTCGATTTTTTTCTCTCTGTTTGCAGAGTTTCTGAGGGATTGAGGAAAAATTGGCAGATTTTAATGGAGAAGGTTGGAAAAGTGATCTTTTGCAGGCAGAATGGATTTATAAATGGCCAGTTATGTTTTGTATTTAAAACCAACTGCTCTAATGCTCATTTGCCAGAGGAAAAGCTTATAATCACATTGTATATTTTCTTCAGGTTCTTTGATTTCAATGTTACATGGCTTGTTGATATGCTGCTTTTTCTGAATAAATTTTGATAATTTGCACCTGGTGCTCGGAGGTTTCTCCATGAGAGGTTATTTCAATTTATCAACCTTTTTAACCTGTTATGTACTCGGAAAAGTTAAGAACTGTGAAAGTTCTGAAATAAAGTGTTTTCTTTTGTTGTATGTTTTTATATTAAGAAGCATTTTAATTGTGATATTAAAGATCAGATTTGCAGTGATCTTGTTTGATTTTAAGTCGCAACTCTCCTTTGTTCAACATATCAATGATAACCCATTAATGTCCTGGAAAATAACTTTAGCTGCCTTCCGCTGCAGCCAAAAGGCACTAATGTTGAACTGTTTCTTTTCTTTCAGAAGTACCTCATTAGATGTGGAGCCAATATACACATTCAGAGCCCATCTGTAAGTAAAGCCATAAATGCCATAGAGCTACACGGCAGGGACACAGGCCCTTCCATCTTGTTTATGCTGATCAAGTTGGAGTGCGAGGCTACTCCCATTTATAGTCATTGCTTCATTCAGCACTGAAATACTGGGTCCCCCGGCCCAACTTGCCCATGCTGACCAACACACCTCATCTACACTAATCCCACCTGCCTGCCTTTGGCCTGTAGCCTCTAAACCCTTCCTATGCCAGAGTCTTTTAAAATTTGTAATTGTATCCATTTCTATAAGCTTCCTCGGGCAGCAAATTCTAGATAAACACTATTGTCTGAGTGAAAAGGTTGTGCCTGAGATCTCTCTTAAATTTCTCCCCTCTCACCTTAAGCCTATGTCCTCTAGTTTTAGAATCCTCTACCCTGGGAAAAAGTCTGACTCCATCAGATTTGTGAAATGTGATTTCCCATGCACAATCCATGCTAACTATCCTTACCCAGTCTATGTGCATCCAAATTCTGGTAGATCCTGTCCCGAGGAATCCCCTTGAAGATCTTGCTCACCAGCTTGTAGTTTGCTGGCTTGTTCTTGCTTCCGTTCTTAAATAATGGTACAACATTAGCCACACTCTGTTTTTCCTGAACATCACTTGGGGCTAAAGATGATGCAAATGTCTCAGCAGGGGCCTCCATAATTTCCTCCTTAGCTTCTCACAAGTATGCACTTGATCAGGCCCTTTAAAACAGCCAATGTCTCCTCTTTGGTAATTCGTATCTGATGTAAGACACCACAACTCCTCGCCTCAATTCCTTGGCTTCCATGATTTTGTCCTCAGTAAAATCATATTAGAGAGATTTGTTTAATATCTCCCCATCTCTTGTGTCTTTACACAACTATGACCATGCTGATCTTCAAAGGGACATATTCTTTCTATTTTACTCTTAACGTGATCCGTTTACTCCTAATGAATGTGTAGAAGCTCTTAGGATTTTCCTTTACTTGCCTGCTGGCTCTATTTCATATCCTCTTTTGCCTGTTTGCCTTGAATGTTCTCATACTCATGGAGGAATTCGCTTGATCCTGACTGACTACATCTGATCTATGCCTCCTTTATTTTACTGACCAGAGCCTCAACATTTCTTGTTAAATAGGGCTCCCTAAACCCACCAGCCTTTCCCTTCGCTCTCACAGAAACATGCTGCCATGTACTCTTACTTTTGAATGCCTCCCAGTTGTCACGTCTCCTCCATACCTGCAAACAGACTCACCCAATCGACCTCTGGAAGCTCCTGCCTAATTCCTCCAAAAGTGCCCTTGCCCTGATTTAGGATCTTAACGTAAACATATTTTATCCTTCTTTTTAACTACTTTAAAAACTAATAGAATTATGGTCCCAAAGTGCTGCCCGGCTGACATTTCAATCAGTTGCCCTACCTCATTCCCTCAGAGGAGGTTCAGTGTTGCACTCTCTCCAGCAAGGAACGTTATCTTGGACATCTTTTAAAAAAAATCCATCCTGTCCATGCGCTTTACACTATGAGAGACACAATCAACATTGGGGAAGATGAAATCCCCCATTAATATTACCCAATTATTTTTACAGTTATCTGCAATCTAAAGATCTTCTCTTCAAATTCATGCTGACCATTGGGAGGCCTATAAAACAAACAGTCTCATCGAAGTGATCATTCCCTTCCTGCTAGGTTCTGCCTACTAGACAAACACTCAAGAATATCCTCTCAAAGCACTGTAGTTATGTCCTCCCTGATCAAAAACACCCCCTCCCCTCTCTTACCTGCATCTCTATGATTTATTCACAAAATGCTGGAGTAACTCAGCAGGTCAGGCAGCATCTCGGGAGAGAAGGAATGGGTGACGTTTCGGGTCGAGACCCTTCTTCAGACTGATGTCGGGGGTGGGACAAAGGAAGGATATGATAGGATACCTGTAGCATCCATACCGTGGAATATTGAGCTGCTAATTTTGCCTTCCAGCAATGTTTCTGTTGTGGCAAAAATAAACCAGTCCCCCAAGCCAATCCACCCACTGAGATCATCCACTTTACCTGTTGAGCCTCAAGCCTTGAAATAAATGCAGATGAAACATCAGTCTTTCCTCTCTCTTTGCCTTACACATGCTGTCATTTATATTGTTCATTTTAAACTATTGATAAAAGTATCCAGCAATGTAAAATGGAATATGCTTACAGAATTTTCTGCGAAAATTGAGTCAAAGGTTTTTTAATTTTAATTAGTTGTTAATTTTGGATAAACTAAACTACTGTAAACATAATTATAATTAGATCAATTAAATATATTTACACTTTAAGTGTGGTATGACTATTAATTGTTCATTTTGTTATTGCAGTGAAGTTCAGGTGTGGTTAATTGTATACAAATGTTTTTCCATTGTGCCCAGTGGATCTGTGCTTTCTTTGGCTGTCAGTTCTAATGGTGAACAGTGTTTTAGTGGTGGAATTGATGCAACAATACGATGCTGGAATATGCCAAGCCCCAGTGTTGATCCATATGATACATATGGTAAGTACTGAACCAAAAGTATATATTTTATACTTGAATCTTTTACAATTGTGATTTAAAACATACAAATCTCCAATTTCCTAAAATTAGTGATAATGAAATCACAGTACATCATATTCATTTGAATGATTTGAGTGGCTGTCAAATCATCCAAAGAAATCCAGATAACCTGCCACTACCTTTGTGTGCAGTTCTGGACAGCCCATTACAAGAAGAATATGCCAATGAGGTTTATCAAGATGCTGCCTGGATTAGAAGGTATAAGCAATAAGGGGGAGTTTGGATTTTCCCTGGCATCAGTAATCGAGGGGACATCTAATAGAAGCTATAACTGCCATCAACATAGGCAGTTATTCCTCTGCTCCAGCTAGCCTCTCCTGCGGAGTTCCACAAGGCTCCATCCTAGGCCCCATTCTCTTCTCTCTATACATGCTCCCCCTTGGCCAAATCATTCAAAGGCACGGCATTTCTTTCCACTGCTATGCCGATGACACTCAGCTTTACCTCCCCCTGAAACCCAACAACCAGTCAAATTTAAACAGCCTCTCACACTGCCTTGAGGACATAAAATGTTGGATGGCACAGAACTTCCTCCAATTAAATGAGAGCAAGTCTGAGGTCATCCTATTCGGCCCCCCCGACTCCATCAAATTGATAACAGGCAGTCTTGGAAGTCTATCCTGCCTAGTCAAACCGCATGTCAAAAACCTCGGCATGATATTTGACTCTGCATTAAAATTTGATAAGCAAGTCAACGCTGTGGTAAAAGCCAGCTTCTTCCAACTTCGAACCATAGCTAAAATCAAACCTTTCCTCCAATTCGACGACACAGAAAAAATAATTCACGCTTTCATTTCCTCCCGCCTAGACTACTGCAACTCCCTATACACTGGGATCAGCCAATCTTCCCTGTCCAGCCTGCAACTGGTCCAAAACGCCGCAGCGAGACTCCTGACGGGTACCCGTAAAAGGGACCACATCACCCCGATTCTGGCCTCTCTCCACTGGCTCCCTGTACGGTACAGAATCAACTTCAAGCTCCTCCTATTCACGTATAAAGCCCTAAATGGACACTCCCCCCCCTACATCAAAAATCTTCTAACCCCCCTCTCTAACTCCAGGTCCCTCAGGTCGGCCGACTTGGGGCTACTCACTATCCCGCGGTCTAGGCTTAAGCTCAGGGGTGACCGCGCTTTTGCGGTTGCAGCTCCTAGACTGTGGAACAGCATCCCTCTCCCCATCAGAACTGCCCCCTCCATCGACTCCTTTAAGTCCAGGCTCAAAACCTATTTCTACTCCCTAGCGTTTGAGGCTCATTGAGGAGGCGCTGTGAACTGTTTGCGTGCTACTGTATGTTTCATTTGTTTTTTTCCATTGGAACCTAATCAGATGAACAGCACTTTGGTCAACGTGGGTTGTTTTTAAATGTGCTATACAAATAAAATTGACTTGACTTGACTTGATAACATTATGAGAGCCATACATAGGGTGTACACTCAGAACTTTTTTTCCTAAGGTAGAAATGTCAAAGACTAGAGGGTGTAGCTTTAAGTGAGAGGGGCAAAGTTTAAAGAAGATTTGAAAACATTAAAGAACTCTAATTTTTTCCAAGCTAATTGCTTAATTTCACATTGAATTGCAGATCCAAGTGTCATATTGAGTACACTGGCTGCCCACACGGATGCAGTGTGGGGCCTTTCGTTTAGTGGTATAAAGAACCGGTTGCTGTCTTGTTCAGCAGATGGCACTATTCGGTTATGGAATCCATCTGAGAAGTCTCCTTGCCTCAGTACTTACAATGTAGAAAGGGGTAAGTGATTTTTTTCTTCACAAATTGGATTTGAAGTGTATTCTTTCTGAGGCATTCGCATTTTGTTTAATGTGGGTGAATCATACAAGGCAAATAGTCTGCTAAAAAAATGATCTGACTACAGCACTTTAAGTTCATTGTCAAGGTTAAAAGTCTTCTTCAAAATATGTGAGTGCGCAGGATATAATTACTGGTCAGTTTACATATAAAGCAACCAATGTGATGTCCAATTAGTATTCTTGCTTGATGAGAATTGAAAAAAATATTTCACTCAGGATTTAGGCAATAGAGAAATATTGCAGTCACTATTTGTCGTGGTTGGAGCTGTTTTAATTTGTTGTATTTAGTACTGTTAATACTTTTGACTACATTATAGATAAACATCTTCATGTAGGCAGGCATTGTCTCCCCTTCCCTTCTCCAACCTTTTGAAGTGGAAGGCAGTTCACTTGTGGGATGAACTCGTAACAATAAATTATATAAATGTATTAAAATTAATAGGTATCCAGACAGAAGTTATTAAACATTTAAGATTATACTCGACCAAGTGGACCCGTTGGGTCCAAACCTCTCCTGCATTGGTGCAGCACCCCCTTCTCCTCTTCACCCCTCCCCCAATCCCTTCACCCAATCCCTCCCCCTCACCCCGACCCCCTCGCCCCATCCCCCTGACCCCATCCCCGACCCCCAACCCTCCCCATTCCCTTCACCCCTCCCTCCCCTCTCTCTCCCTCCCCCACCCCTTTCACCTCCCTTCTCCCTGCTCCCTCCCTCCCCCCTCCCTCCCAGTCCCCCCCCCCCCCCCTCCCTGCAAGCCCACCTCCCTTGGCCCAACCGTGGAGCCGTTGCCGGGCAGGGAGTGCCCCCGTGGCTGTGTGCCAGCAAGGGGGGGTGAGGGGAAAAGCAGCGATGTCGGCCCCGTTTGTCCTGCGGAGCCGAAGCGTCTCCTGCAGCTCGGCTGCAAACTGCGGTGGGGAACGGTGGCGATGGCGTGGACCCGTTGCTGGGCGGAGAGCGTCTCCCGAGGCCGTGGGTGGGCGAGAGTGGACAGGGAGAAGGCACTGACCTCGGCCGCATTTCTCCTGCTGCGATTGGTGGGGAGTGGCGGCAACGGCCATCTTGTTGGACCCTCTGCCACAGCCTCTGCGACTCGCTGCAGTATGGGAGGCAGGTCGGACGCGGGGCACACCGGGATAGAAATATCTGTATGTATCTATACATGTATTTCTGTGCTTTGCCAAAACGGTAAACCATAGTGCCACAATTTTTGCGCCACCTTAATCATCACTCTCGCGGCGATTGTTTATAACAACTTTTATTTAAATTGGTCTTATATTTTTGAAGTTACAAATTGAGTTTTTAAAGTTTACAAATCTCATTTCTAAACACATCTTTCCGTCCTATATATATATTTACAAGATCTGAGATATATAGTACATCTAGATTTCCATTTTCCTATTTTTGATCTTGTGGAATATGTAGTGTTCATCTAGAATTTTTTTTTAATGGTTGAATGAAAGTAAGGTTCATTCTTTGCCATGTATTTAATGTGATGTTGTGGTCCTAATGTTAACATTTTCTTACTAAACGCCAGGTCAAATATTTCCATTTAATGTTAAATGGAGCAGTTTTGTGCTTTCTAACTGCCCTTCAAAAACTGGTTCATTTTATGTAAAACCTTTACAAGTAGGCATTTTAGTCTCAGAGATGTAAAGTCTATGCCCAACCCATTCCAGCATTCAATCCTCCATTTAATATTTCTTTATAAAGGTGAAAAAGTACAATTAACTTTCAATTGTTTTTATTTTCAGAAAATGGAATTCCGACATCTGTTGACTTTGTAGGTGCTGATCCAGCACACATTGTGGGTTCCTTTAATAGCGGCAAAACAGTCATTTATGATATGGAAACTTCTCAGTCTCTGGTGATGCTGGCATCACAGGTGGATGCTGGTGAGTTGCATGAATATAGGTTATTGCAAATCTGCTTGTTATGCAATAAATGGGTACAACACCTTTTTTTCTTGAAGTTATTCATTCCTCAATGCAAGTTGGAGGAATAGCACCTCATATTTCGCTTGGGTAGCTTACACCCCAGTGGTATGAACATTGACTTCTCTAACTTCAAGTAGCCCTTGCTTTCCCTCTCTCTCCATCCCCTCCCCCTTCCCAGTTCTCTTACCAGTCTTACTGTCTCCAACTACATTTTATCTCTGTACCGCCCACTCCTCTGTACCGCCCACTCGACCCGAAACGTCACCTATTCCTTCTCTCCAGAGATGCTGCCTGGCCTGCTGAGTTACTCCAGCATTTTGTGTCTATCTTCATTAAATTGACTTCTTTAATGCCCATTTTTCACCTATTCCACTTCTCGTTTCCTAATCCTTAAAGCTTTAAGACTGAACATTTGAGTAAATGGCTGTGTTTCTGATGCTATATTTTCAACCAATGTCTCTACATTTTTTAAAAAGTTTATTCGTATATAGCTTGTTTACGTGATCATTTGTGGCGATCTTATTGAAATGCATAATATTCTGAGTGAGCTTGACAAGATAGATGTAGAAAGAATATTTACTCTTGTGGGGGAAATCTAAAGTTATGGACAGATTCAGAATAAGGGGTTGTCCATTTAAAACTGATGATGAGGAATTTCATTTTAGAGTTTCTGCACTATTTGGAATTTTCTATTTGTGCTTCCTGGAAGGCTGAATCATTGAATATTTTCAATATCAAGATTGACAAATATTTGTTGTAAAGAAGGGTTGGCTACTGGGAAACAAATGGTCCTTTGTCTCAGTAAGCCGAGACAAAGAGGACACTTACCACCATGTCCACATCCAACACTGTTCCCTAAAGGTTCAAATGGCTATTCCTGCTGCTTATTTCTTCCACATTATGTACTTTGATTGCCTTTTTTGATCACCAGAAATTTGAAAAATTCAAGAAGCATTCAAGCATTTCTGACCACAATCAAGGTCAAACTTCCTTCATTAATGAAAAAAATCCTGATTGTCAATAAGATATTCTCTGCTGTACGCACTAGCTTGGTTTTTGAATACCTGCATCGTTCAAGATCAGCATAAAAGGGAGTTAAACAATGGAAATAAAAGCAGGAAGTTGCCTTTTCAGATACTACAAAAACTCCAGTGAATAGGGAAATGAGTCTAATATGATTCGTGCATTGCCTTGAAGATCCATGATTATCTTGGCCATAAAAAGTCACAAGTATGATTGTTCATAATACTTTTAGTACTTTAGAGTAAAAGGGAGAAAAGAGTATTAAGTTGAAATGAGACTGAGTGCACTACCCCTTCTGAAGCAACAGGTTGGGTCGGATTCCTCAATGCTATTTTGTTACTGGAGCTTTTGTTTTATGAAATTGACATTATTACGTATATTTTCCCAATTTGACTATTTTAATCACCTTTTTGAAATATGATAGCTGTGCAACACAGGGCTTGGTTCATACCTTATTATTTTCATTATTTTGGTTCCTACAACTTTTTGATGCCAGTTTATGAATGAAAATATAAACAATAAAATAAATAATGTTTTTTAGCTGATCATCATTCTATGGCATCATGCAGATCCGATTTTATTTCTGCATTCACCAGTGCCAGCTTTTGTCCTCTTTGTTTAGCTTCCCTTTTTCTCCTAACTTTGAATCCTGCAAGATACCTGAAACAATCAGATTGTTTTTCCTTTCATTAATGAAGCAAGCAAAGGAAATACAATCTTGGTGTGAGGTCCGTTCTTCAATCTGTTAAAAGATATCCCACTGTGATATATAGTTACTTCTAGAAAGGGAGAGTTCTTTGCTGCAAACTTCATGTACAATTAAATCGTTCAAAAAATATATGATGATGATTTAGAATGCAAGTAACGTTTTGTTTAATGATAAGGAAAGATTAAAACTTCTGTATGGCAATAGAGGTATAATGCAAACGATAGACACAAAGTGCTGGATTAACTCAGCAGATCAGGCAGCATCACTGCAGAAAGTGGATAGGTAGAATGCAACATTTACATTATAATTTTCCTTTTGACGAGTACAATAAAGGATTTATTTTTACATGTCTTGCACTTGTTGGTTTACCTTGTGCTTTTATAATACAAGTTAAGATAAACTAACGTATTTCCAATGTCCAATTAATTAGTATAAGAAAATAACTGCAGATGCTGGTACAAATCAATTTATTCACAAAATGCTGGAGTAACTCAGCAGGTCAGGCAGCATCTCGGGAGAGAAGGAATGGGTGACGTTTCGGGTCGAGACCCTTCTTCAGACTGATGGTCTGAAGAATTAGTCCAATTAATTAGTTTGGTTATTCTATTTTTACTCCTACCCATGCATGTAAATTTAAATTCCACATCTTACACTGTTCCCTAAAAATAGATAGACAGATGGCTTGGATCAAGGCCAGGGTATCTTCAGGGAGGATTGAATAGTGCCATGGAAGCTTGCTGGTTTTCATTTCTCCCTATATAGAAATATAGCTTTCCAAAATGGTCTGACTCAGATATCTGGGTTGCTGCCTTATAGTGTCATCATGCTTTTTTCATTGCCCATATGCTTTATGTGGTTTTAATTATAGGAAGTCATAATTTTATGGAACTAATTAAACCATAACTAATAGAATTGAAGGCAATAGCAGTGAGGATGAGTGTCATAACCTGACTTAATAGTAAGACAAATGCAGACAAATCTCAATGAGAAAAGGTAATTGTGTGGTAAAGAACCAGTCGAAGTTCTACTTATTTTATTTATTTTAGTTCTTCAAATAAATATTTAGTCTGATAACTATTTAGTCATATATAAACCTATAAGCAAGGTTTTTCATTCATTGTGAAATCTGATCATCGCTGGCAATGGATTTCTTGCTCATCCTCAGATGCCTTAAAAAGGTAGTGATGATGATGATGTGTCTTTTTGAACTGCTGGTGAATGTAGTGCTGCTGGGTAGAGGCCAAGATTTGGACCTAGCAATTATGAAGGACCAGTGATCTACTGCCACTTCAGGGTGATATGCATTCTGGAGGGGAATCTGCAGGTCATAGAAGTCTTAAGCAACTGGTGCCTTTCTTCTTGGGGGGAGGGAAAAGACACCAAGCTTGGGAGGTCCTGTCAAAGTGGCCTAGGTGAGTAAATGTAGAACATTTTGTGAATGGTGCGCATTGAGGCCACTCTGTGCCAGTGATGGTATGAATGTTTACAGTGATGGATCAGATGACAGTCTCCCAGGCAGCTTTGTTGTCGATCATCTTAAGCTTCTTGAATAGTGGGTACTGAATTCATCCAAGCAAATGGAGAAAATTCCATCATGTTCCTGACTTTGCCTTGTGGATGGTGAAAGGGTCTTGTGGAGCCCTGGCCTGAATGGTGGCTAGGTCTTGCTCCATGTAGACACAGAAACCTTCATTTGCTGAAGAGTTAGGAATGGAATTTAACATTGCGCATTCATCAAATATCCTTGTTTCTGACCTTTAGATGGAAGGAAAGTCATCATGATTGTGCTTAATTTTCAGAACTGTAAGGTTTAGATTAAAAAGCACATTTTCCATTTCATATTAACTGAATTTTCTGGAAATTCTAGATATGGCACAACTGTAGCTTACAGTTTGATAAGATTAGGATTTTGTTGTGATTTGAATAATTTAATAAATTTTTCCCTTGCTTTCTGTTCACAGTGTCTCCTCTAGCCAATCAAATAAATAGAGTTGTCAGTCATCCCACATTGCCCGTTACCATCACGGCTCATGAAGATAGGCATATTAAGTTTTTTGATAATAAAACAGGTGAGTAATTGAAAATATCAAGAATTATAACGTATAATTACAAATGAATCTCGCTGACTTCTGCTTTGTTTATTTATTTAGGTAAACTGATCCATGCTATGGTGGCTCACCTGGATGCTGTTACTAGTTTAGCAGTGGATCCTAATGGAATCTACTTAATGTCAGGAAGTATGTAGCTCCTTTCTGTAATAGAAAATTTGTTCTTAAATGTTAAGATATATTAATTTAATCTACTAGACCAGAGCTAAACTTTCCAAATCAAGGATTAAATAAAACAGATTATACATCGAGTCATACATACAGGCTCTTGGGCCCAACCTGCCAACGCATTTGGCCCATATCTCTCTAAATCTATCCTGTTCATGTTTAAATGTTTCTTAAATGTTGCAATAGTACCTGCTTCAACTACCTCCTCTGGCAGCTCGTTCCATTCACCCTCCACCTTCTGTAAAATTGTTCCCTCCTCACCTTAAACCTATGTCGCCTGGATCTCGATTCCCCTACTCTGGGACCATACAATTGGCGTTCCCCTCTTCCATCATAGATGAGATCCTCACAAGGGTCTCCTCGATATCCCGCACCGTCGCTCTTGCTCCCCCTCTCTCTAGTCAATAGACAATAGACAATAGGTGCAGGAGTAGGCCATTCAGCCCTTCGAGCCAGCACCGCCATTCAATGCGATCATGGCTGATCACTCTCAATCAGTACCCCGTTCCTGCCTTCTCCCCATACCCCTTCACTCCGCTATCCTTAAGAGCTCTATCCAGCTCTCTCTTGAAAGCATCCAACGAACTGGCCTCCACTGCCTTCTGAGGCAGAGAATTCCACACCTTCACCACTCTCTGACTGAAAAAGTTCTTCCTCATCTCCGTTCTAAATGGCCTACCCCTTATTCTTAAACTGTGGCCTCTTGTTCTGGACTCCCACAACATTGGGAACATGTTTACTGCCTCTAATGTGTCCAATCCCCTAATTATCTTATATGTTTCAATAAGATCCCCCCTCATCCTTCTAAATTCCAGTGTATACAAGCCCAATCGCTCCAGCCTTTCAACATACGACAGTCCCGCCATTCCGGGAATTAACCTAGTGAACCTACGCTGCACGCCCTCCATAGCAAGAATATCCTTCCTCAAATTTGGAGACCAAAACTGCACACAGTACTCCAGGTGCGGTCTCACCAGGGCCTGGTACAACTGTAGAAGGACCTCTTTGCTCCTATACTCAACTCCTCTTGTTATGAAGGCCAACATTCCATTGGCTTTCTTCACTGCCTGCTGTACCTGCATGCTTCCTTTCATTGACTGATGCACTAGGACACCCAGATCTCGTTGAACCCCCCCTCCTCCTAACTTGACACCATTCAGATAATAATCTGCCTTTCTATTCTTACTTCCAAAGTGAATAACCTCACACTTATCTACATTAAACTGCATCTGCCATGTATCCGCCCACTCACACAACCTGTCCAAGTCACCCTGCAGCCTTATTGCATCTTCCTCACAATTCACACTACCCCCCCAACTTAGTATCATCTGCAAATTTGCTAATGGTACTTTTAATCCCTTCGTCTAAGTCATTAATGTATATTGTAAATAGCTGGGGTCCCAGCACCGAACCTTGCGGTACCCCACTGGTCACTGCCTGCCATTCCGAAAGGGCCCCATTTATCCCCACTCTTTGCTTTCTGTCTGTCAACCAATTTTCTATCCATGTCAGTACCCTACCCCCAGTCGCAACAGGGACAGAGTCCCCTAGTCCTCACCTTTCACCCCATCAGCCATCACATAGAGCACATAATCCTCTGACATTTTTGCCACCTCCAACAGGATCCCACCACTTGCCACATCTTCCCATCTCCACCCCTTTCCACAGAGACCGTTCCCTCCACAACTCCCTGGTTAACTCTTCCCCTCCCATCCAAACCACCCCCTTCCCGGGTACTTTCCCCAGCAACCACAGGAGATGCAACCCTATCGCTCCTCCATCAATTCCGTCCAAGGTCCCCAACAGTCTTTTCAGGTGAGGCAGAGGTTCACTTGCACCTACTCTAACCTCATCTACTGTATCTGCTGTTCTAGGTGTGGACCCCTAGATATCGGCGAGACCCAGCGCAGGCTCAGCAATCCTTTCGCTGAACACCTCCACTCAATCAGCCTAAACCTTCCTGATCTCCTGGGTGCTAAACACTTTAACTCCCCCTCCCATTCCCACACTGACCTTTCCGTCACACTGGCCCAGCGACACTTCAGATTTCGCTTGGGCAGCTTACACCCCAGCGGTATGAATATTGGCCTCTAACTTCAAGTAACCATTGCTTATCCTCTCTCCTTCCCTCCCCTTTCTTAGTTCTCCGACCAGTCTGACTTTCCCCCTGATTAAATTTTATCCCTGTTTGTTTCGTTGTCAACTTCTCTTAGCTAACAATGATCTATTCTACATTTCCACTCAATTTTATCTCTTTTGATATTTTGTTTTTACACCTTACCCTTCCTAGTCTCTGTGTCTCCCTCTCCCCTAATTCTCAGTCTGATGAAGGGTCTCGACCCAAACGTCACCCATTCCTTCAACCCAGAGATGCTGCCTGTCCTGCTGAGTTACTCCAGCATTTTGAGTCTATCCTCGGTGTAAACCGGCATCTGCAGTTCCTTCCTACACAAAACTATACTACTATACAAAAATATTCTGCTTAGTACTGTAATTTGTAAGATGCTTAGTATTTATGAGGCATATTGACTAATTGCTGTGTTCATCTGTTTAGTTTACTATTGTCACAGGTATCAAGGTACGGTGAAACACTTTTTGCTGTGTGCTATCCAGGCAAAGAAAAGGCTATGCGTGATTATTTTCAAGCCGCCCACAGTGTACACACAAGGTCATAAGTGATAGGACTAGAATTAGACCATTTGGCCCATCAAGTCTACTCTGCCATTCAATCATGGCTGATTTATCTCTCCTAACCACATTCTCCTGCCTTCTCCCCATAACCCCTGACACCTGTATTAATCAAGAATCTATCTCTGCCTTAAAAATATCCACTGACGGCCTCCACAGCCTTCTATATGAAATAATTCCACAGATTCACCACACTCTGACTAAATAAATTTCTCCTCATATCCTTCCTAAAAGAACGTCCTTTAATTCTGAGGCTATGACCACTAGTCCTAGACTCTCCCATTAGTAGAAATATCCTCTCCACATCCACTCTATCCAAGCCTTTCACTATTCTGTATGTTTCAATTAGGTCCCCCCGTCCCCCCCACCATTCTTCTAAACTCCAGCCCAGTGCTGACAAACATTCATCATAGGTTAACCTACTCATTCCTGGGATCATTCTTGTCAACCCCCTCTGGATCCTCTACAGAGCCACCACATCCTTCCTCAGATATGATGCCCAAAATTGCTCACAATATTCCAAATGCGGCCTTACCAGCTTCTTATAGAGCCTCAGCATTACATTCCATAAAGGGTAAAGGGTACAACATTTTGTGTAAGATAAAGTTCAAAGGTCTCCAATCAGGTAGATGGAAGGTCAGGTCAGTACTCTAGCTGGTGAGAGGGTGGTTCTAGTGCCTGATAACAACTGGGAAGAAACTGTCTTTGTATGGAAATTTCTTTACTTTGGTTTTGGTTGTATTGGATCAAAATGTAATAAGCTTGCAAAAAGGAAATGTTAATATGTTCAGTAATTGGAATTGAACTCTTCTAGTGTAATGCAGATTTTCTATATTCAATTTTGTACCAGGTCATGACTGTTCTATTCGCCTATGGAACTTGGATAGCAAGACATGTGTTCAAGAAATTACTGCCCATCGAAAGAAATGTGATGAATCTATTTATGATGTAGCCTTCCATCCATCAAAGGCCTATATTGCTAGTGCAGGAGCAGATGCCCTCGCAAAGGTGTTTGTTTAACAATTGCTAGAACATGTTTGCCCCAAAGTAGCAGGTGAGCTGGACATACAGGAATTGCTTCACTGCCATTAGTTGCCCGGTTATCATACAACACTAAGTACTGGCCTGTTCTCCCTGGGCAGTGATATCCAGGTACTCTGTTAAGGGAAGGTGCATACTGATCCAAGAATCACCAAATCCTTGAATAATGTCAGGTTGACTAATTTTAATTACTGTAATTAAAAAAAGAAACAAACCAGTATTTGTAGCCTTGACTGGATTTAAACTGAGCTCATTTACTGTTATGTAGGTGTATTCAAAGTCTTGTGGAATTTATTCTCACAGCAGTATATAATTCGGGCTCCTACCCTGCCTTATGGTAAGGACTGTGGTACAGTGGTGGACAACAAGCTTAAAATTGAACCATAGAGTGTCATCCTTCAATTCCTTTACCAGTTTTCCACCACCAAACATACTTTTAAGCAACTTACAGCATTATAAAGAAAATAGAAATTAAATATATTTTAACCTTAGTTTTACAGTATTTTTGACAGGATGTCTAGTTTTTATATGTCTTTTGTATAATTTTCCTGTCAGAATAATGCTCCAAACAGGGTTAATATTATGTTTCATTGGCTTAAGACCACATTGAAACTTCACTGATCCACTATTATGTAATTGCATCGTTCTCTTGCCCCATTAAATGAAACAAAATCCTCAGTGAATCCTTCCACGTGTATGCTATTTTAACATCAGTATAAAAGCCAATTAAGTGTAATCATTGAAAACTGTAAAATGTGTTGGAATTAAACACAGAGGGTTTAACACCCATAATTAACTCTGTTAAATAAAATTGCAGCATCCTATCACTATGTGATATTTTGTACATCTTTATTGTATTTACAAGTTTATTTATCGAGGGTTAACCATCTTAATGCTATTGGTCTACTGTTATTTATTTCACTTTTCTGTTGGTCTTTATATCCTTCATGTATTGTGTGTTAACGGGCCTTGTATATCTTTGTCTAACATGGGACTCTTGCAGAAAACTAGCAAGCTCTAAATATAGGTTTAAAGTGGAACACTGTTTATATCACAGCCCAGGATTTCTTGTCAGAATACTTGCTTTAGGGGCTTACCCTAACTCCATGAAACTGAACAATTTGTGTGAAATCCAGAGTGAAAAGATTTTATTTTGGATTAAAAATATAGAAAACTGAAATGGCCAAATCAAGATTCAGAAAGCTGCTGTATTTGAAATAGCTATCCCAGATTTTCAAAGTGCTTCAGTTAATGGTGTAACTAAAGATTTTGTTTGTGTAATGCATGATTAATACAATAAAGTATTTTTTCTAGTCTTCCACAAAGATTTCTGATGAGTTTGCAAGTTCTGATGAGTTTTGTAAGGTTTTTTTGTTTTACAATACATGATTAAGTAAATTTGTAAGATTGTACCACATAGCTAAAATACAGTTGTTTAAAAGTAATGTATATAAAATGCATATAATAAATATTAAATGGTGTACCTGTAAATTAGTGTTTGTTATTATATTACTTGAGTTGTATAGCTTCAAAAATGCCGCCTTAGTATTTTGTGGAATTCAGAGTATCCTTAATTATCCTAATGATGTAAAATAAGATTATGTTGAAATTATGTCCCTTCTTTTATCATTTATCAATTTAGAAAAGGGATTTGGAAATAAAAAAATATATCTTCTGGGTGAAACTGCATTTTCTTTTATGTTCTTTGGCCAAATATTGTAATTTTCTATCTAATTGTTGGAGGTAGAGTACAGATGTCATTAAATCAGAATCTTTTACATTGTGATTTAAAACACACAAATCTCCAATTTCCCAAAAGCATTGGAGATTTTTTCAATGCATGTAATTAATGTGTATTTTTTCAGTAAGTAGAAATGATGTGGATTTAGATTTGGGTGCACAATCAAATGCAAAGTTTGTTTCACTGTGAAACGGCCTATGAATATCTTCAAGACAGTTAGTACATTTTGAAGATGAATGTAAATTACTTGAGATTTCAAGTAAGAATATGAAATGATGCATTTTGTGAAGAATAAAGAGATAATTTGTACATTAAATGATTAAAAACCTTTTTGAAATTACAGAAGGAACGAGAAAATCCTCCAGCATTTAATGGGATTGATAAGGTAAATAAGAAGTATTATAATACAAAGGAATAGACTGGGTACAGCTATACAAAGCCTTGATTAGTCTATAAATAAATACTCTCCACTGTTCTGAGACCACACTTTGGGAAGAATACTTCGCCTTTGGGAGGAAGTGCAATGTAATTCTATAATGATAACTGAACTCTGAGATTTACATCATCAGTTGACTCAAAATAGAGTTGTAATTGTGAAGTTTTCAAGGCATTAAGTGAAGGGTAAGAATTGAAACTTTTTCTTCTGATTTTGATATCTTTGTTGAATTTTGTAGAGCAAGGTTTTAGGATAGTGACTTCAAGAAACTCTTCGAGATACACAAGATGGTGGAAGTATAGAACTCCCCTGAAAATGGAAGTTAATGTCGCATCAATTGTTAATTTTAACTGTGAGAATACTTTTTGTAGACACCTGTAACTAACAAGGAACATGGAGTTATGTTGCAGAGTGGCTAAGTTCACATTGAATGTTGAAAACGGCTCGAGTGGCTCGAATTCAAGTTTTCATTGGTGGTTTCCAGAATGTAGTTGTTGGGGAAATTGGTAATATAATGACAAATGTAAAGAGAAAATGTTGTACACTTGGAATATCAGTTAAAGCCTGCTAAACAATCAAAGGACACAAGGCGCTGGAGTAACTCAGCAGGTCAGACAGCATCTCTGGATAGAATATGGATAGGTGACATTTTGGATTGAGACCTTTCTGTTGGAAGGGTTTTTTTTTGTTAATGGCAGGATTATAGAACTTTGATTTAATCTAATGCTTACCTCTGCCACTAGCATGTTGTTTCTGCTGTTCAACATGCATGTAATCCTGAGTTGTAGCTTCAAGTTCGGTACCTGATTTTAAGAATGCTTGTTGCTGCCCCTTATGTGTTTTTGTTTTAATGTGTTTCAGTGAAGTAACCTTGATCCACTGGCCTTGCTAATGGTAATTTAACAATATGGCTCCTGATTGTGGTCAGGCACAGATCAACTGCCCATAGACCATCTCCCAGTTAATGCTCGGTTTGCAGCTGTGACATCCTCTTCTGAATCTATTTTGTTTTACGTAATGGCATCCTACCATGCCCTGAATGAGAAGAGGAATTCATGAGGCCTGTGCAGTGGTCACCTCTATCAAAATTATTTTGGTCAGTTGCTTCTATGAAAGGCATGTTGAAAAGCATACGGCCGAATGGATCTTTCTTTTATATGGGCTCCCTCATCATGGCTGCACAACTGGCCTAGTGACTTTGTGCCTTTAGGATTTAATTGTTTGTCACCAATAATGGTTTGGTTTAGTTAATTGTCACGTGTACTGAGTGAGGTACAGTGAAAAACTTTTTGTTGTGTGCTATCCATTCAACAGAAAGACTACACATGATTACAATCAAGCCGTCCATAGTATACAGATACAGCATAAAGGGAATAATGATTAGTGCAATATCAAGTTTAGTATAGTCCAAGGATCTCCAATGAGGTGGATAGTAGCTGAGGACCGCTCTCTGGTTGGTGGTAGGATGGTTCAGTTGCCTGACAAGAGCTGGGAAGAAACTCCCTGAGTCTGGAGGTATAAGGGGCTTTCTTATTTTTGTCTGCTACAGAAATCTCATGATATCATCTGACTACCTAAGAAATAAATACAACAATGAATGCTGGAAAGTTGATTTATATGAAAAAATCAGGTCATTCGGCATCTGAAAAAAAAAAGATGAATTGAGGTTCGTACCTAAATATTCATTGTTCTACCACTGGTACATTGTGGCTGTAGTGTGTGTGCCATCTACGAGATGCATTGCACGTTCTTCAGCAGCTCCTCCCAAACTTGTGGCTTCTCTCATCCTGAAAGACAAATCCATAATCCTAAAGATATTCAGCATCCTGACTGGGGAATATATTGCCATTACTGGATCAAAGTTCTGGAACTTATCAATAGTGCTTGTCACACAGAAAGTGAGGACTTTCACCATAGGCTGCAGCTGTTCAAGAAAACAGTGAGCCGCAACTTCTTAAGGACAAGGTTCTCACCTCATCAACAAGTAAGTAAAAACACTTAATCCCATTCAAACTCAAAATATTGACGTGCCTCCTTTTACATGTTGATTGACCTAATATTCATTTCCACAATTTGTTTAGAAAAGTTATAATAGAAATGTATGTTTGCCGTTTATGATTTGAACAGTGTGATTCTGTTTTTAAGCCATAAATTTAAGAGTTCAAACTCTGATATTTGAGTAGAAAATGAATTCTCATGTGTAACTCAACCATTGTTTTAATTTTGTTTACACCACTCCATCTCTGCAAATCTAAATCCAGTAAAGCTTAATATTAAATGAAAGGTAGACTGATATATCATGGCTTGGTTCTTGTTGGTAAATGCTCGCTGTTTTGAACAAAAACATTGACTATCCGTTTAAATGGAAGTAAGTCAGGATCATCCTAGATTTAAAGAATTAAAGTACTAAATTCACTATTTTAGTCCTCTGTTGCATTCCATGTGATCCCAGGTTACACATGGTGCAGGGTCAAGAATCCAAACATTTCAATAATTATTGTAGCTGCAAATATAAAGGAGAAGGTAAGTTCATCTTTTCAAAAATTTTGGCTTATTTCCACATTTTAAAATTTACACGTTTTACTACTTTTAATTAAAAATAATTTACTCTCTTTGTAATGGTTTCTAAATGATCGTGGCATTCTGAGATATTTAAAAATTATTGTAATGTTTAAAGCTTTGATAGCTGACAAAGCTGTGAAAAGGATTTTTAGGTGTCTCGCTTTCCTAGGTGAGCCAGTGGAGGCTCTGACACAGTGAAGGTTAGACTGCTGGAGTCAGAGACATTTTAGACCAGCAGAGGTGCCCCCTTGCAACCGGACCAGTTATGTTTCTACTTGGAGCTAATGTGAGGGGCAATTGCAAGCAGAGGGCCGGTGTCAGCTTGATATGCCCCATGCCGGTACTCAAAGGACCTTATTTAAAATTTTAACTTGATTCGGTCATATCAGAGATCAATAGAGACAAATATTTGGCACATTGCCAATGTTATATACTATTAATCATTCTGTGTTTAGAAATTAAAATCATGGATCAATGAAATGCTATTTGGCCCATTAAACCTGTTCCACCATTCAATATGATCGTCGTGTAGGATTAAGAAGAATCCTAAAACCTTTAGAAGCAAGAGGGTAGCTAAGGAAAGAGCAGTCTCCATGGGACCAAAGCGGTAATTTATGTGTGAAGTCAAGGGGTATGAGTCGAGTTCTAAATAAATACTTCTCATTGGCGATCACCAGGGAGAAAGATTTGGAAGCTAAAGTGTTAAAGGAAGACTGGATGGAGCATGTATGTATCTGGAAGGAGGAAGTGTTAAAAATAATGGCGCACATTAGGGTGGATGAATCCCCAGGGCCAGATTGGATCTATCCCAGAAGTCAGAAGAATCGAGGGATACGCTGGTGTTCTGCTGGAGATTTCTACCGTTCTCCCTATGACTGTGTGGGTTTTCTCTGGGTGCTCCGGTTTCCTTCCTCACTCCAAAGACATACAGGTGTTTAGGTTAATTGGCTTCGGTAAAATTGTGAATTGTCCCTAGTGTGTAGATAGTGATAGTACGGGGTAATCACTGGTCGGCTTGGACTTGCTGGGGCAAAGGGCCAGTTTCTGCGCTGTACTGTATCTCTAAAGTATGTGTTATGTAATGAACCGAATTGTTGTGTAATGAACCGGATTTGTTGTGTAATGAACCGGATTTGATAAAGGGAACTCAAGGTAAAGGAACCATTAGGAGGTACTGACCATAACATGATAAGTTTTCATCTGCAATTTGAGAGGAGGTGGCTCTAGAAATCGCATTGGTGGTCGTTTTCCAATGTTCTATAGATTCTGCATCAGTTCCTGTGGATTGGAGGGTAGCTAATGTTATCCCACTTTTCAAGAAAGGAGGGAGAGAGAAAGCAGGGAATTATAGACCAGTTAGTCTGACATCAGTGGTGGGGACGATGGTGGAGTCGATTACCAAAGATGTAGTAGCGGCGCATTTGGATAGCAGTAACAGGATCGGTCCAAGTCAGCATGGATTTACGAAGGGGAAATCATGCTTGACAAACCGCCTGGAATTTTTTGAGGATGTAACAAGTAAAATGGACATAGTGGAGCCAGTGGATGTAGTGTACCTGGACTTTCAGAAAGCCTTTGATAAGGTCTCACACAGATTAGTGGGCAAAATTAGAGCACATGGTATTGGGGGTAGGGTATTGACGGATAGAAAATTGGTTGGCAGACAGGAAACAAAGGGATTAACGGGTTCCTTTCAGAATGGCAGGCAGTGACGAGTGGGGTGCCGCAAGGTTGGGTGCTGGGACCGCATCTATTTACAATATACATTAAAGATTTAGATAAATGAATTAAAAGTACCAATAGCAAATTTGCAGATGACACAAAGCTGGGTGGCAGTGTGAACTCTGAAGAGGATGCTATGAGGATGCAGAGTGACTTGGACAGGTTGTGTGAGTGGGCAGATGCTGTATAGTGTGGATAAATGTGTGGTTATCCACTTTGGAGGCAAGAACGGGAAGGCAGATTATTATCTGAATGGTGTCAGGTTAGGAAACGGGGAAGTACAACGAGACCTGGGTGTCCTAATACATCAGTCACTGAAAGTAAGCATGCAGGTACAACAGGCAGTGAAGAAAGTTAATGGCCTTCATAACGAGAGGAATTGAGTATAGGAGCAAAGAGGTCCTTCTGCAGTTGTACAGGGTGCTGGTGAGACCACACCTGGAGTACTGTGTGCAGTTTTGGTCTCCTAATTTGAGGAAGGACATTCTTGCTATTGAGGGAGTGCAGCGTTGATTCACATGGTTAATTCCCGGGATGGCGGGACTGTCATATGTTGAAAGACTGGAGCGACTGGGCGTGTTCACTGGAATTTTGATGGATGAGAGGGGATCTTATAGAAACATAAAATTAGTACGGGATTGGACATGTTAGATGCAGGAAACATATTCTCTATGTTGGGGGAGTCCAAAACCAGGGGCCGCAGTTTAAGAATAAGGGTAGGCCATTTAAAACTGAGATGAGGCAAAACATTTTCACACAGAGAGTTGTGAATTTGTGGAATTCTCTGCCTCAGAAAGCAATGGAGGCCGATTTACTGGATACATTCAAAAGAGAGTTAGGTAGAGCTCTTGGGACTAGTGGAATCAAGGGGTATGGGGAGAGACAGGAACGGGGTACTGATGGGATGATCAGCCATGATCACATTGAATGGTGGTGCTGGCTCGAAGGGCCGAACGGCCTACTCCTGCACCTCTTGTCTATGTATCTACAGTGCCCTCCATAATGTTTGGGACAAAGACCCATCA
The DNA here is from genome assembly GCF_053455715.1 of Rhinoraja longicauda. Lineage (NCBI taxonomy): Eukaryota > Metazoa > Chordata > Chondrichthyes > Rajiformes > Arhynchobatidae > Rhinoraja > Rhinoraja longicauda. Next base: position 25,935,074 of record NC_135962.1, on the reverse strand, counting down.
TTTATTTATTTGCCTCTGTACTCCACAATTTGAGATTTGTAATAGAAAAAATCACATGTGGTTAAAGTGCACATTTTCAGATTTTAATAAAGGCCATTTTTATACATTTTGGTTTCACCATGTAGAAATTACAGCAGTGTTTATACATAGTCCCCCCATTTCAGGGTACCATAATGTTTGGGTCACAGCAATGTCATGTAAATGAAAGTAGTCATGTTTGGTATTTTGTTGCATATCCTTTGCATGCAATGACTGCTTGAAGTCTGCGATTCATGGACATCACCAGTTGCTGGGTGTCTTCTCTGGTGATGCTCTGCCAGGCCTGTATTGCAGCCATCTTTAGCTTATGCTTGTTTTGGAGTATAGTCCCTTTTAGTTTTCTCTTCAGCATATAAAAGGCATGCTCATTTGGGTTCAGATCGGGTGATTGACTTGGCCACTCAAGAATTGACCATTTTATAACTTTGAAAAACTTCTTTGTTGCTTTAGCAGTATGTTTGGGATCGTTGTCTTGCTGTAGAAAAGGACTGGACAAGCTAGACGGAGGAAAAATATTCCCAATGTTGGTGAATCCAGAACCAGAGGCCACAGTCTCAGAATAAAGGGGAGGCCATTTAAAACTGAGGTGAGAAGGAACGTTTTCACCCAGAGAGTTGTGAATTTGTGGAATTCTCTGCCACAGAGGGCAGTGGAGGCCAAATCACTGGATGAATATAAGAGAGAGTTGGATAGAGCTCTAGGGGCTAGCGGAATCAAGGGATATGGGGAGCAGTTGGGCACAGGTTACTGATTGTGGATGATCAGCCATGATCACAATAAATGGCGGTGCTGGTTCGAAGGGCCTCCTCCTGCACCTATTTTCTATGTAGAATGAACCGCCGGCCAATGAGTTTTGAGACATTTGTTTGAACTTGAGCACATAGGATGTGTCTATAAATTTCAGAATTAATTATGCTACTACCATCAGCAGTTGTATCATCAATGACGATAAGTGAGCCAGTACCTACAGCAGCCATACATGACGAGACCATAACACCCCCACCACCGTGTTTCACAGATGAGGTGGTATGCTTTGGATCTTGGGCAGTTCCTTCTCTCCTCCACACTTTGCTCGCCATCAATCTTCGTCTCATCTGTCCACAAGACCTATTTCCAGAACTGAGGTTGCTCTTTTAAGTACTTCTTGGCAAACTGTAACCTGACCATCCTATTTTTACAGCTAACCAGTGGTTTGCATCTTGCAGTGTAGCCTCTGCATTTCTGTTCATGAAGTCTTCTGCGGACAGTGGTCATTGACAAATCCACACCTGACTCCTGAAGAGTGTTTCTGATCTGTCGGACAGGTGTTTGGGGATTTTTCTTTACTTTAGAGTGAATTCTTCTGTCATCAGCTGTGGAGGTCTTCCATTGGCCTGCCAGTCCTTTGTGATTAGTAAGCTCACCAGTGCTCTCTTTCTTCTTAATGATGTTCTAAACAGTTGATTTTGGTAAGCCTAAGGTTTGGCTGATGTCGCCAACAGTTTTATTCTTGTTTCTCAGTCTCATAATGGCTTCTTTGACTTTCATTGGCACAACATTGGTCCTCATGTTGATAAACGGCAATAAAAGTTTCCAAAGGTGATGGAAAGACTGGAGGAAAGACTAGGTGCTGAGAGCTCTCTTATACCTGCATGAAGGAGACAGTTAAACACACCTGAGCAATTACAAACACCTGTGAAGCTATGTTCCCAAATATTATGGTGCCCTGAAATGGGGGGATAAACAGCTGTAATTCTACATGGTGAAACCAAAATGTATAAAAATACCCTTTGATAAAATCTGACTGCACTTTAACCACATGTGATTTTTTTCTATTACAAGTCTCAAATTGTGGAGTACAGAGGCAAATAAATAAATGATGGGTCTTTGCCCCAAGCATTATGGAGGGCACTGTATATAGACAGATTAGGCTTAAGGGACAACTGCATTATTCCTGTCGTAATTAGGAACATGTATATACACCAGTTCATGCAAGGTGCAGTAACATGAGCACAGAGAGTCTGCATATGTTGCCTAAGTGGCCATTTTATAAACAGAATACCATAAACACTGATTAAAGGCTATTCTACCACGAGTTATTTCTGTTCTAATCCATCATGTGAATTTTCCAGCATGAAATTACAGGTTTATAATCAGTGGACTCTTTTTTCAAGTTGCTTTTTCAGTAGCATTGAGAAGTTTGTTAAGATCAGTTAACGCACTGAACTGAAACTGAAAATTTTGTTTGGCTGATAATGTGTGCTTTAAGTCTCTACTGAATGCTTTTTCAGTCTTCGTTATAAATGTTGCTATATTCATAGGATGCAATTAAGCTTGTTCACCTCAAACTACTTCCACTGTGCAGCAAAAGCAATATTGAAGTATCAAGGAATAATTTAAAGTATGTAAGATTACAAAAGCTTTCCCTGATAAATGATATCTTTAATTCACAAGCAATAATAAATTCAATCCATGCTAAAAAAAATGAGTAAAGGGCTGTACATTTCAACTGCCATAATGACTTTATTTCTGACAGATCCTGGGTAAAATTCAGTAATTCTTTTAAGATTATGGTGAGTATTTTGTAACATTTACAGTTTGTAATAAAAGTCAAAAAAATTACATATCAGAAAATGTCACTAATAAGAAATAAATGATTCATGCCCCCATAAGTTTGTTTTGGAAGACAGTTTTTTTTTTACACAGAAAGAATACAATCTTCTGAAAGTGTAAAACATGGAGACTCAGTGCTTGAGGTCAGTTCCATTTTGAAGAGGATTGTTTATTAATGATAAAATAACGCTTTAGGAATTAATAAATTGATGTGGACTGTTATGTTAAATATAATACCAACTTGCCTACTCAAAAGTAATAATAGACTGGGATTTATTGAAAACTAAGATATTTTGCAGAGTAGATTACATAACATTGAAGCAAACAAAACACATTAAATGCATTTTTCATTTAGTTTTAACTGAGGTTACTTGTCACTGAAATCAAGTGGCCAACAATGTTTTTCCGATACATTCACTGAACCCGCAATAACATTTTCCTCAAACATTAGCTGTTCGTAAATGCATCTTTGTACATAAATGTAATGAATTAAGCTTTTCCAATCCAGCTGTCAATTTGGATAGATTGTCAGAGTAATAACACAGGCAGGATTGTTTGTTAATATTCAGGCCTAGATTTCTATAAAATATTGCACGAGCTTGTTTGTTAGTATTGGCAGAAGAGATCTAATATGTTGTTGGTAAAAGGTAGTTCCCTTTGAATATCAAGGCATTAGGCAGCTGTTGGTTCACATCGCTCTTAGTGAATAATCGTTGCAAATTCCTTTACGAATATCAGGCACCAACTTGTAAACATCCGGGAAATCCTTTGCAAAGAAAGTATGCGAATCTTTGGGTTCTGAAGCCATCGCTTTGAGTTCATTTTGCATTGCCCATGAAATTCCAACTGAATAAACTATGATACCTGAAAGAAAAACGAAGCATGAATTTCTAGGACAAATACATAATTGTTAAAATCCAAATCAATATTACCTACATTTTCTCAGGATATATAGTGGTCCAAGATGGTATATTTTCTCAAATTTCTTCAGTTGAAAATTTTGCTAAAAATCTTGTTTCATTGGAGAGGCACAGATGCGGAGTTTTAGTGGACAATCATTAAACAAAATTGTGTGACCATAGTTGTTTGAGGCAGAGAGACCTCATCATCAAATATAGCCTTTTTAAATGCAAGATTCTCTTGTATCATGTTTTCTTTCCATTCAAACATCTAATGATGGCAAATACTAAATTATTAAAATATCAGTTTGGGTTGTAAATTTCTGTTGTATAAAATAGCTGGTAAAATCAGTATTCTCATTAAATTTCTATTGCATTTTTTTTTAGTCCCAAACCTTCACTCATCTGCAGATGATGAAAAATGTTTTTTTGTCATTCCTCTGTCCGTTTACCAACTACTATAAGTATTTGACTTTTTTTTTTATTGATCCACTGTTAAGGGAAATTGGTTCTTCCCATTTTCTCTATCTGGCTTTCTCCTAGTTTTCTAAACATCAAGTTTTATTTCTGGTAATTATATAACCTAATGTATTATGAGGTTAAAACTACTCTTTTAAATCTTTATATCTCATTAAAATATAGAAATCAGGATCTGAAGATGCTAGTTTACACTGAAGGACATAAACCGCTGCAGTAACTCAGTGGGTCAGGCAACATCTTGCGAGAACCTGGATAGGTGACGTTTCAGGTTAACAACTATCTTCAGACTGGGCTGAAGAAAGGTCCAGATCTGGAATGTCACCTATCCATGTTGTCCCAAGATGCTGAGTTACACCCATTACTTTGTGTCTTTTTCGCTTTAAAATATCTGTTTTCAATATTTAGAATCCTTTCAGCTATTTAATTTTAGGTATTGCGAAAAGAACATATCTTACATCTTTTATAAAAACTTTTGAAAATGTCTTAAGATATAATATAGCTGATTGCTTTCCTCACTTATGGACAGGGTGAGTATTGATGCTACTTTAATGCAGTCATTCTTTAACCATGGAGAATTCCCCCCAGGATCATGAAAGGTAGCTTGTACCTTTTAGCTAAGTGTCAACCAAAACTAAGAGCCCTCCGCCTGTGTTCACCTATTACTGGCCATCCTCTGTCCTGCCCCTCCTCTTTTCCAGCATTCTTGCCCCCCTGGCCTGCTGAGTTACTCAAGAATTTTGTGCCTGTCTTTGATATAAACCAGAATTTGCAGTTCCTTGTTATTACATTTTCGCCCCAAACTATATTTACTTTAGAGATACACCGCCAAAACAGGCCCTTTGACCCACTGACCAGCAATACCCATAAACTAGCACTGTCCTACACACTAGGGACAAGTTACAATCTTTTTTACCAAGGCCAATTAACCTACAAACCTGTATGTCTTTGGAGTGTGGGAGGGAATGCAAGCACTTGGTGAAAACCCACACGGTCACAGAAAGAACATGCAGACTCCGTATAGATGACACCCATAGTCAGGATCGAACCCGGGTTTCTGTCGATGTAAGGCAGCAACTCTACCGCTGCGCCACCCAGTGTGCCTTGTAAAACTTGCATTAAAGATGTAGAAGTTGTGTGGTTTATCACTATTTGTTCTTTTTAATCATAATATAGAATATTAGCATTAGATTATGGCTGCTATTGCAGTAATGTAAAAAAATGTAGCATTGTCCTCAGAGCAATAAACAATAGAAAATGGGACAAGAGCTTGCAGTTAATTAAACTCACAGGACCTCTCTTGTGGTTACACAATGATCTTTGGCAACAGATTGATCCCTATCGGTGCCCGGTGCGGCTCGGCCGCTGGACTTAACATCGCCCGGTGCGGCCGCGGGACGTTTCGGTGCCCGGGGCGGCTCGGCCGCAGGGCCTTCCATCCTCTTGCGGGGGCTGTGCGTGTCGGTTGCCTCGGTAGGGGTCGAGCTGCCTGTCCGTGGGTGCGGGGGGAAGAGAGGGGAAGTTTTGTTGCCTCCATCACAGTGAGGGGGTGTTTGGAGTCACTGTGATGGATGTTTGTGTTGGGGTCGGGTGTCCTGTGTTCTTTTCTTTTTTTGCTGTGTCTTGTGACTGCTGAAATTTTGTTCGGTGTTGTGCCGAATGACAATAAAGTGTTGTTATGCTATGTTATGTTATTTCCACAAATGGGGAATGACACATGATATACATTACAGAGTCATTTTGCATGGAAACAGGCCCTTCTACCCAACTTACCCACACCGACCAACTTGCCCCATCTACACTAGTCCCACCTGCCTTCGGTTGGCCCATATCCCTCTAAACCTTTCTCAAACGTTGCAATAGTACCTGCCTCAACCACCTCTGGCAGCTCGTTCCATACACCCACCGCCTTTTGTGTAAAAAAAAAAAGTTACCCCACAGGATCCTATTAAATCTTCTTCCCCCCCCTCACCTTAAACGTGTCCTCTGGTGCCCAATTCCCATACTTTGGGCAAGAGACATAAACTGTGCATTTACCCAATCTATTTTCCTCATGACTTTATATACCTCTATAAGATCACCCCTCATCCTCCTGTACGCCTCAGAAAAGACGCCAAGCCTGCTCAACCTCTCCCAATAGCTCACCCCCCACCCCGAGTCCTGGCAAAAATCCTCGTAAATAATTTCTGCACCCTTTCCAGCTTGACAACATCTTTCCTCTGACGCTGCCCAGAACTGAACTCAATACTCTAAATGCAGCCTCATCAACATTTTATATAACTGCAACATGACCATCCAACCTCTATACTCTGACTGATTCGATATCACTATATTTATAAAAAAGAAATGGACCATTTATTTCTACATTGTAGCTAAGTTTGCAATGATATGACTCATCCACACACCTGCTTGATGTGCCAAAGTCGCTGGGCCTGAAACATTATCGTAAGATTGACCATCAGTAATGACAATCAGCACATTTACGTTGTTGTTCTTAATTTTTCCGAAGAGGTTCTTTGTGGTGTGTATAATTGCTTCTCCAGTGGCCGTGCCCCCACTCCAGTAACGGATGCTACTGATGGCACTCAACACATCATCCTTTGCTACATGGGCATCAAAATCAAATTCAGTTCTCTGGTCATATGTGAACTGTACAGCGCCAACTCTTGAACCAATCTGATGAATGTCAAAGGGCTTCACAATTTCAGTGATGAAGTTCAAAACAGTATGGAAATTGTTGTCCCCAACGCTGCTCGATCCATCAATTAGGAAGGCAAGGTTGACTGAATTGTGACATGTTCTACTGCATGCCATCTGGTTGTAAGAGCACAAACTTTGTGCGAGAGGCTTTATGAACTTGTACATACCAAACCAATTTGGAATAGTGTGAGAAAATACTCCATTGTTTTTGCAAACAATCTGGGAACATAGAAAAACAAAGTTCAAATGTGAAGTGTCATTGTAATGATAACTAGAAATGATGAACATATTTGAAACTGAAGGCATTGAATAAATGTCCCTATTTTTCATACCAATAACAATGAATTAGACTACATCACATATGTGGTTAAGTTTTTTATGCTGGTCATCACTTGAATTTATGAGACAATATTAGGTCATTGGGACCATCAAGTCTGCTCCACAATTCAATCATGGCTGATCTATTTTTCCCTCTCAACCTCATTCTCTTGCCTTCTCCCAGTAACTTTTGGTGCCCTTACTAATCAAGAACCTATCGATCGCCACTTTAAAAATGCCCAATGACTTGGCTTACTTACACTGCCATCTGTGATAATGAATTGCTCAGATTCATTCTAAAGGTGCATCCTTTTATTCTGAAGCTGCAACATTCACTCAATCTAGGAAACCACTTGTTGCATAATAATGCTGAAATTTACTTCCATTAATATCTGTTCCTTTATTCCATAAAATATTTACAATTCAATGTATGATAATTGCTGAAGATTTCTCAGCAAATGCTTTTTTTTTTAAAGCATCAAAAAGCTGGTTACAAAATTATAAAAAGAGTTTTGAAATGTCAGACAATAAGTGAAAAGTAAAACCATTTCACTGGAAGTTAACAACTAACAAAATATGAAGGGGGTAGTTAAAATGCCATCAATGTAGTGGATTGGAAATGATAGAAAAACTTTAACACACCTGCGTAATGTTGAATATAAAACACAACTAATTATATTGATACACCTGTCTCAACAGAAAAGACTTGGAAAGGAACTGCAGATGCTGTTTTTTTTACCAAAGATAGACACAAAGTGCTGGAGTGGGTCAGGCAGCATCTCTGGAAAAAAGGAACAGGGGACATTTCAGGTCGGAACCCTTCTTCAGACCTATCTTTAGTCTAAGGAAGGGTCCGACCCGAAATGCCACCTATTCCTTTTCTCCATTGATGGTGCCTGACCGCTAAGTTACTCCAGCACTTTGTGTCCATCTTCAACAGAAAGGCTGTAGGTTAAGGCTACAGGTTTGTGGAGTGATCTTACCTTTTCTGCGTAATTTGGATCGAACACCATCTTTTGCTCTTCAGGAAGTGCTTTTGCAACTGAGAGAATAAAGACATTAATACCAGATTCTCTGGCTTGATTTGCAGCACTTTCCACGTCATCTGAGGGCCATCCATCCACCAGGACAACCACAGCCTTTGGATATCCAGTCCGTGTCCCCTTGCTGGCGGTGAAGAAGCCCTCAGTTGTATGCATCAATGCCTTGCCTAGTGTATACAATGAACATTTTAAGTGAACTGAAATTTCTATATAATAAAAAATTATGCTCGTCAGGATAGTATTGGCAACAAGGAAACTCATAGTCTTCTCTATAGAGGCTCTTTGGCCCAACTTACCCACACCGACCAACATCCCCCAACCTACACTAGTCCAACCTGGCTCCGTTTGGCCCATATCCCTCTAAACCTATACTTTCCATTTACCTATCCAAATGTTTCTGAAATGTTGTGATAGTTGGGTCAATGTTTTAGGTCTTTCCATATCTTTTGATTTTTTTGAAGCTATAAAGAGTGCAGAGAAGGTTTATGAGGATCTTGCCAGGACTCAAGGGCCTAAGCTATAGGAAGAGATTGAGCAATCTAGATCTTTATTCCTGGGAGCGCGAGGCTGAGAGGAGATCTTATAGAGATGTTTCAGCTCATGAGAGGAATAGATAAGGTGGATGTCCAGAGTCTTTAACCTAGAGTAGGGGAATCGAGATCCAGAGCACACAGGTTTAAGGTGAGAGGGGAAAGATGTAATACGATTCTGAGGAGCAACTTATACAACGGGTGGTGGATATATGGAATGAGCTGCCAGATGGGGTGGTTGGGGCAGGTACTATAACAACATTTAAGACATTTGGCCAGGTACATGGATAGGAAACGTTGAGAGGGTTAAGGGCCAAACATAGGCAGGTGGGAGGAGTGTAGATGCGGCATCTTGGTCGGCATGGACAAGTTGAGCAGAAGGGCCTGTTTCCATGCTCTATGGCCTATGCACATCTCCCCAATCCTTCCCACCCCCTAAGCACTCTTGCTGCAAAATACTGCATTTATCTCACAGAAGCACATCATTTGATGAAATGAAATTACTGACCTGATACCAGCTTATAAGATTGTGAGAGTTTTAAATAGGGTAGACAGTCTGAATCTTTATCACACGGGTCGAAATGTTAAAGACTAGAGAACATATCTCTAAGGGCAATGGTTTAAAGGAGATGGTGGGGCAAGATTATTACAGTGTGCAGTGGGTGCCTGGAATGTACTGCTAGGGAAGGGTCTCGACCCGAAACGTCACCCATTCCTTCTCTCCCGAGATGCTGCCTGACCTGCTGAGTTACTCCAGCATTTTGTGAATAAATACCTTCGATTTGTACCAGCATCTGCAGTTATCTTCTTGTACTGCTAGAGGTGGTGGTGGAAGCAGATAGAACGATTGCTCTTAAGAGGCTTTTAGATAGGAACATGAATATGCAGGGGTAGAGAGTTATGGTTCATGAGCAGGGGGAAGGGATTAGTTTAATGTGGCATCATCGTCAACACAGATATTGTGGGCTGAAGGGCCTGTTCTTAATGTTTATGTTCTAATTTGATAATGGATCCTTAAAATATTAAAATTTCTGTTTGCATTGGAGAGTCAGTCTGTTAAAATCTTAAATGGAGAAACAGCACTTACTGAGAGAGAGGGCAAGAGAATCAACCAATTTCTGGCATGTTGTTTATAATTCCAGCCCGAGTGAGCAGAAATGTTGAAAACACAAGTTGACGGATACATTTCATATTGGTTTAAAATTAATGATGACGTATAGAAATGAGTTAACTTTAGAAAATAAATTAAAGTGGTCTCAGAAAATTTAGCGCAGTAGATTAATTTCCTTATTTGAAAGAAAATTTCAGACCAACTCCAATAAAGTCCTTTGGAACAGCACCAAGCTCATTCCCACTGGAATGAATGTGAAAGCACAGCTTTTTACTTTACACTGAGTGAATTTTGGAGGTTATCCAGTTTATGCTTTTCTGTAAAACCAGCAATGTCAATAGTCTAGAAATAGTGACTATGATTGAATTTTTGATTGGATAGTTAACATATTACCCCAGAAATAATATCAACAATCATTCTATTGCAATAAGCTGCAAAGTGATTATTGAAATGTGGCATCAATTGCAAATACTTGATCCTCCTGTCAAGAAGCTGTAATTGGTTGCTAAAGAATATGGTAGATCACCGTCAATATGTGTCTCTATTCTAATTAAAACACTGCATCAGCTGATGAATAGGAGGTTTAGCGATTGTGATGAATGATAGCAGATCCACTTCTGAGAGTAGCATGCAAAGAGTCGCCTGGCTTTAACGCCATCTTATGGCAATATTATGACTGAGCCATCTATTGTGTCCCAATGTCAACTTAGTATTTAGAAATGGGTAAAACAAAGGACTGTTCTACTAATTATGTGCTTAAATCAAGTTTGATGAATACACCTCAATCAAATTTAAGTACTTGTACTCATTCATCATTTATTAAATTGCATCCTCAGCTATTATATTCCTTCCTCTACCAACTAGAACAATTGCCCAGAAACTCATCCCTGGTTGATGATAAAATGCTCCGTAGAGTAGCATCAGTATCTTGATGCTTGGGGGAAAATAAACTTGCATCTGGTAAATTAATTCCGTAATGCCTGGAGCTTCCTCAATTCATTGTGGAATTTCTCTCTATATCTACAGGGACTCCTGCATCATAAAACCATCACATGGATGAAACCAGAACAAGTGTCCCCCACTACCTTGTCCACAACCCATTTCATTAAAAAAACCTTTGTCCTGTCATCTCATTTTGTAAAGGGGAATCAAATCATGTCATGCATGGAGACTTCAGTTAATCGCAATGGGCTCTAGTTTATAAGGCTTTGTAGAGAAGTGCTGGCAATATCCTACCTGCGGGTCAATTGTCTCTGATTTCCACATTGGCGCCTTGCAGTACATAAGCAGGAGGTCAAGTGCCAGTACATCTGATCTCCTCCACTGCCCAAGACTTGGTGAGCACATGGGGTGCACAGTTAGCTTGAGCTGCGTGTGGATGTCATAGAGTCATACAGCATGGAATCAGGTCCTTCGGCCCAACTTGCCCCTGCTGACTAAGATGCCCCATCTATGCTAGTCCCACCTGCCTGCACTTGGCCCATATCCATCTAAACCTTTCCTAACTATGAACAATGGGGACCTGGTGCGGATACATTAAGCGCCCTTTATGTGGCAACCTTGGGTATGCAAGCAAAGAATTTCACTGACTTTTCACATGTGACAATAAAGCATTCATTCATACATGTCCAAATGTCTTTTAAACTTTGCTATAGTACTTGTCTCAACTACCTCCTCTGACAGCTTGTCCCATATACCCACCGCCATTTGTGAAGAAAACTTTCCCCTCACAATGGTACTAAATCTCCTCTCACCTTAAATCTATGTGCCCTGGTTCTTGACTCCCCCACTCTGGGTAAAATCCTCTGTGCATTAACCCTATCCCCCTCATGATCTCATACATCTCAATAAGATCACCCCTCAGCCTCCTGCATTCCAAGGAATAAAGTCCTAGCCTGCCTAACCTCTCTATATCTCATGCCTTCGAGTCTTGGGAACATCCTCGTAAATCATCTTGGTACTCGGTCCAGCTTAATGATCTGAATACAGTACATGTACTCGAACTGCAGCCACACCAATGTCTTGTACAACTGTAACATAACATCCCAAATTCTAGACCCTGATTCATGAGGGCCAATGTGCCAAAAGCTTTCTGGACACCCTATCTACCTCTGATGCCACCTTCAGGGAAGTATGCACCTGAACGTGTAGATCCCTCTGCTCTACAACATTCCCCAGAGCCCTACCATTCACAAGTGAAAGACCTGCCCTGGTTTGACTTCCCAAAATGTGGCACCTCACACTTATGAAACTCCATTAGCCATCCCTTCGCCTACTTGCCCATCTCCTGCGGCTCCACACAGAGATGACAGCTTTGGTTTCTGAGGGGCCCTAATATCTCTAGATGCATGGTAGCCAGGTATCCAGCAGACCCCAAGAAGTGTGGCTGCAGTAAAGAATAGTGTCCAGTTGTGTGGAAGTGGGGGATGAGGGGGGTGAAAGAGAGAGTGTGGTGGCTGGATGAACTAACTGTTCATCTGCCGCCAATATCTTGTGACAATTTTACAGGATTAATTTTGGATTAAAACTAGGCTCTTGTTTCTTTTAATTTATCACAGTGGCCTACCGTTTCTACACTTTGAAAAGTACTGCAAGTGAGTCTGTGTGCAAACTTATTTAGGGAACAATATGTACAACCTATAGTAAAGAGGGGGAAAGGGGTAGGAATCAGCATATTAGTTCATTCCTAGGAAACTTCCCCAAACTGACTTGTTGGAAACAATAAGCTGTTCAAAGTTGTTAGCTTGACTGGGGGAACAGTATGGAAAATGGAAATGAGTTTAGTTTATTGTCATGTGTACTGAGGTACAGTGAAAAGCTTTTGTGGCGCGCTATCCAGTCAGCGGAAAGACACTACGTGATTACAATCAAGACGTCCACCATGCACAGATACATGATATGGAATATTGTTCAAATTAAAAATGCAGAATGTTATCATGTATATTGTTATAAATACACAACACTCACCAACATTGCTGTTGCCTCCTCTGTACGTCACATTTTTAATAGCAGCAGTGAGATCTCTTGAATTCATGTTGTCCTTCAACATGAACTCTGTTTTAGGATTGTCACTGTATAAATCATACATGAATACATTGTGATTCATCTTCACCAATACAATAGTGGAAATGCTGGTTAAGCTTTACTTGTAAAAAAAGATTTTTTAATGATTTTGTTCAACCTTTTCCCACATTACCTGATTTGCACAATGCCCACAAGTGGCCCTTCTGGTCCAATGCCAAGCAAGTTGGTGACTCTGATGACAAAATTCTTCTGTAGATAAAATCTGCGTTTACCAAGGTTCCAGCTCCCATCGATTAAGAAAGCAATATCGGCCTTGCAGTCTGTGGGGTTGAGAACATACTGCTTTTCAATCAATTGCTTACAAATCACTAAAAAGACTTGTGGGCGGGGAACTTACCTTTGTTTATCGGTTTTGAATTCCTTTTCCCACTCTTTCCAGTTTTTTTCTTTATAGTTCGTGCTAGAAATGTTAACAGTGGAGAGTGTTAGTCCAAGTGCAGTTTTCACATGTTTTCTTGCATGTATTTTACACCGTTTTGGGGGGAAATTGGGGAAAGTTTGAGGGAGAAATAGCATATTAAACATAGAGCGCTTTTTTCCTTCGATCTTCCACAATGTAGGAAAGCGATGGTATATGCTAAAAACAGTGCTGGATGTACTCTTTGGAGAAAAACATAGAGTTAATATTTCAAGTCCCTAGCCATTCTTCAGGACTTCCAGGCCAGCTCTGAAGAAGAATCATTGCCATGAAAGGTCAACTTTGCTTCTCATTTCACAGATACCTCTTGACTACTACCTATTATTTTCTGTTTTTCATTTCAGATTTCTTGCAGCTGCAGTCTTTTGATTTTCACTAAAATTGAATACTTATTTGTTTGCCAAAGTATTTGTCTGTAATACACAATAATGTTGAACCATTTGTTATAGGATGCAAATCTTTTAAATAAATTTACTGCCCTGAAAGTGTAACGGTACTCCACAAAATAACCCTGCTCACAAACCTCTCCATTAACCTGGTGTTTCTCTTCACAGTCATGAAACTTTTACAGAAAATACTATAATCTTATTAATAAACCTCCATATAAATCGAATTAGATGAAGATAATCAAGCAATTCATATTTGTACAATAATAACTTTGGGGCCAAAAAGCTTTGTCATGTCAAAAAAATATTTTTGAAAAGGTACATTTTCTACATTAAGTAATTGAATACTGGTGACTGACCAAAACAATTGTAATAGTATTCAGTATCTTCTGCCATCATCCAGAAAGCTTCATGTTGGACAACAATTTTATTCCATCTATCCATGCATGTTTTGTGGCGGGAAATTACTATTCCACGTATGATCGACTAAGTTTCAAATAATAATTTGAACTAGATTGCCACAATCCTATAATTTGCACTGAGGTAACAATAGGCTTCCTGTACTTTGTTATTTGGAATATAATAAATTTGACCTTGGGGTATTTGTTAGATCTAGATTAGGTCTGGGCAAATATACCAGAGAGTAAAGCTACAAGTTTCAGACCTTGGCAGGCTCCTTTTTCTTGGAAAATATTTGCAGGAGTAAAACTGTCTGGAGAGAGTTCAATTGCAGCAACACCATTTAAGAAAGTTGAAAACTCTAATGCGAAAGACCTAATAAATCATATTGCATCATGCCCCTGGTTTTGTTTCTCTAAATACAAACCAATTATTCAAAAACTTCCTGTGGCTGATATTCAAAATGTCAACGAGAGGGCTATCGAAAAGAAAAAACATTGTTAGGTTACAGTGTAATGATTTTCAGTCTGATTATACAGTATTCTGGATATATATATATATATATATATATATATATATATATATAGTGAACAATACAGACCAGTTGGAACTACAGTTGCTCTTGGCTGTCCAGATACTTCAAGACTTATCCTCTCCCTTTCTGTAGAAGAAATTCATAAAGTTAATATTTCGGACATTGCATTAGTTTGAGAAACAGCTTTCTGTTTTGTGTGTTCATGTTAACATGTCAAGTCTACTCTGCCATTCAATCATGGTTGATCTATCTTTCCCTCTCAATCCCGTTCTCCTGCTTTCTCTCCATAACCCCCGACACCCTTACTAATCAAGAATCTATCAATCTCTGCCTTAAAAATATCCATTGACTTGGCCTCCACAGCCATGTGCGGTAATGAATTCCACAGATTGACCACCCTCAGACTAAAGAAATTCATCCTCATCCCTTTTCTATAGCTATGTCCTTTTATTCTGAGGCTATGGCCTCTGGTCCTAGACTCTCCCATTTGTGGAAACATCCTTTCCACATTCACTCTATCCAGGCCTTTCACTATTCGGTAAATTTCAATGAGGTTCCCCTGGATCCTTCTAAACTCCAGCGAGTATAGGCCCACTGCCAGTGTGGAATATGACCATCTCATTTACAAAAATGTCTTTATGTCTATGTACCTAAATGCAAGTGGATAATTTATTGCCTTTGAATTTTTTCTGCAATACACATATTTAATTTGGTAAACTGGGAGAAAATAGTGTAAACCGCAAGCTGGTCATATGCTTTGCAATGCCCAACCACGTTTTAAATGGAGAAAGCAGGCATGAGATTTTCACACCCGCTTATATGTGAAGCAAGGTTAAACTGGTTCAACTATTTAAAATGTCGCCCTTAAAAAATTTAGCCACACAGAAATGTTTTACAGCTGCATGCAGATCAAGACAGTGATTAAAACCAGGATACCTAGCCAAACCTGAATCTGAACTTGAAAGTAAGGTCAGTAATTTAGAGATTTAGGGAACTGTGTTCAGTTCTGCTGGAAAGGGTGCACAGAAGATTTTCGAGGATGTTGCCAGGACTCGAGGGCCTGAGCTATAGGGAGAAGTTGAGCAGGCTAGGACTTTATTCCTTGGAATGCAGGAGGATGTGGGGTGATCTGAAAGAGGTGTACAAGCTCATGAGAGGAATAGATAGGGTGAATGTGCAGTCTTTTGCCCAGAGTGGGGGAATCAAGAACCAGAGGACATAGGTTTAAGGTGAGGGGGAAAAGATTAAATGGGAACGTGAGGGACAACTTTTTTTTTACACAAAAGGGTGGTAGGTACGAGCTGCCAGAGGAAGTAGTTGAGGTAGTAGGTACCATCTTAAAAAAACATTTAGACTGGTACATGGATATGAAAGGGTTAGAGGGATGTGGGCCGAACACAGGCAAGTGGTACTAGTGTAGTTGGGCCATGTTGATCGGTGTGGGCAGGTTGGGCCAAAGGGACTTTTTTCCTTGACTCTATGAGACAACTGATGATGCCCAACCAATTGAAAATTAGCTGGAGATTTATAAAAGCAAAATTAAGTTTTACTTAATTTCCAATAGCTTACAGGTTGACAAATTTGATGACTAATATTATTAACTTGAAAAGTAATTATAACAATTTAAAGCAGCTTTTATAAAATTCCTACAACAGGAATCTTTCTCATCAATCTTGAAACAAATTTGTTAATGCGTCTTGCTAATAATTCTCACACCTTTTCAGTGGTGAAAGCACATTGCCCAGGCTTAAATTTTTCCAGGCGTTATAAATAAAGATTGAAACATAAAAAATACTTCAAAAATAACTACTTGCCATCACCTTAAAAGCACATGCTAACAAGATTGCAATTTCAGAAACCTTCCACTTACAAATGCGAGACCTAATTGGTAAGTTATTAAGGATAGCGAAACATTTCATTTTTCCAGATTGATGGGTGTAACAGGTCAGACACCACAAGTTCTGATGAAGGGTTACCGACCTTTGCTCAGGGGGAGCTCAGCAGGTCGGTCAGCATCTGTGGAGGAAGTGGACAGACGACATTTCGGGTTGGGACCCTTTCTTCAGACCAATATGGGGTGTCGCCTGCCCACTCCCTCCACACACACAAACTGCTTGTGTGGAGCTTGCACATTCACCTTGTGACTGCGTGAGATTCCTCCGGGTGCTCTGGTTTCCTCCCACATCCTAAAGGCATGTATGTTGTAGGTTAATCAACCTCTAAATTGTCCCCTAGTGTGCGGAGAGTGGGCGAGAAAGTGGGATAACATAGAACTAGTGTGAACGGGTGATTGATGGTTGTCATGGACTGAAGGGCCAAAGGGCCTGTTTCCACGCTGTGTCTCAACCAAACCTGAACCAAACCAAACCTGAAATATTATCTCTGGTTTTCTCTCTTCATAGCTATTGTCTGACCTGCTGAGTGTTCCCAGCACAGCATTCCCAACTTTTTGTTTCTCAGTTTGCCCTTCAGGTATTGATTTTGCACACAATGGGAATCTTATACCCAAACATATCTATTATATGAAATTCTTGAAAAGAATAAAGCACCACTCACTGAAGACTGAGAAGGAGCTCATCCATCGAGCAAGCGATGAGGACCTTATCCCATTTGCAGTGGAACCCTGATAATTTTCCTGTCCTGGAAGTTTCTGAAGATGAACCACTCCTCCCCTGATGTCAATCACACCGCTGCAACAAACCACAAATAACGACAGCAGTGAAGAAACACCATCTACATGTGCAGATGGAATGATTGTTATTCAGTAAATTAGTTGCCAACATAAAAGTAAAAAGTGTTCATAAGTTATAGGAACAGAATTAGGCCATTCAGCACATCACGTCTACTCCGCCATTCAATCATGGCTGACCTATCTTTCCCTCAACTCCATTCTCCTGCCTTCTCCCTATAACCCCTCAAACCCTTATTAATCAAGAACCTGTCAATCGCCTTAAAAATACCCAATAACTTGACATCCTTTTTAAAGTTATATCCTTTTACTCTGAGGCTAGACTCTCCCACTAGTGGAAACACCCTCTCCACATTCACTCTATCCAGGCCTTTCACTTCGTTATTCTTATTCTCTCTTTAATTTTAGGGCAGTGAAAGAAAACAAAATTGCACCAAAAACATATGTTTCAGGAATGATTGAATAATGTCACGGAGTGATTAGTTATTGCAAAAGCATTATGAAGAGTATTTCATTAATTTTTTCATGCTGCCAAAGGTACCGACACAGTGCAGACAAGCAGTTTTACTGGAATCTCGCTAAATATGATACAATTACAAATAGCTACCATAATTAAATACAGAAAATCTGCAGTAAAGGAAATTGAAAATATTTATGGAAATGCCGATCAACTTAGATTTTTGGTTCACTTCATGCATCTTTTTCGTTTTCTAAAATTGGAAGTAATTGATCCACGATAGGTTATTTCTTCAGTGGGATGCAGGAAAATGATTAAGAATTTAAACATGTCCTGAACACAAGTTAAAGCATATTATAACTAGGCAGAAAGATGCCCTCAAAGTAAAATAATGTAGGTTCCGGAAATCTGAAATAAGTAGAAAATATTGGAAATACTCAGCAAGTTCTGTGGGGATAGAACCAAGTCAATATATTCAATCAATGACCTCTTTCTTATTTCTGAGAGTAGCCCGTCTCCACTCTGTTAGTCAGAATAGGATTTACAGTTTATGTTAATTGAATAATGTATAAGACTGCAAAATAATTGAGAATGAAGGAAACCATTCAACCAAACTTAATTAATCCCCTTCCAGATTTTCTACAGTTCTCTCATAGAGCAGTCTCCGAAACACTACAAAAGTCACTTTCACCGTACTACCCAAATTTTATTTTGGAGTTAACTTGAGATTAAGCAAAAATGAAAAAATATAACTGAAGTTGGAGTTCAATCTTACACAAATTGTGACAGAATTTATATGTTTAGTTCTGCTTAGTCTTCCTCTGTCATTAGAGTTAGATAGAGCTCTTAAAGATAGCGGAGTCAAGGGATATGGGGAGAAGGCAAGAACGGGGTCCTAATTGTGGATGATCAGCCATGATCACAGTGAATGGCGGTGCTGGCTCGAATGGTCTACTCCTGCACCTATTGTCTTATGCTACATTAACAAATTGGAAATTAGTTCTTGGATTATGTTGAGCAATTCATGACCTCTTATACTTCAATTCTGATATTTAGTCTTTAGAGATACAATGTGAAAGCATGCCCTTCGGCCCACTGATTCCACACTGACCAGCGATCACCCCATAACATTAACATTATTCTACACACTAAGGATAATTTTCAATTTGACCACAATTAACCTGCAAACCAGCACGTCTTTGATGTGTGGGAGGATGTCGGAGCACCCGGACAAAACCCACACAGTCACAGGGAGAATGTAGAAACTCCATATAGACAGCACCATATAGTCAGAATCAAACCTGGGTCTCTGACGCTGTAAGGCAGCAACTCTACCGCTGCACCACCCTTCATCTTCAATAGTAGTATTTGGGCAAAGTGTTGGTAAAGTACATTTCTTGTTTCATTCTGAAGGGGTTAATTAATACTTTGTTTTTAAAAAACAATAATATAGATGGATGCTACCTCTAATTAGGTGTTTAAAATAAAAAAGAAAAGAAAATTGCAACTTCTTTTTATCAACAGATGCCTTGCTACTAAACATATGCAAATTGAACTCAATGTGGCAATTGTTACAGAAAGTTTTGGCAATACTATTGGCCATAGCTAGCATGAAAGAAACAGGCTTAAATACTGAAAATGCAAGAAATTCCCTTCTCTAAATGAGTAAATCTGAGCTACATTCTCAGCCCCGTTCATCAGCAAAAATCTAAATCTGAATTAAAATTAGACGCTGGAAATGAGAAATAAAAATAGAAAAGGCTGTAAAACACTCAGCTGGTCAAGCAGTATCTGTGGAGAGAGAAACAGCGTTAATGTTTTAGCTACTGTTCCCCTTTCCACAGATACTGCTTGACATTCTGTTGTAAATAAGATCAGCTAATATAGCACTGACTGGCTCAATTAACTCATTGGACCACTGGGGAGATGAATATTGCACTCCACTGCTAAAAGGTGGTACAGCCGTTTCACCCAGTTAGAAAAAGAGAAATGCAATGTTATATACAATCTATATCAGCAGAAGGTTTGTAGAATAAGAGATTTTCCATCTATTTCCAGCTTTCTTCTTCCCCCACCACAATCAGTCTGAGGAAGGGTCTCATTCATTTCTTTCTGAACAATTCATTACAAAAAAGACAAAGCATTGGAGTAACTCAGTGGGTTAGGCAGCATCTCTAGAGAACATAGGTAGGTGAAGTTTCAGTTCATGACCGTTCTCGGACCCAAAACAGCACCGATCGATATTCTCAGGAGATGCTGCCTGGCCTGCTGAGATATTCAGCACTTTCAACAAAATGTTTGCCACTTGAAATAGCAATTGGCATTTTTCATTTTTGTTGCCTGTTAAATCGTTAACTAGCACATGGAAATTACTGCAAAGGTTATTTCAATGATCGGATCAGGTATCAGAGGAGTGAAAAAGTTAGCTTGTTTCAATCATTGGTGGTTCAGTGTTGGTCATCTAAATTCAGTAATGTAGTTTATCAGCATCTGAGGTTAATTTTATTCAATTTATACACAGAGTTATTCACTCTGTGGTCCAGGGTGGCTCGTGGTCAGCTGATAAAATGCAAGCATCTACATGATAGCGCAGCTCATGTATTTTACTATTTCTGAAACGGAGCACTCTGTTTCCTTACAGTGCTCCATTCAGTGGCCTTTCTGGGAATTGGCAGGACTCCCCTGATGTAAGCATTGGATGTGAATGTGATTCAAAGGCAAGCACAGACAGATTGCTGGATTAATTTCTCACCAAAATCATTTAGCAATGGAATTTGACCAAAGTTCAAATTTCACATTAGGTATTAATTCATTCTTCAATTTGATAGTCGCTGCTAAGAGGATAATGCTGTGCACAAACACTTAAAATTGCCAATTGTTCACTGACACCATATCAACCATATATGGATCAGCAAGGAGATGTAGAAATCCATCTCTACAATGCCTTCCTCGCCAGTAACACAATCTTTCTGCAAAACACATAGTAGATCAGGCAGCATCTGGGGAGTGAATGGGCAGGCGACATTTTGGGTTAGGAACCTTCTTCAGACTACTATGGGTCGATGAGGACAGGGGTGAGGGGAAAGGGAGGGAAATGGGGGACTTGGTGATGGAAGATGAGTGTAAAGGAGGGGATAGGAGCAGGGTGACTGGGAAGGGGGTCGGAAATGGTGATTGAAATGGGTGCGCATCGTGTGGGGGTGGGGGTGGGGGGGCGGATATGGGAAAGAAAAATGAAAAAGGGATTAGCGGGAGGTATTGAAGCAAGAGAATTCAATGTTTACACTGTTGGGTCGTAAGCTACCCAAATGGAATGCAAAGAGCTGTTTTGACAGTTTGTGTGTGGCCTCTGGCAATGGAGGCTGCCAAGTACAGAAAGGTTAGTATGGAAATGGGAAGGGGAGTTAAAGTGGCTAGCAACCATGAGATCTAGCAAGCCTTGACAGACAGGTTGCAAGTATTCAATGCAATGGTTGCCTTGTCTGCACTTGGACTCATCAATGTAAAGGAGGCCACATCAGGAGCACAGAATGCAAGGCTTGAAAATCGTTTTCAAAATGATGTGGGTTGTGAATTGGAATGTCAAACAAAACTGTGTCATAACAGTACAGGGAATAGTCCATCATGCAACTTCATTCAAAGTAGCAGCAAGTTAAATTTTCGTCAAGTTCACCTAATCAGGATTCACCTAGTTGCTAGTTTACACAATTATCTCAAATCACAAACCAATGCTGTCAACCATCTTTTCAGTTAAGTTGATGCAATTATTTTGAATGTAATCAAAAACAAAAATCTCCAGCAGACTAATCACGTACAATTAAAATGCTTTTTTTTCTAAACCTATTGAAAAGTCCCAATGGAATTTAGTGGATTAGAATCATGTTATGAAAAAATTAGATTATAGTTTTCCAGTGATTTGGCTATGAGCTGATGTATTAAAGGAATATTCAATATATAACACCATTCCTATTTAAAGAATTAAAGTCAAAAAGCACTTCAATGTGTCTTGTCAATTTTCATTCATAATATTTGGGTGAAAATCACTATGATGTCTCAATCAGCTTTGTTTCTGATAGACTGTCCAAGGGTTGAAGGCTCATTTGGCCTCCTGATCAATGGATGCCTTTACTGTTATAGTGAAAGCTGGTAGCTCCCATGATGGATGAAGGCAACGTAAAGACATTCATTCTCTCAATCAATCTAAGAACTTGTATTTGAGTCAGTGCTAAGTCATTGTTTAAAATCGGTAAATGATTCTGTGCATTTAACTGATTTATTCCTCGCATTATAAGATCAGTTTCAGTTTAGTTTATTGTCATGTGGACCAAGGTACAGTGAAAAGCTTTTTTGTAACCCCTCACCCCTCACATTCATTTTCCCAATCAACATAAGAACTTGTATTTGAGTCAATGCTAAGTCATTGTTTTAGAATCGATAAGAGATTCTGTGTATTTAACTGATTTATTCCTCTCATGATCTTATACACCTCTATAAGATCACCCCTCACCCTCCTGCATTCCAAGGAATAGTCATTTAATAAAACATTCTTCTCACCATTCCCCACTTACTATATCCTTTGCATAGCTTCAATAAGCCTGCACTATATTTTGGTGGCTTTTCTCAAAAACAAAGTTTAAGATCGATACTGGTATTTCTTTGTTATCCTCCAGATTTAAGCATTCACTTTGGAGACAGAAGAGCCAGTTTAGAGACCAAATTATTTTTGGTTAAAAATTAATTTTAAAACCAGATTATTAATCAATTGAAACCCACATCAATCAAATATCTAGTTCTACCATCGAGAACACTTGGCAGAACCGATCAACAGACTACAACTATATTGCACATAGTGTAATTAATTAACAAATAAATACCCATGATTTAAAATTAGAAGAGAACATACATCAGAGTAAAAGTTTAGAGAGAATCGGAGAGGGAACAGAAGATTTTCCAACAGTTAATTTAAAGCCATTTTTAAAATGTTACCTTATATTATTAAACATACAATTTTGTTTTAGAATCTAAAAACATTAAATCTTAACAAAATCACTGCTGACTCGCCAGTATTTCTCTGTTTGGCTATCTAATGAACAAACATTAAAACAGTAAAAATATGTTTTCCTATTTAGCAACATCGGGTCTATACAGCACTAATAATTGAGGTGGCCAAAATGTGTCAATAAGAAAACAAATGCTAAGTAAAAAAGACAAATTTGACTAGAATTTATTGGACACAGGATCTCACTATGCTTGCCATTTATTAGACATTTTCTTGTCATTCTTTAATTACAACAAAAAAACTGCCTTAATCTAAGGGACGTGCATGTTGATAAAATCTGATGAAGGGTCTCAACCCGAAACGTCACCCATTCCTTCTCCCCAGAGATGCTGCTTGTCCCGCTGAGTTACTCCGGCATTTTGTGTCTACCTTCGATTTAAACCAGCATCTGCAGTTCTTTCCTACACATGTTTATAAAATCTCTAGTCAGAGATGTCTCTTCCAAAGTTGAAAAGCTGATGTCCCCTTCATTTACCCTTACTAGTATAACCCACAACACCAAGGATAAATGTGTTCACTCCTTTCTGCACCAAGTTCAGCACCAGATTGTTTCATGGTGATCAGAAACACGGGCAGCTCTCAGTGTAGGCACTGAACAGGGTATGATAGACACAAAATGCAGGAGTAACTCAGCAGGCCAGGCAATATCTCTGGAGAAAAGAAATGGGTGACTTTTTAGGTCGAAACCCTTCTTCAGACTGAGAGTCGGGAGTGGGGGAGGGAAACTAGAGGTACATCATATCATATATATATACAGCGCGGAAACAGGCCCTTCGGCCCACCAAGTCCGCGCCGCCCAGCGATCCCCGCACTATCCTACACACACTAGGGACAATTTTTTAATTTTTTTTTACATTCACCCAGTCAAATTAACCTACATACCCGTACGTCTTTGGAGTGTGGGAGGAAACCGAAGATCTCGGAGAAAACCCACGCAGGTCACAGCTCCGTACAGTACAGCACCCGTAGTCAGGATCGAGCCCGAGTCTCCGGCGCTGCATTCGCTGTAAAGCAGCAACTCTACCGCTGCGCTACCGTGCCCGCCCTTGAAAAGGTTCAGTACAAATCAGAGCCGGCGCCAATGATCAAGGAAAGGTGGAGCCCACAATGGTTCATTGTGGCAGTGAAAGAGGTGATAACGAAAGGATATGAACAGTGCAACTAGAAGGACGTCGAGGGTGGGGGATGGACAGAGAGAGGGAGTGCAAGGGTTACTTAAAATTAGAGAAATCAATATTCACATCAGTCTGAAGAAGGGTCTCGACCCGAAACGTCACCCATTCCTTCTCTCCCGAGATGCTGCCTGACCTGCTGAGTTACTCCAGCATTTTGTGAATAAATCAATATTCATACCGCTGGGTTGTATAACTGCCCACAGAGTATGACACTACCTGATTATAAATTCTAATACTTGGTGTTCCTGTGTTTGGGCTGGGCATTACAACGCCCCATTTGCTTTACATTGGTTGGACATACTAAATGTTCTTTCAATTCAGCATCGTGTCTCCCCTTTTGCATTCTCCCTTCAGCTGAAATGGGCCCCCAAACTTCTTCGGAGTTTGTTTTCAGTTCCCTTGCTCCTTCCAGCTCCAAAAAACACAACTTTGCAAAGGTTTGCTGATTCAATTTTGAGAAGTTGCCAGAGTTCATACACACCGAGTTTAACATTTTGCCCTGAATTGGTGGAACAGCGCTTAAAGAAAACTCGCTGCAAAGATCAAGCAATCTTGGCAGTGAGAATTGCTTCCTTTTCAACGTCGGCTGTTGCCATCTGTCGGACCAGTGGGATCTTTGGTCTCCTACAGCTGTGATGTGATCAAGCTGCTGAACCGACATTCACTTTGAAGAATTCTCACATCAGCAAACCAGAAAGGAAAATTGACAACTTTTACCTGATAAAAAAAGACCCCCAAGTGCTGGGGTTGTCCCAGCGTGTCAGGCAGCATCTCTGGAGAACATTGACGGGTGACATTTGGGATCGAGAACCTTCTCCAGTTTCAAGAAAGGTCCCCATATTCTCCAGAGATGCTGACTGACCCGCTGTTACTCCAGGTATTTGTGTCACTTTTTTTGTAAACCAGCACCTGCAGTTCCTGCCACCTGATGCTTTGATGCTTTTAAAAATGAAAAAAAAGACAAATAAAGAATGGGTCATCCAATAGAAGTTGAAGCAATAATGAAGATAAAGAGTTTTTAAAAAAAGATATGGGTGGGGGAAGGTCGGGAGATACAATTATCCAAATTTCTACATTTTGGCTCAGATCCATAAGGCGGATAAATAGTAAGTGTGCCTTAGTGTGCAATTAAACCTCACGCGACAAAATATTGTCAGGGTATTTTACAGCGAGGCCAATTTATAACAATTGCAGACGTTATTTAGATGTTATCCAACCGATTCCTCCTGTTTATGATGCGGGGGGAAGTAAAACTCTCGTCAACCCGTTTCTGTTAAAGTCGGTACGGAAATCTGACGTTTCACATTTACACCATCATTATAACTGCTAACTCCTGGACAATGGTTTAACAGAGAGCAAAAGGTAAAAGGACTAGTTATTTCCATAATGCCATCTACACCGTCATGAGATTTAATTCATAATAAATAGTGGCCATTAAGAAGTATCCACGGGTGTTGGGAGTTATCAGCTGAAATGCCGAGACCCTTAGACACCTGTTAATGGTCACTATTCGTCATTCTCACGCGAATGTGTTTGGAGATCACCTTGATTTGATTTGAGTTTTAAAGAGTGAATTTAATTTGGAAAATCTCACCTGTGAACAGCAGCTGAACAGATACTGGAGACTGAGGCATACACGCCAGAACCCCAGACCGCAAGCTGGGCAAAGGCACACCGTGGCGGGCACAGCACATCCACCTGGTCGTCCTTGAAGTGACTTCCTCTGGTGGAACAGTTGACTGAGACTGGCACTTGAAGAAACAAAGAGTAACGTAACTCGCAATCACATTGAGGTAATGGACCAACACGTTTATTTATCCCCGTCAGCGAGCATTTATTAACTAAATTCTAACACAATACGAAACCAACGCCACAGCTCTGCACATTAATCTATTAACGTTAAGAAAACATCAAAAATCATACATGTAGATCATAAAACTTAAGCGAGGAATGTATACAACTGTTGCATGGGATCTGTACGGACGCACATCTTCCCGTTTCAATAAATCTATTGATTACCTGTTACTGAATTTTACAAGTTTTTTTAAAAACTTGGATCTCGTGCAGTTAAACAAAGACGTTAGATAGTGTCTACTTTTGCAAACATACCTGCTCCTTGGTCTCCCCGTGCTAGTGAGGTAAATGTTAAAGTCCCTGTGGGCATTAAAAGAAGAATTCCTTGTAACACCGAGACATTACCTCCAGTCACAAACTCAAGAATCAGCCACATCAGTTGGAACAATAAGAAATTGTGGTTTGTGGGAAAAAAAACAAATAAAAGCCCCTCCAGCCCCGAGAGCTATGATCGAATGGCGGGGTAGACTCGATGGGCTGAATAGCCTGATTCTGCTCCTATGTCTAATGGTCTTATGATAATTAATTTTTAAGAACGAAAACGCAGCAACCTAAATGTGAACATATTGGGAGTTTAATGAAAAGAACGAATGATATACATCAAGGAAATTAGGTCTCAGTCGTGTTCAGAATATCAGGAATATTTGGGCGAATCTCTGCAAATTCCAGATTGCCAAATCTAGTTCTGCGCACATGTCAGAGATGTCCACATTTAGAGTATTGTGCTCAGTTATGGTCTCCATGTTATAGGAAAGATGTTGTCGAGCTGGAAAGGGCGCAGAGAAGATTTACACGGATGTTGCCAGGACCCGTGGGTGTGAGCTTTGGGGAGAGGTTGAGCAGGCTGGGACCTGGGGGGTTAATAGGAACCTATGGGCTACAGCCGACAAAAAGGATGGTGGATGATGGAACGAACTGCCGGAGGAGGTAGGTGAGGCAGGTGTAAGAAACATTTAGACAGGTACATCGACAGGGTAAGTTTATGGAATACGGCCCAAACGCAGGTAAGTGGGACTCGTGTGGGTGGAGCGCGTTGGTCGGTATGGGCAAGTTGGGTAGATGACCTGCTTCCTCGCCGTGTGATCTATCTATGTCTGGTCTGCCCGCCCGCACCCAGCGCTGGACAAGACGGGGAGTTCTACATCAATGTGATCCAGTCAGTGCGTGTAAGGTAAGGTGTTCCCTCCGCGGGGCTGAGTCGGGGTTTCAAGAAGCCAGGACCGTCTCTGTTGGCTGCGGGTGAATTCAGCCTCTTGGTTATCTCAGTCTCAGTCTCAGTCTCCTCTCCCAGCCCAGCCCGATGCAGTCCGTGCCACGACTATGCGCTGGGTTTGACTGGGAATGAATGGGGCACTTACCGAGAATGACGATCGCCCGAGTGAGGACAGACATGGTGGTGGTGGCACTCAGGGAATCCTGATCCGAAAGCTGCAGTCAATGAGAAAACACACACAAGGTGAGCACCACGGGGAGGAGGAGCCCGGCAATCTGCTGTCCCCACCACCAGACCCCGGTGGAAGGTGAATGACCGAGGTCTCCCACAGATGGAGCCGCTCACTGTCGCCCCAACACCAGGGCCGCTCCTGAATACCATCCACCCCCAACCCAACCCTTACCAGAGTGAGGCGCAAAGTGCTGGACTAACTCAGTGGGCCATGCAACATCTCCGTACAACACGGACGGGCAACATGGACCCGGTCTGGAGATCCGCTGAGTTCCTCCAGCACCTCGTGCTTTCCTCAAGGTTCCTGCATCTGCAGTTCCTTGCATCTCCAACCTTTACTTTGCACCCGGGTGGGCATCTCTCCTGACGGTTTGGGGGGGGGGGGGGGAATGCAATAAGACGGAAGATCAACACTTAACACTGAACTCATCCCCGTGAACAACGCGCTGGAGTAACTCAGCAGGTTGGGCATCATCATAGATTGGTGATATCTGGGGTTGGGACCACTCTTCACACTTTACTTCAACCGTTGTCTGCTGGGTTTGGATTTATCCCATTGTCCAAAGTTGACGGCGACTGGTGCAGAAACAGCACAGCACAGCACGCCTGGGTTTGGGTCAGTATTGAGGTTCAGGTACTTACTGCCCACCCATGAAAAACCCTTCCATTGATTGCCCTCTATTCCAGAGACCCCCGGTGCACAGATCTACTCACGGGTGGCAGGCACTATCACCGCCGCTGCTGATGATCTTTCCTTCACTCCCGAGGTTCCTGTGCTGTCGGAATCAGTAAAGATCTTCACTCCTCGGTCCCAACTTCTCCAATTCACCTAAATACGCCCGCTTGCGTCACGACGAGGCGTTCCAGATGCGCAATTTTGCGGGTCACTGGGTCTTTCATAATAATATCTGGCACTCTGGTGGCGGACGGGGATTTGCATTCCTGCGGGATTGGAAGGGGCTGGCAGTAAATTCAGCAGCTGGCGGTGTGAGCTGGGAGACCACCCTACGCCGTTGTTTGACCAGCTCGGTGTAAGAGCCAGCCGCGTATCCATCCATCCATCACTGGGAGAGAGAGAGAGAGAGAGAGAGAGAGAGACTCACTAGCGGCGAATTTACCAGAAAACACAGTTGTGATAAATAAAATCTGCAGTTGTTGGAAATCTAAATGTAAAGACAAAAATGCCACAAATTCCCAGCATCGGCAGATTAAATATATATATATATATATCATAGATTTTGATAGACCCCATATATGTACAGGGGCATATCGACCCATGCATTGTATACTTGTTTTTATATTCATGCATTTTAAATATGTATGCAATGTTCTATACTTTGGCAATATAATGATGTATCTTATCATGCCAATAAAGTATTTTTAAATTGAAAATATATAAAAAATATATCCATGACCTGCAGGTTGAGATAGACTCAGAGTGTTGGAGTAACGCAGCGGGTCAGGCAGCATCTCTGGAGAACATGGAGAGGTGACGTTTATTAGGGTCGGGACCCTTCTTCATGGTCCGAAAAGATAGGTGTCTTTTCCCAACCTGAAACGTCACCCATCCATGTTCTCCAGAGATGCTGCCTGAGCCGCTGAGTTACTCCAGCACTTTGTGTCTATCTTTGGTATAAACCAGCATCCGCAGTTCTTTGTTGACACAATGTAAGTTGAGGCTGTTCTTGATCCTCGTAAATTCCCATAACCCGAAAGGATTTCTCTCCTTACGGAAAACATTTTCAGCATTTTCTGTGTTATTTTAGATCCTGACCTTCTGCTTTGGAAATTCAATAGAACCTAGAATGTCACCGGGATTGAGATTCGCCAGAAGAAGAAATCGCCCCAACTGGAAATTAACCAGAGCAGAAAATATACCAGAAGCAAACTTCACAATTGAAAGTTCATCAAAACTCCAACCACGGAATAAGGACCTGGAATCACCAGACTGCACACAGACCCCAAACGAGAAATAGCCACGAAGGGAGATTGATCACATTCAATGGTTTCTTTACCAAGGTACTGTGAAACACTTTTTTTGCATGGAGATCAGAAGACTATCACCCTACATGAGCACAATCCCCCAGTTAGTACAGGTAGTACACTGTCCATATATATGCAAGAGGCGCCATTTTGGCCCATTTTACAGACAGCTGCAGCTGGCCACAGGCCCATTGCAGCCCTCGCCTCCATCCCAACCAATGTCCCTCTCCTCGCCTGGCCCACTTCAGCCCTTGCTCCTCAGGAGTTGCCTCCCACAGCCAACCACGATGGTGAGGAATGTAACACCCCCTGGTTCTTCTTACTGGGCCTCTGTCCAGCGTCCATTGCCATCTCCCTCCATTGCTCTCTCTGGTTCCTGGTCTTTAGGCACTTGCAGGGACCGGGCTCCCCTCTCTCGGCCAAGACATCACCAAGACAGGGAATTTACCACAGCTGGAAGTTGGTTGGTGCTAGAAATCGATCAGAATTAGGAACTCTTGGAGACACATATAGTCTTTAAGTGAGAGGAAATTTTTTTAAGAGGGATATCAGAGGCCACCTTTTCACTCCAGGATAGTGCATATCTGGAATAAGCTGCCAGAAAGCCATAGAAATGTGACAATTATGACATTTAAAAGGCGTTTGGACAAATCTATGGATGGGAAGAGTTTTGAGTGCCAGAGGCCAAATGCAGGCTAGCACAATCTACCAACTTAGTCAGGATGGACAAGGTGGGCCGAAGAGCCTGTTTCCCATACTGTACAATTCTATGACTCTGCAACATTGAATGGTCAGATCTAGAAAGCCCCAAGATTTCAAAACACAAGAAGTGGTATTCAGTAGAACCATTTCTACTATTTTCCCTATAAAAGGACTGGAATCGTAATGGGCATCACATTTCCTTACTGCTGGAGCTACCAACATTTCTGATTATTATTTTTCATGAACTGAATGGAATGATTAAAAATACATACCCTTGTATTAACAACTGTTTGGAGACTAAACATAAACAATGCATTACCAATAAATCCTAAAATATTATCGAACATTTGATTACAAAAACACCTCCCCCAGATTAAAAGCAATGTTGGGAATGAAATTTAAACAGTGCAGAATAAAGATGCTCCTCAATTTCCAGCCCCTGGGCTGGTTTCATTTTCATGATCAAGGTCACTGTAGTGTTGGCAGCAGCGTCTAAACCAGGGTCTAATTCTGCTCCCAAATTTGATCTCTTAGATCAGGTATCTTTAGGACCAGGTACTTGTCACTCTTGTTTCCTGTCTCCAGGGTCTTCTTGCCCACAAACTGATGGTTATCGTTCATGACGTTGGATTCATTGTTTTCCTTCAGGCAGTGGAACAGAGCTTGCACTTCCTGGCAGAACTTGGGGCTCGTGTCAAAGTAGATGATGGGGTTGTAGAAGCTGGCAGATTTGACAATGAGACAAGCCAGGATGCTCGTGATGGCTGGGGTATGTTGGCCACATGCTGACCACATTGAGATCACGACGTAAGGGGAGCAGGCTGTACAGATTAGAAAGGAGACCTGTAAAGTGGAGCACAACTGTTATAACAATGATTAACATGGACAATCAAATCCCTCCCTTTCTCGGCTGGAAAGGTAATTGGTTCTGCTTCTCTCTGCACACAGTGTAAAGTATGCGCACAGTGCTTTGCACATTGGGCAACACAGTGGTGCAGTGGTAGAGTTACTGCCTTGCAGCACCAGAGACCCAAGTTTGATCCTGACCATGGGCCCTGTCTGTATGGAGTTTGTATGTTCTCCCTATGACTGCAAGGGTTTTCTCCAGGTGCTCTGGTTTCCTCCCACATCCCAAAGATGTACAGGTTAATTGGTTTCTGTAAACGATTCCTAGTTTGTAGGAAAGAACTGGTGTACAGGTGATCATTGGACTCGGTGGCCGAAGGGCCTGTTTCCATGCTGTATTTCTAAACTAAACATGGCCTGACTCGCATAGTACTTCCAGCATTTTTGGTTTTGTATTTCCAGCATCTGCTCTATATTTAGGAATTTACAATGTTAGTTTGGTGTAGAGATACAGCATAGAAACAGGCCGTTCAGCCCATTGAGTGTACGTCGATCATCGATCACCCGTTCACACTAGTTCTATGTTATCCCATTTTCACATCCACTTCCTACACACTAAGGGCATTTTACAGCGGCCAATTAACCTACAAACCTACATGCCTTTGGAATATGGGATAAAACCGGAGCACATGGTGAAAACCCACATGGGACACAGGGAGGACATGCAAATTCTACACAGACAGTACCCGAGGACCGGATTGAACCCGGGTCTCTGGTGCTGTGAGGCAGCAGCTCTACCGCTGCGGCACTTTGCTGCCCAATCTGATGTGAACCTTCAAGTAATTAAATATTTAATCAACACAGATGGCACTAGTTGAAACTCCAGAAGTAATTTGCAGCAGCAGATATCTAGGGAGTTTGCGACCACCGTCTTCAGCAGACCATTGCGCTCAGCTGTCCACCATTCCCTTTGTAGCCTCACTCTACCTTGTCAATGCCCTGGTTGGCCCTCACTTGGGGAAGTCCTGGCAGCAACCAATAGGAAGAACACATTCTCCTCATAGGAAGGGTCATGTAAATTGACTCCATTTACTTAGCAAGGCCAGCAGCATAATCAAGGATGAGTCACACTCTGGCCACTCCCTCTTCTCCCTTCTCCAATCGGGAAAAAGGTACATAAGTTTGAAAATGTACACCTCCAGATTCAGGGACAGTTTCTTCCCAGCTGTTTTCAGGCAACTGAACCTGCCTAGCAACAACTAGAGAGCGGTCCCGAGCTACCATCTACCTTGCCATAGTCCTTTAGAGAGTCGAGAGATGATATGAATCAAGTTTGAAGGGAACTGATGGAGGATGGAGGAAAATTATTCCTGTGGGCTGGGGAATCTATATAAATGGAACAGGCATGGCAATTTGAGACAGTGAATGTGGGAGAAGCTTACACAGGCAGAGAGTGGTCAACGTTTGCAAATGCCATTCGTGCTTGGGAATACCTTATTTTGATCTGAGGCTGGAAGATTTTAAGTTCTTAAAACGATACAAGATAAAGAGGTATGCAGAGTTCAGCCACAGATCCACTGTTAACTCATTAACTGTTGCAACATGCTTGAGGATCCTACTCCGGTTCCTATTTTCCTGATGTGCAAGAGGTAGCACAGAACAGAGGAGACATATTTCATCCAGTCTAAAGAGGGGCCCCATCCTGAAACATCACCTATCCATGTTCTCCAGAGATGCTGCCTGAGTCATTGAGTTATTCTGGTGCTTTGGGTCTTTTTGTGTATTTACCAGCATCTGCAGTTCTTTGTTTCTGCAGACATGTTTAGTTGCTGGACATATGAGGCATCTAGACCAGTTCGGTAGTCATCTTGCAATCATTGAATGACATTGCAGTGTTTGGTGTTAAGATGGGCTCAAAATGCTTTAAAGTGGGGTTGTTGTTCATCATTGTTATATTGGTGACTGGATGAAAAAGTCAAACTAACTTGGTCTCACTATTTCCTAGTTATCCTTTAATGCTAACTCTTGTTTCTCTCTCCACGGATGCTGCCTGACCTGTTGAGCATTTACATAGATTTATAGAAAATAGGTGCAGGAGTAGGCCATTCAGCCCTTCGAGCCAGCACCGCCATTCAATGTGATCATGGTTGATCATCCACAATCAGTGCCCTGTTCCTGCCTTCTCCCCATATCCCTTGATTCCGCTAGCCCTAAGAGCTCTAACTCTCTTTTGAATGCATCCAGTGAATCGAACTCCACTGCCTTCTGAAGCAAAGAATTTCCAACACATTGTTTTACTTTGAGATCCTGGATATCTGCTGATAAGTGTCAAAACATATTCCTCCAAAGTCAACTATCCAGAAAGAAAAGTTTTAAAATAAGCAGCAAAAAATATTTCTTCAGTTAATATTTGGATTTTGCTTAAAAAAGAATCTTTTGCTCCTAATAAGTTCAAACATTTGAGAAGTTGAGAATAAAATATCCAGCTAGTCAAATCAAAATCTTGGCTCCCGATTAACTTAACTAATTACCAAAAAAAAGTATTGGGCTCATTTCAGCTCTGTGGCATTGGAAATAGACGAGTCAATGTGATCTTTGGATGCCCAGTCTAACCATTGCACATGGTCAAAGGGTCCTGAGGCTGAAGTAGACTTTCCACCTCACTCTGCATTTCAATTGTACATTCTCCTGAAAGTTTAGACATAACATGTAAATGTGGTTTCACTTGCAGACTTTGTTTTGTAAAAAAAACATGGAACCAGCATAATCAAGGACCAGTCTCACCCTCTCACTCCCTCTTCTCGCCTCTTCCATCAGGCAAGAGGCACAGAAGTGTGAAAATGCACACCCCCAGATTCAGGGGCAGTTTCTTCCCAGCTGTTATCAGGCGACTGAACCATCCTATCACCAACTACAAAGCGGTTCAAGCCTCCCATCTACCTCATTGGAGACTCTTGGACTATATTTAATCAGACTATACCGCACTTTATCTTGCACAAAACTTTATTCCTTTTAACCTGTATCAGTACACTGTGGACGGCTTGATTGTAAATGTATAGGTTTTTTTTGCTGACTGGATAGCACGCCACAAAAAAGCTTTTCACACTGTACACGTGACAATAATAAACTAAACAACATAAGTGTCAGTTCTTACCCGCGTTACTTCACGCTCCACGTGGCATTGGCGTACGCTGACCTTACCTCTTCGGGAACAGTTGTGACTGTATCTAACCATTTTTATTACGGAGACGTACGAGAAAAGCATGATTGAAACAGGGAGGACGAATCAGCAGAGAGATATGCCAATAACGTAAGATTTGTGTGAGCCAGAGAGGGTTGCCTGCATCCAGCCGATTTCACAAGTGCCGTACATGTGATCTGTTAAAGTTCAGCTGAACAAAAACATTTCAAGCAAAGTTCAGAACATACTGATCAATAAATATCAATAGAGAGGCATATTAATAATAATCACATCGTTCACAAGATAGTTAATCTGAAATTCAGATTTTGAATTATTTCAATTTATGTTTAAAATAACTTATTTACTTCTTGTTAGACAGCATATGTCGGGAGGGAGGGTTTTTCAGGTTAGAGTCATGGGCGATACAGTGTGGAAACAGGCCCTTCAGCCCAACTTGCCCACACCGGCCACCATGTCCCAGCTACACTAGTCCCACCTGCCTGCGCTAGGTCCATATCCCTCCAAACCTGTCTTATCCATGTACCTGTCTAACTGTTTCTTAAACGTTGGGACAGTCCCAGCCTCAACTACCTCATCTAACAGCTTGTTCCATATACCCACCACCCTTTGTGTGAAAACGTTACCCCTCAGATTCCTATGAAATCTTTTCCCCTTCACCTTGAACCTATGTCCTCTGGTCCCAGATGCCCCTACTCTGGGCAAGAGACTCTGTGCATCTACCCAATCTATTCCTCTCATGATTTTGTACACCTCTATAAGATCACCCTTCATCCTCCTGCGCTCCAAGGAATAGAGACCCAGCCTACTAAACCTCTCCCTATAGCTCACAACCTCTAGTCCTGGCAATATCCTCGTAAATCTTCTTTGAACCCTTTCAAGCTTGACAATATCTTTCCTATAACATGGTGCCCAGAACTGAACACAATATTCCAAATGTGGTCTCATCAACGTCTTATCCAACTGCAACATGACCTCCCAACTTCTATACTCTATACTCTGACTGATGAAGACTAATGTGCCAAAAACCTTTTTGACCACCTTATGCCACTCGACTTTCAAGGAACCATGCAACTGCATTCCTAGATTCCTCTGCCCTACAACATTCCCCAGAGGCTTAGCATTCACTTTGTAGGTCCTGCCCCTGTCAGACGTCCCAAAATGCAACACCTTACACTTCTCTGTATTAAATTCCATCAACCATTCCTCAGCCCACCTGGCCAATCGATCCAGATCCTGCTGCAATCTTTCACAACCATTTTCATTATCTGCAAAACCACCCACTTTTGAATCATCAGAAAACTTGCTAATCTTGCCCTGTATGTTCTCATCCAAATCATTGACGTAGATGACAAACAGTAACAGGCCCAGCACCGAACCCTGAGGCACACCACTAGTCACAGACATCCAGTCCGAGAAGCTGCCTTCCACCATCACCCTCTGCTTCCTTCCATGGAGCCAATTTGCTATCCATTCAGCTATCTCTCCTTGGATCCCATGTAATCTAACCTTCCAGAGCAGCCTACCATGCGGCACCTTGTCAAAAGCCTTACTAAATCCATGTATACAACATCTACAACTCTGCCCTCATTGACCTTTTTGGTCACGTCTTCAAAAAAATCAATCAGATTTGTGAGACATGACCTCCCACATACAAAACCATGCTGACTATCCCTAATCAGCCCTTGCCCGTCCAAATGCCTGTATAACCTATCCCTCAGAATACTTTCCAACTACAGATGTTAAGCTCACCGGCCTATAGTTCCTAGCATTTTCCCTGCAGCCCTTCTTGAAAAGAGGTACAACATTTTCCACCCTCCAGTCTTCCGGCACCTATCCTGTATCTAAGGACGACTCATAAATTTCAACCAGGGCTCCCGCAATTTCCTCTCTGGTTTCCCACAATGTCCTCGGATATATCTGATCAGGCCCTGGAGATTTGTCTACCTTCATTCACAATAGTACCTTCATTACTTCTTCGACGGTAACACTGACTGCTCTCAAGACACTTCCATTGACTGCCCCAAGTTCCTCCGTCCCACTGTCTTTCTCCTCGGTAAATACAGAGGAGAAATACTCTTTGAGGACCTTGCCCATCTCCTGTGGCTCCACACAGAGGTGACTGCTTTAATTCCTGAGAGGTCCCACTCTCTCTCTCTCTCTAGTTACTCTTTTCCCCCTTATTATTTATAAAATCTTTTGGGATTGTCCATAATGTAACCCACCAGAGCTATCTCCTTGCCCCTTTTTGCCCTTCTGATCTCCTTTTCCAGTTTACTCTTTAGTTCCCGAAACTCCTCCAGGGATACACTTGATCCCTGCTGCCTATACCTGTCCCATGTATCTTTCTTGTTTTTGACCAACGCCTCAATTTCCCTCGTCAGCCAAGCTTCCTTACGTTTGCCTGCTTTGCCCTTCACTCTAACGGGGACATAGGTATACTGAGCTTTCGTCAGCACACTTTTGAAAACATCCCACTTGGCCAATGTTCCTTTCCCCTCAAATAACATGCTCCAGTCAACTTGAGCGAGACCTTCTCTCATACCCGCAAAGTTGGCCTAACCCCAGTTGAGCATTTTAACATGTCTGCCCCTCTCTGTCTGTCCATCTCATTTTAACACGTCTGTCCCTCTCATTTTAACACATCTCTGTCCCTATCCATAACTATCTTAAACCTAATTGAACTGTGGTCACTAGTCCCAAAAGGCTCCTCCACAAACACTTCATTAACTTGCCCCTTCCTATTTCCAGTGTTATCCTCTCATGTGTGGGGCCTCTACATGCTGCTTGAGAAAACTCTCTTGAACACTTTTGAGGAATTGCACCCCATTTAAACCCTTCACAATATGACTTTCCCAGTCAATATCGGGAAAGTTAAAACCCCCTACTACAACAACCTTATTTGACCTGCAGCTATCTGCAATCTCCTGGCATATTTGTTCTTCTAACTCCCGTTGAATATTTGGTGGCTTGTAGTACACCCCCAACAAGGTGATCATCCCTTTCTTGTTCCTCAGCTCCACCTATATAGCTTCATTCGACGAACCGTCCGTAATGTCACCTCTGATCGCTGCTGTGACATCCTCCTTAACCAACAATGCTAACCCCCTCTCCTATTTTCCCTCACCCCTGTCTCTCCTGAAGCTTCTGTACCCCGGAACATTGAACTGCCAGTCCTGCCCCTCCCTTAACCAGGTTTCAGTCATAGCTGCAAAGTCCCAGTTGTTTGCACCTATCCACGCCCTTAGCTCATTTACCTTACCCGTCAGGCCCCTTGTATTAAAATACATGCAGTTTAAACCAAGCCTCCTTCCTCATTCTCCGTCTTTCACCTGCCTATTCCGTCCACTAACCTTTCCCTCACCACCCTCCACACCAACTTGTAGCCTCTCACGTGCCTCTGTCCTGCACGAGATCACTGTTATTAATCATTCAATGCAGAAAATCCCCTAGCTATCACGGAGTTTTCCGGGAGCAAATCTCTCGTTTAATGCTGGACTAGAAGAGTTCAAAGCAATTCAAACATCATGCTGAAACTATACTCAGACAGTTCATTAACTTCAATGCTTGCAAGGGGAACAAGAGGGATTGGTGGGAGCAAGAATGATATTGTTGGCTGCTCTTCCACTGTGCTCCAAATACAGTAAGATAAAAAGGACTGTCAGCACCACAACTTCTGACGAAACAGCACCAGATTGCTCCATGCACTGATAATCCCTGTAAATATCCACAAGACCATCTGCAGCCTCCTTACTTATCCAATCAACTGTTTCCAAACTATTTGAAGATGAGACAGTTGATGGCTTCCCAAATAATGTTGTTGCCCTCACGTATCCTTTCAGGTTTCAGGTTTCATGGTTCCTTTCAGGCTGCTACAGTACCTACTTCCCTGAACAAAGAAACACACAACATGGAAACAGGCCCTTCGTCCCAACTCATCCATGCTGACTTAGATGTCCATCTACAGTAGTCCCATTTACCCATATTGAACCCTTGTACCTCGAAACCTTTCCTATCCATGTGGCCCACCTGGACTCACACTATTTCTTTCCTCCCCCTTCTCCTATATTCCTTCCTCTGGCTTCACAATTTGCAAATATTCAATCTTGTCTCACAATTTTGCTTTCATCTCTGGCCTCTGTTCCAACCAGCTGATTATCAAACCCCCCTCACCCAGGTTTACCTATTACCTGCCAGGCTTTGTCCCCCCCACATCACCCCCTACAATCTGTCTGAAGAAGGGTCCCGACTCGAAATGTCAGTGGTCCATGTTCTCCAGAGATGTTGCCTGACCCACTAAGTTTCTCCAGCATTTTGTGTGCTTTGCCCTTCCGATATGTTTAACTGCTAACTGATACTGTTAGGTCTAAGATCTGCTGTTAGGAAAGAAATGACAACGTTTTATTCCAGTGTCAATCTTTTTGAAACATATAATAGAAAAGAAAGGTTTATTACTACTAGTTTCTCAATCCCCAAATTATTCTTTCAGATTTGGGTTTAAACCGAGATATTATCCCATAGATTTATCTCAAAGGCAGGTATTATG
Source organism: Rhinoraja longicauda (assembly GCF_053455715.1). Taxonomy (NCBI): domain Eukaryota; kingdom Metazoa; phylum Chordata; class Chondrichthyes; order Rajiformes; family Arhynchobatidae; genus Rhinoraja; species Rhinoraja longicauda. The sequence continues at coordinate 25,896,589 of NC_135962.1, read as the reverse complement.
TTCATCTAACTAGTGCAGAACACTCAACCACACCTCACCTGTGTAACTGGCCCAGCCCAGAAGAGGAGCTACAGGCCAGAAGAGAGCCATCAACCATACAATGAGCAATGCCAGCATAATAATGTGTTTGTCAACTCGACAAGCTGCAGGGAGATGGGAGGAGAATATCCTATCAGATAAGAATGCAATGGCAAACACACTGGTATTTTGGGACAAGAAATCACATTTCTGAATAATAGCATTGCTTTGAATGGATGTTAGCCAAACTGTCATGAAGTCTTCATGTACTGGCAATGAAAAACTCTTGCAATTCAATCATTCAATCTTATGTGACTTCAATATGCGACCAACTACAATTCACTCTGTTTTTACTCTGTAAAGATCAAAAATCATATGGAAAGGTACATGGGTAGGAAAGGTTTAGAGGGGTGTGGGCCAATGCAGGCAGGTGGGACTAGTGTAGATGGAACATCTTCATTGGCATTGGCAAGTTGGGGTGAAGTGCCTGTTTCCATGCTGAATAACTCTGACTCTATCATTGTCCATAAGTTTATGTCGTAGGTGCAGAATCAGGCATTCGGATCATCGAGTCTACTCTGCCATTCAATCATGGCTGATCTATCTTTCCCTCTCAACACCATTCTCCTACATTTTCTCCATAACCTTTGACAACCTTACCAATCAAGAACTAATCAATCTCCAATGCCAACACATTGCTCCTCAGATATGGGGCCCATAACTGCTCTGAAATATTTCAATATGCAATCTGATCAGTGCCCCCCCCCATAAAGACTCAGCATTGCAAGCCTGTTTTCTTTTTAGAGATACAGCGTGGAAACAAGCCCTTCAGCCCATCAAGTCCATGCTGGCCAGTGATCACCCCGTACACTAGTTCCATCCTACACACTAGGGACAATTTACAGAAGCTCATTAACCTATAAATCTGGGAAACACACAAAAAGCTTGAGTAACCATGGGACAGGCATCATCTTTGGAGAGAAAGAATGGGTGGCTTTTTGGGTTGCGACCCTTCTTCAGTCTGAAGAAGGGTTTCGACTCGAAACGTCACCCATTCCTTCTCACCAGAGATGCTGCCTGTCCCGCTGAGTTAGTCCAGCTTTTTGTGCCTATCTTCGGTTTAAACCAGCATCTGCAGTTCCATCCTACACAACCTATAAACCTGTACGTCTTTGGAATGTGGGAGGAAATTGAAGCACTTGGAGAAAACTCACATGGTCACAGGGAGAACGTACAAACTCTGTGCAGACAGCACCAGTATTCAGGATTGAACCGGGGTCTCTGGCCCTGCAAGGCTACAACTCTACCACTGCACCACCCTCTCACTGTTTGCTGTGATTCAATCCAGGTGTTAGTGAGGTCATTCACTAAAGTTACAGTGAAAAAGCAGTTCTGTTTAGAAAACATATGGGTGGTTTACCTTGGTGTGGTTTACAGCCTTTGATGTATCGAATGATGCTGATGGCTGCCAAAGTGTTATTACTGCCCAAGCCAAACAACAGAGTCAAAACCCCATCCATCTAAAAGATGAAAAACAAAATGTCAGTTCAGGCCATAGAATCTAAACACTTCCAGGAAATGGTGTAGCAACAAAATCGCAAATGCCAAAACTCTAACTCAATTTCACAAATTAATTCTTCATTCAGGGTTCTTTTCCATGCTGCAAGGCCAATGGACATCTAAACTGGTTAAAACGGATGGGTAAAGTTGCATTTGCACTTTCTCCACAGCTCCACAGGCCATGCTCAACAAATCAAACAATTCTAGCAGAATCACGCTGGTGCATAAATAAGCTCGCAGCAAAAGGAAACGTACTCCTCTTTCATCTAGTTTTCATTTCAATCTGGAGCTGTTGAACACTAGTCGAACAGGACCCTTATTATTCTGCAATTTCCAAACCAAATTTTTACATGCTGTTTACTGGGTTGTCACATAGGCCAGCAGAGATTCTAAACAAACTGTAGTAGTGACATAGTCACCATTATATAATTATATTAGCTTTACCAAAGTGATCACAGTGACCTTACCCCATGGTGGTGTTAACTTCAACTGCAAATTAGGATAGGCTTTGACCTCATAAGTTTCATCAGTCTGAAGAAGGGTCTCGACCCGAAACGTCACCTATTCCTTTTCTCCAGAGATGCTGCATGACCTGCTGAGTTACTCCAGCATTTTGTGTCTATCTTAAGTTGCATTACATGGATATCAGGGACCTCTTGGGGGTTTCCACCCCCCACATGATTGGAAGTAAATCTTGATTTCTTTATTCTTGAAATTGGGCTCAATTGCCAATTGACCGGTTATCCAACTTTGGTTGAGTATGCATAAGTTATCCAAAGAGGTACCAAAAATTAGCAGGTTCCTGCAATATATCATGTCATTAAGGATCTTATGACTGCTTCATGACCCCACACCTACTTTTAATTACCTCAGTGCTGGATTTGCCATTTCCAAAGGTCGCCTGCAGATGCTGACCAAGAACAGATGGGAAGAGTGCTGAACCAGGAGTGCCTAGTACTGAGAAAATGACACAAAGTGTCGGACTAGCTCAGCGGGTCAGTCAGCATCTCTGGAGTACATGGATAGGTGATGTTTCGGGGTGGGATCCTTCTACAACACACACACTTTTGAAAGGAGCACTGAGCACTCAAGGAGTTTGTTTTTGCCCATCAGACAAGGATATCTTCCTTATCAAAAATGCAAAAAAACATTATTACAGCAATACAGACATACTGAGGTTTTTGTTTAAAGGGATACAGCGACGAAACAGGCCCTTCGGCCCAGCGAGACCATGCCAACCAGCCATCACCCATACATGAATTCTATCCTACACACTAGGAACAATTTACAGAAGCCAATTAACCTACAAACCTGTACATCTTTGGAATGTGGCCGGAAACCAGAGCACCTGGAGAAAACTCATGCGGTCACAGGGAGAATGTACAAACTCCGAACAGACAGCACTTGTAGTCAGGGTCGAACCTGGGTCTCTGGCACCGTAAGGCAGCATCTCCACCACTCCACCACTGTGGGATCCAGTTTTTTATGAACTCCATGAATTCATATGATTAAGTCTCAATATAATATGATAAGGTTTGTCCTTTTTTATACTGAGAATATATTTGTAAGCACATAATGACCATTGAATTTGCAATGAAAGAATAAAACAAGAAAAAAAACCCCAAGGTAAAACCATTGCTTTATATTTAAGTGCAAGGATTTAAATTAACTCACTTCACAAATCCATATCGTTGTGATGAAAAATCCATCATCTTGGAAAACGTTAAATATATCAATGATTCCTCGTGAGTAGCCAAAAATTGAAACACTGGCATCGGACACAGCAAGATTCAACGTAAGATAATATTGGGGCTCGAGGGCAAGTCTTTGTTTGTACATAATGAATATGACAATTCCATTCCCAATCCAGGATAGCCAGCCTGAAACAAACCAGGGATTGATTAAACAACCTTTATTTAAATCCAAGATCTAATGCATTGCTTTTCCAAAAGAAATAGGCTAAAATCTCAAAATACATTTTCTGTGTCATTTACAATTTGCTTCTTCACCAGCTTGTCATTTTACATTTGTGAAAAGAGTTTCCAATTAAGCTGTAGACAGTTCACCCTATAAACACTGCATCGTACCTGGGCCAAGGCTCCTGGAGTGGCAGCAGCAATTGGAATCAGAATTATACAGCATCTTGGTCTAAATAAATTATTTGAGACATTATTAAATAATACGCATATTTCTAAGTTTAAAGTTTTTTAAACAGAATTTATACAACGGAACATTCACAGGAGATGGTTCTTTGGTGCAAAAAGAAAAATTGAGCCTTATTATCAAAGTATTAAGTGCAGTTTTATGTTAAATCATCAGTATTCCCTCAATTATTTATAACAAAAAAAATCTCAGTTTTGGCTGTGGAAGTTTAAAATAGAATGATTTAATCAACATCTTATATTGTTTTTAATGCAGCAGAATGTCCCAATGGGTTTGCCTGGAGCATTATCAATTTATTTGTCACCTTCTGCAATATCTCCTTTTGTTAGCATTACTCCACATATATTAGGCAGAAGACACAAAAAAAAATTGCTCAGAGGGATTTTTTTAAAGAAGCATCTCAAAGGAGAATCTTTGAATATAGATCAGTATGGCACGAGAGCAAGCCCTTCAGCCCACAATGTCTGTGCCGAACATGTTGCCATGATCATGTTTAGACTTTAGATGTCCGAGATACAGCGTGGAAGCAATAAATGAAAAGAAACAATTCATGTTATGTGAGATATCAACAATGATTTTGATAAAGCTGCTGTATTAATCTGATTGAAGTGTTTCAATGAGGAGTTCCACATGGGTAGTGTTGATCATTTTGGATAGGAAACCAGTAGATACGGTGGTCAAGTAGGCTTTCGGCACATTGATCTTCTCCAGTCAGAGTATTGAGTATAGAAGTTGGAAGGTCTTGTTATAGTTATACAAGACATCGAGGAGGACACGTTTAAAGTATTGTGTTCAGTTTTGATCACCTTGTTATAGGAAGGATTTTGCTAAACTGAAAAGGGTGCAGAGAAGATTTAAGGAGGATCAGGGGTAATCTTAGAGAGGTTCACAAAATCATGTGAGGAATAGTTTGGGTAAACGCAAAGATTTCCTGCCCAGAGTAGGGGAATTGAGAACCAGAGGACATAGGTTTAAGGTGAGGGGGGAAAGATTTAATAGGAACCCGAGGGGTGACTTTTTTTACACAAAGCGTCAGAGGCAGGTACTATCACAATATTTAAGAAATATTTCGACAGGTGCATCGATAGGAGAGGTTTACATGATTATGGACCCGATGCAGGTGGGTGGGACTATTGTAGATGGGGCATGTTGGTTGGCGTGATCAAGTTGGGCCAAAGGCCAGTTTCCATGCTGTATGATTCTATGACTCTAAGATGGAAGAGGAGTGACAGTAGAACATTGATGATGGTAAACCTGATGGAGACAATCCACCATTATTAGATGGGCGGCACAGGGGAGCCACTGGTTGAGTCACTGCCTCACAGCGTTAGAGACCCGGGTTCGATCCTGACTATGGGTGTTGTCTGTGTGGAGTTTGCATGTTCTCCCTGTGACAGCGTGCGCTTTCTCTGGGTGCTCCGGTTTCCTCCCACACCCTAAAGACGTGCGGGTTTGTAGGTTAATTTGCCTTTGTAAATTGCTTCCAGTGTGTAAGAAGTGGAAGCAAAAGTAGGATAACAGAATTTGGGTGAACAGGTGATCAATGGTTAGCATAGGCATGGTGGGCCAAGTGGCCTCTTCCCATGCTGTGTCTCTAAACTAAACCTTCTTGAATTTTGTAGGGAAAGGCCAAAGCAGGTAATTGGTGCAATAACCGTCAGTATTTCCCTGTGAAACTATCTGTAACTTCTGGATTTCTGCAGGAACATGGAAGTATTACAGTTTCAGTTGCTTATTTGTAGTAGAGTTTTGTGAGGGACCATGGATTTCCTAGAAGTCCTTGCCACCTACAGTGGAGAATTTCCCTAAGTCACATTCACAAGGCTTGAACTGGATCAGGGACAACTTCCCATTTCATTGCAGTGGAAAAGATCGCCTGTGAAGGACCAACATTAATATTAGCTTATTTAGAATTTATTAACATCTTGTTTGCATTTTTACATTTAAAAAAATGTTATTTTAAAAATGTTTAAGTAGTTTGAATAGTTCTAATTTTTGAATATTTCTGAATATCAGAAACATTGATAGTTTCTGATAGTTTTGGCAGCCAGACAAATGTGAGGATTGTTAGGCTCTTCAGTGTTTTTGTGGGAGGGCTTGCCTGGTCTCCTCCAAATGTTGACACACATGTTGCCACATTGCAGCCATGTCCAGGGCCCTTAAAGTGCTAGTTAATGGCTAAACCAATGAACGTTGTCGGTTCTTTGGACTTATGAGAGTCATATCAGGGAACTGGCCATAACGAGAATTATTATTCATAGGTTCATAAGACATTGGAGCAGAATTAGGCCATTCAGCCCATCGAGTCTGTTTCATCATGGCTGATCTATCTTACCCTCAACCCCCCATTCTCCTCCTCGTAACCTTTGACACCCTTACTAATCAAGAATCTGTCAATCTCTGTTTTAAAAGTACCCAAAGCCTTAGCCTTGTATGTGGCAATGAATTCCACAGATTCACCACCCTCTGCCTAACAAAATTTTAAAAGTCCATGCTTCTATTCCGAGGCTGTGCCCTCTGGTTCAAGACTCTCCCACTTGTGGAAACATCCTCTCCCCATCCACTCTATCTTTTCACCATTCATTATTCGGTAAAGCAGGTTTTAAAGGCGATTAAGGCATTAAAAGTGGTAGGGAGGGTGCAACCACTGGGTGGTGCCCGAAATGGCTGCCTTGCCAACAGTCTGTCTCATCCCTGCCTTCTTTGTTGTTTTATAATATGTGTTAAATGGACATTTTAGTGTTCTTTAGCTTGTTTTATGTGGGGGATTGGAGGATTTTTTTTTTAACCCTTACCTCGACGGAGATGCGATTTTGTTCCGTATCGTATCTCTGTCCGCACTGCGGCCTAACATCGCGGAGTTGGCGACCTCTTGCTGGAGATCGATTTTGGGAGCTCCAATCGCAGGAGCCTGCAGAACTTAACACCGTGGAGTTGGCGATCCCTGGTGGGGATTGACCTCGGAGCTCCAATCGCAGGAACCTGTGGACTTTAACATCGTGCAGCTTGCAGCCCTGGTTAGGGACCAACTTCAGGAGCTCCAAGCTGCAGGAGCTTTGTCCGCCCCGACGCAGGGGCTTCGATCGCCGGCTGCGGGAGCTTCGATCGCCCTGACTGCGGATGGTTCGACTGCCCGGACCATGGGAGAATAAAGGGGGAAGAAGATTAGACATTATTGCCTTCCATCACAGTGAGGAATGTGAGTAATCTGCTGTGGTGGATGTTTATGTAGTTGTGTGTTTAGTTGTGTGTCTTGTTGCTTTTTTTTAGTATGGCTGTATGGTAATTCGAGTTTCACTGTACCTTAATTGGTACATGTGACAATAAACTGACCTTCGAACCTTTGAACTGTTCAAATCGGTGACAGAGAAAGAGAGGCCAATAGGTGAGAGAGACGAGAATATCATAAGGGTAGAAGCAACGGTACTATCGCAATGTTTAAGAAAATGTAGACAGATACATGGATAGGACAAGCTTAGAGGGATATGGGTCAAATGCAGGCAGATAGGACTAGTGTAGATGGAACATGTTGGTCACTGTGGACAAGTTGGGCTAATGGGCCTGTACGACTCTAAGCAAGTGATTTGGGAGAGATTTTGTAGGGGCGGAAATAGAAGTATGGTTTGGCATGCAAGGGAGGTGGGTGAAAATGAATGAATAAATGAGATGGTTCCTGCTTGTCCCTACACTGACACTCGGTGGTCCTGTGGGATTGACTGAGCTGGAGCCTGGGTGTTGCAGGTGACCTGTGAGAGCAGTGAAGGGGCCCAGGAGGTGGATGTTGAGGCCACACACCCTGCAAACCCCCACTCACCTTTCAACATGCCATTCAATTGTTGATTATCGGACATATTCAAGACATTTCAAATCCAGTTCAGCCATCAAAAATTTATGAAAATATTAGTTACTTAAAAATAGCAGAATTAGAAGACTGGATGGAAGTGGAGGTTGCCACAAGCCTGCAATGGCAAGTTGCATTTGGGACTGGAAATGGTGCCAAATCCTGGCGACTCTTGCATGTGGACTCAGTGGGCTGTTCCTCTACGTTATGCACTTACCTGGGGATTGTACTTGTTTATGGCAATAATCTTAATAATCTGTATGCAAAAAAAAATGTTTTCACTGTACTTTGGTACACGTGATAATAAAAGAACCATTGAAACTTTATAAACAAAATAAAGAAAAAGTGAACAGACCACTTATTGCACTTACCTTTTTGATCAAATGGGTGGGGTGAGAGGAAGGGGTGTTTTGTGGCCTGCAAGCCTGGCATACGGGATCAGGTGTGAGATGAACCTGGTGCCTCAGCTTCCGGCTCACCGTCTCTGCATCATTCAGCTGAGTGGAACTCATAAGATGTTCTCACCTGTGAGGGGAATATTGTTGAAGGATCCCTTTGGAACAGCTGGCCAGATGGGAATACATTTAGGCTCAATATGGTGATCAGGGATGCAGAAACAAGGAACTGCAGATGCTGGTTTACACAAAAGGACACAAAGTGCTGGAGTAACTCTGAGTCAGGCAGCATCTCTGGAGAACATGGATAGGAGATGTTTCCGGTTGAGATCAGTCTGAAGAAGGATCTCCATCTGAAACATCACCTATCCATGTTCTCCAGAGATGCCGCTTGACTCGCTGAGTTACTCCAGCACTTTGTCCTTTTGTGTAAACTAGTATCTGCAGTTCCTTGTTACTCCAGCACTTGGTGACTTTTTTTGGTGATCCGGAAAGTTGCTGTGATTGAAATGAGGTTGTAAGGTTAATGAGTGGCTGTCAATATCAGCTGGGCAATTGTAAGGGGATTCAAAAGTGTAAAGAGAGAATTAGGGGCAGTGCAATAGCACAGCGGTAGAGCTGCTGCTTTACAGCGCCAGAGGGCCGGGTTCGATCCTGACTACGGGTGCTGTCTGTATGGTGTTTGTACGTTCAACCTGTCATCTCGAGATGCTCTGATTTCCTCACACACTCCAATGAAACACTGGTTTGTAGGTCAATTGGCATTGGTAAAATTGTCCCTAGTGTGTAGGATAGTGCTAGTGTTGGGGGGCGATCGCTGGTCAGTACGGACTCAATGGGCCGAAGGGCCCGTTTCTGTGCTGTGTCTCTAAAGTCTAAAGTAAACTGATATGGACTTTAAAATGTTGGATAAGACATTATCCAACTCAGTGCAAGAAGAGCTGGACAAAAGTGAACATTTTTATTGCAATTTAGGGGATGGTAAAGACGGAAGATTTTAAATAAGGGACAAGAGTGGTAGAACTTGCACCTTACGGGGCCTCACTGATGTACTGAGCCATCAGCCTACAGCTTCAAGCAGGACTTGAACTCACAACCCGCTGTCTCAGAGGAAGAGACGTGGCCAACTGAGCTGTCGGCAACTTATGGTAACACCAGCGTTCCTTGGTGCATTCAGTGGCTTAGTTTTATTCTAGAATTTAAATTTACTGGCACAAGTTGCGTCAGTGAAAACTTGAAAACTTGAAAACTTGTTTACAGCAGATTTGCTGCCAAGAGGCAGCTAGCCTGACACTGAACCGATGGGATGGATCTACCTCCAATTTCCACACCCGAGTCTTGCCAGTTGCGTTCTTGAACCTGCTGCGACTTGAAGTGGACTTCTGGATGCAGTCATTCTCTGGATAGCCAAATCCCAGCCGAGCCCAGGAGCTCATGAAGCGCAACCAATGTGCTTCACTCCGAGAATGGCCTTGACAGCTCGTGAAGTTTTGTTTCAGTCCCACTGGAAGTCAAAGCAGGAGGTTTGCGTTTAGTTGATTGCCACGTGTACCGAGGTACAGTGGAAAGCTTTTGTTGCGTATGACCCAGTCAGCGGAAAGACCATACATGATTACAATCGAGCCATCCAGTGTACAGATACATGATAAAGGGAATAACTTGAATAAAGTAAGAAATGCTGCTGTTGGAGTAGAGATTTAAAGGACTGGAACGATTGTAATGCGTGATTGCAGATCCATTTCTGTGATTACCACACAAAGAGTCACCTGGCTTGGCTGCCATCTCAGAATTACAAATTTAAAACTCAATTATACTTAAATTTTAAAAATAATTTATAGGATTATATAAATGGGATCGGTTTAGAAGGATATGGACCAAAAGCAAGCAGGTGGGACTAGTGTAGATGGGGGACGTTGGTCAGTGTAGGCAAGTTGACTGAAGGGCCTGTTTCCACACACTATGACTATTTTTTTTATATACGTAGGACATCGATTTAAGATGAGGCGGGAAAGATTTAATAGGAACCTGAGGGGCAACTTTTTTTTACACACATTGTGATAAGTATATGGAACGATCTGCCGGAGGTAGTTGAAGGTACATTCACAACGTGTAAGAAACATTTGGGCAGGTGCATGTATAGGAAAAGTTTAGAGTGATAAGGGTCAAATGCAGGCAGGTGGGACTAGCGCAGCTGAGGCATGTTTGTCAGCGTGGGAAAGTTGGGCCGAAGGGCCTGTTTCCGCACTGTGACTCTATGACTATGAATAGAGATAACAAGGACCAATAAATACATTTAAATCAACTCAATTATATAAATGAAATATAAACTGCGTTTAGCAGCAGCAAAGTGGTGCAAGGGTAGAGCTGCTCCCTTACAGTGTCAGAGACCTGGGTTCGATCCTGAATATGGGTGCTGTCTGCACACAGTTTGTACGTTCTCCCTGTGACCATATGGGTTTTCTCCGGGTGCTCCAGCTTCCCCCTACACTCCAAAGACGTGTTTTCAGGTTTAATGGCTTCGGTGGGCTGAAGGACCTGTTTCCATGCTGCATCTCTAAACTAAACTAAATAGGCTTGTATTTTCAGATATCATAGACAAATGGCAGTGACTTCATCCTTTAATCATCTGAGTGTGATCTTTTTAAACAGAATAAGATGGATTACTCTTGTTATGGAACAAAAACCAAACCGAATAGCACTTCAAAACAGCTTTGACAATGGCTGCTTCACCGAATAGTTGGCCATATCCCCCAAAGTTTGTTACAATCTGCTCTAAATTACAACATGCTTTTCAAAGATCATGCTCACCGTTGCTGTATATTGTTTTAATTTTGCATGCTTATCTTTGATTTTAAATACAGTATGTTATGTTCAGATTTATAATTTTACAGGCAATAATTAACTAAATTGGAATTGAATGACACTGATTCAGTAAAATGCATTTTCATATGGTTTCAGCAAGTGCATATCTGCTCAAATTAAAGATAATATTAACAAATCTAATATCAATAAAAATGCTTTGACTTACAAAACAAACGTTGGTTATTATAAAGTTATAATAACAAGTTAAAAGACCATGTTTTCTTTAATAAAGATATTACTAGAATATTAAATATGCCATGTGGTAGTGTTCTTAGCAATCAGAGATTGCTTTACAAAAATCAATAACTTTTCTTTTATTGAGCCTGATAACATTCACACTGTTACTAAGCAGTGTCACACAATGAATAGCAATGTGTTCTGAGATACACGGAGCAGCAGGAGGTGTTAGTTTAGTCTCGAGATACAGCGTAGAAACAGGCCACCACGTCCGTGCCTACCAGCGGTAACCCCGTACACTAGAGACAATTTACAGAAGCCAATTAACCTACAAACCTGCACGTCTTTGGAGTGTGCGAGGAAAATGAAGAGGAAACCCATGCATGACAGGGAGAACGTACAAACTTCACACAGACAGCATCCAAGCGTAGGATCGAACGTGGGACCCTGGCACTGTGAAGGAGTAGCTCTACCAGCTGTGCCATCCACAGTAATAGGTCAAAGAACCAGAGCAGACATGAGGAAAAATCATGTGGCGCAATGATCTAAAATGCATTTGCTCAAAGGAAGGGAGAAGTAAATCTTTAAATAACTTTCAAAAAATAATTGTGTAATTTATCAAGATGCAAAACTATTCAGTGCATGGGCAAAGAGGAGAGAGGCATTAAAGTATTGGCACAACGGTGTTTTTCTGATGTATGTACATTGTGTACATTTGGTGTATGCATTTTTTGATAAAGCATCATTCAAATCGGAGTCGGAAGAAGGGTCTCGACCCAAAACGTCATCTGTCCATTTTCTCCAGAGATGCTGCCTGACCCGCTGAGTTACTCCAGTCCAATGTGTCCTTTTGTGTAAATCAACAACTGCAGTTCATTGTTTCTAAGGTCATAAGGAATAGTAGAATTAGGCCATTTGGCCCATCAAGTCTACTCTGCCATTCAATCATGGCTGATCTATCTTTCCCTCCTAACCCCATTCTCCTGCCTTCTCCCCATAACCTCTAAACCTGTACTAATCAAGAACATTTCTTTAATCACTGTACATTTCTGTACTAATCACATTTCTACATTCAAATGTGGCTAATGCATTTTATATCAACATATGGCTCCATACGGCATATCATGGCTTGGTAACTTCCATTTAGTCTGGTTTCTACTGACCAAATTAAACATACCTGAAATGATGCAGAAAGAACTATGCAATTAAAACAGCCCAATAAATGCAAACTGGAATCCTGCCAACAAACAAACTACATGAATACAGTCGGCGGGAAGCTGAGGTTCCATTTGATGTCTTGGGGGGTTCGGTAGGGCAGATATGGAAAAAGCGTTTCCAGTTAGGAACATTAATAAACATGAGCAGAGAGAGGTTGGTCATTTGGTTCTTTGAGTCTGTCTCACCATTCAATACTATCAGGGTTGATCATTCCACTCAGTGCCATATTCTAGTTCTCTCCTAGCAGGTGGCACAGTGGTGCAGCAGTAGAGTTGCTGCTTTACAGCGCCAGGGACCCGGGTTCGATCCTGACTATGGGTGGTGCCGATGCAGAGTTTGTACATTCTCCCTGTGACTGTGTGAGTTTTCTCTGGGTGTTCTGATTTCCTCCCACACTCCAGGTTTGTAGGCCAATTGACTTTGGTTAAATTGTAAATTGTCCCTAGTGTGCAGGATAGTGCTGGTGTACGGGATGATCGCTAGTTGGTGTGGACTCGGTGCTGTATGTCTAAAGTTCTCCTTCATGTATTCTTTACTCCTCTTTAAATATATTATGTGCTGTGATCTTTACTGTCCTCTGTGACAGCATATCACACAGGTTCAGCAACCACGAGTGAGATATTTCTCTTTGTCTGAGAAACTTCGGAAATGATTGCCATTCCTTCACTGTCACAAGATCTAAAGGCTGGACTTCCCAACCCAAGAGCACAGTGGGAATAACCTCACACATGGACTGCAGTGGTTCCGGGAGGTAACTCACCAAGGGCAATTATAATTATGCTATACACGCTGGGCTTGCCCTCGATGCTCACATCCCAAAAATGACTCGAATACGGTTCCAACTACAAATATATAAGAGATCTCAGAAAGATGCTGCCTTTCCATTAAATTAAAAGGAGTTCAGAGTTTTGATTTCATAGTTTATTGTCACGTGTACCGAGGTACTGTGAAAAGCTTTTATTGCGTGCAAATCAGTCAGCGGAAAGGCAATACCATGTAGCTTCATCATTTTGCAGGTGAAGCGATCAATCATGAGGTGTAATCTTTTGTGTGGAAAAGCAACAAATTCAGACAAATTCAAATAGTGTTTGGACATTGAATGAATACCTCCTCTGTATTTGCACTTTCAGCAGTTTTCCTCTTTGATTGAATATCTGGGAGCTGGAAATGCAGGAGCACAAACAACTCTTTCTCACAGACTTCCCACAGCCCACTAAGGCTGGAGGATTGCCAGGATTATGATAAGATTGGATTTAGAAATTGCTCGGGATGCCAACAATACATCCAAATTCTTGCAAAGATCATTTTAAGGTAAACATTCACACTGTAAAAACAAATACTTTTCAAAAATGTGTTTTGTGTCTGTTCTTCGAGGAAATCAGCTATGAGAGACCACCGACCTAACCTGAAGATCCTTTCTCACAATGAGTTTTGAAAAAACATACATACAGCCTCAATGTAAACTGTTTTGCTGTGAATATAAATCAAGAGTTACAGAAAAGCCTCAGGGAAGATCAATATTAGACCAATATCTAAGTGTTTCTGCTCCCTAATGTTTTTGTACTTTCCTCCCCTCTATTTCTCTTTTCCTTTCTAGAAGCTACTCTGGCACAGACTACAGTTCTTTTCCACGCATGCCAGAATCCTTCTAAAGTGATCACTTTTCAAGCGAGACTTACAGAAAACATTGGCAGACATTGGCAGGCGTCCTGTATTCAAATGCACTTTCTGTACTGGCCTCTGGATCATGGTTAAAGTCAATGATCCCGGCTGAGGGCCATTTAGCTAGGTTTCACTGCAGCTCCTGCTAAATAATAAAGCTTAGTAATTAAGAAGGACACAAGTCTGACGATGGGTCCCTACCCCAAACATCGCCTATCCATGTTCTCCTGAGATGTTGCCTGACCTGTTGAGTTATTGTTGGCTGTGCTCGTGAGATTTAGTTTAGAAATACAGCAAGAACACATGCCCTTCAGCCCACCGAGTCCACGCTGACCATTGATCACCCGTTCACACGTTCTGTTATCCCACTTTCCCTACACACTCGGGCAATTTACAGAGGCCAATCAACCTGCAAACCTGTACGTCATTGAGATGTGAAAGGAAACTGGAACAATTTGCAAAGTCAATTTACCTACAAACCTGCACGTCTTTAGAATCTGGGAGGAAACCCACATGGTCACAGGGATAACGTGCAAACTCCACACAGACAGCACCCAAGGTCAGGATCGAAATTGGGTTTCTGGTGCTGTGAGGCAGCAGACTCTACCAGCTGCACCATTGTGCCACCCCTTCTCTGTCTCTGTTTCTACTCCCTCACTGATCAGAGAACCTCGTTTTCAGATTACCCCCATGCTCACTTTGGTTGTATCCTGCAAGAGACCTCACCCTCGCCCATCCTACCTGCAGCTTTACATGCTGCTTTTATCTCCTTTTATTCCCGACACAGGTTCTCCAACCTGAAACATTCACCATGTTTCTCCTCCCACAGATGCAGCTTAGCCCACCGAGCATTTCCAACTTTTTCTGCTCCACAAAATGGTTTCTCAATCTGCATTTTGTCTCTTCCAGGAAGAGTCAAAACCACAGAGTCATATAGCATGGGACAGGCCCTTTGGCCCAACTTGTCCCCTGTGCTGACCAACATGTCCCATCTACGCTATTCCCATATCCCTCTAAGCCTTTCCTATCCATGGTACCTGTCCAAATGTCTATTAAATACAGTAATGGACCATAGGGGTTTAAACTAGCAGGAATTCACAGGCTAGGGAGTCAAAGAGCCCCCGGCCCCACACGCAGTGCGCCAGGGATGGGCTCGATACTCACACTGCCTTCATGCTGCTCACTGTTATAAAGTCACCTTCAACCTTGTTACGCAAGGTCTGAACCTACAGCTATAGAGTAGTTAGCTTTGACTATTTCCACTTCAATTATAAAAAATTAGTTAAGTTTCCTACACCATCTGCTTTAGTAATTCCTCTGCTGTTCTTATGTTGATGTATATTTTATAAAAAGAAACAAGACAAAATTAAGTGCGGCGTATTACAGCTGGTATTGTTACCTTTTTCCAAAAACATTCGAAAGAGAACTCAGATTTCACACTGAGTGAGGTAACTGAGGAATGTTCTCTAGATCTGAAATGATCGGATGTTCGCAAGTAGTTTCTAGCTTGAGTAAGATTAGAATTTTTGGATTCCTAGCCCACGAACACTCAAACCACTGCATTATTCCTCAGGCCAGACAGGTAGAGACCTGTGAATTCAGCAAAGGGATCTTTGGTTTCAAAGTTTCACAGTTCCATAGTGCAACAACCCAATTAACCATCACGAGACATAGCAGTTTCACCATAAAGCAAGACAAAACCGCACAATGTCCATTATTATAGTTGGTGAATGGACAATAGCTAAGCTTCTAGATCATATTATCCAAGCAGTACTGCCACACATAAACCTAACATGCATGCTGGTGCAGCAGTAGATTTGCTGCCTTACAGCGCCAGAGACCTGTGTTTGGTTTAGACTACGGGTACTGTCTGTGCAGAGTTTGTACATTCTTCCTGTGACTGCATGGGTTTTCTCCGGGTCTTCCGGTTTACTCCCACATTCTAAAGATGTGCAGGTTAATTGGTTTCTGTAAATTGTCTCTAGTGCGTGGGATAGAACTACTGTACAGGTGATCATTGGTCGGCGTAGACTTAGTTGGCCAAAGGGCCTGTTTACACAATGCATCTCTAAACTAAACTAAACTAAACTAAACTAAACTAAACTAAACTAAACTAAACAAAATGAAACTAAATATTTTCTGGGTATAAATCTAACTGCAACTATTCTTGCAAAGACACTTTCAGATATCTTCTAACAAGTTAAATATATCCCGAGCCCTTGAATAAAATGTTGTCAGGATTTATTCAAAAATTAATTTGGTTCTCAGAGTATCAATTGACCATAATTTAGAGAAAGAAACATTTTGGAGAACAATATTAAACTGGAAAATTAATACCTAAACACTAGTTTAGGTTTTTGCTAGCTTCATGAAAGAGAAAACCTTTAAAAACAAATACAAGCCGTCTGACATTTTTAGATTTTTTCCTCCAATTTGTTTAGAGCTTCACAACCTGATCTTTCCCTCTCCAGTTGAATACTCAGTTCATCAGGACAATTCTAGTGTTGCATTAGAAAAAAAATTGAAACCTGAGCAAAAATCTTGAATTTATTATTTTCTTACATTCCGACTGTTCTGTGCAAACCGAAAGAGACATAATTGAACAAGAGAACTCTCAAGGGAAGCCCTGTTCTGTAATTGAAATTAATCTGTATTTGATTTTACTATTATGTAAATTATTTTGTGTTATTTCCAAGTAGAATATCAACCAATTCCAAGATTTGGATAAGGAAAACGTTTCCACTCACCAAGTCAGTAGAAACTGCAAATGACAATGGCTATTTTCCTGGGTCTCTCAGCAGTGTTGTTAGGCCACAGCACGTTACCGCACGAGATCATGCTCTCCTCCATTTCACTCCTCATTGATCTTTCACACAGCAAAGTCAGAAACACACACTGCTAATTGCTGAGGTTATTATACCTGCCGCACCGCTCCTCTCTTGCCATAGTTCTGCCTGTCACTAAGAGAGCAAAGCACGCAGGCAGCTTCCTTTCTCAAACAGTTAGGCATAGTTTAGACATACCGTGTGGAAACAGGCCCTTTGGCCCACGGAGTCCGCGCTGACCAGCGCTCCCCCCACACTAGCACCATCCGACACACTATGGACAATTTACTATTTTTACCGAAGCCAAATTAACCTACAAAGCTGTGCCTTTGGTGTGTGGGAGGAAACTGGAGCACCCGAGGAAAGCTCCTACAGGGAGAACATACAAACTTCATACAAACAGCACCCATAGTCAGGATCCAACCTGGGTCTCCAGTGCTGTAAGGCAGCATCTCGACCGCTGCACCACTGTGGTGCCCCAGACAGCAGTCTGTCAGCAACTTATTGGTGTGTCAATGGACACAGAGTAAATACTAAAGGTAGCTGCATCGGGGCTGCCTCCTGCACCAGTGTAGAACTCATCGATTTCATCACCTTTACCACTAACGTCCACCCTCCCGCAAATTTGCTTGGGACTTTCTGACACTTGTTTCCCTTTTCTCAATCTCTCTGTATCCATTAAAGGATCTCCCCTAACCTGCCTCTTGCAAGGATGCCATCTCTTATTCTTAATTTTGCAGTTTTCACCACATCTGCTGCCAAGATGAGGCTTTCCACACTAGGACATCCAAGATGTCCTCTTTCTTTGGCAAAAGTGACTGCATTCCTGCTGCTGTAGATGGATCCTGCACCTGTGACTCCTCTGTGTCCCGTGGATCTGCTCGCGCTCCCCCTTCCCCCCGACGGAACAAGGATAGAGTTCCCCTGGTCTTACCTTTTACCTCACCAGCATCTGCATCCAGCACATCATTGTCTGTCATTTCCGCCATCTTCAACGTGCTCCCTCCAGTCATATCTTCTACTTGGGCAGCTTAAAACCTTCCCATCATTGACTCCATCTACTCTTCACGCTGCCATGGAAAAGCAGCTAACATAATCAAACATGTCCTCCTACTTCAGTCATTTCTTCTTCTCCCTGCTACTAAAGCTTGAAAGCGCACACCACCAGGCTCAGTAACTTCTTCCCCACTGTTATCAGGCTTTTGAACAGTCCTTTAATTAGCTAGGGTACTGTCCGATTCACCTCGGCCCCATTGTGGACATTGGGCTTTGTACCTGGAACTGATGTACCAGATGTGGAGAGCTATATTCCACACTCTGCATCTTCCCTTTTGCACTATCTATTGTACTTGAGTTTGACTTGATTGTATTTATGTATAATAATAATAATAATAATGCATTACATTTATATAGCGCTTTTCAAACACTCAAAGATGCTTTACAGGGATTTCTAGAACATAGAGAAGTGAATAAATAGATAAATAAGTAAACGAGCAGAAAAAGGAGACAGAAGGTGAGGTGACCTTCAGTGGTTGAAGGCAGTGCTGAACAGGTGAGACTTCAGTGATGTTTTGAATGTGGTGAGTGAGGAGGAGTCTCTGACGGTTTGGGGTAGTGAGTTCCATAGGGTGGGAGCAGCGATGGAGAAAGCCCTGTCCCCCCAGGATCTGAGTTTGGTCCGGATGGGGGGGACAGGAGATTGGCAGCAGCAGAGCGGAGGGTGCAGGTGGGAGTGTGCCTGTGGAGGAGGCCAGTGAGGTAGGATGGGGCCAGGTTATGGAGGGCTTTGTAGGTCATGAGGAGGATTTTGTACTGGATTCTCTGGGGGATGGGGAGCCAGTGGAGTTTGTAAAGGACGGGGGTGATATGGTCACGGATCGGGGAGTGGGTGAGTAGACGGGCAGCGGAGTTTTGAATGTATTGAAGTTTACTGGTGATTTTTGAAGGTGAGCCAAAGAGGAGGCTGTTGCAGTAGTCCAGACGGGAGGTGATGAAGGCGTGGATGAGGGTTTCTGCAGCTGTGGAGGAGAGGGATGGACGGAGACGGGCAATGTTTTTGAGGTGGAAGAAGGCTGTCTTTGTGATGTGTTTGATGTGTTTGTCGAAGGAGAGGGTTTGATCAAAGATGATTCCAAGATTCCGGATGTATAGTATAGCAGATCTGTTTCAAGAACAAAGATTTCCACTGTACCTCAGTACATGTGACAATAACAAATCGAAACACTATTTTGTCCTCTTTTGACCATTTGTCTTTTGTCACTCACACCCATCTGCCATAAACCCACCTCACCGGTATCCACCTATCACTCGCCAGTATTTATCCTATGCCCACCTCTCTTTTCCAGCTTTCACTCCACCCCCACAAAAATCAGTCTGAAGAAGGGGTCCCAACCCAAAATTTCTTCCAGAAATGCTGCCTGACCTGTTGAGTTCCTTTAGCACTTTGTTTGCTAAATACATAGGGACATTAGTGGCAAAAGATGGTGGCAGGAGAATGAATTAATGCCCAAACACCAAGGTTGGTGATGTAGCGACCATAGAAAGTGGTCCTAGTTGTCGAACCCTCAGATTGGCCAGCAAGGTCACGTGTGGGTACGACCGTAGGGATTGGTCCAGAGAGCAACACCGCTGATTGGACAGCGTGGTCATGTGCGCTTTTGGTGCCCAAAAAGAGTCAGTTGGGAGACGTCTTCGAAGAGAACAGTTAGTTTCAATGGTTGTCTGTAATCTTGTTAAGAAAACTTTGTAATCGAATATTGCTGTCGCAATAAACTTCTTCAACAAAGAACAAGTTTCCAGACTCGCCATATTGGTGACCCCGACGTGATCCAGCCGATCACTTACCATGAGTGAATCAAACGACTCGTTGTTGGTTCCTACGCCCAGCACACCGGAGCTAAGCGCGGTCAGCGTTCACCTTCCGTCGTTTTGGATACATCAATCACAATCTTGGTTTGTCCATACCGAAGCCCAGTTTCACTTAAGAAACATCTCAGCAGACGCAACAAGGTATTACTACCTCGTCAGCGCTCTACCGCCGGAGACGACCGCGCGGGTGATGCGGTTCATCATCAATCCTCCGGCAGAAAACAAGTACGAGGCCATGAAGGCACTGTTGTTACGGACCTTCGGGTTCAGCAGGCAGGACCGAGCTAAGAGGCTTATGCACCTACCGGATCTCGGAGATCGGCTGCCGTCCGTTCTCATGGCTGAAATGTTAATGCTAGCAGGTGAACATACGGATTGCCTCATGTTCGAGCAGGCATTCCGAGAGAAGCTTCCCGAAGATGTCAAACTTATGCTCACGGATTGTTCTTTTAAGGACCCCGTGGCATAAGCAGAAAAAGCTGATGCGCTCATGGCGTCCAAATCGAAAGAGGTTCGATCAACAAGGTCTCAACATCAGCGGCCGCTCCACAGCGACATTAAGATGGCGCCGCGTCTCCCGCCATTTCTCCAAAAGCCCGCCAAAAGGATCCGCACAAGCACGGCTGGTGCTATTACCATCTACAATGGGGTGGAGAATCCCGCCACTGCCGCTCACCTTGTACCTTCTCGGGAAATGCCTCGGCCAATCGTACATAGAGGCAGTTGCGATTGGCCAGAACCGATGCCTCTACGTCCGAGACCGATTCACGGACACAGAATTTTTGGTTGACACGGGAGCCATTGTCAGTATCGTACCGCCGACCGACCTTGAGACCAGATCGGGTAAGACAGGCCCTACCCTCATCGCGGTTAACGGCAGCCCCATCCGCACGTATGGTACGCGGAAAATGTCCCTGGTTTTAGTCCTCCGCACGTATGAATGGCCATTCATTATAGCAGACGTCAGCCAGGCGATCCTAGACGCAGATTTCCTCTGGGCCTTTTCACTAGTCCCCGACGTCCACGGTAACGACCTCCGACCCTCCACCAGCAACGATGAGCCCGCCGCTCTGACAACCGCCACCCCGCCCAGCCCGACTGTCCAGGCCGTCTTCGCGGCCGCCGACTCGTATGCTGAGGTCCTGGCGGAGTTTCCAGAGCTGCTCATCCAGCGTTTCGACGCCCCTTCGGCCAAGCACGGCGTGGTCCACCACATCCACACCGAGGGCCCCCCCGTTTTCGCTCGGGCCCGGAGGCTACCGCCCGACAAGCTGGTGGTGGCGCGGGCGGAATTTATGAAGATGGAGGAAATGGGCATTGTCCGTCAGTCCGACAGCCCGTGGGCCTCGCCGTTGCATATAGTCTCCAAAGCATCTGGGGGGTGGAGACCATGTGGCGATTATCGGCGTCTCAACGCTGTCACCACGGCTGATCGCTACCCCATACCGCACCTGCAGGACTTCTCGTCTGGGCTGGAAGGTGCGGTGGTGTTCTCCACGATCGATTTGGTGCGGGGATACCACCAGATTTCTGTGCGGCCGCAGGAAATACCAAAAACTGCCACGATCACTCCGTTCGGGTTGTTCGAATGGTTGCGCATGCCTTTCGGTTTAAAGAACGCGGCATAGGCTTTCCAGTGACTGATGGACCATGTGGGCCGGGATTTGCCTTTTGTGTTTATTTATTTAGATGATATTCTGGTCGCCAGCCCCTCAGTGCAGGAACACCGGGCCCACTTGCGGGCCGTATTCGAGCGGCTCCAGGCACACGGGCTCGTCATCCAACCCTCCAAGTGTCAATTCAGCCTCCCTTCTCTCGATTTCTTTGGGCACAGAATCACCCCTGCCGGCGCCACCCCTTTGCCCGAGAAGGTGGAGGCTATCCGGGCATTTCCGCGGCCCACCACAGTGAAAGGTCTGCAAGAGTTCGTAGGCATGGTTAACTTCTACCATAGGTTCGTCCCGGCAGCAGCGTGGGTCATGCGCCCGCTCTTCCAGTGCCTTGCGGGTAAACCTGTAGAGTTGATATGGTCCCCGGCCGCAGAGTCGGCCTTTGCAGCAGCTAAGGCGGCTTTGACAGATGCCACCATGTTGGTCCACCCGAGCGCCTCCGCACCCACGGCCCTGACGGTTGATGCCTCTGATGTGGCGGTGGGTGGGGTTTTGGAGCAGCAGGTGGGTGGCTTTTGGCAGCCCTTGGCGTTTTTCAGCCGGCAACTGAGTTCGGCTGAGCGCCTTTGACCGAGAGCTTCTGGCCCTCTATTTAGCTGTTCGTCACTTCAGGTATTTCCTTGAAGGCCGCCCGTTTGTGGCCTTTACGGACCATAAACCATTAACTTTTGCTTTTTCCAAATTGTCCGACCCATGGTCTGCCCGCCAGCAGTGGCACATGACTGCCATCTCCGAATTTACCACCGATGTCCGTCATGTCGCTGGTAAGCTTAATGCCGTTGCTGACGCCCTGTCTCGGCCTGCTTTTTCCCCCATTTCAGCGGTGGACTGCGAGGTGGATCCCCAGGACCTTGCGGAGGCACAGCTTCTGGCGGATACCGCCTCGGTATACCAGTCCACCACTTCGGGGTTGAAGTTGGCTCAGGTGGCCTGCGGGCCGGAGGGCACAAAAGTCTGGTGTGATGTTTCCCTTCCCCGTCCCAGGCCGGTAGTGCCGTCCTCCCTTCAGCGCCGGGTTTTCGATGCCATTCACGGGCTGTCGCACCCGTCCATCCGCTCCACCTCTGCCTTAGTAGCCCCTCGGTTTGAGTGGCATGGCCTGCGTAAACAGGTAGCTGTTTGGGCCCGTTCCTGCGTTCCCTGCCAGACCGCTAAAGTCCAACGCCATGTCCAGCCCCCGGTACAGGAGTTTGAGGTCCCAGCGGTCCGTTTTTTCCATATTCACTTGGATTTAGTAGGACCCTTGCCTTCCTCCCGGGGCTACACCAATCTGCTCACGGTGGTGGATCGGTTCACCCGGTGGCCAGAGGCTTTCCCATTGTCAGATACCTCTGCTGCCTCTTGTGCCAGGACCTTGGCCCTCCATTGGGTGACACGTTTAGGGGTTCCGGCTGTTATTACCACTGAAAGGGGGCCACAGTTCACTTCGACCCTCTGGGCCACGCTAGCAGAGCTGTACGGTTCCCGGTTGCAACACACCACAGCGTACCACCCCCAGGCTAATGGGCTTGTGGAGAGGTTCCACCGACAACTCAAGGCGGCCCTCAGTGTGAGGCTGGAAGGCCCGGACTGGGTAGACCAACTTCCCTGGGTCCTTCTGGGCATCCGGACCGCTCCTAAGCAGGATCTCGGTGCTTCGTCCGCGGAGCTAGTTTATGGCTCGCCACTTCGAGTACCCAGGGATTTGCTTCCGGACTCCTCCGGCCAGCTGCCTCCAGTTCAGTCAGTCTTAGCATCTCTCTGGGTACACGTGGGTTCCCTGGCCCCGGTTCCGACTTCACGTCATGGGTGTCCCATGGTACACAAACCGCCTGCCCTGCAGGACTGCGAGTTTGTATTTCTGCGTAAAGATGCCCATCGTTCCCCATTGCAGAGGGTCTATGAAGGGCCGTTCTGGGTTTTGCGTAAGGGGACGGTCACCTTCACCTTAGACGTGGGCGGCAGGAGTGAGCTCGTCTCGGTGTCCAGGCTTAAACCTGCGCACTTGGATCCGGACCGCCCGGTCCTGGTCGGCCAACCACCTCGGCGAGGTCGGCCTCCTGCAATTCCGCTCAGTCCAGGATCCCCCGCTGCGGTAGTTCCACCAGGTCCGGAATCCCCTGCTCCTGTGGTTCAGGCTGCCTCTCTCCTTACTCGTTCTGGTCGCGAAATCTGGCTCCCTGCTAGGTTCCGTACCTCGAGTTCTGGGGGGGTTGTAAATTGTCTCTAGTGTAGCGACCATAGAAAGTGGTCCTAGTTGTCGAACCCTCAGATTGGCAAGCAAGGTCACGTGTGGGTGCGACCGTAGGGATTGGTCCAGAGAGCGACGCCGCTGATTGGACAGCGTGGTCATGTGCGCTTTTGCCGCCAAAAAAGAGTCAGTTGGGAGACGTCTTCGAAGAGAACAGTTAGTTTTAATGGTTGTCTGTAATCTTGTTAAGAAAACTTTGTAATCGAATATTGCTGTCGCAATAAACTTCTTCAACAAAGAACAAGTTTCCAGACTCGCCATAGTGATATAATTGTGCACCTCTTTAAACTTATGCAGACGCCCAATAAGGTCCTCTTTTGGAAATATACAGAAATTATACTCAGATTTTCAATCTTAATCTAACATCAAGAAAATGTGGAGGGAGATGAAACTGAAGATCCATAACATTTAGTGCAAGATAATGTCCAGTGAATTCTGATTAATGATAGTCCGAGGGTCTCCAATGAGGTAAATGCGAGGTCAGGACAGTTGTTTGGTTGTAGGTAGAATAGTTCAGCTGTTATCAGGCAACTGAACCATCCTACCAATAACTAGAAAATGGTCCTGAGCAACGATCTCACTGAAGGCCCTTGGACAATCTTTAATTGGACTTTATCTTGCACTAAACGTTATTCCCTTGATCATGTATCTGTACATTGTGGATGGCTCGATTGTAATCATGTATAGTCTTTCCACTGACTGGTTAGAACGCAGCAAAAAGCCTTTCACTGCACATGACAATAATGAATCAAAATAAGCTTTATTCCAGTAGTCTGTACATACACTTCACCTTCTTTTAATACAAGATTGAAGAGTATTTTTTTAAACAGAAATACCCAGGACCAGGTTGCCATACAGCCCCAGAGACCCGGGTCCAATCCTGACTACAGATGCTGTCTGTATGGAGTTTGTATATTCTCCCCGTGACCGCCTGGGTTTTGCTCAGGTGCTCTGGTTTCCTCCCACACTTCAAAGATGTACAGGTTTGTAGGTTAATTGGCTTTGGTAAAGATTGTAAATTGTCTCTAGTGTGTAGGATAGTGCTCGATTATGGGGATTGCTGGTCGGCACGGACTCGGTGGGCCGAAGGGCCTGTTTCACGCTGTATCTCTAAACTCAAACTAAATAGTAGAAAACAAAACCATAATTTGAAGGTTGGGCAGATGTGACTGCTGTTTTCAACCATTTTTTTTGCTCATCATGACTGGTTTTAATGTTCTTTTTAGAAATAAGCTGGCTTTAAACTTTGCTCAGGAATGTCCTCGTGTTACGTGATGGCCAGGTTTTGACAAGTTTGAAACTTTAAACAATGTAATTGGCTGTCTCTCCACAACAGGCATTTGAAATGTCATCAGGATAATGCCAAGTTATTTAATATTGCTATTTTTCCAAAGGGTATTAAAAAGCAACATTTGGATATGGTCAGAAACATTGTCAACCGCTGCCAAACAGGACATGGGCTGGTCTCAGATGTTGAGATTGCCGCCAGGCTACCGTGTAGCTGTGAATTTTACATTGCCTGTGCACTCATGACTTACATACAGCAACTTTGAGCATCCCATCCTACAGTGGTACTTACATATGTAGCATCCCCACTCAGCTCACCATGTTACAGTTTTCTACACCAAATCCCATCGGTCAGATAAGAACCTCTTTCTCTATTTAGCCTTGCCTTCTCTCCACATCTCAATGTGAGCTACTTTTCCTCACCCAAGGTCCTAACAAATGCCTCTTTGTACCTTTGTCGTGTCTTAGACAGGGCAGCGGAATGACGTTGGTCTTTAAGGGCTTTTCTTCAATATCAGCAAAACAATGTTGGTCATCTATTTCAGGGAGTGGGGTAGAGTACATGCTTGAACCTCATCAATGGTGCTTAAATGGAGATGATTGAGAGCTTTAAGTTCCAAAGTGTTAACATCACCAATCACATTAATACTTTGGCCAAGAAGACTCACTAACACCTCTACTTCCACAGAGGGCGGCACAGTGGCGCAGTGGTAGAACCGCTGCCTTATATTGCTAGAGACCTGGATTTGATACTGACTTTGGGTGCTGTCTGTGTGGAGTTTGTATGTTCCCCCTGTGACTGCATGGGTTTCCTCCAGGTTCTCCGGTTTCCTCTCACACCCCAAAGACGTGCGGGTTTGCAGATTAATTGGCTCTCTGGAGAGTTCCCCGAGTGTGTATGGAGTAGATGAGAAAGTGTGATAACATGGAACTAATGTGAATGGGTGATCAATGGTTGGCACAGACTTGATGGGCACAAGGACCTGTTACCTTGCTGTATCTCTAATCTAAACTAAATTTAAAAAAACAACTTATTATAAGTTCCTGGTAGGGTTTAAAGTCATGCCTCCTAATCATTTATACAGATCTTTGGAATACTCCACCATAATAAAATGTGTGACTTGTTATCTTGTGATTGATATGCATTCTCCGAGGTCATTTATTTTAGCCATGAAAATATTCGTTTTAAGGCTGTTTTTGTTTGAACTTCAATTGCTAGTGAGTTTTGTTTTTTTACCATGTCTCTTAATTTCAATCACTAAGGGGCTTGTCCCACTTAGGCGATCTTTTTGGCGACTGCCGGCGACTGCCAAAGTCGTAGCAGATCGCCGAACTTTTCTTTTACCCGACAACAATGACCACGACAATGCCGAGTCAGGTCGAGATTACAGCGTCTTCTGAAACATCGCGGAAATTCCCACGCTGTCAATGCTTCTCCGGCGTCCTGGTTTTCGCTGAAATCACTGACAAGTTGGTAAGTACTTGAGAGTTTTGAACTATTACACCTTGTATGGGTTACTTAAAAACCAAGCTTCACTGTAACAAGGAATAAACAGGATTTACTTCCAGTTTACTAATAGCTGTATTAAAAAAAAATTTTTTTTTTAAGTGGTTCAGTGGATTTTTGTGAATAGTGTGTGGGCATTCTTTGAAAATGTACGGGAGATGCATATCTGGTTTCTGGGTTGCATATCTGGGTTGGGAGCCCACTTTAAATGTAATGGCTGAGGCCAAAAACATCGCGAAAATTCCCACTCTTACCTGACCGTCAAACTGTCGCCTCCAATCTACCTGTCAAATGTCCTGACGGTAAATAAATTGGTTAAACACAAGCATTTTATGGTATTTTGAAATGACTTGACTTATTTTAATATTTTGTGCTTCGAAATGCATCTTAAGAGAACCTATCAAACCTGGGGACAGCATGCGACAGCGACTGCAATAAGCAACGATACCTGGCGACAAGCCAGCTGTCGCCGAGGGATTTCAAACCGTTTGATTTCTCGGCGACGCGCTGAGATCCACTACGATCTTTGGAAGACTCCTCACGATCATGCCCACGACACCCCAGCGAACTGTCGTCGACAGCCTAGTCACCGGCAGTCGCCTTAAAATCGCCTAAGTGGGACAGGCCCTTAACTTACCTGGCAGATTGGTTTCTTCCTCCATTTTAGGGAACGATTAAGTAACCAGTATTCATTACTTTACTTTGCTTCTTGTACCACTTACTTCCTCTTCCAGTAACTCCATCTCTGTCACATCTGTTCTGCTAATGCTATCTTCCTCACCAGCAGTTCTGATGCATCTATTTTCCACTGTTACGGTTCTCCATCTTAGTTGACAGGGGTTTCAATTGTTCTTGTCCTGGACCAAACACTTAGAAGCTAAGGCCATTAAATTGCAACAATGCCTCGATTTCCTCAGGAAGCAAAGAAAATTTGGCATGTCTCCAACGACTTTTACGAACTTTTACAGATGCACTGCAGAAAGGACATTACTGGGTTTGCATCACAGCTTGGTCTCGGAATAGCTCTGGCCGAGACCATAAGAAATTGCAGGGTGTGGATGTAGTCCAATCCATCACACAGACCAGAGTTGTTACACACCTCTTATCTTTCAGTCTGAAGAGTTCCAACCGAAAATGTCACCTATTCCTTTTCTCTTGAGATGCAGCCTGACCTGTTGAGTTACTACAGCATTTTGTGTCCACCCTCGCTACCAATGACTCCATCTACACTTCATGCTGTCTCGGGAAAACAGCTAACATAATCACAGACCCTTTTCACTTAGCTTATTCTCTCTTCTCCCCACTCCCATCAGGCAGGAGATACAAAAGCTTGAAAACACATACTACCAGACTTAGGAACAGTTACTTTGCCGTTGTTATCAGACTTCTGAATGGTACTTCCATAAGCTAGGTAGAGTCCCCACCGTCCAACCTATCTCATTGTGGATATTGGATTTTGTCTCTGGAACTGTTATGCTACAATGCTGCAAAACTATATTCTGCACTCTGGTATCTTACTCGTCACTTTACCTTTGGTACTTGTCTTTGGGATGATTGTATTCATGTATAGTATTATCTGATTTGAATGTATAGCATGCAAATAAAATGTTTTCACTCTATCCTGGTAACCCATTACAAATAGCATTTCCCACACTTCTGCCCTCACCAACTCTTCTTCCAAGACCCACGGCAGAACTTTGTTACACTGCAATAATCATCATTGCAATCTTCTGACCTCTTGAATCATAGAACCTCAGGGTATTCAGAAAGTTTACAATTGTATTTTCAAAACTGTATTTCAATCCATCGGCCACTGTTCCCTCTATCACACTCTCACTTTGATTACTCTATCTTAAACCTTCTGCATCATTCCAATGAAGCCCAACGAAAGCACAAGGAACATTTCATCATCTGACTCCCACATTACAGTCTTCTGGACTTGACATCCAATTCAAAAATGTTAGATAATCAGCTATTTCAACATTATCTTACATTTCCAGAATTAGACAATAGGTGCTGGAGTAGGCCATTCGAGCCAGCACCGCCATTCAATGTGATCATGGCTGATCATTCTCAATCAGTACCCCGTTCCTGCCTTCTCCCCATACCCCTTGACTCCGCCATCCTTAAGAGCTCTATCTAGCTCTCTCTTGAATGCATTCAGAGAATTGGCCTCCACTGCCTTCTGAGGCAGAGAATTCCACAGATTTACAACTCTCTGACTGAAAAAGCTTTTCCTCATCTCCGTTCTAAATGGCCTACCCATTATTCTTAAACTGTGGCCCCGGTTCTGAACTCCCCCAACATTGGGAACATGTTTCCTGCCTCTAACGTGTCCAACCACTTAATAATCTTATACGTTTCGATAAGATCTCCTCTCATCCGTCTAAATTTCAGTGTATACAAGCCTAGCCGCTCCAGTCTTTCAACATATGACAGTCCCGCCATTCCGGGACTTAACCTAGTGAACCTACGCTGCACGCCCTCCTCAAAAGGAAGAATATCCTTCCTCAAATTTGGAGACCAAAACTGCACACAGTACTCCAGGTGCGGTCTCACTAGGGCCCTGTACAACTGCAGAAGGACCTCTTTGCTCCTATACTCAACTCCTCTTGTTATGAAGGCCAACATTCCATTGGCTTTCTTCACTGTCCGCTGTACCTGCATGCTTCCTTTCAGTGACTGATGCACTAGGACACCCAGATCTCGTTGTACGTCCCCTTTTCCTAACGTGACACCATTCAGATAATAATCTGCCTTCCTATTCTTACCACCAAAGTGGATAACCTCACACTTATCCACATTAAACTGCATCTGCCATGCATCCGCCCACTCACACAACCTGTCCAAGTCACCCTGCAACCTCATAGCATCTTCCTCAGTTCACACTGCCACCTAGCTTTGTATCATCTGCAAATTTGCTAATGGTACTTTTAATCCCTTCATCCAAGTCATTGATGTATATTGTAAATAGCTGCGGTCCCAGCACCGAGCCTTGCGGTACCCAACTAGTCACAGCCTGCTATTCTGAAAGGGATATATGTTTTATATTCTCCCTACATTTGGTAATTGCAGCTCTTTTTTTTCTTGTTTCACCTCCCCCCCGACACATCTTTCGTTATTCACTAGCATTTCAGTTGGCACCAGTTGATGAGGATGTTGCAAGGACTTGAGAGCCTGCTATAGGGAAAGGTTGAGCAGGCTAGGGCTTTATTCCTTGGAGTGCAGGAGGACGAGGAGTGATCTTTTAGAGGTGTATAAGCGTTATATTCCTCCTAAGAGGAATAGAATTGGTAAATGCACAGTCTTTTATCCAGAGTAGGTGAATTGAGAAGCAGAGGACATGGTTTCAGGTGAAAGATTTAATAGGAAACCGAGGGCAACTTCATTAACACAAAGAGTGGTAGGTGTATGAAACGAGCTGCTGAAGGAAGTAGTTGAGGCAGCTTCTATCACAATGTTTAAGAAATATTTAGACAGGTACATGGATAAGATCGGTTTAGAGGGTTATGGGCCAAACAAAGGCAGGTAGGACTAGTGTAGATGGGGCATGTTGGTTGGCTTGGGCAAGTTGGGCCAAAGGGGCTGTTTCCATGCTGTATGACTCTATTACAACTGTGTCACACTTTTGGCCTTGCCCACAAGCCTATCACACACATCCCCATTTGTTCTCTCTTCTTCTCTGAAACTTTTATTTCACTTTCCATTTTTTAAATTTTATTTCCACTTTTCCTACTTCTGATTTGCAGTCAATAGATTGAAACATTAATTCTGTTTCTCTAGAGATGGCGCCTGACCTGCTAAGTATCATCCTCTTCTCTATATTACTCTAAGCTGTGAGAAAAGAGTGACAGAAAATGTTTAATTAAAAAATGTAATGCTATAGAAACAAATTGCACTCTGATATAGGTTCTTGCATGTTAATATCATGTTTCTCAGAGTAATGAACACTGCAAGTGTAACAATTCTCAATCAACACTCAGACTCGTATAAACCCAATATACTGGGCCTCCCATTAAGAAAAGACAGGCTTGCCTGGCAATTTAAGCTAATCCATGTATAACTGTATTCAATTAACATCAATGTCTTTATCACAGAAGCAAATTTTGGCATCCAAAACAATGCTGAGTCTCAACACAAGCCAAGGTTTAAGATCTGCCAGAACTATATATATATATTTCAATAATGCATCCAAAAGACTCATTTTAATAGCACAATAGGAACTATTACAAGTTATATATATAGTAGGTAGTAGGCCCCCCTCGGTCATGGCTGACCATGGGTGATGCATCCTAGTTGTTGGCTGCTTGCTCCAAACTTCGGCTAGAGCAGCGTCGCTTGTGGCTGAAGAGACCAATGCGGGAGTGACAGTCTCTGTCGCAAAGGTCACATTTGTGTGTGGTCTCTGGTCTGTTGAAATTGCTGCGCTCCTTACTGCGTGCCTGCTTGTCTGCTACACACACACACACACATATATATATATATAAAGTGCCCCATATCATGGGCTGTAAGATTGTTTATTAAACCAAGGTTACAAAGTTGAAGCCAGCAGATGAAATGATAATTTCACAAATACATAATATACATTTATATATTTATGAAATTATCATTTCACAAATACATAATATATATATATTTATGAAATTATCATTTTACCTGCTGGCTTCATCCTTGTGAAATGTTTCATAAATACATTTATATGTATATTTGTGAAATTATCATTTTACCTGCTGGCTTCATCCTTGTGACCTAGGTTTAATAAATAATCTTACACGCCATGATATGGGACACCTTTTCCTTGATTAAAAATACAACTTAACTTGTAGAAACTCTTGACCGAACCTCTGAGGTTAAGTAAACAGAAAGTTTATAAATGTATTTTCAAAAGCTGTATGTCAATACGTAGGCTAGTGTCATGATTAAACACAATATATGATCTCAGGGCTGTAAAGAGCATTTATTATTTGTCACTTCTGTCAAATTTATATGAAGAAATTTGAAATACCTGTGTAAATTTCTCAAAGTCTAAAATCCATGGTTTGCTTTCTGTGAACACACGTTGGTGTGTTCGTAAATGATCTTGTCGGTTCTTGTCCAGATGGTGTCTTCCAGCAACTAGAATGTCCAGGTAGGTTCAACATAGTTGAATGCAAGAGACAAGAACAAAGCTCAACCCACTTTCAGAACAGCTTTAATTCAAGTGCAAGTGTATTGCACCGCAAACCGTCTATCCTCTTAATAAATTAAATGACTAATTTCTGAAGGGTTCCGACCCGAAACATCATCTATAAATGTTCTCCAGAGATGCTGTCTGACCCGTTGGGTTACTCCAGCGCTTTGTGTCCTTTTTTAAACTAATTTGATGTTAATTAGAATGAATTGTGCCACAAGAGACTACAGATGCTGGTTTACCAAAAGACACAAGGCGCTGGAGTAACTCAGCAGGTCAGGCGGTATCTCTAGAGAACATGAATAGGTGATGTTTTGGTTCTGTAGAAGGGTCTTGACCTGAAACGTCACCTATCCATATTCTCTAGAGATGCTAACACTGAGTTACTCCAGCACCTTTGTGTCTATTTTAGAATGAATTGTGTCTTTGGGATGATTTCTACTAGGCCAGGACAAATAAAGCAAGGCTCTTTAAAGCTTGGATGGAGAAAATTGGAGGAGTGCATGTATAAAACATTTAAACCTCCCCCACAGACCCTGGCCATCTACCTGAAGTTTACTGCTGTGTCTTTGATGGTCCCATGGGTTTGCTTGTCCCAATGCCACCAGGCCCTGGAACGCTGGTCCAGCCGGAACCAGCAGATCCGTTCCTATAGCCGACTCCTGAGGCTGACTTTGCGAGCCGGTATTTCAATCCCATGGCGGCCTGTTCTGGTACCGTTGGACTCCTCTCGGACGCTGTGACCTCTGTTGGTCAGGCAAAACGGGTAATCCAAAAAAGGCTCTGGAAGCAAGGGTGCTGGAAAATCGGTGGTGGACTTATATATAAAATTATGAGGCATAGATAGGGTAGACAGAAGTCAGAACATTGTCTACGGTCTGAAGAAGGGTTGGATAAAACAATGGAAACGTCTGCCATAGGATATAAACCAAGATCATCCAGGTGACCTGAATGCTTAGGATACTGTCTAAGAGGCTGTTGAATACTTGTTACTCACAGCTGATCTATCTGAACAAGTAAAGTGTAAGTGAGAGATGAATAGTGGCATAAAAAATGAAAACAATGCTATAATCGTGAAATGCAGAGGATAAAAGTTGCTGGAAATCTGGGAATAAGAATGTTGAAAATACTCATTGGATCAAGCAGCACCTGTGGAGAAAGACCTGAGTTAATGTTACAGGTGGATGATTCCAAGCAGTCTGGTCAGTTCCGATACAAGTAAGAAAAGCTGGTTATCTGAAATTATTGAATATAATATTGAGTTCCAAGGACTACAACATGCTTGGGAATAAAATGTTCTTGAGCTTACATTAGACTTTATAGTAGGGCAAAGGCAGTGTTCATAATAGATGTGGAAAAGAGAATAAAAATCACAGCCAACTGGAAGCCAGACCACTTTTGTAAACTGAATGGAGGCGTTCTTCAAAATGGTCTCCAAAGCTACTTTTATATCCTCCAATGTAGAGGGGTCCACATCATGAGCACCATATACAAAACACAAAATTGGAGGACGTGCAAGTGGTCAGGTCTGGTCAGGAACCCTTTGGCCTCAACACTGCTTCAGCTGGAAGTATTTTTGGAATCTCCGGATGGTGGGTAGGGGCAAGGTTTGCATCACCTGCAATTGCAAGAGAAAGTGCTGTGTGAGGGGAATTGATTGGTGGAGATGGAAGAATGACTCAAGAAGTCAAGAGAATGGCTCCTTTGGGATGTTGTCAGGGGAAGGGAAAATGTTTGCTGGTGGAATCTCTCAAAAGGTTGTGAAGTTTAAAGAGGATAATCTGTTGAACGTGGAGGCTGGCAGACTGTAAGATCTTGGATCCTATTCTGACTGGGAGGAGAGGGGATGAGAGCAGTAGGGAGGGATACAGACCAAAAGCATTGGGAGATCTTCTACTACGGAACATCTGGCCTTGAATCCTAAGGTGATGCAGGATCAGAGGAGAAATTTCCATATTCAGGATACCTCCGCAAGGGTGGAATGGATGCTTGGAATCCAGCAACAGACTCAATTACTTCTGTTTCACCATCTCGATGCATGAAGATCTATCTGGAATCACTAATACAAGTCAGCATGATCTGCCCTAATTCTGCCCTCGTTTATCAACGACCAATATTTCTGGTTCACAAACCCGTCTTCCAATTAGGATTACCACTAGAAAAGCAGTCTTCCAGAATAAATATATATATATCAGTACAAAGTGGCCATGTGCCTATTTGTAACAGTAGCTTGTTTAATACTAAATTAAGGTACTCGTGGCAAAGACACATATCTTACAGAAAATTCTAATAGAGCAAACCTTTCATTAACCTTGATGTTTGACACCAAGCCACTGATATTTCTTTCATTGCAGACAGGAAATCGTATTTGGTGCCAGATGTGGATTTGCCATTCTGGTTTACAGCTTTAAGTTGAACTCTAGGAAAAGTAGAGTTCCTAAAGCTAAAGGAAGAACGTTAATCGGACGATAAATAATTCTAATAACATGGTGAAAGATGCTAATACACAGCATCAAACAAATACAGCAGTATTTCTTATGAGTAGGAAGAAACTGCGGATGCTGTTTTTCACTGAAGATAGACACAGAATGGTGGAGTAACTCCGCCGGTCAGGCAGCATCTCTGGAGAAAAGGAAAAGGTGATGTTTCGGGTCGACCCTTCTTCAGACTTCAGTATTTCTCACAAGACAGCTCCTGAACTGAACATCCCTAAAATCACAATAACTATAAGTGCCATGACAATTTCCAGATCATACCTAGGTATTTTAATCAAAAAAAGATAAGATTCATACAAATTTAAATTTCTGGAAATTTAACCATCTTCAGGAAACCTTTCCTACTTACATTATATTTCTCCTAACGACCTGCTGATATGTAGCAGAATCATGTTTGTTTGTTGCCCTGTACATAACACAGTTTAAAAATATTCCTTCTTGCTTTCGATCTCTTGTTTATCCCATTCCTCCATCACTGTTTGTAGCTACGCAAAGCTTTGAAATTACTGAAGAAGGGTCCCGACCTGAAATGTCGCCTATCCATGTTAATAGAAAATAGAAACATAGAAAATAGGTGCAGGAGGGGGCCATTTGGCCCTTCGAGCCAGCACTGCTATTCATTGTGATCATGGCTGATCATCCACAATCAGTAACCTGGTCCTGCCTTCTCCCCATATCCCTTGATTCCACTAGCCCCTAGAGCTCTATCTAACTCTCTTTTAAATTCATCCAGTGAATTGACCTCCACTGCTTTCTGTGGCAGAGAATTCCACAAATTCACAACTCTCTGGGTGAAAAAGTTTCTTCTCACCTCAGTTTTAAATGGCCTCCCCTTTATTCTTAAACCGTGGCCCCTGGTTCTGGACTCCCCCAACAATGGGAGCATTTTTCCTGCATCTAGCTTGTCCAGTCCTTTTATAATTTTATACGTCTCTATAAGATCCCCTCTCATCCTTCTAAACTCCAGTGAATACAAACCCAGTCTTTCTAATCTTTCCTCATACAACAGTCCCGCCATCCCGGGGATTAACCTCGTGAACCTACGCTGCACTGCCTCAATAGCAAGGATGTCCTTCCTCAAATTAGGAGACCAAAACTGCACACAATACTCTAGATGTGGTCTCACCAGGGCTCTATACAACTGCAGAAGGACCTCTTTACTCCTATACTCAAATCCTCTCGTTATGAAAGCCAAAATGCTATTAGCTTTCAGAGATTCTCCTGAGATGCTGCCTAACCCCCAGAGTTACACCAGCACTTTGTGGCATGTGGAGATGACCTTTTTCTTCTCACTCTGAATCTGCTGATTTTTATGGTGCAGGAGGGGGCTCCTAACAATGATAGGTATGTTTTACAGCTGTTTTTGTTTTCCATGAGTTCTTTTGCCAAACCCATCTCTTCCACTGGGATTTGCTTTTAAAAATCGACTATTCTGATCAAACCTTTGTTTATATATCTTGATATTTTGTGACTTGGAGGCAAAATTTTATAACTCCAGAATTCACTTGGTTGGGTATGAACTCTTGGATTCTCACCAGGATAGACCCAACAGGAGCTAGGAGCCCATTAATTTAATATAGATGGGATGAAGAATACATGGATAGGACAGGTTTGGAGGGATATGGACCAAATGCTGGCAGGTGGGACCAGTGTAGCTGGGACACATTGGCAGGTGTGGGCTGAAGGGCCTGATTCCACACTGTATCACTCTATGACTCTAAGAAAGGTACAAATAAGTTATTTGTTTCTAACCATTTGTGTTTGTTTTAATGCTTTAATTGCTTACGTGATTTTACAATATTTTAATTATAATTATTTTAAAATATTTCAGAATATGAGGGCCATTCATAAGCAATGAAAGCAACACTGGTTGTGGTAATGGATGATGATCACACAAACCAACCTCCCTTGTATTGATGTGTAGGAAAGAACTGCAGATGCTGGTTTAAATCAAAGATAGACACAAAATGCTGGAGTAACTCAGCGGGACATGCAGCATCTCTGGAGAGAAAGAATGGGTGATGTTTTGGGTCGAGACTCTTCTTCAGACTGATCAGTCTGAAGAGGGGTCGAGACCCGAAATGTCACCCATTCTTTCTCTCCAGAGATGCTGCCTTCCCGCTGAATTACTCCAGCATTATATGTCTGTCTCCCTTCCTTTGACTCCATTTATACCTCATGCTGCCTCGGCAAAGCCAGCAGCATAATCAAGGACGGGTCGCACCCTGGCCACTCATTCTTCTCCCCTCTCCCATCAGGCACAAGGTATAAAAGTGTGAAAATGCCAACTGCCAGATTCAGGGACAGTTTCTTCCCAGCTGTTATCAGGCAACTGAATCACCCTACCACAAACAGAGAGCAGTGTTGAACTACTATCCACCTCTTTGATGACCCTTGGACTATTCTCTGCTGCTTTACCTTGCACTAAACGATATTCCCTTATCATACATCTATACACTGTAGATGGATCGATTGTAATCATGTATTATCTTTCTGCCGACTGGTTAGCATGCAACAAAACCTTTTCACTGTACCTCGGTACACATGACAATAAAATAAACTAAACGGAACCTGCCTGCGAAAAATTGGGAGAAGGATTTTGTGTACAGATTTTGATCTACCCTCGCCACCCACTTGCATCCTTTGAAGTCCATAGAGCATTGTGGAGTGACTCTTGAGATTTGTTTTAAATGCTTTTTCAACAACCTAGCAGATACATCATATGCAGGGAGCAACAACATATTATTAGCAGGTACAGTCACAATGTTTAAGAAGCATTTAGGCAGGTACATGGATAGGATAGGTTTAGAGGGATATGGGCCAAGCAGATGAGGCTAGTGTAGATGGGACATGTTGGTTGGCGTGGGCAAGTTGGGCCAAAGGGTCTGTTCACATGCTGTATGACTCTATAACTTATAGAGTGGCACAGCGACCAGCGGTAGAATTGCTGCCTTACAGCATTAGAGTCTGGGGTTTGATCCAGACCACGGGCGCTGTACGGAGTTTGTATATTCTCCCTGTGATTGCGTGGGTTTTCTCCGGGTGTTCCAGTTTCCTCCCACACTCCAAAGATGGCAGGTTTGTAGGTTAATTAGCTTCTGTAAATTGTCCCTAGTGTTAGGATAGAACTAGTGTGCAGGTGATTTTTGGTCAGTGCAAACTCGGTGGTCTGAAAGGCTTGTGTCCACACTGTATCTCTAAAACTAAAAAAAACAAAATTAAACTTGAATAATATACAACTATTTAATACTTACCTTCCAATTCAAAAGAAGCTAACCTATCTTTTCATAAAACGACACATTTAAATGCAATAGAAAATCTAACGCAGTCTCAGGGTGAGAAAATCGCAATTATCTTTTTGAAAGAAACTCACCAGATCAGAGACGCAGTACCTAATGTTTCCACTAGGAAGAGCCAATTACTTGAATCACAGAGGGCAAAGAAACAAAGAATACTTTGCAGATCCCTGGGATCCTGGGCAATTTTAAAACTTAGTATCCAGGGCAGGTTGTACAGTACATCTATCCTGGAATACATTGTTTTAATTCCCAAGACCTCTCACGTGTTACACAATTTACCTTTTGAGAAAGCACCCCACCATCTAATGGGTAAAAGCATCGCAAGGTATAATCTTGATACATCTGAATTAAGATAGTCACAAAAAACTGGAGTAAATCAGCGGGTCAGTCAGCATCTTAGGAGAAAAGGAATAGGTGACATTTTGGGTCGAGACTCTTCTTCAGACTGGGAGTCAGGGGAGAGGGAAACGATAGATATGAAAAGATTCATAGAAAAAAAATGAATGAACGGTATGACATAAGGACAAATCAAAACCAGCAACGATGATCAATGAAAGGTGGAGCCCACAATGGTCTATTGTTGGCTGTAGAGAAGGTGATAACAAGTGATACAAAACAGTGAAACTCAGCAGGATGACAATAAATCTAGGACCACAACTAGGGTGGGGGAGGGATGGAGAGAGAGGAGATGCAAGGGTTACATGAAGTATGAGAAATCAATATTCATACTGCTGGGCTGTAAGCTTCCCAGGTGTTCTTCCAATTTGTGTTTGGCCTCACTCTGACAGTGAAGGAGGCCCACTATCAATTAAGAGTTTCAGATTCAGTTTATTTTCATTAAGGAAGACCATTAGGAGTATGACTATGAAGTGAAATGTCCAAGGCAAGATTTCCCTCCCTATTACACATTATTGCCTACATTCTGCCATTTTACAAAGATCATAAATGTTGGAATTGGTAGAACAGATCAATAAATTAAAATAGATATACAAATCACTGTAGTTATAATATTAATTAGAAATACTGACTCTAGAGATTTCTATTTTCAAATTTATTTCAACTATTTGTACAGTTGCATGATATACAGTTTGGTATTAAAAATGACAAATCATATCCAATTGCATCAAGAATTATCAAATAAGTGGAATTACAGGTTTATAAAGCATAAGTAATAATGTAAATAAAGTGTGACATGACATTGCTGCATTAAAATTTGCCGCCTGTAATCTCCCCACCTTTCAACGAAGATGTCCAGAGAGGAACAATAGTGATTCTTAACTCTGTGATCCAAGTTGTGATAACTGAAGAACACAAAAAAAATGTTAGTTAGATAATAGACGTCGACAGGCATGGTAGGAGCATTTCTAGGTATACCGATGAGTCAATGACCATCCCAATGAACGGCTATGGTTGCTGAACATCGAAAGGGGCAAGGTAAAAGACAGCAATAAGTAATTCCGCAATTGAATTGAATTGAATAAGTTTATTGGCCAATATGTACACATACAAGGAATGTGCCTTGGTGCTCCAATTAATAGAATGACCTAAAATCTATAGCTCATATGCTGAGAATGGTGGCGAATAATGGGACAACAGGCGGCAGAGTGGCACAACAGTAGAGTCGCTACCTTTCAGCGCCAGAGACCCGGGTTCAACCTGTCTATGGGTGTTGTCTGTGTGTGGAGTTTGCATGTTCTCCCTATGACTGCGTGGGTTTTCTCTGGTTGTTCTGGTTTCCTCCCACACTCTAAAGATAAGAGCAGGTTTGTAGGTTAATTGACTTTTGTAAATTGTCCCTAGTGTGTAGGATAGAAATAGTGTATGAGTGATCACTGGTCAGCGCAGACTCGGAGGGCCGAAGGGCCTGTTTCCACGCCGTATCCCCAAACAAAGTTAAATTGGGAACATTTGTATATAGGTATCTTCACTCTCAATTATAGCAGAACTTGGAACAAAAGCAAAACTTAAAGATAAACGTGATTTGAATAATATCAGCCTACCTCCAAATATATCATAAACCAGTTTCCATGCAATTCAATTTTCTTCATGTGACAATAGGAATAAAGCAGAGCAAAGGCTATGGGTTCTGGTAAACCACACAGCATTAATGCTTAAGAATTGTACATCAGACCTCCTCTCCTCAGGCAGTCCCTTGGGATCAAGAATAACTTGCTTCTACCATTTCTGAGAGTTCTGAGGTGGTTGAGGCCAGTGTGGCACCCACAGGCTCTGCAACAGGTTGAGTAGAAAATGCACTCCTTCAGCTTACAGTGAGCTACCGCCTTTTCTGCAAATTGACTCTAGATTCTCAATGTTATCCTGAGTGCTTTTTCTTCTTTTTGAGAGGTATTCCTGAGCAGGTATTTCCATAGGTCTGTGAGAATGTTACACTCACTCAAGGAGGTTTTGGGGACATCCTCGAATCTTTTCCTCTGTGCACCTGGCAGTATTTGCAGTGTCAAGGAACTGAACATAAAGGTACCATGTAAAAGGATGCAGTTCTGGAGTAACTCAGCGAGTCAGGCAGCATATCTGGAGAACATGAATACATTACATTTTGGGTCGGGATCTTTCTTTAGGATCATGTTTTGGATCAGGTCCCTTCTTTAGACCCACGTTTCACATTGGGTCTCTTCTTCAGACCGAACCTGACCTGAAATGTCGCCTATTCATGTCCTCCAGAGATGCTGCCTGACCCACTGAGTTACTTCAGCACTTTGTGACCTTTTGTGTAACCCAGCATCTGCTGTTCCTTGTTTCTACCTAAGGTATCATGTAGTCCTGAACTACTGTCTACCTCATTGGTGCCCCTCGGACTATCCTTGATCGGACTTTGCTGGCTTTACCTTGCACTAAACGTTATTCCCTCATCATGTTTCGAGACACTATAAACGGCTCGATTGCAATCATGTATTGTCTTTCTGCTGACTAGATAGCACATAACAAAAGCTTTCCACAGTATCTCAGTACACTTGACAATAAACTAAACTAATTAAGTTGTGCAAAATGATCAGCAAAACAAAGAAAACACTCCAATGGTTGAAATAATTTCTGACAATAGAAGTTTGTTCTGCTTGTAGACACCTATATTTGTGGACCTGTACAGTGTATGGGCCTGTACATCGGTGAAACCAAACTTAGACTCGGCAACCGTTTTGCTGAACACTCATACTTGGTCCGCCTAGGCCTACAGAATCTCCTAGTTACCAAGCATTTCAACTTCCCATTCTGACCTTTCTGTCCTGGACCACCTCCGCTGCCATAGCGAGGAACAACACCTCATATTTCCCTTGGGTGGCTTACAACCAAGCGGAATGAATATTGACCTCTAATTTTAAGTAACTTCTACTTACACTCTCATTCCCCCTTGCCACCTTCCTCCACCCTGGTCGTTTTATCAGTTCCACAGTTCTCCATGTTGTCTCTCTTGAGATCACACCTTCCCTGGCCAACAATGGGCTTACCAGGCACCACCCTGCCCGAGGTCATATGTGGCTGGCCTTGATTGGCCCTGGTCTTTTCTCGCCTCCAGCTCTTCAACACCCTGCCTCCTTGCCTACCCCCTACTTTCAGTCTGAAGAAGGGTTCTGACCCAAAATGTCACCCATCCTTTTTCTCCAGAGATGCTGCCCCACACACTGAGTTACTCCAGCACTTTGCATCTATCTTTGGTATAAGCCAGCATCTCCAGTTTCTTGTTTCCACAGTATACGGGCCATGTTAGGTGACACAATTTTGGCCCGTTCATCTCTGACTGAAGGTTTCCATTTCATAACAAGTGTTGGAGTTGCTTATTTTTGATTCTCTTGTTTCAGACATTGCCCAATTATCATACAACCATATTAAGTCAGGGCTACAAGATAACATCTCTACTAAGTTCCATGGAATGATCAACTAATTCCAAAAGAGAATATCTTTCACCAAGCACTTGAACAACAAATTTAACTGAGCCCAAAATGCAGAAAATAATTACTCCGGAGTGCATTTTCTGTAATCATACATTAATACAGAGAGGTTAATTTATTGACTGATAATAAATTTAGAATCAGAAATGTTTACATCCATGCTGCTTGTTCAATTAAGGAAAAAAACAGTTGCAACAAATAAAAGTACAGTACCTGTTTGAGGAACTGCCCAGCATTGAAGAGCTCACTGCAGCCATATAATACGTGTTTACCTGGTTTATTCTGAATAAAAATGAAAGAAATTGCATTTATTCTGCAATATAATACATGGGACATCTGAAATGAGGCCATGACTGAGAACCTGAGGAAAATCCCAGCTAAACTGATTGTGTGAACATAAGATATGAGTGCTTCAACAATAATACCCTTTCAATTGTATTCTTTTGACAATAAGAAATTCTTCATATCTTGCACATTATGCTAGACCATTAAATGTTCTTTCTGTACTTCTATGCATAATTAGTTGCTTTTGCCTCATATATAAAGCACACTTAATGAAGTCCATATCCCCCTAAAGATGCTATGATGTAAGTT
The DNA here is from genome assembly GCF_053455715.1 of Rhinoraja longicauda. NCBI lineage: Eukaryota > Metazoa > Chordata > Chondrichthyes > Rajiformes > Arhynchobatidae > Rhinoraja > Rhinoraja longicauda. Next base: position 25,854,843 of record NC_135962.1, on the reverse strand, counting down.
GACATTGAGATAGGGCAATGCTGGACCTCACAGATCAAATGGGTGCAGAGTTCACGTGCAATATTGAGTATCAAGGTTGTCCTATCACAAACTGCTTAAGAAATTAGATCTACATTAGTGTCATATAGCATGGAATCGGGCTCCTCAGCACAAGACTAGGCAACAATATTCTTTGGAGTGTGGAAGAATGGGGAGGAGGTAGGGGGATAATGATCACATTAACACACAGGATCCTTTATTGTTATGACGGGATAGATGATGAGATGATCCCACTAATGGGAGAATCTTAAATGAGAGGACATAATCACAAGCATTTTAATTTAAAACTGAGGCGAGTAGGAGCTTCTGGAATTCTCTATCCCAGTCAATGGCACTAGATACATTTTTGAAATATCAGGAAATTGAGGGCTATGAGCAACAGATATAAAAAAACAGATGAAGGTTGGGGCAGATTAGCCACTATCATATTGAATGTCAGAGCAGGTTTGAGGGCCTGAATTGTCTACTCCAACTCCTATTATCTTGAGATAATACATGTTCTCCACAATGCTACCTGACCCACTGAGTTAATCCAGCACTTTGTGTCCTCCTAATAGCTTATGTTGTTCTAATGTAGTTATGTTCAACTCCCTCTCGTGTTTCACCCCTCTTTTGTGTTTAGCTTTCTAAAAAAAAAAAAATCTCCAATTTGATCACTCTTCTTGTTAAATAATATATTTTATTTGTGTTCCTTTTCTTCCTCAAGATATCAACATAACATTAAAACTTGGATTTCAATATTGCTTCAATTGATGCAGTTCTTATTTCATGTTCTTATTTAACACACAAGATCCTTATTTTTATGCAGGTTTAGAATCATTTTTAAACAAGCAATTTCTCATCTTTTATTGCTTTTGCTTTATGTTTTTATTGCAAAGGAAAAAACAAACAATTTAATTGCTCAAGGCTAGTTAATTTCCCATTGATGTACCTTTGTTTTATAACCATGGTTCAAATGAACCTGGTTCTACATTTGCCTTGCCTTAAGAGCTTTTAAAATATAATCTTTCTCACACATATCATCATATATCATATCATATATATATAGCGCGGAAACAGGCCTTTTCGGCCCACCAAGTCCGTGCCGCCCAGCGATCCCTGTACATTAACACTATCCTACACCCACTAGGGACAATATTTTACATTTACCCAGCCAATTAACCTACAAACCTGTACATCTTTAGTTCTGAAAATTTTCCTTCATATCTTATTAAACCTGGATTTATCCTCGAACATTTCTGTCTGAGTGCCTTGTTTCTACGCTGCAAGATACAACTTTATGGCACAGGGCACAAAGCAAACAATAAAATCATGCTTTGAGAAGAAAAGGAAAATTATAAATGCCAGCTATAACTGCAGGATGGATGAGATGTTGAACTTTCTGAAAATCATTCATCAAGTTGGCGGCACGGGGGAGTTGCTGCCTTACAGTGCCAGTGATCAATCCCGACTACAGGTGCTGTCTATATGGAGTTTGTACGTTCTCCCTGTGATGGCATGGGTTTTCTCCGGGTGCTCCGGTTTTCTCCCACATTCCAAAGACATGTGGGTTTGTAGGTTAATTGGCTTCGGTAAAATTGTAAATTGTCCCTCGTGTATTTTGGATAGTGCTAGTGTATGGGGTGATCGCTGGTCGGTGCGGATTCGGTGGGCTGAAGGGCCTGTCCAAAGTTTAAAGTAAACTCTAAAGTTGCAAGTTCAAATCTATGATCCTCCACCAATTTCATCTTGAACCAACAATTCCATTAGGTGGTGCCAAGCACAGATTAAGCAACAGCATAATCAAGAGAAGGGAAGAAAGTAACAAATCTTTAAAATGTTCTCATTTCACTCACACTCTCATTTCACTCCTGCAATTAGGAAGTAAGATATAAGAGTCTGAATGTCCACATTCAGGAACAGCTTCTTCCCAACAACCATCAGGTTATTGAACACTATGAATTTCAACTACACTTCAAACTGCCTAGGTTGCAGTAGGGATTTTGGTCTTTGTTTTGGTTTTGCACTCTATTGTTTTTTTTAATTTATTGAACTTCTTGTTTATTTTTGTTCGTTTATTATATCATCTATTGAGTAGCACCTACAAATCTGTTGTGCTACTGCTACATGTAAGGAGTTAATTGCTCTGTTTGGAACATGTGACAATAAAACATTCTTGACTCTTGAATCTCTTGATTTATTATCTGATCCTTAACACCCTTACGAAGGGTGATGAGCTATTATCTTGATTTGGTCTCACTCCTCTGGTGAAGGTAGACCCACAATGTTGTGGAGGGAGGAATTGATCTTAAACTCAGCAATGATGATAGAAAGTTGACGCATTTCCAACTCAGGACTATGATTAAAACAATGATGGGTACTATGGGTGAGTAATTCCCATTTACGAACTCAACTGTCTTTCCTGTATTTAGTTTTCAAGTTACTATTATGGGATAAACAGCTCCACTAATTCCCAAGTTTATTTTACTTTACTTATCAATAAGCAGCTATAAGTTTACTTTTCCAGTTAAGTGGAACTTTAACTGCCCATGATTTTGTTGAGGACCGTTAGCATAGAAAAGATAATGGCCCTCCCTTCGTGAAAAATCCTTAAGTATTTCATATTAAATATTGTCTTACCTTTGTGTAGTCAACAAGGTTTTGATATTCAATATAATTTCCACCACCAACAATAAACACAATGGCCTAGAAAATAAACACAATGTAATTCTCTCTTGGGCTTTAACACAGCACTTATTTAACTGTTAGTCCCTTTTATCCTACAAACAGTTTAAAACTGATTGCTAAAGGTTATGTGAAGATCAAGATGAATATGAAGAGAAACCAGCTAATACAATAATAAAAAACAAGAAAGGAAAGACACATCGAGGGTGAAGACAAGGGAGGTGAGGCTGCCCTGCTGAAGGGTCTTTGACCTGAAACATTAACTGTTTGTTTTCCCACAGATGTGGCCTGACCTGCGGATTTTGTTGTTTTAAATTTCCAGCATTTGCAGTATTATTTTAATTTTCAATTACTTGCTGAATTCATTGCTGCAGCACACAAAAATGCTTTTCACTGTACCTCAGTACATGTGATAATAAACTAAACTATTTTCTCTTCCAGGAATGATTAACCTGGAGTTCTACTCTGCTGCCTGACAGGATTCCATCTGTCTCTCTTGCCTCGTTCACCACCAGTGGTATCTTTCACTTCTTGTGGTTATTAAGGCATTGACCAAAACAGTTCTGCCAAACCTGAAAGGTTAACTTTGATTTGATTTGAGTATTTCCAGCATTTTCTGTTTTTAGAACGTGTGAAGGTACAGCACAGGAACAGTCCCTTCGGCCCACAATGTCTGCGCCAAACATGATACTAAAATGAACCAATCTCATCTGCCTGCACATGATCCATATACCTAATTCTCTGCATATCCACAAGGCTGCATGTTCTCACCATCTTCTGTATTAAAGAAAAAGCTTGCCCCGCACATATCCTTTAAACTTTGCCCCTTTCACTTTAAAGCTCTCTCCTCTAGTCTTTGACATTTCCACCCTTGCAAAATGATCTGACTGTACCTATGCCTCTCATAATTTTATACTGTATACTTCTATCTGATCTCCCATCAACCTCTGGTTTATTTTAAACTAATTCAATTATTTCTATTGCTTAAATATAACATATGAAAACCATTTTGGAGTACCACACAATTAGCAACAACTATCCCCAATTGCTTTGATGTAGTTACATGATAAAACTAGATAACATCTGTGCAAACTTGGAAATATATTTGATTATAGAATCCTTATGGTATTAGTTCTATAATGGTGAGTTATTTTCTCCACTGTTTTTCTTAAAGATTAGCACTGTGGCACAGCAGTAGAGTTGCTGTCTTACAGTGCCAGAGATCCAGGTTCCATCCTCACTACGGTGCTTTCTGTACGGAGTTTGTACGTTCTCCCTGTGACAGAGTGGGGTTTCTCCGGCTGCTCAGGTTTTCTCCCACAATACAAAGACGTATACGTTTGTAGGTTAATTGGCTTCAGTAAGTTGTAAATTTGTTCCTAGTGTGTAGGATAGTGCCAGTGCCCGGGGTGATCGCTGGTTGACGTGGATCGGTGGGCTGAGGGGCCCGTTTCTGCACTGTTTCTCCAAAGTCATCTAATGAAAAATCATTACGAAAGCACTTTGCATGACAGGCAAACGTATTCTGGTTTGAATGATCAGAATTGGAATGGGATCAGAATTGGAGTGGAAAGTGTTTATTATCTTTTAAAGTTGCAATTTTGGTTATTGTGAAATAGATAAACAGCTATTATTTCCTCTTGAAATGTTTGTTAAATTCGCCCACCCAATGTTTTCCCTTCTGATTCTTGCCGAGTCCTTGGGATGCTCATGGCTGTCTCCAAAAGGTCGATTTTAGGGTAATTACGGTAAACGGGGCCTGTTGACAGGCAATGCGACCAGCAAGATTAATGTAGATCTGTTTTTAATCAACGTTTATACACAGGAACATGATCAGAAGATAAGTGGACCACCACCAACAGCTGCACCACACTGATTTGTCCCCTTCCTCACTCATAGATGTTAAGGTCAATAGCAGACTTTTAAAACTCCCCACAGACCTCTGTGGGCTTGACACAGATTTAAAGCTGGGAGATTTTGATCTTGTGCTTTGGCAAACAGTGCTTTTAGCTATGAGGCCACTTGGGAATTTTTAATGTTAATTTTAATTAAAAAATTTCATTAAAAAATAAAACAAATTTGATGGGACTATTACTTTAGTTTAGAGACACAGCATGGAAAGAAGCCCTATGACCCACCAAATCCACGCTGACCATCGATCACCTGTTCACACTAGTTCTACATTGCCCCACTTTCTCATCTACTCGCTACAAACTGGGAGCAATTTACAAATGCCAGTTATCCTACAAAATGCATGTCTTCAGGACATGCAAGGAAACTGGAGCACCTGGAAAAACCCCTACATGGTCACATGGAGAACGTGCAAACTTCACACAGACAGCATCCAAGGTTGGAATCGAACTGGGGTCTCAGGTGCTGTGAGGTAGCAGCTCAACTAGCAGCGCCACAGTGTCACTTTACTTGACATCTTAATCAGGCTCTTTTTTGCTTTAAACCTTGTGCTTTATCATGGCAATATAATTAAAAGTGGTACCAGGGTAAACTGCACTCAAACTAATTGTAGCAGGTGAACTCAGATAACACATGAATCTCTGTATGATAATAATCTCTGAATTAATAATTGCAGATTAGGACAATGGGTGTAAATAACTATTCAGTATGTAACAACAGAGTTTTATCTCCCTGGCTACGTAAAGCTACAAAGGATTTTTATCTCAAACACAATTCTAAAGCTTTCTTTAGTTGAAAAACCCCCCAAATACACAATGTAAAATGCAACAATTAAATTTGATTAGATTTGATAGTGAGCTAAAACACAAATTTAGTTCACTGAAAAAAGGTGCAAGATTGTTTATATAATGGTTTCTGAATTATTAGCAACCAATCACATTGTGTAACCTTATAGATTTTAATTGTAAGACAAAGGTGGCAAAGTGATGCAGCGGTAGAGTTTCTGTCTTACAGCGCCAGAGACCCAGGTTCAATCCTGACTACGGGTGCTGTCTGTACGGAGTTAGTATGTTCTCCCTGTGACTGCCGGGTTTTCTCCGAGTGCTCTGATTTCCTCCCACATCCCAAAGACGTGCATGCTTGTAGGTTGTAGGTTAATTGCCTTCTGTAAAATTGTCCCTAGGATTTAGGATAGATCTAGTGTCTGGGTGATCGTTGGTCGTCATTGACTCCTTGGGGTGGGAGGGGGGTAAAGGGCCTGTTTCCACGCAGTATCTCTAATCTAAACTAAACAAAGGATAAATGCATCATAATTTTCAAGATATCATCAAAAAAAGGACAAAGGAGCAACTTTAAGATATAATGACTTATTACGCTTAGAACGCAAGTATTATGTTATGATTCTCCTAGCAAATCAAAACTCTGGTATGGGGCTATCCGATAGGGTTTGCATAACAATTGGAAAAGTAGTTGGTTTTTACAACGGATGCAACTAAGCTAACAGGCCTTAGTAGGTTTCGAACTTCATTCTGTATTCCAGACCAGCTGGAGGCCAGTGGGAAGAGCAGGTGACTGTTCACTATCATTAGATTCACTGTTGATCCTAACAGCATTCAAGTGTTGAGGGGATGCTCTGGACTCCAATGGAACTCGTGACTGATGATAAGCAATAGTTAGGGTGAATGGGGTGATAGGGTTAATATACAGAGTCTCTTATCCAGAGTAGGGGAATCAAGAACCAGGGCACCTTGGTTTAAGGTGTAAGGGAATAAGAACCTAAGGGGCAATCTTTTGAACAGAGGGTGGTGGGTATATGGAACGAGCTGCAAGGAGGTAGTAATTGATGCAGGTAAATAAAACAAGATTCAAAAGACATTTAGGCAGGTATATGGATAGGAAAGGTTAAGAGGGATATCGGGCAAATGCGGGCATGTCAGACTAGTGTAGATGGGGCATCTTGGACGGCATGGGCTATTTAAGCCAGAGGGCCTGTTTCCGTACTACATGACTCTATGCTTCTCTAAATGCTCCAGCTATTTCATTTTAATTATTTAGAGGGATTTTAAAAATGTAAGAATTTTGAATCTTTAGAGATACAGGGTGGAAACAGGCTCTTTGGTCCACTGAGTCTATGCCCCATTCACTAGTAATACCCTACATACTAGAGACAATTTTATCAAAGCCATTAACCTACAAACATGTGCATCTTTGCAGTGTGGCAGGAAACCGGAGCACCCGGAGAAAACCTATGCGGACAGAGGGAGAATGTGCAAACGCCGTACAGACAGCACCCGTACTCAGGATTGAACCCGGGTCTCTGGCGCTGTATACTCGCCCACTATACTCACCCACTAATAAAAACATCCTTTCCACATCCACTCTACCCAGGCCTTTCACTATTCAGTAACCTTCAATGAGGTCTCCCCTCATCCTTCTAATCTCCAGCGAGTAGAGTCCCAGTGCTGTCAAACGCTTATCATATGTTAGCATACTCACTGTTAGCAGCTGTTCAACAGCTACGCCACTGTGAACAGTTTTTAATGTTTCTAATTATCAGAGATATTTTCAGACAGTTTCTGTCTGGGTGTTCACGGACTGGGCTTGGGGAAACATTGCCTTGACAGCTGTGTGGAGGGTCCAACCTTCTTTGTCATCAAAAAAAAGTAGGCGAGCATGCATCATGGACAACCAATCTAAGCAATGGCTCACGATAAGGATGGTCCAACCTTGTATTTTAACTTTGGTCTGTTCAGGGTTATTGTCCTGTGACGTACACCATTACGAGACTGTAAGAGGGTGCAAGGTTGCTGCTGATGAATCTCTGTCAATTCATCAACAGACCAGAGGTAAAGGACCAGTCAATGGAGATCATCCGTCAGTTCCAACTAATGGTTCAGTTTTGGTCAGCATTGTGCAAAGGATCGAACTCTACCCATTGGGAACTACATAGAATACTCAAGTTTAGTTTTAAAACTAAATTTCTGATTAGTTTTCTGATTAGAGGGTTGGAAACACAAGCTCGTTCTTTCCATTAAGTCCATCTTTAGTTTTCACTGTCCTAAGAGTGATAAACTATATTGTGGCTCGCAGCTATTTTGAAGCAATTACATCACTGACCATTTATGCACTTTCTCCACTGCTTTCTTTGGCTTGAGATGATTCAAAGAGTAAAAGAATTTTCAAGTGTTGAAAGCTCCTTGCAGCTCTTATGGATGTCTTACATGTCCCAACTGAGCAAATATTACAGGAAATGCATTATTTCATTCTATGAACTGTTTTTGTTCTGGTGTTCCAAAGTGCAATAGATTTCATCATGTTCAGCTTTTGAACCACCATATTAATCATATTTGTCATAAAATAGATAAACATTAATGTATGGATGGGATTTTATAATGGACACAGGTTCAGCAAAATTTAAAAGGTTTTACATTTGCACAGATATTCAAATTCAAAATAGTTACCTAAAACAAAGTAGGAAATTTAGCAGAAATTGAATAACCAGAGGGAGCAGGGAGGGGTGCCTAACGATTAGATCATGTAAAATTCAAAAGGGTTATTGATATATGAACTGTAAGTGACTGAAGTTATCATTTTGGCGCCAATATTATTGTGCAACTACTTGATGACATGAATTTTTAAGCCTACAGTCTTGTTACAAATACACTAAAGTCAAATCCCTTCTCCAGATAATTAAGGATGGAAGGTTGAATTAGTTGGGTTGCTGGAAGTGATTCTAATCTACTCTACTTATTCATGACCTTCTTACAATACAGTGGGCATAGAACAGAAAAATGACTGCAGAAACAGGAAGAAAATTGATTACTGGAGAATGTACAATGGATGGAATTAAAAAGTTTTCAAAGCATTTGGACACAGGTGTTAAATTTCTGCAATTTCTTTGGTGTAAGAAACATTTTGCAAATTGTCCTTCGTGTGTATGATAGAACTAGTGTACGGGTGATTGCTGGTCGGTGTGGACTTGATGGGCAGAATGATGGGTTTCCACACTGTTTCTCTAAACTAAACTAAGCCATTGTGAATTGGGAGTGCATTTAAAAAAGGCACCTAAACTTTCACTAACCGAAACTTTAAAAACTCAGATATACTTTGTTGCCTTCTGGTGATCTAAAAAAAATGGCATGGCCTTCCTAAGCTACAAATCAAAGGTGCAGGAAAATACTGCCTGATCAGATGCTCAAAACAATTTGCAGCAAATTGTCCCCATCAAACACATAGGTATAGAAACTGGGACAAATGTTGGCTTAATTTCTGTTTACAGTGCTCCAGGATATCTGCTATAGAAAATTAGAGGATACTTCCGATGTAAAGTCTCCAAATGTTGACACCTATACAATTTGGTGATACATCCACAGACTGAAGCATGAAGTTCCAATGAAACCTTAATCAATAATAAGTATCAGAACAAAATGAAAATAAACTGGGGTGCTTTGGAACATTTAGGCAATATATAATATGAGCAAAAATGTATGGGACTTGTGTTCCATTAATGCACATGTACATATCCCAACTATATTTCATTGCAGCTATAAAACAAATGTCATTTTTCTAAATTCATTAGATACGACTTTCTACTTGTGTATCTAAATTTAGTATTTTCAATGAGGTCCCAGTAGCTTACTAATTGTAACCATCCTGACAGATAGCCACTATTCTTATGTCAGAACTCATTACGACAGTTTGTGAAAGTAGTCTAGCGTTTGCAAATTATGAGAGTAACATACTAACCTCTTGGAATGGATTTTTGTTTCTTGGAACAGAGCTGCAAAGAAAGGCAAACAAAGTTATAGACTGAAGCTAGAAAGCTGATGGTGCTACCAATCCATCAATGGAAAATTAATGCACTGAAGATATATTCTTGTAAGAAAAAAATAACATATTAAAAAGAAACTTTACCTATATTTTTAACAGTCAGTTTTTTTTGTGTCCAATAACTGGCAAGCAAGCATAAACAAGGAGAAATGGGTGAAAACCCAGGTAGGTTACAGGGAAGAGAGGGGGGGGGGGGGGGGGGGGAAGGGGGAGCGTTTGTAAATTATTTACCTAGAATTTGATATAATCCCATTTACCCATGTTTGGCCCCTGTCCTCAATAATATATTCCTTTATTCGTTCCACACCGGGGAAATTTACAACCTTTCCTATCTTCCTATCAGTCCAAATTTCTTTTGAAAGTTGGTATTATACCTGCCTCAACTACTTCCTTTGGCAGTTCGTGCCATGTACCCACCATCTACTGTGTGAAACAGATGCCCCTCAAGTTCCTATTAAATCTTTCTCCGCTCACCTTAAACCTATGGCCTCTTGATTTCACTACCCTGGGAAAAAGACACCATGCATTCACCCTAAGTATTTCCCTCATGAGCTTATACACCTCTATAGGATTACCCTGCAGCCTCCGGTGCTCCAAGGAATAGAATTCTAGCCTGCCCCTCTCCCTACAGCTTAGGCCTGCAAATCCTGGCAACAAACTTCTCAGCACTTTTTCCAGCTTAATTGCATCTTTCCTTTGGCAGGTTCAGCTAAACTGAACACAATTCTCCAAGTGCAGCCCCACCAGCGTCTTGTGCAAGTGTAACGTAATGTCCCAACTTCTATATCCAATTCCTTGACTGATGAAGGCCAAAGGTGCCAAAAATTTTCTTCATCACTCTCTCTACCTGCAACGCTACTTTCAAGGAGCTATGAACTTGTACTCCTAATCATTTTGCTCGACAACAATTCCCAATCTAATGTTTTGAAGTGACATGACATGCATAACTTTTCATGATTTTGAAAAGTTTAGACAGTCTGAGTATTGTCCAAAAACAAGTTCAAACGCACTTCAAAAGTTAGTTTGATAAATGATACTGTAATTCAACACTTGGCTTTCCAAATCCACTTGTTCTTGTGTATATTGAGTAATGAAAAAAATGATGCTTATAACCTGTTCCAGAGTTAACATTGTAAATGCACAATTCATATTGAAACTGATTTGCCAGTGAACAAAATAATGCAATTGCACTATAACTGACATGTTTTGAAGATTAATAATGTATTAAACTTATTTAGCATAATCTGCCCTTTGTATGCTCCAATTGCAGAACTCTTGCAGAATGATTGATTTCATTTATTAAAATATTTCAACCACAATGATCTAAATTTAAACATGCAATAACGGCGTATTTGCAAATCTGCTACCTCTGCTGCTTTTTAATTCTCATAGTGCTAATAATTTAGATGCTTTTTTGGTGCCAAGTTATATTTTTGACGCGTGAAATTTGCTTAAATATTTTAACCTGCACTTTATTAAAAGTGATTTATACACATTAGTTATAATAGATCTTTGTGGACCACAGGCTTTAATCCACATTTTTTCCCCCCTAAACATATTTAACAAGACCCTCAGCAAGACTTGCCTGGATCGGGAGCTGCTCAAGTACACTGAGCACGTGGATTGGACTTTGGGCTTTTGTAAATGGTGCCAAAATATGGCAACTCGTGTATGTGTGAGCTATGCGGGAAAAAAAATCACTGTGCAGTGTGTATATGACAGGAAAGAACCATTGAACATCCTCTGAGCTTGTTCTACATGTCTTTTGTAGGTCGTAACTCAGGATATGTTATGATCTTGTTTTAAGAGTTTTGTGGGTAGTTTTAGTGAGGTCAAAAAGGGCTATTTACTCTGGCCCATGCTGTTCCCTGCATTTCAGTCATGCAGTGATGATCACATCCATGATATCTCTGGATGGATGGAGTTCTCACTGTGAGTCAAGGAGCCGGACTTTGGTGAATAGGAGGAGAGGTTGAGGAGGGCCCTGGAGATGACCTCTCCTGTGGCAGACAGCAGGGAATCCTCTCTGGAATGCCTCCTTACTTGAAGATGGTCATGATTATAGCATCGCTGAGTTGAACTCGAATATCCACCAACTCCACCACTTGCCATCTGTGAAAGAACATATGCTTCTCATCTTGACCCCATTAATGACCTGAGAATGCACCAAGCTAGATTGCAAATAAGTCAACCTCCATTCAGGGGAATTGTCCAAGAAGAATGATATCACAGGTCTCGAGTACTTTTCTGAAATTCATATTACTGGAAGGAAGCCAAAATGGTGGATGTCAATTCTGTTGATATTGTACGTCCAGAAAGGTGTAGGAAAGAACTGCAGTTGCTGGTTTATGTAGTGTAAGAAAAGGGTCTCGAACAGTCTGAAGAAGGGTCTCGACCCGAAACGTCACCCATTCCTTCTCTCCTGAGATGCTGCCTGACCTGCTGAGTTACTCCAGCATTTTGTGAATAAATACCGCAGATGCTGGTTTAAATCAAAGGTAGACACAAAATGCTGGAGTGACTCAGCGGGACAGGCAGCATCTCTGGAGGAATGGGTAAGTTTTCAGGTCGAGACCCTTATTCTGAAGAAGGGTCTCGACCCGAAACGTCACCCATTCCTTCTCTCCAGAGATGCTGCCTGTCCTGCTCAGGTGCACACCATTACAGTTTCACCAGATAGCAAGAGTGGGAACAATGACTGATTTCTCAATTGTTATCAAGTAAATTCACAAGACACTTCTGCTGCCTCATCCAAGATGTGCTAGACTAGGAATCATTTTCAGTGGTATTCCTCTGTACTGCATCACATGATTTACACATCCGTCAATTCATTTGGGTTCCAAGAATAAAGAATTTCATGCACACTGAGAAACAAGCTTGTAATTTATTTGAATTAAGAGCTCAATGCTCTTAAGACAATGGAATTGATTGTAGACTTTAGGAGAGCTCCCCCTCCCCTCCCCCCACTCACCATCAACAACACCACAGTCACATTTGTAGAATCATTTAAGTTCCTTGGAACCATCATCTCCAGGGACCTTAAATGGGAGGCCACCATTGACTCCACAGTCAAAAAGGCCCAACAGAGGATGTACTTCCTGCGGCCGCTGAGAAAACACAACCTGTCACAGGCAATGATGGTCCAGTTTTATACTGCCATCATAGAGTTTGTCCTCACCTTCTCTATCTTGGTCTGGTTTGGCTCAGCCATCAAGCATGATATCCGGAGTCTGCAGTGCATCGTTCAATCAGCTGAGAAGGTTGTTGGCTGCAACCTTCCCCCCATCGACGAACTGTACACTGCAAGGGCCAGGAAGCGAGCGGGTAAGATCATCTCTGACCCCTCTCACCCTGGCCACAAACTCTTTGAAGCACTTCCCTCTGGCGACTCCGGACTGTCAAAGCCGACACAGCCAGACATAAAAACAGCATTCTTCCACAAGCAGTAGCTCTACTCAACAACCAAAAGTCTGTAGCCTCCTTTTGCTCTGGTATTTTATTTGATTCTTCACATGTTTAAATTATAATGTTTTATTCTTAATTGTTTACTGTATATCGTGTTGTTAAATGCGAGCAAAGCACCAATTCCTTGTATGTATACATACTTGGCTAATAAAATTTATTTAATTCAAAATTTATTCAATTCGAATGTAATTCCAAAGTAGTGTAATAGTGAAGATTTGCTGAAGAAGCCCATAGCATCGTGTCAGGGATTAAAATAACAGATTAAAATAGAATCAAACTTTGGAAGTGGTTTGTTGCTTGTTGTTAGTCTGGCCACAGGCTTTTCTTTAAAAAAAAGTCCTTTACAATAAGAGCAGATACTCAAGGATATTAATGTTTATATTTGTTACTGATTTTGAAAGTGACCAGAATCCTTTGAAATTACATTCTGCTAAATGGAAATAATTATTACACTGTAGCCCAATTTTCAAAACGTATTGTAAATTTCTCCTTTTGCACGATTATTTTGCAATTTTCTTTTTAAATTTCCTCTCTAGGAATCCTTTGAACTTGTAAAAATCCAACTATTTTAGTTTAGTTTATTATCTCATGTACCGAGGTACAGTGAAAAGCTTTTTTTGCGTGCTATCCATCCGGAAAGACTGTACATGATTACAATTGAGCAGTGTACAGATACAGGATAAAGGGAATAACATTCAGTTCAAGATAAAATCCAGTAAAGTCTGACTGAAGATAGTTCGAGGGTCTCCAACCCTCTTATTAAACTCTGAACACATACTCCTTAAATGTAACCTATATTGCTGCTGGAGGTACATGGTGAATTGTACGGAGCTTACCTCTCACTACCACGGAGCATTTTTGGATCAAAGTATCTGTAGTCATCGGTTTCCTATAGAAACAATGAGATACTTTTAGTTCCATTGTAGAATTTCCCAAAGCAATTTTGTAAAATGTGATTTAAATGCAATACTTCTCTTTACCTTAACTAGTAAAAGTGGACATTGTTATGATGACAAGAATAACTTGGTTTTGAAATATTCTTAACTACTTTGACTTTAGACTTTACTTTAGACTTTAGATATACAGCATGGAAACAGATCCTTTGGCCCACACATACTATTGCAATTGAGTCACCGGAATGTTATGCTGCATGAATTATTAAAACTCTATTTTTTGAGCACATCCTCTCCTTTGGTTAAAGTTAAACCTCACTACTTAAGAAACAGATATTCTTCAAAACTAAAATTGCAAAGATGCATGACATCAGCATGGAGAAAGAAAATTTATCATGTCACCAACCATGGAAAAACAATGTGCGCTCCGTTGGCATTCAGATGTTTAAATCATTCCACAGATGGTAGGACTAACAAATCAACACTAAAATAATTCATTGCATTCTCAGAAAGACCTCCTTGGCTGTATAATATGCCAAAAGTTGAAGCATTGGTCTAAAGCCTGTTCCAACCTCTTGCTTAATTCCAAAAATTCCTGATCTACCTAACTGCTGGACTTATAATAGCCAAAATGAAATATACAAAATAAGCATTAGCTACAATTCATTAAAGTACATGTTAATTCACTTTGTCTCCTATTGTTTAGATTCCCCAGAAGAGAGCGCAACGGCAATCAGTTCATAATGCTGATGATCCAAGATAGTGGACTGAGAAGACATACTTTTCATACTTCCCTGTCAGCATATGCCAGGCACTTACCATTTCCTCTGTAAGTACATTTGTCACATAGCTCTCCATAAATAGTTCCCCTCTCACCCAAAACCGATCCCCCAAATGTTCGATCTTTCTACCCTGGGGGGAGAAAATACTCTGACAATCTACCCAGACTGGGCATCATGTGAAAGGAAAGATATTGTCATGCTGGAAAGAGTGCAGAGAAGATTTACAAGGATGTTGCCAGGACTCGTGGGCCTGAGCTATAGGGAGAGGTTGAGCAGGCTAGGGCTTTATCCCTACCATATATCAAGGTATTCCTTATTCCTACCACATATCAACTCCTACCTTTGCAAGATACTGGACCAACTATACCAATTTTCCCACCGCCACAATAGATTTTAGACTGGTCCACTCCGACCAGTGTTCACCCCGTACACTAGCTCTATCTATCCTACACACTAGGGACAATTTATAATTTACAGAAGCCAATTAACCTAAAAATCTGTACGTATTTGGAACACGGGAGGAAATCGGAGCACCAATAGAAAACTGGCTGAACAGATAAACTCCATACAGAGAGCATCCGTAATCAGAATCAAACCTGGGTCTCTGGCGCTGTGAGGCAGCAACTTACCATTGAGCCACTGTTCTGCCCAGTCTTCCCACCGATGAACATTTGAGAAGTACTACCCTAATTCTGTTTCTTACTCAACCAGGCTGAACTATACCCAAATGGTAGAAACTTGCACAACCTTTGGTGGTAGTTCCACACCAAACGTCAGTTTTTCTCACTCTAAGTGCTGATGAGTGTCAGGATTTATGCACAAACTCAGACGACCCAAATTTATTGGCCAAACTGCACCAGCCATTTCCTAGTTTTGTTGCTTCCTTGAACCTTCTTGAAGTTCAGAAATGAGGCTGGATCTTGCTGATATTCACTCAAGTGTATAATAGAGGAAATTTTATTTTAGTTTAGTTTATTGTCAAGGGTCCCGAGGTACAGTGAAAAGCTCTTTGTTGTGCGCTAACCAGTCAGCAGAAAGACTATAGATGATTGTGAATATGATCCTGCTGTGATGTGGTATGTAAGCAAGCTGCGCTACAATTCTCTTGTATTCATTTTGGTCGAATGTGAACTATGATTTTCATCTGAGTACTTCAATACAATAGTAAAAATGATAAAGATATACTTTTGAATGGAATATTATGGAAGTTGCTTCACACAATTTTATAAAGGAAGTTTGATAATTTTTACACTGCACTTTCAGATGCTGGCACAATCTGATTTTAGAAAGCTCAAGCCGATAGACCTATATCAGATGAAAGTTGGCTAAAAACAAGGAACACCCTTGAGATTGTGAAATTGTACAGATTAAGTAATCTGGAAAAGCGGTGCAACAAATTGAGAGGTTAAATGCCTATGATTTTTGATAAGTACAGATATTTGTGTTATTTTATCTTGCATTTCTGAACAAGGCTAAATCGTGATATTTACTCACGGGATTTGATTTCATCTCTATTAGATTGTCCAAGATACGAGTCACTGGCAGATTCTGAAAATGGAGATTAAAATGTTATCAATTATTAGCCATGAAGATTGTCTGTGAAAAACCCATAAAATTCATTAAGGCTCTCTGATTAAGATTATATACAAAGTCTGGTATTTATACTTGAAGCATAATATTTCAACATTAAAATATAGCAATAGATACTAATCACATTGTAATTGTTCTATGTAAATATCATTCCATGTCATTGTACAGTAAGAAAGACTCAAAATGCTGGAGTAACTCAGCGGGTCAGGCAGCGTTTCTAGAGAACATGAATAGTTGATATTTCAGGTCAGGAGCCTTCTTCAGACCCGAAACATCACTTTCCCAAATTCTCCAAAGATGCTACCTAATTGCTGGTGGCACCAGCAATGGCTGCCTCGCCAACGGTCGGTCTGTCTGTCCCTTCCTTCTTTTGTTATTTGTTTGTATGTGTTAAATGTATGCTTTTAGTGTTCTTTAGCTTATTTTATGTGGGGTGTGGGGTAAACTTTTTCTAATTTCGTACCTCAACAGAGAAGCGATTTTTTCCCGTATCATATCTCTGTCCGCACTGCGGCCTCACATCAAGGAGTTGGTGACCTTTGCTGGAGGCCGACTTTGAGAGCTCCACTGCGGGAGCCTGTGGACTTAACATCACGGAGCCCGCGATCCCTTTGCCAGGGATCGACCTCTGAGGTCTACTGCAGGTGCCTGTGGACTTTAACATCGTGGAGCTTGCGGTCTCTGGACAGAAACCGACTTCGGGAACTCCAAGCTGCAAGACCTTCGACCACCCCAACGCGGGATCTTTGATTGCCTCCATGCAGAGGCTCTGATCGCCGGCTGCGGGAGCTTCAATCGCCCGACAGATGCCGACCGCGGGAGAATAAAGAGGAAGTAGATTGATCTTTATTGCCTTCCATTACACTGAGGAACTTGGGGAATCCGCTGTGGTGGATTTTTATGTTAACTTTTATGTAGTTATGTGTCTTGTTTTTGTTTAGTATGGCTGTATGGTAATTCGAATTTCACTGTACCTTAATTGGTACATGTGACAATAAACTGACCTTGACCTTGAACCCACTGAGTTACTACAGCATTTTGTGTCTTTCTTTTGGTAAACTATCATTTGCAGTTCCTTGCTGTTACATTATATACATTTATAAATATTATATACATGTTACATTGTGTACATTGGGTATGCAAGCAAAGAATTTCACTGTGCCTAGTCACATGTGACAAAGTATTCCATTCCATATGTTACTTAATTGCAGAATACTTTCATTCATTATTAACCTTGCTTCTCAAGATAAAGGCAAGATAATATTTGTTATGATCTCATTATACAAATCATGCTATATAAGCGCCAATTTGTGGGATTTTATAACAATTGTTCAAGGTCAACACAGACAACTCTCATTAGTGTTAATAGACATAAAGTGCTGGAGTAACTCAGCGGGTCAGGCAGCATCTCTGGAGAAAAAGGACAGGTGACGTTTCAAGTCGGGACCCTTCTTCAGAATGAAGGCTACCCGTCCTTTTACTGCAGTTACTCCAGCACTATGTGTCTATCTTCAGTATAAACGAGCATCTGCATTTCTTTTCTACACTTCTCATTAGTGTTAATTAATTCCATACAACCATCTACAGTACATTAAAGACCTTTGATACCTGCTTTCTGGTATCCCAATCTTATCAATGTTAAGGGTAAAATCATCACTTTACATTCACAATAACAGAGTAGAAACAAGGAACTGCAGAGTGCTGGAGTAACTCACGGGTCAGGCAGCATCTCTGGAGAACATGGGTCTAAAAGTGGGCCCTGACCCGAAACGTCACCCATCCATGTTCTCCAGAGACTCTGCCTGACCCACTGAGCACTTTGTGTCCTTTTATTCATAATAACATATCCTATATAAATTCTTCATGCGTTTATTATGCCATCCCATAGCGATGGCCCATTAGCAAATTGGATTTGCATCTCTGGGCTCCTCAACCTTCATGGTAAAGAAAGTCCTATGCACCAAACAATTCTTTCTTTGCTTCCTAAACTGCACAAATATAAATAACAGAACAAATAAAGAAAAATAACAAACAGAATATACAGCTTTAAAGTCCCACTGAATTATTTCAACAGTCTCTTGCCTCCCTCTAATCATGCCACCACAGAGGTTTATACATGGTCCTGAATCCATCAGACTATTGACTGGTCATTAATGAATGGTGTTGGCAATCTTTAAATGACATTTAGATAACAAGGCTGCAACTTCTTTTCCCAAGGTACATGGCTCAATGTTACCATATAAAGGAGCTAATTTCCTGAAGCCATTTCCAATCAATGCTCTCCAAAATCATTTTACATAATTGAAAAAACTTGGCAATATTAAAAATAAACAGACCCTCAACAAGTCAGGCAACAGCTGTGGAAAGAGAAATAGAGTTGACGTTTCAGGTTGATGAAAATGTGAGAAAAATGCTTTGGTTTTCTCATTCTTTCAGATTCTGGAAAGTCAAAGGTCTCAAACATTAAAACAGTTTCTCTCTTCGCATATGCTTCCCTGATTTGTTGAGTATCTACAGCATTTTCTGTTCTTACTTCAGATTTCCAACATTATTTTGATTTATTCAATGCAATATTATTTGTCATCATTTGTCCTCTGTCATTGACTAGGCGGCAGAAGCGAGAACAGAGGGAAAATAGCCCCAACCATCACTGTAACTAGCAGTCAGAATTCTGAGTGTGCCACTCAGCAGGGCATTTTACATAACTCATTCTCCCATCCTCAACAAATCAACAGTGTCACAATCATAGCACTTTAGACTTTAGAGATTCAGCGCGGAAACAGGCCCACCAAGTTCCCACCGACCAGTGATCACCCCGTGTACTAGCACTATCCTGCACACTAAGGACAATTTACAATTTTACTGAAACCAATTAACCAACAAACATGTACGTCTTTGGAGTAGGGGAGGAAACCGGAGCACATGGAGTAAACCCACATGCTACAGGGAGAATGTACAAACTCTGTACAGCCAGCACCCGTCATTAGGATCGAACATGGGTCTCTGGCACAGTAAGGTGGCAGCGCTACCGCTGCACCACCCAACTCATCAAACTTTGAACACTTCATCCAAAGCCATGTCAACCTTGCTGTTGCACTGTCCTAGCCCCCACCAGCAGTATAGAGATGGCAACAACAAGAGTGGTTTAGCAAAAGTGAGTGTCAATGTCAGGTTCATATATTCAAGTCGCACGGGCCCCTGGAATTCAAATTTGCCTGCATTGACTACAAAACTTGCTGATGATGATTAGTGAAAGTACTATGAGGAACCCCTCACTTAAGGATAAATACTTCTTTGCATCTCACTGCAAACATATGTCCCATGAGCTAAATCAATGCCTGGAGGGTGAAAGAAATTTTTTAAAAGTAAAGGTGCCTTTTTAAAAATTATATTTTATTTCCAAAGGAAAAAAAACCCGATGTCATTATTTCATCCTATTTTTAATGAATCTAAAACTTTCTGAATATCTACTGACAGGATTTTAATTGGATGGAGTAGTTATGAGGATGAAAATTTCTCCCTTCCTCCAAAAACCTGGACTAAATATTTCAGGCAGGTGAATAAGGAAATTTTCAACAACATCGTGAACGCTGGACATCTATGTCAGATTCCTATTCATAGACTGCAGCTCTGGTTTCAATACCATTGCCCCATCCGAGCTCATGTCCAAACTCATGGAACTTGGAGTCAGCACTCCCCTCTGCAGCAGTACCCTAGACCTCCTGACCAACAGACCAGCATCAGTGAGGATAGGTGATGAATCATCCTCTACGATAATCCTCAACACTAGTGCCCTGCCCTTCTATACACCTTATACACTCATGACTGCGCAGCCAAATCCCAATCCAACTTAATTTACAAATTCGCAGACAATGCCACCATAGTAGGCCGGATACCAAATAATGATAAGACGGAGAACAGGAAGGAGATTGAGAACCTCATAACCTAATGCCAAAACAACAACCTCTCCCTCAATGTCAGCAAGACAAAGGAGATTGTGATCGACTTAAGGAAGCGAAGCGGTACACATTGATGGATGAAAGCTTCAAGATCTTATGAATAAATATCACCAGCAATTTGTCCTGGACCAAGCATACCAAAGCTATGGCCAAATAGGCACATCGATGCCTCTACTTCTTCCTTAGAGGGCTTCAGAAGTTTGGCATATCCCCAAGAACCCTCACTAACCTACAGATGTGCCGTAGAAAGCATTTTATCAGGATGCATCTCAGCATCCAAGACCGCTAGGAATTGCAGAGAATTGTGAACATAGCCCCGATTATCACGCAAATCAACCTCTCTTCTGTTGAATCTATCTACATTTCAAGCAGTCTCGGCAAGGTAACCAACATAATCATGGACTTGTCTCACTCCCTGTCCCATCAGGCAAGAGGTGCAGAAGTTTGAAAATGCATACATCCAGATTCGGAAAGTTTCTTCCCAGCTGTTATAAGGCAAGTGAACCATCCTCTCACCAACTAGAGAGCGGTCCTGACCTCCCATCTACATAATTGAAGACCTACGAACTATCTTTAATCGGACATTACCGGACTTTTATCGTGCACTAAATCTATACCCTTAATCCTGTATCTGTGCACAATGCACAGCTTGTTTGTAATCATGTATAGCCTTTCTGCTGACTGAATAGCAGGCATCAAAAGCTTTTCATTGTACACGTGACAATAATAATAAACTAAACTCTCTTTTGATCGATACCGGATATATTCTACCTCAAATATTTAATACTTTCAAGCAGATTTATTTCCTCCAAGACTGACTTTAATTTTGCTCCTTTGTAATTACACCACCAATAAATACAGTGACAATAAAGAATCATTAAACTAAATGACAGAACACGTCCAACAATCCAAATGTTTACTCCCATTTCCAAGTTCCAATGTTTTCTTGAATATTTCTTATCTAGATAAATGATGAATACTCATTTACATCCACACTCACTAATAATTGTTTTCAGATTCCATCAGTACATTGCGCAGCATTAGACAGGACTTATGAAAAAAGCCTGAAACGCTTACAACTTCAAATCTTCTCCCTTCTCACATCATAAGAAAATAAACATTGGCTAGGTTGCTCTGTTCAATGTAGCTTTAAGTGAAAAATATCTAAAAATACTAAAAAGCCCTTTAGAACGCCACCAAAATGATCCTACTTGCTAGCTAGTATGATGGTTTTAAGTACCAATAAAAGCAAACTACTTCAACTGTTGTGCGCTGTAGATGAACATGAGGTATTTCAACTGCAAGAGTCCAATGGTGAACACAACCGCACAACTAATCTTTCCATCACTGGTCACCAGCTAAATGCTAAAAGTATTTTAAAAATTTTTATAGGTGAAAATTGTTCACTTTCAAGCTTGCCAACAATCTAAAAATCTATTATTTGAATTTGCCCCATCAATGGAAGCAATCGAGTTAAGAGATTTGCAGGTTTCATTTATTAACCTGCAATCTATAATAAACTTTAAAAAAACGTTTCCTGTCATTTCTATATATTTAAGACACTAAACTCAGAATTCAGACATGCATAAAAAGGAAAGCTGCTCTATGAAATGTTCACATGGATTCCCTTATATAACTTTATTATAAAGAAGTGCTGTAGTAAATTACAAAGATATCAGTGTTTAATGCCCCTTTGGTTTTATACTGGCAGGAGTTACTACCCTGAAATTTTCCAGTCTTAGCAGCACTGGCAAAAGGCTGCATATTTTAAGTCCAGTGAGACAATGTCTGCATTCAAAATGTGATATTACTCATAAATTTATATCATATTTTTTTTATTTATAAACAGGTGTTTTTAATTGAAATCATGATTCTATTCCTTTTCGGTAATTCATTCAATATTTGAGTCATCCTGTATTAGTCATGGACAAATTCACTAAGCAATAGATCAATGTCTTCTGAAATGAATGCCTTCAGTTTTCATCTATGTTTTCCCAAAAAGCAGTCAGCCCAGATATAACACTAATGCAGTGAGGAAAGTAATTGATTTTATAAAGATATTTTAATGGGGGGGGGTGTTATTTATTTCAAATCAAGGACAGCGTCTGATTTCCCCAACCCCTAAGCAAAGAATATATCTTCCACTACTAGCCTTGAGCTGCATTTTTGTACACAACCATGTACTGTGGTTTGCCAAGCAACCACCCACTCAACTTCCTCTCAGAGAAGATATTCAGTGCTATGGCCTAGACCCTTTTCCCCTCCTGAGTTGCTAGAATTCCAAAGGCAATCTTTATCGGGAGTTAACAAACATATGGACAACCAAATTACTCCAAGGTATTTCCGTATTTTCTTTCTTCCGATTCAGTCTTCCTCAAAACATTGAACGGTAATAACCGCACTATGCCCCAAACTGCTGATGTACAGGTATGAATTTCTAACCTTGTTTGAAAGGCAGATCAGATAGTTTTCTCCCCAACCCATTAATGAACCAAAGATGGACACAAAATGCTGGAGTAACTCATTGGCTCAGGTAGTATTTCTGAGAAAATGGATGGGTGACGTTTCGGGTTGGGATCTTTCTTCAGACCATGAATGGACGAGCCTGCCTGCTGGCTTTAAGCAATATAGTAAAGTCAGTTTGTTGCAATCAGTAAATTCAGCAGTAAAAGCAATTCCATGAACTTGTTTTAGTTGTGATTTCTCCCAGATGTTTAGGCTTGATTTAAGATTTTTTGAGATACAATTCTTTCCATCACCTTCATTTTAAGTGACCAATTCAGCCATGTCTGGTTGACGAACTTAAAAAGGAAATCTGACCATCTGATATTTTTATCTTCTCTTTCTGTGCTCACAACCGCAATTGCAAATGAGACATCAAATGATAGATTGCCAACTTGTAACTAATCAAGCCAGTTCACTGTGGCACAATTTATTGAATGCAGTTTTATGCTCTAGGAGCCCCAAATTTAAAGAAAACCCATTCATAATCATTTAATCCAATACATTGTCTGAGAAATTCGCCTGAGTTCATCCCAGTGCTTTAAGCATTTATTTTGAAATAAGCAGCCAAAATGATCATGGGAATCATACAGCATGGAAAAGGGCTCTTCGGACCAACTCATCCTTGCTGACCAAGATGTTTGCATCTAAGTTAGTCCCCTTTCCTCAGGAATTACTGCAATAAAATGATCAGTTTCAGAAATTATCCGATGCTTAACGATAAAGTTCAGTGATACAGCGTGGAAATAGGCCCACCGAATCCGTGTCAAACAATCCCCATACATTTGCACTATCCTACACACTAGGGACAATTTACAATCTTTACCGAAGACAATTATCCCACCAACTTATACGTCTTTGGAGCATGGGAGGTAACCAAAGCACCGGGGGAAAGCCCACGCAGTAACGAGGAGAATGTGCAAACTACATACAGACAGCACCCGAAATCAGGATCGAGTGCTGTATGGCAGCAACTCTACCGCAGCGCAACTGTGTCATGGACAAACCTGGGTATGTGATATTGTGAACAGTGCAGAAAAAATAATAAAATTACACTGGTAACAGAAGAACATTAAGACACGTAATCAAAGTGGGTGAATTTTGATGCTAAAATATAAAAGGATTGGATGACCCTACAAAGCCTTGGTTAAACAATACATGGAGCACTCACAACAGTTCTGGCACTATCTACAGATTGTGGAATGAGTGCAGGCTGGATGATAAGCGAATCCCAAGGGTTATGTTATGAGGAAATCAGATAAACAAGGAAGCAGTCCTTGAAAGTCAAAATTAAGGGGAGATTTGATCAGATTTTGAGGGGAAGTAATAGGTTGTGAGAGATAAATTATTCCCACTAGTCAGAGAACGTAGGCGTACAATACATAATTAGACTCAAACTTTACAGGATTGATGGTGGAGAATACTGTGACCCAGAAAAGGCAGTAGAAAAGTGGAACTCATTTTCCGTAAACAGCTGTGTGTGCCAGGCCAAATCACAAAGTGCTGGAGCAACTCAGTGAGTCAGGCAGCATCTGTGGAGGGAAACATGAGATTACATTTCGAGTTTGAGTTTGGACTCTTCTTCAGACTGATTGGAGTAGGGGGAGATCAATTGGTTCTTATGAAAGTTCATCAGAAGATTTAGACAGGTGCACGGATAGGACAGGTTTAGAAGGATATGGGCAAAACGCAGGCTGGTGGGACTAGTGTAGATGGGGCATGTTCATCCGTGTGTGCAAGTTGGGTCGAAAGGCCTGTTTCTATGCTGTATGACTCTATGCCCGTGACCTGAAACATTATCCAGTTTCTGTAACCACATATGCTGCCTGAACTGCTGAGTATTTCCAGCATTTACTGCTATTTCAGATTTTCAGCATCTGCCATTTTTGTTTCAGGTTTCAGTCATCTACAACTTTAGCTATAACTGGGGGCCAGGAAGAAAAGTTGGATGATCAGCAAATTAATGAGGATAGACGCAAGACAGCAGGAGGCAGGTCTCATGCGCATTACAAACTCAGCGAGGACAAGAGGTGAGATAGAAGGAAAAGTAGAAATGTTACAGAATGAAAGGATTTGAAGGGGACAGTAACTGAGAAACATGAATTGTTTACACCATGAATTAACATGATAGCTAGTTAGGTGGTCTCTTGTTTCTGGGAAGGAGAGACAATGGAGTAGGAGCCAGTTTTCTTGTTTAAGAGGAGCTCGGGTGCACAAGGCAGAGTTGAGAAAATAGAGATAGAAAGCAGAGATAGGCATTAAATGAAAGAATTAAAAATACTTCTGTTCTTAATTTCTGTGAACTTCGTCCAACAGTCAGATGCAGATACTGTTAATATTGGCTAAATTAAAGACATTATAAAATGGAGAATCCCTGCATTTGTCAGTATTGCTTAGTCCTTGTCAGCAGAACTTTACAGGCTTCGATTGGCGTCAGCTAGTCTAGGCTCAGGCTGATATGCAGAATGGTAAATGGTCCAGGTGTTCTCCATGTTTCCCTTAAATTGATAACTTATATAATGATTTCGCAAACTGACCCTAAATGCATCATTCCTATTAGGTCGCTGCAAATGTATTGTGAAACAATATATATAATGATTCAAGACAGTCATCCTGTTAATTGATGATTGGTCGAATTGTTGAGCCTTGGGGAAGTTGTGGGTTTCCAGGGCACATGTTTCAATTTTTGTCCTTGTTAGCTTCTCTCAAGAGCTTTCCATGCAATACAATGTATTGAGCTGTTGTATTATTGGGTTAGGGAGATGTCTGTTATGTATGAGGTTAATCGATATCTGTTATTGGGTAAGTGTAAGACAACCCCCTGTGTGGTTCGGCCCTCAGGTTCGCGGGCCATATAAAAGACGGCGATCACAAGGTTCATGGTCGATCCTCAGGAGAACTGCCGGAGTGTCTCTGTCTACGCGAGGCCTAGAGGGCTTGACTAGACAGAAGCAGGGATCAAACCCGCGGTGGGGATAGTAGGTACAGTGTATGATCTGTGACGCACTTATAATTTCACAAGAATAAACTTTAATCTTTGCAAGTGCTTGACTCAGTGTTATTACTGAAACTAGCCTGGGGGGAAGCTCAGAAACGAGCAATTATCAATACCATCATATTTACACAGATGTGAACAATGGAATAGCTTATATATTGTAATGATTATGTGAATTTGCAAGCAATGACATGTGGTTCGCATGGGTATTTAACACCATTGATATATTGCGCATAGTGGCACAGCTGGTAGAGCTATTGCCTCACAGTGACAGAGACCCAGGTTCGATCCTGATCTCAGCTGTGTAAAGTTTGCACATTCTTCCCGTGACTGCGAGGGTTTCCTCCAGGTGTTCTGGTTTCCTCCTACATCGCAAAGACGTGTGGGTTTGTTGGTTAATTGGCCTCTGTAAAATTCACTCTAGTATGTAGGGAGTGGATGCGAAAGTAGGATAACATAGAATTAGTGTGAACGGGTAATCGATGGTTGGCGTTGACTCAGTGGGCTGAAAGGCCTTTTTCTATGCTGTATCTCTAAACTCTAGACCTCCATAAATGAGTAGCATGACAGCTTTGGAACAAAACAATGTACTTGTGTTATAAAGCATTTGGACGCAAATAATAGTTACAGAAACCAAAAAGTGGAAATCTACAATTTGTTTTATGCTTTCAAGTTCAGCCAGGCAGAGTGTAAAATGTTATTTTCTTCAGTTTTTGGTTGTCATTTATTGTATAACTGCTCATTAACTCGGTTTGATTTGTAATACTCCCTCAATGGTCCAGAATATCCTGTTAGCAGCTAGCAATCTGCACTTGCCATGGACTAGATACAAACATATTTGTTTTGTGGACTCATTTGAGGAAACGTCCGACTGAAGCCATCCCAATACTCATCTGTCAAGTCTTGCAAGAACAACAGGGTCCTGTGCATAAAAACACTGGCATGCAGAAAAGCAGGAAAAAGCCCCATTCATGGAACAGCTGGAAAAAGCTTACACTTCCTGGATTTGCTGGCTGTTATCAATTCAAAAATCTGGAAGCTTTCTGCATGTCTGACATATGGATACACTCAAAAACATGACACAATAAAAAAAGTAAAACTTCATTCAAGTTTTAGAAAAAGAAACACTTAAGAACCCTCAGTAAAATCAAAATTAAAAGGGCTAAGATTTACCTTTACCCCTTGTAGGTCTTCATCTCCATTCAAATTAACGAAGATGCTGTTTGTATTCCTGAAGCAGTACACAATTAACAGGTAGTTGTGGCAACTGACCACTCTAAATGCTTGACAATTGCTACTGCTCCCTGAAAGTGGTAAGACTGTGTTAAAGAAGGCGTATGGTATGCTTGCCTTCATCGGTCGGGGCACTGAGTATGTGTCAGGAAGCAATGTTGTCGTATTATAGGACCTTATTTAGGTTGCATTTGGAGTGTTGCTTGCACTCTGGTCAGAACCTTCAGTTGCAGGAAGGATATGGCTTTGGAGAGGATACAGAGGAGGTTTACCAGAACGTTGCCTGGATTAGAAGGGATTAGCTATAAAGGGAGGTGGTCAGACTTGGATAGTTATCTTTTGAATGCTGGAGGGACCTGTAGCAGTATAGAAAATTTTGAGATAAGGTAAACGGTCAGAACTTTTTCCCCCAGGGTGGAAATTTCAAATTCTAGAGGGCATAGCTTTAAGGTGAAAGGGCAAAGTATAAAGGAGATATGAGGGGCAAGATTTTTAAACTCGGAGGGTGGTGAGTGCCTGGAATGCGTGTCAAGAGCACTGGTAGAGGCAAATACAATAGTGGCGGTTATGAGGCTTTTAGATCGGCACATGGATATGCAGGGAATGGAGGGTTATGGATCATGTGTAGGCAGATGAGATCACTTTACCTTGGCATCGTGTTCGGGCCTGTTCCCGTGCTGTACTTATCTGTGTTATGGGATTTGATGAATAACTCTTTAGCCACTTGGAGAATGTGGATGAGGAAGAGACCATAATGACTCTCACTGTGGTGGACAGCTGGGAGATCCATCTGTATTTAATGAACTTGTCTGCTGCCTTATATATAGTCATGATTATAGCATCTCAGTTTAGTTTAGCTGCAGCATGGAAACAGGCTCTTCGGCCCACTGAGTAGGCACCATCCAGCGATCACCCACACACTAGTTTTATCCTACATACTAAGGGCAATTTACAGAAGTCAATTAACCTACAATCATGCACGTTTTTGGAATGTGGGAGGAAACTGGAGCACCTGGACGGAGAAAACCTACGCAGTCACAGGGAAAATGTACAAACTCTGTTCAGACAGCACCCGTAGTCAGGATGGAATCCGGGTCTCTGGCACCATAAAGCCGCAACTCTACCACTGTACCACCTTTCTGGTGCCCCCCGTGTTAGGGATGAAAGGATCAAAGAATCAAAGGATAACAGGCATTAATTCATGGGCAACCAGCCATCAAAAGTAATCTGTTCACAATTTAACTTCCACTGATCATTTAAGGCCATCAAAACCAAACACTGGATGTGGGAGGAAGGAACTGCAGATGTTGGTTTACACCAAAGATAGACACAAAATGCTGGAGTAACTCAACAGGTCAGGCAGCATTTCTGGAGATAAGGAGTACGTGACGTTTCGGGTTGGCACCCTTCTTCATGACCCGAACTACTACTCCTTTTCTACAGAGATGCTGCCTGACCCACTAATCTACTCCAGCATTTTGTGTCTAGTGCTGGGTCTGGAACATTGATTTGGTAGCATGGTAACCATGCAAGGGTAGACAATAAATTAATATTCATGTTAATCGGCCCATGTTTTTTTTTAATCAAGAAGAAATCATTGAGGCCATTTCCTTTTTTCGCACTTTGTTAAAGACATATCTGTCACTTAATGCACAGTTTGGATATATCTGCTTTGCAACTTAACATTCTGTCTTTGTATACCCAAAGAGCCATCCCTCCATACTGCAACAAAAGTCAATATATTTTGGTCTTCCATTCAGAACCCCTCAGATCAGTATTTGAAGACTCCAAGGGGTTCTACTCGTTGAGCTGTGCTCCCATTGCAAATATGTAATTCTTCAAAGTTTGCTTTCTACACTTAAAATGTTAAAGTAGGTTTACATAGCCATCCAAACTATAGTCAATCGTTTATTGTGTCTTGTGTTTAAAAGACTCAAGTGCCAAAAGAGAAACGGATTCACCAGAAAGCCTGCTTGTGATGAATAAAGACCTTTCATATCAACCAGCTTCAGTCTCCAGTGACTTACTCAAAGTCACAATACACTTGAATATTTTCTCCCTCTTCCTAGATGTGGGTGATAAGGATGGCAATTTGTGAATGTTGCGCTTTACCACTAAGTTTTAGGATTTCAACAGGGATATTCTTTGTTATTTTTCAGTTGGAATATGACCTTCTCAACTCTGTCAGTCAGTCAGTCGTCTCAGTAAGGCTGGATCAAATAGATAGACAGAGTCATATAGCACAGAAACAGGACCTTCTGCCTAAGATGCCCCATCTAACCCAGTCCCCTCTGTCCACATTTGGCTCATATCCTGCTATAGTTCAGTAAACAGTTATAAACGTAAGATGAAGCTGGGCAACCAGAACTACACACAGTACTCCAAGTGCAGTCTCACCCGTGAATTGGACAGTTGCAGTGAGAGGTCCCAACTCCTATACTTAAACTACAAATGCTGGTTTACAATGAAGATAAGACACAAAATGCTGGAGTAACTCAGTGGACAGCATCTCTGGATAAACAAAATAAGTGACATCACAGGTCGAGACCCTTCTTCAGACTGAGAGTCAGGGGAGAGGGAATCGAGAGGCATGGAAAGGTACAGAACAGATCAGAGTCGGCACCGATGACCAAAGAGCCCACAATGGTCCATTGTTGGCGGTGGAGTTGTTAACGAGGGATACAAACAGTAAAACTAGCAGGATGACTAGGGTGGGGGAGGGCTGGAGAGAGAGGGAATACAAGGGTTACTTCAAATTAGAGAAGTCAATATTCATACCGCTGAGTTGTAAGTTGCCCCAAAAGCGTAACAGATTGGAGGTGCTGTTCCTCCAATTTGTGTGTGGCCTCACTCTGACAGTTGAGGGGGGTTCAGGATAGAAGGTCAGTTTGGGAATGGGAGTTAAAATGTTTGCCAGCCGGGAGATCGTGTAGGCCAAGGCAGACTGAGCATAGGTGTTAAATGAAACAGTCACCCAGTCGGCACTTGGTCTTGCCGATATACAGGAGTCCACACTGAGAACAACGGATACTGTAGATGAGGTGCAAGTGAACCTCTGCATCATCTGAAAGGACTGTTGGGGTCCTTGGAGTGAGTCGATGGAGGTGGTATAGGGACTGGTGTCGCATCTCCTGCGGTTGCAGGGGAAAGTACCTTAGGAGGGGGTGTTTTGGGTGGGAAAGGATTTGTGAACCAGGGAGCTGCAGAGGGAACGGACTCTGCAGAAAAGGGTGGAGACGAGAAGATGTGATTAGTGGTGGGATCCCTTTGGATTATGTGCTGTACGTGACGGCTGATGGGATGAAAGGTAAAGACTAGGCGGACTCTGTTCCTGTTGCAACTGGGGGAGGGAGAGCAAGAGCGGAGCTGCCGGGTACCAAGGAGAACCAAGTGAGGACCTCATCTATGACAGAAGAGGGGAACTCCCATTCCCTAAAGGATGAGGACATCTCAGAAATCCTGGTTTGGCATACCTCATCTTGGGTGCAGATGCAGTGTAGACGGAGGAATTGGGAGCAGGGAATAGTCTTTGCAGGAGGCAGGGTGGAAAGAAGTGTAGACAATAGGTGCAGGAGTAGGCCATTCGGCCCTTCGAGCCAGCACCACCATTCAATATGATCATGGCTGATCATTTTCAATCAGTACCCTGTTCCTGCCTTCTCCCCATACACCCTGACTCCGCTATCCTTAAGAGCTTTATTTAGTTCTCTCTTGAATGCATTCAGAGACTTGGCCTCCACTGCCGTCTGAGGCAGTGAATTCCAGAGATTTACAACTCTCTGACTGAAAAAGTATTTCCTTATCTCCATTCTAAATTGCCTACCCGTTATTCTTAAAATGTGGCCCCTGGTTCTGGACTCCCCCAACATTGGGAACATGTTTCCTGCCTCTAACGTGTCCAACCCTTTAATAATCTCTTTGTTGCGATAAGATCCCCTCTCATCCTTCTAAATTCCAGTGTATACAAGCCTAGTCGCTCCAGCCTTTCAACATACGACAGTCCCGCCATTCCGGGAATTAATCTAGTAAACCTACGCTGCACGCCCTCAATAGCAAGAATATCCTTCATCAAATTTGGAGACCAAAACTGCACACAGTACTCCAGGTGCGGTCTCACTAGGGCCCTATACAACTGCAGAAGGACCTCTTTGCTCCTATACTCAACTCCTCTTGTCATAAAGGCCAACATTCCATTGGCTTTCTTCACTGCCTGCTGTACCTGCATGCTTCCTTTCAGTGACTGATGCACGAGGACACCAAGATCTTGTTGTACGTCCCCTTTTCCTAACTTGACACCATTCAGATAATTATCTGCCTTCTTATTCTTACTACCAAAGTGGATAACCTCACATTTATCCACAATAAACTGCATCTGCCATGCATCCGCCCACTCACACAACCTGTCCAAGTCACCCTGCAACCTCATAGCATCTTCCTCACAGCTCACACTACCACCCAGCTTTGTATCATCTGCAAATTTGCTAATGTTACTTTTAATCCCTTCATCCAAGTCATTAATGTATATTGTAAATAGCTGCGGTCCCAGCAACGAGCCTTGCGGTACCCCACTAGTCACTGCCTGTCATTCTGAAAGGGACCCATTTATCCCCACTCTTTGCTTTCTGTCTGTCAACCAATTTTCTATCCATGTCAGTACCCTACCTCCAATACCATGTGCTCTAATTTTGCCCACTAATCTCCTATGTGGGACCTTGTCGAAGGCTTTCTGAAAGTCGAGGTACACCACATCCACCGGCTCTCCCCTGTCAATTTTCCTAGTTGCATCCTAAAAAAATTCCAGTAGATTAGTCAAGCATGATTTCCCCTTCGTAAATCCATGCTGGCTCGGAACGATCCTGTTACTGCTATCCAAATGCTCCGCAATTTCGTCTTTTATAATTGACTCCAGCATCTTCCCCACCACTGATGTCAGACTAACTGGTCTATAATTTCCTGTTTTCTCTCTCCCTCCTTTCTTAAAAAGTAGGTTAACATTAGCTACCCTCCAATCCACAGGAACTGATCCTGAATCTATATAACATTGGAAAATGATCACCAATGCGTCCACAATTTCTAGAGCCACCTCCTACCATCAGGCCCTGGGGATTTATCTCTGGCCACTAGAACATCTGGGAGATTGTTTGTATCTTCCTTAGTGAAGACAGATCCAAAGTACCGGTTCAACTCGTCTGCCATTTCCTTGTTCCCCATAATAAATTCCCCTGCTTCTGACTTCAAGGGACCCACATTTGCCTTGACTATTTTTTTTCTCTTCACATACCTAAAAAAGCTTTTACTATCCTCCTTTATATTATTGGCTAGCTTACCCTCGTACCTCATCTTTTCTCCCCGTATTGCCTTTTTAGTTATCTTCTGTTGCTCTTTAAAAGAGTCCCAATCCTCTGGCTTTCCACTCTTCTTTCCTATGATATACTTCTTTTCTTTTATTTTTATGCTGTCCTTGACTGCCCTTGACAGCCACGGTTGCCTCTTACTCCCCTTAGAATCTTTCCTCCTCTTTGGGATAAATTGATCCTGCAACTTCTGCATTGTTCCCAGGAATACCTGCCATTGCTGTTCCACCGTCTTCCCTGCTAGGGCCTCCTACCAGTCAAATCTGGCCAGCTCCTACCTCTGTAATCCCCTTTGCTATACTGTAATACCGACACTTCCGATTTTCCCTTCTCCCTCTCAATTTGTAGAGTAAAACTTATCATATTGTGATCACTGCATCCTAATGGCTCTTTTACCTTGAGTCCCCTTATCAGATCAGGTTCATTGCACAACACTAAATCCAGAATTGCCTTCTCCCTGGTAGGCTCCAGTACAAGCTGATCTAAGAGTCCATCTCGGAGGAACTCCACAAACTCTCTTTCCTGGGGTCCATTACCAACCTGATTTTCCCAGTCTACCTGCACGTTGAAATCTCCCATAACCACCGTAGCATGCCAATTTTAGCTCTTGATTCAACTTGCACCCTATTTCGAGGCTACTGTTTGGGGGCCTGTAGATAACTCCCATTAGGGTTTTTTTACCCGTACAATTCCTTATTTCTATCCATACTGATTCTACATCTCCTGATTCTATGTCCCCCCTTGCAAGTTATCATTCCTTACCAACAGAGCGACACTCTCCCTCTGCCCACCTGTCTGTCTTTTCTATACGTTGTGTACCCCTGAATATTCAGTTCTCAGCCCTGGTCCTCTTGTAGCCATGTCTCAGTGATTCCCACAACATCATACTTGCCAATGTCTAACTGAGCCTCAAGCTCATCCACTTTATTTTTCGTACTTCGCGCATTTAAATACAACACTTTAACTTCGTTATTCACTTCCCCTCTTCCACTGGTCGCAATTGACCCTGACCTTACTCTCTTATCCCATCCAGAACTTTGCTTCCCATTTATTCGAGAGTCCTTTGCAATTTCTCCTGTATTCACTTCCCCTTTAACTCCATCTTCATATTCCCAATTTGTCAACCCCTCTCCCCCCCACTACTTAGTTTAAAGCCACACATGTAACACTAGCAAACCTGCCTGCCGGAATGTTGGTCCCCCTGCTGTTAAGGTGCAACCCGACCCTCTTGTACAGGTCACCCCTACCCCAGAAGAGATCCCAGTGGTCTAGAAATCTAAATCCCTGCTCTCTGCACCAGCCCCTCAGTCATACATTCATATCCCCGATCTCTCTGTTCCTGCCCTCACCAGCACGAGGCACAGGTAACAATCCAGAGATAACCACCCTTGACGTCCTACTTCTCAGTCTTCTTCCTAACTCTCTAAACTCTTGCTGCAGTATCTCCTTCCTCTTCCTCCCGACGTCGTTCATGCCCACGTGCACAACCACTTCTGGTTGATCACCTTCCCTCGCTAGGATGTTCTAAAGCCGGTCCGTGATGTCTTGAACCCTGGCACCAGGGAGGCAACAGACCATCCTCGACTCCCGCCTGCCGCCACGGAATCTACTGTCCGTATCTCGGACAATGGAGTCACCCACAACTATGGCTCTTCCTGACTTCGGCCTCCCCGGTCGAGTCTCCTTGCCTGGATTAGAGCCGCCAACCAGTCTGCCGCTCGGACTGGAAGCGTCTTCTGCCCCGACAGCTCCCAAGAGGGTGTACCTATTTGCAATAGGCACAGCCACCGGGGTCTCCTGGAGTCTACGTTCACTCCCCCCTGAAACTGTCTCCCACCTTCGCTCGACCTGGACCCTTGGCGTGACAGCCTCACAGTAGGTCCTGTCCAAGAAACTCTCGCATTCCCGGATGGCCCCGAGGTCTTCCAGCTGCCTTTCCAACTCTGCCACACGTCCATTCAGGAGCTGCACCTGGACACAGTTCTTGCAGGTGTAGCTCCCAGAAGCTCCAGCGGTGCCGCTACCTTCCCACATCCTGCAGGAAACACACTGCACCAACTTATCTGCCATTACTTTATTGTCTAAAAAAAAATCAGGCTTGAAAACAAGTGTAACCTCCTCACCTCAGCCTCCTCGCCGAAGACTCGCAGCCGAAGACTCGCAGCCGAAAACTCGCAGC
This sequence comes from Rhinoraja longicauda, assembly GCF_053455715.1. NCBI lineage: Eukaryota > Metazoa > Chordata > Chondrichthyes > Rajiformes > Arhynchobatidae > Rhinoraja > Rhinoraja longicauda. Next base: position 25,820,447 of record NC_135962.1, on the reverse strand, counting down.
CAAAGACTCGCAGCCAAAGACTCGCAGCCAAAGACTCGCAGTCAAAGACTCGCAGCCAAAGACTCGCAGCCAAAGACTCGCAGCCAAAGACTCGCAGCCAAAGACTCGCAGCCAAAGACTCGCACTTTTCTCACAGGGCACTAAGACTCGCAGCCAAAGACTCTCACTTTTCTCACAGGGCACTTCCCTCAACAGGGCTGCACCCCTTGTGCAAGCCTTGTTAATACCAGTCTCTAAATTTCCCAATTGGCCAAATTGCCAAACTTCCAATTTAATTGATCAGCCAATCCACGCTCTCACTTCTATCCTGTCTTCCTGACAAGCTCGGAGGTATGTGCTTTACTGACTGACTGCTAGCATCCCTTTGGCGCTCTCTTTAAACTGCCTTTTTACCTGTGATTAACACTCACTTACTTGCTTGCTTTCAGCCAACGGTCGTCCTTGCTCCTTCTCTCCCGACCTTTTAGTGTAGTCTGGATAGCTGTGGGAATCAGTAGGTGGATTCTACTGAGTATTTACAGCCTTTCTGTTTTTATTCACTAAGGGCAGGTTTGTAATCCAAAAGGAGTTAGTTTAGTTTATTGTCACAGGGAAAAGCTTTTTTGTTGCGTGCTATCCAGTCAGCAAAATGCTTCAAAGACCAGCAGTCCAAAGAAGGGTCCATACTCGTAACATCACTCGAAACATACTCTTCAGAGATGCTGCCTAACCCGCTGAGTTACTCCAGCCCTTTGCATCTTTTTTGTAAACTAGCATCTGCAGATCCTTGTTTCTACCAGGTGTAAAGTGCTATTGGGTAGAGCAGGTTATTGACAGTCATCCTCATATAATTGCTAAATATATGATTCTGTAAAAGGGTCCTAATATTATCTGTCCATTTCCCTTCACCGATGCTGCTCGATAAGCTCAGTTCTTCCAGCAATTTGTTTTTTTTTAACTGAATATATGTGAAGTATTACTTGCTGGAAACAACCTAACACGATGTTTCCAAACGGAAGCATCTGTGAATTTAACACACTGAAAATTCAGAAATAACTATAAATGTATGGTAGTTCTGTTGGCACAAAACCGGCACTTTAGAAAATGCAACGCAAAAAGCACTTGATGTATGTACAGTGCTATAAAGTCCAGGCACACAGTCAAACACTTCTCCATGATTTGACAACGGGCCATTGTAACAGCCCCAAGAGCTTGGACAACCCGAGTTAATATTGGGCCAAGGCATACTTTCACCTCCGGCCAGCATGCTGATGATTTCCTCTTTACTGGTCAGTTCATCCCTAACTTCCAAGATTCTGCATTGCCAAATGCAAGCGAGATACAAGAGGGATTTGAGATTCTTCCACTCCGCTGTTGAACTCTGCACTGTGTCCAGAGGTGGAGTATGACCATACTGAGCTGAGGGCTTAGAGACATTGAGTCAAAAAGCATTTAAACAGGCCCTTCAGCCCAACTTGCCCACGCCAACCAAAATGCCCCATCTACATTAGTCCCACCTTCTTTCATTTGGCCCAAATCCCTCTAAACCTTTCCTATCCATGTATCTGTCGAAATCTATAAACAAAAACTCCCGTTTGTTTGTTTGTTCCTGAACTACAGCCAAAACAGTATATGATAGGGCACCAATTTTAGGCCCACCTTACTCACCATCGTCTCTTTGGTGCTAATGGAAGTTTCATTGAAATCGGTGTTATATTTTTAAAGTTATTCACATTTTAAAGTTTAAATCTACGAGGGAGGGAGGGGGTGGGAGGATAGGGTGGGTTGAGGGGGATGGAGTGGGGGGGGGGAGGGGAAGGAGAAGGGGAGGGGGGGAAGGGGAGGGTGGAAGGATGGGGGAGGGAGGGATGGAGGGAGGGGGGAGGGTGGGTGAGGGGGAAGGGGGGTGGGGGAAGGGGGAGAAGGGGAGAGGGGGGGAAGGGGAGAGGGGGGGAAGGGGAAGGGGGAGAGGGGGGAAGGGGAAGGGGGAGAGGGGGGAAGGGGGAGAGGGGGGAAGGGGGAGAGGGGGGAAGGGGGAGAGGGGGGGAAGGGGGAGAGGGGGGGAAGGGGGAGGGGGAGGGAAGGGGGAGAGGGACGCGGGAAGGGGGAGGGGGGGCGGGAAGGGGGAGCGGGAAGAGGGAGAGGGGGGCGGGAAGGGGGAGGGGAAGGGGGCGGGAAGGGGGAGGGGAAGGGGGCGGGGAAGGGGGCGGGGAAGGGGGAGCGGGGGGCGGGAAGGGGAAGAGGGCATTTAGTGTTTCTTAAATGTTACAATAGGATCTACTTCAACCAGCTCCTCTGGCAGCTAGTTCCATATATATAACTTACAAAAGGTTACCCCTCATGTTCCTATTAAATCTTTCCCCCCTCACCTTAAACCTATGTCCTCTACTTCTCAAATCCTCTACTCTGGGCAAAAGACTGTGCATTTACATGATCTATTCCTCTCATGATTTGAACATCCCTGTAACACCTCACATTTCTCTGCATTAAATTCCATCAATCATTCCTCAGCCCACCTGCCCAACCGATCAAGATCCTGCTGCAATTTTTGACAACCATCTTCACTATCTACAACACCACCCACTTTAGTGTCATCTACAAACTTGCTAATCTTACCATCTTCTCGTCTAAATAATGAATATAGATGAGAAATAGTAATGGGCCAAGCACCGAACCCTGATGGACACCACTAGTCACAGGCCTCCAGTCCGAAGAACAGGCTGCCCCCACAACCCTTCCATGAAGCCAATTGTCTATCCATTCAGCTATCTCCTTGGATCTCATGTGATCCGACTTCTAGAGCAACCTATCATGAGGAACCTTGTCAAATGCTGGATGTACTTTGTACCCAGCTCATCAGTTTCACACCAAGGTATAAAAGTAAAGCCACATTCATTTGATTGAAATGTAACTAAATAAACGCTCCATTAACAGATCTTTAATTTTAATTTTCTATCAGTTTAAGCTATTTTTAAGTATTTTTTCAAAATAACATTCTTTTAATATCATTAAGAGATCAGATAGAAGAGGCCACACAGAGATTTAGAGGAACAGCATCTCATATTTCTCTTGGGCATCATACAACCCAGTGGTATGAATACTGATTTGTCTAATTTCAAGTAACCCTTTATTCCCTGTCTCTCCATCCCTCCCCCACCCAAATCGCCTTGCTCGTTTCACTGTTCATATCCCTTCATTATCACCTCATCTACAGCCAACAATGGACCAGTGTGGGCTCCACCTTTCCTGAGTTATCTGTGCCAGTCTCAATTTGTTCTGTACCTTTTCATACCTCTAGTTTCCCTTCTCGCCTGACTCTCAGATTGACCCGAAACATCACCTAATCCTTTTCTCCAGAGATGCTGCCTGACCTGCTAAGTCTCTCCAGCATTTTGTGTCCATCTTCACATAGATTTATGGTTCTGATCTATCCAAAGGCATCAAAGGCATCTTGCTGCCTCCTGCAACCTATGTTGCCTCATGGGTCAGCCACAGCAGACCCAAGTACAACTGGAGCCCAGAACAAAAATGGCAAATGCAGTTATGAGAAATGCAGAGGCCAGCACAAGCTCATTGCAGCAAAATCCTGTTCTTTGAGAAGTGCATCAGGTGGTCCTTAAGTAGAAGTACTTACACTGAGCTGGTGTTAACCCAGAGAAGGCAATTCAGCTGATTGGAACAGGGTGCTTCGATTCCTTGTTATGTCAAGAAAGCAGAGTATGGGTTATACTGCAGTGCTACATTTGCACTGTTACTAATCAATATAGGAACACTTGTATGGTGGATCCAGACTTGATTAGATTTAAAATCTGCTCAAGCACCGCCTTCTCACATTCAGCTTTGGAGTATTGGGAGTTTTGTTGTATCTGCAGGTTGTACAACACAAAAATGTAACTGTTGCTGATCCATGAAAACAATTCACTTCAGCTAACAATGCCACAAAGATTTATTCATCTGTGTCAACAGTGCTGCAAGGTAATATCTGAACAAGATGCGCCAAACACAAAGTGCTGGAGTAACTCAGTGGGTCAAGCAGTACCTCAGGAAAATGTGGATAGGTGACATTTCGGGTCGGGACCCTTCTTCAGACTGATTGCAGTAGTGGTGGAGAAAGCTGCAAAAGAGATGTAGGGGCCAGGACAAAGCCTATCAAGTGATAGGTGGATACAGTTGAGGGGCGTATGATTGGCAGATGAGTGGAGTAAGTGACAAAGGCTGGAGATGCAAAGGAGACAAAAGGGTGTCAGATAAGGACACCCCCACTTCTTTTTCTTAGCCCCCTCCACCCCCCCCCCCATTAGAAACAGTCTGAAGAAAGATCCAGACTCAAAATGTTGCCTGTCCATCACCTCCACAGATGCTGCTACCTGACTCTGACCCGCTGAGATACTCCAGCACTTTGTGTTTTGCTCAAGAATCCAGCATCTGCAGTTCCTTGTATCTCCATCTGAACAACATTGTTTGTGGCAAGGTTTTCAAAAAATTGCATTGTTATGGAATAGCACTGTTAGCATTTCCATATCGGTCAAATTCAATGAAAATAAACCCTCCTGAATCTTCCACTCATTTCAAATGCTTATGTCAAAGCAACAAAACTTCCACAGTCGTAACAACTGAACCTTTGTGCAGCATTAGATTGGCAGGAAACAATGTACATGCAATTTTGTAGTGATTGCACTCCAATGAAAATATATAATAGGAAAAATAAAAGATTGATCAGATTAGCTTGGCAATCATGAAAGTATGGTTTTAGATGGAAACTTGTAGAGTTCTTGCCCTTGATCGCAGAAGTTTTGGGATTTAGAGCCATTTGGAAAGTACACATGGGATGCTACTACATGTCCATCAGATAGGACACATTGCAGCTATTGTGCACAGGACGTAACGGATATAATATAAAATTCAGATATTACCTTGCAGCACTGCTCAGGCAGATGAAGACAGCTTTGTTACATTATTAGCTGAAATTAACTTTTTTTGTGAATAGGGGACAGTTAAATGTAGTTTTTTTCCAGTAAAAGTTGCACATGCAACAAGATTCTAACACTCCAATGCTGGGTGTAAGCAGACTGTAAATCTAAATATGTCTGGATTAATTATTTTGTGCCTTAATATTACTTTGTTTCCACAATTAAACTGTTTCACACTTGAAATAACAAAATAAATGTACTCACTTGCTGTTTCAGTACAAAATTCTTAACTCCCTCCATCACAAACTGTGATCCAGTATTCATGACACGTGAGAGTAAGCTGAAAGTAGGAAATATGCATTATAGTTTTTTTTAAATTCTTCAATTTGCCCAGAAGAACCTTTATAGACTACCAAGTACATTTTGTTATTTGCAGTTTTTTCCCCTCAAAACAAAGCAGTACATTGAGATCTTCCATATTTACAAATGTTTCTGATACAATTTTTGTCTGTTTAGAAAATTCTGAAACCATCTGTTTAGAAAATTCTGAAACCTCTTAGTATCAGCATAAAACAAAAGATTCGCTATAATGCTGGAGCTGTTTTCAATTAGACAGCTACAGGCTTCTCTTTATAATGGCTGTACAAATGTTCCAGTCACGTTATTGTTGCTGCTTACATTATGAAAAGCAGCCACAACATAGTGAATCAAGCATATTGCAGTGGCTGTTTGAAAGTAATAACACTTCGCAGCGAATTGAACAAAAAATCATAAAATAGACTTTCATTAATATCAATTCGTTTGTTGTTGATTTTGTGCAAAGTTGAGTTCTCTGTTACAACCAAATACTGAACCAGTCTTTTTATTTGTATTTTTAACTGTACAAAATTCTAAGTAGCTATAGATCATGATGTGCCACTTAACAGTACACTACAACCATGTGTACAAGGTACTACTTCAATGCAGGTTTTCCTAGCAAACACATTTTCTGGAGATTAAAAATGTACAACTGTGCTGTTTCCTTGCAGTTGCAAAATTGGATAAATACTCCATCTCACCATTTTCAACGTCATCAACTAATAATACAGGACTTAAGCACAAGTCTCATCAGTCGCTCCCAGCAAATTTCATTTGATTCCACAGTATTGGTTTTAATTTATTATTATCATATATACTGTGAAACGGTGATAAACTTTAACCATTTTGTATATCAGTGGTTTTCTTAATCACTCTTTACTTATCAAAAACTGGTGCAGTTGCATGTGAACAACCTTGCCCCAAAAGTGACTTCTTAAAGAAGGGTACAATTTGTGAATTATCAATTAGAGAAGATGTTATTTTTAAATTATGTATTGCTTAATTTGAATTTAGATTGAAGTGGGAGAATTGGATGCGCAATTAGGGTGGGGGAATGGTGGTAGGAATGGGGAGGGGAGAGATAGCGGAAAAATAAAAATAAATGGGGAAAAAAGTGTTAACTAAAATCAGAGAATTCAATGTTCATACTGTGGATTGCAAGCTACCCAGGTGGAATATGAGGTGTTATTCCCCAGTTTGCATGCGGTCTCACTCCGGCAAATGGAGAAGGCCCAGGATGGAAAGGTTGATACAGGAATGGAGGGGTGGGGAAATTAAAATGGTTAGCAACCAGGAGATCCATTAGGCCTAGGCAGACCGAGTACGTGTTCAAAGATACAGTCGCTTTGTCAATGCTTGCTGATGGAAAGGAGGCCACGTCGGAAGCACTGAATGCAGCAGATGAAGTGAGAGGAGGTGCACGTGAACCTCTGTCTCACCTGGAAGGGCTACTGAGGTCCCTGTTTGGATGTGAAGGAGATGGTATATGGACAGGTGTTACATCTCCTGCGGTTACAGAGGAAAGAAAGGGCAGGTGTTACAATCTCTTGCATTTGCAAGGGAAAGATGAATATTTTTCTTAAATGAAAATTGGATTGGCCAAATGGCCTGTTTCTGTTCTGCTATGTTCAACACTTATGCATTGGATATGTCATTTATTTTGCACAAACAAATTTCATTAAATTACCAAAAAAAAGCACACAGTACTCATAAGGTCAGGCAGCATCTTTGGAGAGAGAAACAGATTAATGTTTCAGGTTAATGTTTTTTTTCTGATCTTCTGCTCATCTCTAGCATTTTCTGCTTTTATTTAAAAATTGCAGCATCTGTTGCTTTTTGGCTTTTCATTCATCATATTACTGATCAGTACAATCAGGCATGTGAGTGAGGTAAAAAAAAAGAGGAAAAGAGTCGAGTACTTGCGGGGTCAAAAAATTACAACGGGGTCAAAAAATTGGAAACATTTTGAAATTTTACACAAAAATTACCAGTTTCAAGCCTCTTTCAGTGCTTTTTAAAACAGACATTACAAAATAATGTGAATATGTCACTGTATACTAATAACATTTAAGTAAATTTGCACATTAATTGATAATCAGCCAAAAAAGGTGGTAATTGGCTTTTCTGCTGTGTTTTATATTTTAACCCTGTCTTAATTAATTTAGTTATATAATCTTGCACTTAAATTTAATATTTACTCATTACAGTTCCACCACTGATTTTCTGGCACTCTTGGTTCCAGCTCTTTGCTGGTTTATCCAGCAGGCCAAGGAAGTCAGCTATTGGGATAGATGTGCTGGCTCCAACTAGGCTGGAGTTCCAGAGCCCCAGCCGATGGTTGCAAATTCAACCCACCGATCGACCATGGAAGTCCCGATGAGGTCGAGATTCGCTGCCTTGCCCAGCCTAGGTGCCACATTTCCGGGGAGACTTCCAGGGCATCAGGGGATTTCTCGTGGAATCCCTAGCGACCACTAGTGGCCAAATTGACAAATTGGCCAAGGAAATCCCGATGAGGTCGAGATCGGCTGCCTTGCCCAGCCTAGGTGCCACATTTTCGGGGAGACTTCCAGGGCACGGGGGATTTCTCACGGAACCCCTAGCGACCTCTAGCGGAACCCGAGTGTTCATTACAAGTCTATACATCGTTTATTTACTTTTCTTTCTTTTTTTCGATCCGATTTCTCCGTTTATTTGGCAAAGAGAAAAATGCGGAAATCATGCAAAAAGCGCGGAAAATTGATTTTAAAAACGCGGAAATCCGTGGAAAATTCACATGCCTGGTACAATATTTCCTGAACAGAATATTTTAATCACTTCTCTCTACAAATGCAGCAGAATTATTCTGTGGTAACAACATGTACCTTGCAGGTTTTGGTCCACTGCCTCCAAAGTTAGCAGGAGCTGAAGCCATTTTGGTAAATGCTCTGTAAATGAAGGCAAGCGATTAAAGTGAATCGAGGAATAAGAAAATATTTTTTTCTCAATCTCCTCAGATTTATGAAATGTGGAAGGCAATAGACAATAGACAATAGGTGCAGGAGTAGGCCATTCAGCCCTTCGAGCCAGCACCGCCATTCAATGCGATCATGGCTGATCACTCTCAATCAGTACCCCGTTCCTGCCTTCTCCCCATATCCCCTCACTCCGCTATCCTTAAGAGCTCTATCCAGCTCTCTCTTGAAAGCATCCAACGAACTGGCCTCCACTGCCTTCTGAGGCAGAGAATTCCACAACTTCACCACCCTCTGACTGAAAAAGTTCTTCCTCATCTCCGTTCTAAATGGCCTACCCCTTATTCTTAAACTGTGGCCCCTTGTTCTGGACTCCCCCAACATTGGGAACATGTTATCTGCCTCTAAGGCAAAAACAGTTACAATGATTTGCCCATGAATGAGCTGAACTATTATATTAATCACCTTGGCTATTTTTTAATTTCGTTGTACTCGTTGCAATGACAATAAATGAATATTATTATTATTATTATTATTATTATTATTATTATTAATTGACGAAAGAAAAAGCTCAATTTTTAACCAGATGCACTTAAAATTTATTAGATTTTTCGCTGGCTGTTAACTTTTGATTTCTAGGTGAGGCATGTTAAAGGAGCTTAAAGCAGTATATTAGTCATACCGTGACAAAAAAAATCCTTAAGACAGCACCATGATTTTGTACTTTCATAGATGGAAACACAGGATATAACTGTTTGAAGTGGGTGTCCTTTGTTTTACTCCCAGACTAATATGGGTGGCATAGTAGCGCAGCTGGTAGCGCTGCTGCCTCACAGAGCCAGGGTTCAATCCTGATCTTAGATGTTGTCTGTGTGGAGTTTGCATGTTCTTCCTGTGACCACGTCTGTTTCCTCCAGGTGCTCTGGTTTCCTCCCACATTCCAAAGACGTGCAGGTTTGTAGCTTAATTGGCCCTCTGTAAATTGCCTCTACTGTGTATGGAATGTAAGCGAAAGTAGAATAACAGAACTACTGTGAATGGGAGATCGATGTGGACTTGATGGGTTGAAGGGCCTGTTCCCATGCTGTGTCTCTAAACTAAACTAATATTCAATCTCTAGCAATATGCTGATTGGAAATTATTTGCTTTCTCGTTTCGGTGACAGGCAGACAGCAATTACCTTTGAACTTTCAATTGTCAGGTGATTTTTCTTTCTCATTCTGTAAACCCAACTACAGTTTGCTCATGTTATTCAAGTTGCTGCCCTTAGGCAATGTAGAAACTAAGTTTCTAATATACCTTTCTGCTTTGCCAATCATAGCATGAGTCTTTGACATTGAGTTGGTTTCTTTGCTAAGGTTATCAACACACAATACGTTTTTGAAACTTTTACCCTCAAATTGGTGCTTTATTCTCCAGTCACCCGAGTGAGACATTCACCGTTTCATTTTCCAACTGGTTTTCTATCCCAACATCGCCACACAATTTGTATAAACAACCAGTTGAATATATGTTTAAAACTGTAACACATGTGCTTTCAGCATTTTTGTGTTTTGCTTCAATGGTTTTTAGTCATACGTTGCCTTGATAATAAAACTATTGTTAGTGCTGATCTTACTTACTTCCATCGTTTGACGTAATTTAAAGGAGCCAAATTGCATCCAGCGTCAGTCAGTGCATTTTTGTATTGCTCTAAGTCAACCTGTTGGTATAAATAATGTTACTTTGGAGACAAAGAACAATGAACTCCAGAGTTCCAAACTCATTGCAGATTTACTTTACAAAATAAGCTTTGCTAGGATCTTGGAAAGAGAAGGAATATTGGAGGAAATAATGTTGAAACTTTTCAGTAGAACTTTTAAACAACGGCCTTATTAAATTATGGTGTGGAACAAAGAATGCACAGGAGGACACCAAGAGAATTAAGATCAATTTGACCTGAAACCTCATAGCTCAGTAGAGTAAAACAGACATTGCCAAAGTTTCAACTGTTGCAGAGTATGTTTTTCCTCTCTATGGTAAGCAGCCAGATAACATTTGACAGCCTGAACTTTTTCATTAATATCTGCTTGAGAGAGACTTTGGAAAAAAACCTGGGCGGCACAGTGGCGCAGCAGTAGAGTTGTTGCCTTGCAGTGCCAGAGACTTGGGTTCGATATTGACCTCGGGTGCTGTCTGCATGGAGTTTGTATGTTCTTCTTGTGACCGTGTGGGTTTTCTCCAGGTGTTCCGGTTTCCTCCCACACCCCAAAGACGTGCAGGTTTGTAGATTAATTGGCTTCGGTAAAATTGTAAATTGTCCCTGATGTGTAGGATAGTGCCAGTGTATGGGGATGTTGGTTGGTGTGGACTCAGTGGGCCGAAGGGCCTGTTTCCGTGTTGCAACTCGAAAGTCTAAAGTGTATCTTGCAGGATTCAGCCACTTATGTTGACGTACAAATATTTTCAAGCAAGGAGATGCAGCTCAATAAATTTTAACTGTTAAAGTAATGATGGAAAGAAAACACAATGCTATTGACAATTAAACAAATATAGTAACCATTGATAATACTGGCAGAAAAAAAATAACATCTAGGGGTATTTTGCATTGGGCTGAATAGTGAAGATATTTTTGTTGAAAATAAAGTTTCTCCCCATTTACAGAAACAAGGAACTACAGATACAGGTTTACAAAACATGACACAAAGTGCTGGAGTAACTCAGTGGGTCAGGTAACATTTCTGGAGAACACGGATAATATTGAGCCTGAAGAAGTGTTCCGACCTAAAACATCACCTATTCTTGTTCTCCAGAGCTGCTGTCTGACCCACTGAGTTATTCCAGCACTATGTGTCTTTTTTTGTACACCAGCATCAGCAGGTCCTTATTTCTCAATATTTATACTGTTGGGTTGTAAGCTACCCAAGCATATGATGTGATGTTCCCCCAGTTTGCATTCCCCTCACTCTGGCAATAGAGTAGGCCCAGGTCAGAAAGGTCAGTATGGGAATGGGAAGAGGAGTTAAAATTGTTAGCAATCAGGAGATCCTGCAGGCCTTGGCAGACTAAGTGCAAATCTTCATCTGAATAGTCACAGAGACTGTGCTTGGTCTTGTTAATATAGAGGAGGCCACGTCGGGAACACCAAATGTAGGAGATGAGGTTAGAGGAGGTGCACATGGACCTCTGTCTCATTTGGATGGACTATATTTTTAATGAAAGATTATTGGAATTGGATTCTAAGTTACTTTCCCCCCCCCCCATTTGAGAGAGGTTATACTAGAACTGTACGCAAACGTTGAGCAAACTATTCCGGTCACCACATTACAGGAAGATGTGGTTGCATTCGATTGAGTGCAGAGGAGATTTATGAAGATTTTGCCTCATTGGACTTACAGCTATGAAGAAGATTTATATAAGGCAGGAGAACCTGCAGAATCTGGTGGAGAAATTTAGTGGATCAGGTAACATCTTTGGAGGGAAAGGGTCAGTCGACATTGTGGATCGGAACTTTCATCTGGACTGAAAGAGGAGAGATAAACAGTATGAGGAGGAGGGGTGGGATTGGGGCAAGAGATGGCAACTGATGGATGTATCCAAGTGAGGAGGGGCTGATTAACAAATGGAGTCGGAGGGTGGAGGAAGGAGGATGGGGAGGGGGGAAGGTGGAGGCAACAGCAACTAAAAAGTTGCAGATAATTGAATCTGATCGGAAAGGAAGATGGTACAAGGACCCAAATTAGGGAAGTGGGATGGGCAGATAGGAACAGTGGGGTGAGGTGACCCTGGGTACGGTGATGGATACATGGAGTGACAATAGACAATAGGTGCAGGAGGAGGCCATTCGGCCCTTCGAGTCAGCACCGCCATGGCTGATCATTCTCAATCAGTACCCCGTTCCTGCCTTCTCCCCATACCCCCTGACACCGCTATCCTTAAGAGCTCTATCTAGCTCTCTTGAATGCATTCAGAGAATTGGCCTCTACTGCCTTCTGAGGCAGAGAATTCCACAGATTCACAACTCTCTGACTGAAAAAGTTTCTCCTCATCTCAGTTCTAAATGGCCTACCCCTTATTCTTAAACTGTGGCCCCTGGTTCTGGACTCCCCCAAGATTGGGAACATGTTTCCTGCCTCTAACGTGTCCAACCCCTTAATAATCTTATACGTTTCGATGAGATCCCCTCTCATCCTTCTAAATTCCAGTGTATACAAGCCTAGTCGCTCCAGTCTTTCAACATATGACAGTCCCGCCATTCCGGGAATTAACCTAGTAAACCTACGCTGCACGCCCTCAATAGCAAGAATATCCTTCCTCAAATTTGGAGACCAAAACTGCACACAGTACTCCAGGTGCAGTCTCACTAGGGCCCTGTACAACTGCAGGAGGACCTCTTTGCTCCTATACTCAACTCCCCTTGTTATGAAGGCCAACATTCCATTGGCTTTCTTCACTGCCTGCTTTACCTGCATGCTTCCTTTCAGTGACTGATGCACTCGGACACCCAGATCTCGTTGTACGTCCTCTTTTCCTAACTTGACACCATTCAGATAATACTCTCCCTTCCTATTCTTACCACCAAAGTGGATAACCTCATGAGTGGATGTGGAAGGGGAAAGTGGTTGATAGGAAGCTGGGAATTGAAAGGGTGTATGAGAGTGGACCTAGGGAGATGGGAAGAGAGAAAGGGAGGGAGGAGAATAGGTTACCTTTTAACTTTGCGAGGGCTACTTTGGAACAGTGAAATCTGAGTGGAGATAGATACAATGTGCTGGAATAACTCAGCGGGTCAGGCAGCATCTCTGGAGAAAAAGGATGGGTGACGTTTTGGGTCGAGGTGGGGTTTGAGTGGAGATTTGATTAAGGTTTGATAAGGGATGTAGATTGAGTAAATAAGGTGTAGTTTAGTTTAGCTTAGAGTTATAGTGTGGAAACAGGCCCTGCAGCCCACCAGGTCCACACCGACCAGCGATTACCCGTACACCAATTCTATCCTGTACATTCGGGACAACTCACAAGGCAATTAACCTACAAATCTGCATGTCTTTGGAATGTGGAAAGAAACCGGAGCACCAAGAAAAAATCCACATGGTTATAGGGAGAATGTACAAACTCTGTGCAGACAGTGCCCATAGTCATGATCAAACCCGGGTCTCTGGCTCTGTAAGACAGCAACTCTACCGTTGCACCACTCTGCTGTCCTATTTGCTTATTATGTATACAAGGTTTGTGAGACAGAATTTGCCAACTGTGAGCAAGGTTCCTGAAAAAAAGGTTCTTATTGAAATCATATCTGTCACAGGCCCCAAAATGTCTCCCATTCCTTCTCTCCAGAGATGCTGCCTGTCCCGCTGAGTTACTCCAGCATTGTGTGTCTATCTTTGGTTTAAACCAGCATCTGCAGTTCCTTCCTACACAATCCTTGTTGGAAGGGTTCTGATAAAATGGATAATTCTATTGTTATCAACTCCCTCTGGTGGTCAGATAATAACCCAAAATAAAATGCCTTTGCACACGGAGGAACACAAGGTCAAATCTGATGTTTCAAAGGTTTCAAAGGTATTTTATTGTCAACATGTGCCAATTAAGGTACAGTGATATGCGAATTACCATGAGTATTACTTTTATCCAGTAAATTTGGCTCTTGGAGTTTGTACCAGGATAAACATGATGAATCACTCCTGACCATCTTTGTATGGGTGATTGGGGTTTTAGTGCAGCTAGGAAGAAAGTTAATGAAAAAAACCCACTAATATTTAGTTTTTCTCTCCCCTGACTCTCAGTGTGAAGGGTCGACCCGAAACGTCACCTATTCATTTTCATTTTCTCCAGCGATGCTGCCTGATCTGCTTAGTTACTCCAGCATTTTGTGTTGATCTTCAGTGTAAACCAGCATCTGCAGTTCCTTCCATCACACTAATATTTAGTTATATGCTTTCATTTACTTAAATGATTGAAGTTTTGTTAGTTTTAAATAATTTTAAAATGTTTCAGTATGTGTAGAACTGTCAGAAACTTTTCTCAGTGCACCATTCAACACCTTTGTGAAAGTATCTATGGTATCATGTCCTTAAATTGGATAATGCAATTCTACATGACTTCTCATTGATGTGGCTGCAAGTCTTGGTGTGCCAATTTTCAAATAAAGTAGTCTTGGAATTCGGCTAATGTAGGCATTTTATTTGATTTGGTGAAATTTGTTCTGTTTCGCCTTACAATGGTAGCATGCTCACCTCTGCATGGGAAGGTTGTGGATCAAGTCCTCCTCAGGGACTTAAGAGCACATAGTTTAGGTAAATATTTCAGTGCAGAACAAAGGAAGAGTTCATTTGGCTAAGAAGCTACCTTTCTGATGAAACATTTATATGTTCCCCATTCAGATGCATATGAAGGCTTCATCAATATTTTAAGAACCACAAGGTGGCTAAAATCAACCTCACAATCAACACCACCAAAGTAAGTTTAACCAACCAATTTACTGACCAGGAGGTGCCATTTGAGACGTAGGTCACCCTACATAATAGTAAGAACTATATTTGAAAAATAATTTACTGGTTGTTAAATATGAAAATGCAGGCATTTTCTTATTATTTAAGAAATAATCAGATTGGTAGTAATAATGACATGAATGACTCGGCTAAGAACATAGAAAAGTAACACTTTAAAATTAAAATATATTTTGCATGCTTTTCAGAAACTTTAAAAGTAGAAAATAATTTAAATCTGAATCTGATTCAGAAATAATCTGAAGAAGGGTCTCGACCTGAAACATCAACCATTCCTTCTCTCCAGAGATGCTGCCTGCCCCGCTGAGTTACTCCAACATTTTGTGTCAATCTTCGGTTTAAACCAGCATCTGCAGTTCCTTCCCACAAATAATTTTAGTTGCTGAGCAAGCATCAGGAAATTGAACCGTCCTCTCACCAGCTAGAGTACGGTGCCGACCTCCCATCTACCTGTTTGGACAGCTTTGAACTATCTTTAATCAGACTTCATCTTACGCTAAACATTGTATCCTTTATCCTGTATTTCCACTGTGGATGGATTGATTGTAATCATGTATAGTCTGTTCTTTGACCGGATAGCACGCAACAAAAAGCTTTTCACTGTACCTCGCTCGGTACACGTGCCAAAAATAAATTAAACTAAACTAAGAAGCTACAACTTACCTCTGACGGTGGTTGTGGTGAACTGATGTAGTAAATGATAAACAACCTCATTTTATCTTCAGGGGTTCCTCCTAATAAATGAAAGCAAAACATTTTTCAGAACAATGGTAACATAGTAAATAAACTGCTATTTGAAAGACTTTGTATCAGAACCAATGAATGAATTGCTGAAATAATAAGTATCAAGATTCGAGTGGTTAGACAAAATTTATTTCTCAACTTCAGTTATTCATTCATTGAATGTGGACAATGCTTTTAATCACAAAATACAGGCACCTCACGCTTGTTCCTTTAACACCAAAGCTTGATTTACGCGGTGGTATTTTTGGAATAACGCACTCACATTGACTGCTGACAACGTACGCGGGTATACGTTTAATTGAAGTGATTTTGAATTACGCCCGGCTTTTCAAGCACGTCCCCCAGCGTAAAACGTGAGGTGCCTGTACATTTCTGCCTTTTAGGTTATACGTCTACACATTAGCAATTGAAGACAATTCTAAATGCAATGGTTACCGTCAGGATCAGAGATCATATCCAGTAGGGATTTATCTAGTGTGGACTTGCTCATCAAC
Organism: Rhinoraja longicauda; assembly: GCF_053455715.1. NCBI lineage: Eukaryota > Metazoa > Chordata > Chondrichthyes > Rajiformes > Arhynchobatidae > Rhinoraja > Rhinoraja longicauda. The sequence continues at coordinate 25,804,524 of NC_135962.1, read as the reverse complement.
TTTTCCTCATATTCAAAATATACATCCAGCTTTCGAGTCTAACAGGAAAGAAAAACATTACCACCTTTGTGAATTCTATGAGGCATATTAAGTAGATGGGGAAAAGCAATCATATAATCAGATTAACCTTCACACAAAATTGAACAAGAAAGAATGCAAGTGATGCCAATAGTGAGAGCAGATAACTAGACCTTTCAAAAGAAATCTAATGCAGCAGATGCAACTGATTAAATAGTTTGGCAATCGAAAAAGAAACAACAGAATAGAAATCAGATGAGGAAATTGGAAGTAAAGTGCATCTTTTATCAAAATGTTCAAAGAATCAATGAATTTAGCATTTCTTAACATTTTTGCTAATTCCAAAATTTTCAACCTCAAAAGATGCAGAACATTTTTCATCGACTGAACTAAAATATTTCTCTTTTTCATCCAGAGTCTATAAAGAACACAAAATAAATTACAACCAGAATTTAATACCTATAATAATGCAGCCCTAATTCTTCACAGAGGTATTTTGTTTTGTGGCCCTCAGACTCTATCTGTAAACCACCACCACCCCCTTCTCCACCAAGAATTACAAGGTAATTGAACCCGTCTTTGTGTGTCAAAATAATTCATTTAGGGTACCAATAGCTGACAAAAAAACACATCTTGATCCTATTAGACTGATCTGGATCCAAACAACAGACATCAGAAAAGAAAGGTTTGAAGGATCCCTCTGTGACTCTATTTCAAACAAATTGACTAACTCTCATCTGGTTTTTAGCTGTTAAATATGTTGAAATTGCTGTTTAAAGATAGACAGGTCGTCAAGGTTGTCAGAGGAGCAGCAGGTGAAGGGGTGAGTGCTGGGATTGGCTGAGCAGGTAATCTCTCGGAGTTTTCAGTGTTTTTTTACAGGAGCGGGGGATTTAAAAACCGGTCGGGACCAGCCTACAATCAAATACCTTCAAGGTCATCAGCGGAGCGGCAGGTGAAGAGTGAGTGCAGGGATTGGCTGAGCAATTAAATTAGCAAATTGGTAACGGGGAATTACAGACCAGTTAGTCAAACATCGGTAGTGGGGAAAATGCTAGAGTCAATTATTAAAGATGGGATAGCAGCACATTTGGAAAGTGGTGAAATCATTGGACAAAGTCAGCATGGATTTATGAAAGGTAAATCATGTCTGACGAATCTTATAGAATTTTTCGAGGATGTAACTAGTAGAGTGGATAAGGGAGAACCAGTGGATGTGTTATATCTGGACTTCCAGAAGGCTTTCGACAAGGTCCCACACAAGACCCACATTAGTATGCAAACTTAAAGCACACGGTATTGTGAGTTCAGTATTGATGTGGATAGAGAACTGGCTGGCAGACAGGAAGCAAAGAGTAGGAATAAACGGGTCCTTTTCAGAATGGCAGGCAGTGACTAGTAGGGTACCGCAAGGCTCAGTGCTGGGACCCCAGCTATTTACAATATATATTAATGATTTGGACGAGGGAATTGAATGCAACATCTCCAAGTTTGCGGATGACACGAAGCTGGGGGGCAGTGTTAGCTGTGAGGAGGATGCTAGGAGGCTGCAACGTGACTTGGATAGGTTAGGTGAGTGGGCAAATGCATGGCAGATGCAGTATAATGTGGATAAATGTGAGGTTATCCACTTTGATGGCAAGAACAGGAAAGCAGACTATTACCTGAATGGTGGCCGATTAGGAGAAGGGGAGATGCAATGAGACCTAGGTGTCATGGTACACCAGTCATTGAAAGTAGGCATGCAGGTGCAGCAGGCAGTGAAGAAAGCGAATGGTATGTTGGCATTCATAGCGAGGGGATTTGAGTATAGGAGCAGGGAGGTTCTGCTGCAGTTGTACAGGGCATTGGTGAGACCACACCTGGAATATTGCGTACAGTTTTGGTCTCCTAATCTGAGGAAAAGACATTGTTGTCATAGAGGGAGTACAGAGAAGGTTAACCAGATTGATTCCTGGGATGGCAGGACTTTCATATGAAGAAAGACTGGATAGACTCGGCTTGTACTCGCTGGAATTTAGAAGATTGAGGGGGGATCTTAAAGAAACTTACAAAATTCTTAAGGGGTTGGACAGGCTAGATGCAGGAAGATTGTTTCCCATGTTGGGGAAGTCCAGAACAAGGGGTCACAGTTTAAGGATAAGGGGGAAGTCATTTAGGACTGAGATGATAGTTTTTTTTCACACAGAGAGTGGTGAATCTGTGGAATTCTCTGCCACAGAAGGTAGTTGAGGCCAGTTCATTGGCTATATTTAAGAGGGTGTTAGATGTGGCCCTTGTGGCTAAAGGGATCAGGGGGTATGGAGAGAAGGCAGGTACGGGATACTGAGTTGGATGATCAGCCATGATCATATTGAATGGCGGTGCAGGCTCGAAGGGCCGAATGGCCTACTCCTGCACCTATTTTCTATGTTTCTATGTCTATGTAAGTAGCTAGTTAGTCAATTTGACAGCAAAGCGTGCTCTAGGGGAGTGGCCTTGTTGAGCAAGGTGCGAGTCTTTGGCGAGGAGGCCACGCCAAAAATTGGAGCTGGTGAGACGCTATAAGGAAATGACAGGTAAGCTGATTCAGTGTGATGTTTGCAGGATGTGGGAGGTCAGGAACACTGCTGGGGCCTTTGGCTGCTACAAATGTGGAAAGTGTGTCCAGGTTCAGCTCCTGAAGGACCGTGTTGGGGAACTGGAGAGGCAACTGAATGACCTTGGGATCATCCGAGAAAACGAGACGTTCCTGGATAAGACCTACAGTGAGATTGTTACACCGAAGGTACCGGAAGAGAAAAGGTGGGTGACGGTGAGGAAGGGAAGGAAGCTTGGTGTACAAGAGACCCTGGGGGTTGTACCTCTGCCAGTCTGAGCGGCAGATAAGTCTGCAAGGCAAAACGTGGCGCTGAGGCAAAGCCGAAGAGACCGACGTCAGGCAGAGCCATGGTAGTAGGGGACTCCATCGTGAGAGGTCAGACAGGGGTTTCTGCAGCAACAAGCGGGATTCAAGGATGGTGTGTTGCCTCCCTGGTGCCAGGATCCAGGACGTCACGGACCGAGTGCAGAGCATCCTCAAAGGTGAAGGTGAGCAGTCGGAAGTGGTAGTGCATGTCGGCACAAATGACATCAGGAAGAAGAGGAAAGATATTCTGCAGCGTGACTTTAGAGATGTCGGAAGAAGGCTGAAAAGCAGGACCTCCAGGGTGGTTATCTCCAGTTTGCTTCCAGTTCCTCGTGCTGGTGAGGGCGGGAACAGGGAGATAGGGGATCTGAATGTGTGGCTGAGGAACTGGTGCAGGGGGCAGGGATTTAGATTCTTAGACCACTGGGATCTGTTTTGGGCCAAGGGTGAATTGTACAAAAGGGACAGGTTGCACCTCAACAGGCAGGGGACCAGCATTATAAGAAAATAACTGCAGATGCTGGTACAAATCGATTTATTCACAAAATGCTGGAGTAACTCAGCAGGTCAGGCAGCATCTCGGGAGAGAAGGAATGGGTGACGTTTCGGGTCGAGACCCTTCTTCAGACTGGCAGGTTTGCCACTGCTATACGTGTGGTTTTAAACGAAATAGTGGGGCTGGGGTGTGTCAAATTGGATACCCAAGGATGGAGTTAAAAGGAAAGAGTATAGGAAAAGTTAAGAACGATCCCAGAATTAACGGGACAGAAAGCTCACGAAGGGATAGGAGAGTATGGCCAAGTGTAATAGGAATTGATGTGATAGGTGAGATGAGTAATGGATTAAAAGTATTATATATGAATGCGCGAAGTATAAGAAGTAAAGTGGATGGGTCTGTGGCTCAGTTAGAGATTGGTAGATATGACATTGTGGGGATTATAGAGACGTGGCTGCAGGAGGATTGGGACTGGGAACTGAATATTCAGGGTTATACATTCTATAGAAAGGACAGGCAGGTGGGGAGAGGAGGTGGGTTGGCTCTCTTGGTGAGGGATGAAATTCAGTCCCTTGCGAGGGGTGACATAGGGACTGACGATGTAGAGTCACTGTGGATAGAGTTGAGGAATTGTTAAAGTAAGAAGACACCGATGGGAGTTATCTACAGGCCCATAGGGTGTAAGTTGCAGCAGGAGTTAATACTGGCATGTAACAAATGTAATGCCACTGTGGTTATGGGGGATTTCAATATGCAGGTAGACTGGGAAAATCAGGTTGGTTGTGGACACCAAGAAAGGGAGTTTGTAGAGTGCCTCTGAGATGGATTCTTAGAGCAGCTTGTACCGAAGCCTACCAGAGAGAAGGCAATTCTGGATTTAGTGTCGTCCAGTGAACCAGATTTAATAAGGGAACTCAAGGTAAAGGAACCGCTTGGAGGTAGTGACCATAATATGATTAGTTTTAATCTGCAATTTGAGAAGGAGGAGAAGGTTAAATCAGCAATGTTAGTATTGCAGTTGAACAAAGGGGACTATGAAGGCATGAGAGAGGAGCCGGCCAAGGTCGACTGGAAAGGGATCCTAGTAGGAATAACGGTGGAACAGCAATGGCAGGAATTTCTGGGCATAATCCAGAAGATGCAGGATCATTTCATTCCAAGGAGGAAGAAAGATTCTAAGGGCTGTAAGAGGCAACCGTGGCTGATAAGGGAAGTTAGGGATGGAACAAAACTAAAATAAAAGATGTATAACATAGCAAGGAGTAGCGGGAAGCCATAGGATTGGGAAACTTTCAAAGGACAACAGAAGGTAGCAAAAAGGGAAATACGGGCTGAAAAGATGAAGTATGAAGGGAAGCTGGCCAAGAATATAAAGGACAGTAAAAGCTTTAAGTATGTTAAGAGAAAAAGATTAGTAAAGACAAATGTGGGTCCCTTGAAGGCAGAAATGGGTGAAATTATTATGCGTAACAAGGAAATGGCAGAAGAGTTGAACAGGTACTTTGGATCTGTCTTCACTAAGGAAGACACAAACAATCTCCCAGATGTACTGGAGGCAGAGGATCTTGGGAGACAGAGGAACTGCAAGAAAGTTGCATTAGGTGAGAAATAGTATTGGGTAGACTGATGGGACTGAAGGCTGATAAATCCCCAGGGCCTGATGGTCTGCATCCCAGGGTACTCAAGGAGGTGGCTCTGGAAATCGTGGAGGCATTGGTGATCAGTTTCCAATGCTCAATAGATTCAGGAGCAGTTCCTGTGGATTGGAGGGTAGCTAATGTTATCCCACTTTTCAAGAAAGGAGCGAGAGGGAAAACAGGGAATTATAGTCCAGTTAGCCTGACGTCGGTGGTGGGGAAGATGCTGGTGTCAATTATTGAAGAGTTAATAACAGCACATTTGGATAGCAGTAAAAGGATTGGTCCAAGTTAGCATGGATTTATTAAGGGGAAATCCTGCTTGACTAATCTTCTGGAATTTTTTGAGGATGTGACGTAAAATGGATGGAGAGCCAGTGGATGTAGAGTATCTAGACTTTCAGAAAGCCTTTGATAAGATCCCACATGGGAGGTTGGCGAGCAAAATTAAAGCACATGGTATTGGGGGCAGGGTATTGACATGGATAGAGAATTGGTTGGCAGACTGGAAGCAAAGAGTAGAAATAAACGGGTGCTTTTCAGAATGGCAGGCAGTGGCGAGTGGAGTGCTGCAAGGCTCGGTGCTGGGGCCGCAACTATTTACAATATATATTAATGATTTGGATGATGGAATTAGAAGTAACACTAACAAGTTTGCAGATGACACAAAGCTGGGTGGCAGTTTGAACTGCGAAGAGGATGTTAGGAGGTTGCAGGGTGACGGACATGTTGAGTGAGTGGGTAGATGCAGTATTATGTAGATAAATGTGAGGTTGTCCACTTTGGTGGCAAAAACAAGGAGGCAGATTATTATCTCAATGGTGTCAGATTAGGTAAAGGGGAAGTACAACGAGACCTGGGTGTCCTTGTACACCAGTCACTGAAAGCGTGCAGGAACAGCAGGCAGTGAAGAAAGCTAATGGAATGTTGGCCAGGAAGCAAGCGGGCAAGATCATCTCTGACCCCTCTCACCCTGGCCACAAAATCTTTGAAGCACTTCCCTCTGGAAGGCGACTCCGGACTGTCAAAGCAGCCACAGCCAGACATAAAACAGCTCTTTTCCACGAGTAGTAGTTCTACTCTAACCAAAGTCTGTCGTCTCTTTTTTGCTCTGGTTTATTTTCACCCACATGTTTAGACCGTAATGTTATATCCTGATTGGTTTGATGTGTTTATGCTTTATTCTTAATTGTTAACTGTATGTTTGTGTTGTCATTTGTGAGCGGAGCACCAAGGCATATTCCTTGTACATGCACATACTTGGCCAATAAACTTATTCATTCATTTATTCATTCATAACGAGAGGATCTGAGTAAAGGAGCAAAGAGGCCCTTCTGCAGGGCCCTGTCCGAGACTACATCTGGAGTATTGTGTGCAGTTTTGGTCTCCTAATTTGAGGAAGAACGTCCTTGCTATTGAGGTTGTGCAGCATAGGTTCACGCAGTTAATCCCTGGGATCGCAGGACTGTCATACGAGGAAAGATTGGAAAGACTGGGCTTGTATTCACTGGAGTTTAGAAAGATGAAAGGGAATCTTATATAGATGTATAAAATTATAAAAGGACTGGACAAGCTAGATGCAGTAAAAATGTTCCCAATGTTGAACCAGGGGCCACAGTCGAAGAATAAAGGGGAGGCCATTTAAAACTGAGGTGATAAGAAACTTTTTCACCCCAGAGAGTTGTGAATTTGTGGAATTCTCTGCCATAGAAGGCAGTGGAGGCCAATTCACTGGATGAATTTAAAAGAGAGTTAAATAGAGCTTTGGGGGCTAGTGGAATCAAGTGATATGGGGAGAAGGCAGGCACAGCTTACTGATTGTGGATGATCAGCCATGATCACAATGAATGGCGATGCTGGCTCGCAGGGCCAAAAGGCCTCCTCCTGCACCTATTTTCTATGTTTCTATCATACACATGCAGCTTTCTTCCTCTCTTTGTGCACAGAAGAGCTCCATCAGCCAGATATGGTTGCTCTTCAGTACCTCAAACAACACGTTTTAATTTGGAGCACGAACTAAGAGGGCAGCAGAGTATTAACAAAGGTCCAATCTACACAAAGTTGCTGCAGGTTTGTGTGTTCAAAGGACAGTAATCATGAAAGGGAACCCCAGTTTATTTTCAACTTTGCTAGTTAACCATGAAGGGATTTGCTTGTTAGATCTGCCACACTCTCCAGGAGAATTAGAGAACAATCGTATGTTTCAATTATCTATTACTGCTCTTGTATCCTTCACCCGACCAAGTTAATATCTTCCTAAATCCATGCTCTAATGTTCCTAGCTAGAAAGGGAGTATTGCATACCATATAAAAAATACATATAGTTTCACAGATATATAGCCTTTCACTATTAATCCCACAGGGAAGATATTAATACAGAGTTAGATGCTCATCATGGTCAAATTTCTTTTTCCTTTGATAAACAATTTACATCATGGTCTGACAGTTCAAAGGCAAGTCTTGAAACCATCAATTTTGCATTAATCATTCAGAATTTCTTCCAGAATGGGAACATTGCTCAATACTTCCACATTGCAGGTTTTGTTTTCGGTACACTAGGACAACTTCAAAATCTCCCAGGTTTCCAAAAAAATTTCCAAAACATTTTTGTTAAATTAGCTGTCAAGAGCCGAACTCAATTTATTTCTTAATTCCCTTTGACAGAAACATTGGCAAATGATGTGAGACACAAGTATTGTGCGCCAAACACTGCAGCTGGATTCATCACTTGAAAGGAATTGCACCATGGCTCAGTCAGAAAATTACAGTAGTTTCTCATATCAACTGAGAATTTTCCTGTACTTAGAATCCTTGTTATAGTGCCACACTGAAGTGACAAATGTCATTTAGTTAGACCAAGAAGTTGATGGAAACACAATTATTAAATTGCTTCTTCTTGACTTAAAGATAATCATGACAACAGCCATAAAAACCTACATAGTTTGCATCAAAAGGCATTATAATTCAGTGTACAAATATTTGTTGGGTGGCACAGTAGCACAGAGCTGCTGCCTTATTATGTCAGAGACCTGGGATTGATCCTGACCACTGGTGCTCTAACAGATTCACAACTCTCTGGCTGAAAAAGTTTTTCCTCATCTCAGTCCTAAATGGCCTACCCCTTATTCTTAAACTGTGATCCCTGGTTCTAGACTCCCCCGGCATGGGGAACATTTTTCCTGCATCTAGCCTGTCCAACCCCTTAAGAAATTTATCTGTTTCTATAAGTTCCCCTCTCATTCTTCTAAATTCCAGTAAATGACATATAGGTTTGTAGGTTAATTGGCTTCATTAAATTGTAAATTGGCCTTAAAGTGTAGGGTTGTGCTAGTACATGAGGTGATCACTGGTCACACGGACTAGGTGGGCTAAAGGGCCTATTTCCACACTGTTTCTCTAAAGTCTAAAAATAAATGCGAAAACTAAAATAATTCAAAGGCATACGGCAAATTAAAGACGGTATTAAATGAAAAGATATTTATAAAGTTGTCAGAAAGAGCCTGTTTTCAATTTAGGGCCGAGAATTTTTTATTTATTTTTAAATTCAGGATGTGGCGAATCTTAGGAATTTTCGACACAAGATGGCTGTTGAAGCCTAGTCATTATGTTCATTCGAAACAGAGATCAATAAATTTGTGGACATTAAGCGAATGAAGGGATGAAGAGTGGCTCTGGAAAGTGGTGCTCATACAGAACAAAGGTCATGATTATGCTGAATGGCAGAGCCTATGGCTCTTCCTAGTATTTCTTATGTTCATATGATCTTACAAGAAATGCAGTAATTCCTTCATTTTTATTATCTAATCATTTATCAATTACATTTCCTTTGGAATTAAGGGAATATCAGCAGCAAAAGAGAAGCTCTTTTTATTGCACCTAGTATCAGCAGCCATCAATCCAAAGACAGATGTACCATGAATTTGTTGCACATAAACCTCGCTGTACGCTGGTCCCAAATAGATGCTTCAACCTCATTTTATTGTGCTGGCTCATTAAAATAGGTTATTTATTTTTCAGTTAAATTCAAAATTCACTCTATTCACAGGATCAGACTGGTAACCATACAGTTATATACACTGACATATGCAATATTTCAAGTAAAAAAATGAATTAAAATGCCATTATACGGACAAGAATTGGTTGATAAAATTATTAAACATTGAAATAACTATCATACCTTAATATGCTCTAAGACAGCTGTTGCCACATTTGTATGAAGATCAATAAGTCTTTTTTTCTGCAGTAGTTCAGGGAGAGAACTTTAATGGAAAAGGTGACAAAATTAAAGGCTGATCCTCAGTCTAGGTATTCTAAAATATAGCTTCATTGCAGTTCATAACTATTGCTTTCGTGGAACAAAGCAAGGAATAATAATAAAATTAGTTTACTTTTCCCAGTAGCTTGAAATGCAGATTTTCTTGGAAAAAGGCAAAGATCACTTAACTAAATGAAAAATTATTCAGAATATATATTAGCAAATGTACAATTTCTAAAAAGTAAAATTCCGGATTATAGCATGATTTCTCCCGTAGATTATAAAACTGGAATGGATAAATCCAAGTTGCTATTTAAAGGATTTAAATTTCCATTCAAATTCAATGATGATTGCTTGGATAACCACCAATTACCAAATAACTTGGGCTATGACATTAGGAACCACTATTTTTCCAAGCACATCCTATTTTGGAATCCTTATCAAACTCATTGATTTTATATAATCTTTTGCAAGGTATTTATAATGCACAGAAGAACAGAGACATTGGCGCCAATAGCTCGTCTTTTAAGACTTCCTAAAACATGAAAGCTAATGTTATTATCTCAATCTCATTGTGTGAGTGCCAATCATTCTTAGAGCTAGAGTGCATCAATTTAAAACATCAATGTTTGCCATGTGCATGTGTTTAATCTGTATATAGCTCAATGCAAAGGTAGACACAAAATGCTGGAGTAACTCAGATCTCGACCCGAAAGGTCACCCATTCCTTCTCTCCAGAGATGCTGCCTGTCCTGCTGAGTTACTCCAGCATTTTGTGTCTACCTTTGATTTAAACCAGCATCTGCAGTTCTTTCCTACAGCTCTATGCGATTGTGTTCTATATTTTTTCCAAATTCACTGCATCTTCCAAGTATCACACACAAACTTAATGGAGCTTCCTTATCCTGAATACAGCTTATAAACATAGCACAAAAAGTAAGGAAATTTGTGTTTGGTAGATTATTTCTTTGTTGTAACAATGCTTCTTGGCAATAAATCTTATACCGTTGGAAAGCCTGTTTATTTCCCTTTTAAATGGTGCCACATTTGTAAGGAACATGCATTTGTGGGATGAGCAGCAGAGCTGAGTATATGGGTTACGCCCATGAAAAATTTGCCAAATCTTCTCTGCCAATGCCAAGCTTATTCTGCTGTTGCTATTGACTCTTGTTTTGAGCTTCTGGTACCCCCAGGTGCTGACAATCAGGTGCCTGATTGGCACCTGATTGGCAGCATCTGTGAGCATGGGCCCTGCTACAGTGGTCAGTAGGTGTCTGCTCCAAGAATCGGCATGCCACGTTTGACTGATCTGGATAGGGCCCGTGCGATAGGGCAACTTCAAGCTGGTGTTCCGCAAAACCAAGTTGCGGCATTATTTGGAGTGAGCCCTAGTACCATCTCCAAAGTGAAGGCCAAGTTCCATATAACGGTGGATGTCAGAGACAGGCTGCGAAGTGGGCGTCTCTAGAAGACGACACCCGAAGAAGACCGTTTCCTCACCCTGTCAGCACTTAGGAACCGTAGGCTGTCTTCTATAGATTTGCAGTCAAGGTTTGCAGGACGATATGGCCGACGGCTCTCTGCCCAGACAATTCGGAACAGACTGCACGCAGCCGATCTCCGGTCTCATAGGGCTGCCAGGCCTGCCATGACTGCCCTTCACCGTCAGGCCCGTTTGCGCTGGTGTCGGCAACACGTGCACTGGAACCTGAACATGTGGAGGAACGTTATGTTCAGCGATGAGTCCAGATTCTGCCTATGGCAGTTGGATCATGGGGTCAAAGTGTGGAGAAGACGCGGAGAACGCTATGCTGATTGCTGCACCGATAGAGTAACATCTTTTGGTGGAGGCAGTGTGATGGTGTGGGGCGGCATCTCCCTCACTGGAAAAACGAGGCTTCTCATCATTGGAGGCAATCTCAATGCAGAGAGATATCGAGATGAGATTCTGCAACCAGTGGCAATCCCATATCTCCACAGTCTGGGACCGAACTCTATCCTCCAAGATGAGTTCGCCCCCACAGAGCAGGGTTTCTCAGAGACTACCTCCAGAATTTGGGAGTGGAGAGGATGGAATGGCCTGCCAGCAGTCCTGACCTCAACCCCATTGAACACTTGTGGGATCAGCTTGGGCGTGCTGTTCATGCCAGAGTGACCAACACAACCACGTTGGCTGACTTGCGACAAATGCTGGTTGAGGAATGGGATGCCATCCCACAACAGTGTGTGACCAGGCTGGTGACCAGCATGAGGAGGAGGTGCCAGGCTGTTGTGGCTGTGTATGGTTCTTCCACACGCTACTGAGGCTCCTGTTTATTAAATGAATAAATTGTTAAATTGCCAATATGTTTCTTCAAACTTCAATCATCCAATCCACCAAACAACACCGAACAAGAGTCAATGGCAGAATAAGCTGTTTGGCATTGGCAGAGAAGATTTGGCAGATTTTTCATGGGCGCAACCCACATTCTCAGCTCTGCTGCTCATCCCACAAATGCATGTTCCTTACAAATGTGGCACCATTTAAAAGGGAAATAAACAGGCTTTCCAACGGTATAAGATTTATTGCCAAGAAGCATTGTTACAACAAAGAAATAAATCTACCAAACACAAATTTCCTTACTTTTTGTGCTATGTTTATAAGCGCAGGTATCAATGTTTCCACATTTTGTTTCATTGTTCATTGCAATGATGCAGGTGAAATGGCACCCACATTTGTGCAAAATTTAAATTTACTGATCTGATTCTGAAGAAAATTTGCTGAACTCTGTTCCATAACTTGTAGAACATTATTTCTTGCCATGCACAATAGAACCCTGGGTCTCGTTATTTATTGGTGAATTTGATATTGGGCCCAATCTTGCTGCCAAAGGTGAGTTACCACACTAGCTGCTGACAAATACAAAATGTTTGAGATTATTTTTCTGGATCTTGTTGGCTCGCTGACAGGTAAGGATGGAACAAATAAAATGGTTGGTTATACGCATAATGGGGGTTTACAAGCAGTGCTTTCCACAGTGCCATGGGTGGGCCAGAATAAATCACAGCCAGAAAATGGCTGAAGCACTGACAGCTATCAAAGTCCTATCACCAACTTTGGAAGCTCTCAAAGATGTCAGAGACTTTGAATGTTTCCAAATGTTCCTGGACATTGAGAAGCATTCAAACACCATTAAAAATTAAATTAAGTATAAAAGCAATAAAAATATTTAAAAATTCAAAAATATACATTGACAGAATTAAAAACCTTTGCTGGTCGGCATGGAATTAGTCAAAGGGCCTGTATCCATGCTGCATCCTTAAACTAAACTAACAAATTAAAAAACATTCAAGCCAACTTAATTACATGAGAAAAATGTAAATCGGCTTTTTCCTACACTACTTTGTCACAGCCATTTTGCTTGATTGAAATCACTGGGGTCACAGACTTAATGCACATTCACAGGAAAGATTCACCAATGCAATGGCTGGCAAATGCAGCGGGTCTGTGTTTCACCATTGAACCCCATCAGGAATTCAAATCTGTAGCACAGTGGGACACTGCCTGTAGAACTCAGCCAGCAAGTATAGGTCTTACAGAAACCCCATGTTTGCTGATATTTGCGGGTCGCAATGACTGTGTAAGTGCTGGTATTTCACGGACAGAACTAGCCAAATGAATTAAATTTTCTTTTTGAAGCTTTGGAACAGGGTGAACAGCAATTCAGAAGCAGCCATGCAAACTCAGAGGGAACAAACTTGACACAGTGGGGAGTATGAGAACATTAAATTTTGAAATGTTATAATTCCAGATAAAAATATTGTTTTGCCGAATAGCGAATTTCCTGCCAATCTAGTAATCCCTATTTGGATCTTCATCCCTCCGTTGTCTGTTTTGGAATATGAATGTCCATAGGAAACAGCAGGGCAGTAATTCAATATTGGCCATTTAAGAAAATGAGAGGCATAGAGTTCGAGGAAAACATGTTGTAATCTGGTCAAAAATCATGATGCCTATTGTTTCTTTTGGAGCAAACGAAATCAATCAATAGAGAAGCTTTAGCTTGCGTGTCCAGAACACAATGTATTCTTGCACAATATTCCACTATATTTCTTGTATCTTAAGCACTGCAACTATGAAGCCAAGTTAATCACAATCAGTAATATATATAACCTCCATACCATAGACTTGCTTGCATGTACTAACTTTGCAAAATAGATACTTGTGAATGTAACGCCCTTTCAAGTTAATGCCCACCTTACTGCAGATGTCAGCTTGGCAGTGTTATCAGAAAGCATGCTAATAGCACCATCATCCTCTCCCTCCAGACCCTGTGGAAGAAGAGAAATCACAGGCATGCTCAGTACTGAATCCGGAAGTTACATCTAATGCAGCACAGTATGAACTTGGACCCTGAATGGAGACTGGAGCTCAGGAAATGACACTTGCAGTTGCTGACGTGCAACCATGAAAATTAGATTTGTAAAAAAATCATAGATTTTAGAACATGGAACAAATAACTGAATTTTAGCTATTTTTCGAAAGGAAAGTAAAATCCAAACTTGCTGTTGCCAACCCTCATCTTTTATCTTAAACTTAACAATTCACTGACATCAGATGATGGTTGACTGAATTAATTGACATATAGTCAATCGCCTCTCAACAGTTACCCAAGCTTTAATTTTACTTTTTACATAGGAGGACTTTCCATTGCCATTTCCTTTTCGATATATTTTTCCATTTCATCGTCCATAGTTCGAATTTCATTTCCGTTACACGATTGGCAGATTGTAGAATGTCTTGATAAAGAGAAGTGACTCACACCATTTTATCTCAATTTTAGTTTTGTTACTATTTTTATCATACCATTCCCATTTTCCCATGCCTTGGGACTCAGTGGGCCGAAGGGCCTGTTTCCACGCTGTAACTAAATTAAACGCGCATATCCTTCTTTAATTACGTTAAAGTTGTAATAATTAATTGCTTAACCTATACCTTACATAGGTTTTCTCAGTTATTCCACATCAATGGATCTGTAGATAGGCACCATCTCCTGATAGGAATGGGTGACGTTTCAGGTCGAGACCCTTTTTCAGACTGAGTGTCTCAGTCTGAAGAAGGGTCTCGACCTGAAACGTCACCCATTCCTTCTATCCAGAGATGCTGTCAATCCCACTGAACTACTCCAGCATTTTACGTCCATCTATGGTTTAAACCAACATCTGCAGTTCCTTCCTACACATCAATGGTTCTGTGTTTTGAAATTTGGCCTTCAGTTCTCCTATTATAGCTTTGAATGCTGTGCACTTAGCTGGCTTTGAATGCCGTGCAGATAATTTTATTTGTTTTTATATTAACTGATCTGGTCACATTATTGTTTCATTCCTTACCATGATGCTCTTTAAGTGTTTGACTTCATCCTCTTGTGCCCTGTAAGAATCTAGTTCTTGCTGGACTGATTCAGCTACCTCTGGAAAGGGACTGCATAAGAAAAGGTCAAGTTTCACAGTCAATAAAATGTGTTAGATAAACAAGATCACAATTCAAAATGCAAAGCATGTTGATGAATAAGCAATTTCAATCTTCCCCAAAATGTGAACATATTTGCTTGCCAAAAGATAGAAATATTAAATGATTCACAGAAACACAGCAAACCTTAGGAGTATTCCTAACGCTACCAAAGACCAAGTAGCTAGGACAATAACCAAGAGGGTGGTGGATGTCTGAACGAATTGCCCGAAAGAGTGGTACTGGAAACCTCTCTACATTTACAAAGCACTTGATGTGTTCCAACTGGCACCAGAGAGAAAGTAAAACGAAATGGTTTTAGGGCAGATATTAACTTATTTGGTGAGAAATTAGACAGATGGTCTGTGCTCCTCCGGGTGTTAATAGAGTCAGAGTCATAGAGCACAGAAACAGGCCCTCTGGTTTTCGATTCCCCAGCTCTGGGTGAGAGACTGTGTGTCTACCATATCTAGTCCTCATAATTTTTTTCCACCTCTATAAGATCACCCCTCATCCTCCTGTGCTCCAAGGAAGTGTGCAAGCCTGCTCAACCTGTCCCTGTTGTTCAGGCCCTCAAGTCCTGGTAATTTCCTAGTAAATCTTCTCTGCACCCTTTCCAGCTTGGCACCATTTTTCCCAGAACTAAACAAAATACTCTAAATGCGGCCTCACCAACATCTTATGTAACTGCAACATGACCTCCCAACATTTTTTACTCATTACTCTGACTGATTAAGGCCAATGTGCCAAATGCCTTTTTGACCACCCTATCTACCTGTGGTGCCACTTTCAACAAACTATGTACCTGCACTCTGAGATCCCCCTGCTCTCCAATACTCTCCAGAGTCCTACCACTCAGTGTAGGCCCTGCCCTAGCTAGTCTTCCCAAAATACACCTCACATTTCTCAGTATTAAATTCCATCAACCATTCCTCAGCCCAGCTGCACAATCGATCCTGCTGCGATACGTGTCCAAGTATCCTCTAAATGCTGTTATAATACCTCCTCTGCAGGTTGTTCAATATACACCACCACCCTGAGTGGAAATTTTGCCCCTCTCAGGACCTTGCCCGTCTCCCATGGCTCGTCATATAGATGACCACTTTGGTTTCTGAGGGGCCTGATTTTCTCCCTCTCGTTACCCTCTTTCCCTTAATGTACATAACATCTCTTTGGATCCTGTTCAATTTTATCTGCCAGAGCTATTCCCTGTCCCCTTTTTGCTCTCCTGCTTTCCTTGTTAAGTATGCTCCTCAGTCCCCTAAACTCCTCCAGGGATACACTTTGAACCCAGCTGCCTATACCTGGCCCATGCCTCTATTTTCTTGACCATAGTCTCATTTTCTCTCATCATCCAGGGTTTCTTACTCCCAGCTGCCTGGCCTTTCACTTTAACAAGAACATGCATGCATTGAATTCTCATTACCATCATTTAAAAGCATCCCACTTTCTGGACATCCCTTAGCCCGCAAACAACCTACTCCAATCAACTATAGCAATTTCCTGTCCAATACCATCAAAGTTGGCCTTGCCCTAGGTTAGAAGAATGTCCCCACCATCGAACCGATGTACAGGAGTTGCTGCCTCTAAAAGGCAGCCAGCATCATCAGAGACCCACACCACCCTGGCCACACTTTCAATTCACCCCTGCCATTGAGAAGATATAGGTGCCTAAAAACGGTAACGTCCAGGTTCAGGAACGGCTTCTTCCCTGCAGCCATCAGGCTATTAAACACTACAACCTCCAAATAAGCTCTGAACTACAAGACGTGGGCATTGATTTTGTCTTTTTGCACTATTATTTGTTTGTTTGCTTTTATATATGTGTGTGTCTATATATTTCTCTTTTTTCCGTTTATTATATTGTTTCGAGTATACATCTCAGCACATATTGCCAAATTTCAAATTTGTAACAGATTATAAATTAACATAAAACAATTAAACACCATTCTTTTTATTTACTGTTTTCACAGGGTAATTAGCATAATTGTGAGATTCAAATTCCGGTGTATTATTTGAATGAATTATTCAAGCACAGAAACACTTTACCTCAAAATGTTATGCACAATATTACAAATTAAAAAATAAAATAGATATGTTATAATAATACCAACTTGGGGTGACACAGTGACATCGCAAATGAATTCCTGCCTTACAACACCAGAGACTCGGGTTTGATCCTGACTATGGCCGCTGTCTGTAAGATATTTGTAGGTTCTCCCTGTGGCCGTGTGGGTTTTCTCCGGGTGCT
The DNA here is from genome assembly GCF_053455715.1 of Rhinoraja longicauda. Lineage (NCBI taxonomy): Eukaryota > Metazoa > Chordata > Chondrichthyes > Rajiformes > Arhynchobatidae > Rhinoraja > Rhinoraja longicauda. Next base: position 25,787,492 of record NC_135962.1, on the reverse strand, counting down.
CCAGTTTCCTCCCACACTCCAAAGATGTACAGGTGTGTAGGTTAATTGGCTTCTGTAAATTGTTCCTAGTGTTCAGGATAGTGCTACTGTACGGGGTGTTTGCTGGTATCACGGACTTGGTGGGGCAAAGGGCATGTTTCCATGCTGTATCTCTAAACAGAAAGCTCTAAAATGACAATGAGCAATGGTACAGTACTGCAATTATGAATGTCTTTATACACTCATCACACTGTACATAAATTATGCATAATGTGCATTACAATGCAAACATCTCTTGCAGAAATAACTAATAAAATACAATCCTGAAATGCATTACCTGCCTTTGTGTCTTTGCCAAAAATTATCAGCAGCTGTTAGGTCATAGGTTTTTTTAGTTTTTTTCTTTGGTCTTGCACCCGCAGAAGAATTCTCTATTCCTGGAGTTTCTTCCAAGTTCACTCTATTCAAATGGAAATCCTGCAAAGACAATGTATACATTTATGATACATATGTTGATAACATTTCTTATTCATTGTCTTGAATAATTTAGCACGTTTTGGGGTGACACAGTGGTAGACTTGCTACCTTACAACGCCAGAGACCCTGACTACAGGTGCTGTCCAGACGGAGTTTGTACATTCTCCATGTGACCGCGTGGGTTTTCTCCTGGTGCCCAGTTTCCTCCCACACTCCAAAGACGTACAGGCTTGTAGGTTAAATGGCATCAGCAAGAATTGTAAATTGTCCCTAGTGTGTAGGATAGTGCTAGTGTATGGGGATCGCTGGTTGGTGCAGATCCGGTGGGCCAAAGGGCCTCTTTCTCTGCTGTATCTCTAAAACTAAAACTACTGCCATTTTATTAGGGAAGAGTGATTAAGATACATCACATTTTGTATTAAAGCGAGGCTCCGTTGCTAAGAAAATTCAAGATAAAACATCAGACTTTCCATCAGAAGGGAAAAAGCAATTGCAATTCCTTCATTCCAAACTTGAATTAGTAGGAAACTACAATGCAGTTAACTTAGCATCTATCACAAGGAAAACTTGGAAGAATTTTACTAACAACATTAGAGCACAACACTGACATTTTTCTTTAAGATAATTAGTCTTGTTTTGTGAAAGGTAAATTATGTTTGACCAAAATAGACTTTAGAGATACCTCACGGAAACAGGCCACAATGACCAGCGATCACCCTGTACACTGGTACTATCCTACACACTAGGGACAATTTACAAAAGCCAATTAACCTACAAACCTATACATCTGTGGAGTGTGGGAAGAAACCGGAGCACGCGGAGAAAACCCACCTGCAGTTTAGTTTAGAGATAGAATGGAAACAGGCTCTTTGGCCCACTGTGTTTATGCCGGCCACAATCACCTGTATACTAGTTCTCTCCTGCACGTTAGGGACAATTTTACAGGTCAATTAACCTGCACACCTTTGGGATGTGGGAGGAGGCCGGAGCACCTGGAGAAAACCCACAAGGTTACAGGGAGAAAGTACACTGGACAGACAGCACCTGTAGTCAGAATCAAACCTGGCCCTCTAGTGCTGTAAGGCAGCAAATCTACTGCTGTGCAAGTAAGATTTAAAAAAAAAAATTATTTTATTTTTGAAAAGCATATGTACAAATAGAAATAAAAGACAAATTTGTTACAAAGTTCTTACATAGCTTCAATTTTTAAATTTTTAAAGAGAGAAAATAAAAAATAATAAAGAAGAAAGGAAAAAAAATAAAATAAACTATTGGGAAGAGAGAATAATTTTTAAAAAAAGAAGAAAAAAAAGGGTATAACTGTAAAAATTAAAGGGGGTAGATCCGGGAGACAATAACCACAGTTGTACATCCAACCCTAAACTCAAGTTTCAACTTTTAATTTAAAATTTTTATTTTAGCCCTGTGTCAAACCCATTTACTTTTCTAAAAATTCAATAAATGGAGACCATATTTTAAAAAATAAATCAGGTTTGTCAATTAAGGCAAATCTTATTTTTTCCAAATGCAGGGTCTCTGTCATTTCCGTAATCCACATTTTAATTGTGGGGGTTATTGGTTTTTTCCAAAATGTAAGTATTAATTTTTTCGCAGTTATTAAACTGTAATCAAGAAAATGTACCTGACTTGTTGCAAGTAAGATTTTAAATGAGATTTGGAAACTTAAAACCGTCAGCCTAGTGAGCAAGTACATTGCATTATTATATTAGCCCACTCTGGTTATGAGGAGTTTACTGGCCTTGGTTAGGTTACCAATTAGGATACTGGGCTAGTGAGGAGAGATTTGCTCCTTATCTAGCATGTTGTACTCTTGCTCTTGGACTACATGTTTGCTCAGCAGCAAATTATGATATTCCTCTGAGACAATTAGGCTGGTGACTGCACCTTAATGGCAAATATATCACTGAACATCTGCGGATCTATACCCCGACATTAGTTAATTGCTTTAGAATATTAAAAAAACACATTCATGAGGGCAATGGCCAAATTATTTCTATTTAAAACTGAGGGAGAGTCTACAGTAGTAGGATAGTGTTAATGCGCAGGGATCGCTGGTCGGTGCAGACTCGGTGGGCCAAAGGGCCTGTTTCCGCACTGTATTTCTAAACTAAATTAAAGTGCTTTCTATTTTGAATTGCATTGCTGCCGAGCAGATTGTTGAGGAGTAATGTATTGCTTGTTACAAAAAAAGATTCAAATTTCATGGCTCATAAGAATCCATCAATTTAGATTTCTCTCAACAGATGAAGTCAGTTGCAGGCATACATATAGCTCTCAAATCTCAGAGGAACTTCAATCACTGTGGACAGGGCAGGCATGTGGACTTGGATGAGATGACAAAGCTTGAAAAACACATTCTAGGTGGAGTGCTGCCAATAACGTTTGACTAACCAGTCAGTGATATGCCATGTGAATTGACGGAATAAACAACTCAAAGATTTGCTTCATCTTTGAATTAGGATTTAAATCCAATGGTTCAATGGTGTTTTATTTGTCGCATATGCACCTGCACAGCAAAATTCTGAATGCATATATTACACATGCTGATGTCGCCATGTTTTGACGCCATTATTCAAAGTTCAAAGTCTGGGTGGCCCTTGCGCTCGATGTACTGGAGAACTTTCCGCGAACCAGCGTCCCTCTCCTCACCCAGCCATCTTTGTGTCTCGCGCGTGCCTCCTGCAGTCGACCTTGAAAGCGCTGGAGGCAATACTCAGACTAATTATACGAAAATTGCTTTACCCTGATAAAGATTCTGGAGTTTATGTCTGTTAAATTTACCTCAACTTTCCAATGAAGTGCTGTACCAAAATATTGGCATACTGTTGAGTGAGCCGCTGCTGTATTCCAACCACAAGCCACCGAACCGAGAACCTGCCTGGAGAGGGAAGGCTGCCAAACCCGGCCCCTGTTCGCCCCTGAAAACCGAGAATCGGAAAGGAGGGTGGAGAGAGACAGCGACTGCGGCAGATGCTGAACAAGAAGATGAACCAGGGGGGTCTTACCTTCCGCGCCCTCGAGGTCGGCTGAGAGAGGTGCTCCCCGGGGAACAAAGGCTGGCCAGGCAACGAGACGGTGCAACAGGCTGGGACTGTAAAATGGCACCTCTTGCATATAGACTCAGTGGGCTGTGCTGTACATTCTGTACTAACAGGGGGGATTGTGCTCATGTATGGGAATAGTCTTGCTGAGCTGTATGCAAAAAAGGTATTTCACCGTACCTTGGTACACATGATAAAAAAGGAATCATTTTTGTGGATCTTGTAGCAGTTCTCCATTAAGCCTGGGAAGAGATGACTTATTTTTCTCTCTGATGCAATCAGTTCATAGTGCAATACCTCCACACTTTTACTGTGGCAAAACAATGTTCCCTGATGTCCTAGACTCTGTGCAAATCTCCTCGCAGCTCCATTGCAAATCTTCCTGTTCCCCCACCAAGTGTTTGAATTGGTACTTTGAATGAGACGGACATTGCTACTTTGACTATGGACTTTTTCTTTTCTTTTGTAAATGGTGGCAAAATGTGGTGATGGGTGCAAGAATTTCACAATGCAGTGCATGCGTGACAATAAAGAACTATTGAACATTGAACAAACCGTTATTGCCGAAAATTAATTTGTTTCGAGCATGGAAACAGGGCCTTCGGCCCACCGAGTCCTCATCAACCAGTAATCATCCGTACACTAGTTCTATCCTCCACAATAGGGACAATATACAAAAGCCAATTAACCGACAAACCTGCACATCTTTGGAATGTGGGAGGAACCCGGAGCACCCACAGAAAACCCACTCAATCACAAGGAGAACAAACAAACTCCATACAGACAGCATCCGTAGTCAGGTTCAAACCCGGTCTCTAGTACTGTAAGGCAGCAACTCTACTGCTGCACCACAGTGCCGCCCTCCAACCAAAGGTTTCCCCAACCAAATTTGCCATTTTTGTTTCAATGAGGTTTTATTTATTGCAGATGATCACATTGATCCATTTTATTGCAAGCAATTCATTTACATCACTTATATCAATCTGAGATTAAAAATCCACATTATAACATGGGAGAATCTGAATTTGCATTCAATAAACGTGGTAATTAGTGGTCTGGCATCAGAAAAAAATATATTTAGTGTGAATAAACCTGAAGTGGCCTAAAGTAACTGCAAAAACAACCGTGGAAGATCTTTCATTAATTTTGCAAGACAACTTGGGATTAAGAGTAAATGTGCCTTTGCCATGCTGCCCAGATATCAAGAACAAATTATAAGGCAACCAACGAATAATTAGCCTGTAGTGGATGCAAAGCCAAAATCAAGACGAAAACGGTCCGTCTAAGCCTCAACCAAATGTACATGTAACAACTGGCTTAAGAATGCGGTGCCAGCCTTTGAACACACATGAACTAAACTTCAATATTTAACTGTCAATATTGTTCCATACCATAACTCACAAGTGAAAGGGTAAGTAACGCTGAAACCAAACAGTCCATAAATCTTTTAAAGGGTAGGATTCAAAATGGTGTAAAATTCTGAAGGCTGATTCCAGATGTACAACTGCAAAATCTCCTTAGCACCAACACAATCAAATAAGTATATTTATTCTGTTTGCATTCAAAACACAACTTATAAGACAAACATTATTGTTAACTTTGGCACAAAGTTTTTCACAGATGACAGAAGAAAATAGGTTGGCCACATTCAAGGCAAGGCTAATCTTGCCTTGCAAAATCATATCTGCAAATTTTCCAAATTATATGAATTTGCAGAATGCAGTGGAACATTTGTATCAATTTACTAAAATGACAAATTGCAATGTTCAGATCAGTGGGAACTGTCAATTAATCTTCAGCGTTGAGTTCAAATTTTATTTTTATTAGTTGTAACAGAAAACAAAAGTTGATTTTGGAAAGTTACAAAACCTAAAACTCAAAACACAATGTCTTCAAAAAGGGAAAATATTATTAACCTTGGCAAGCTAAATGGTTTCAAAATATTATGAATCCTAGAACTAATGGCTATCATTTTTCCATTTACTACTTCAATAATTCCAGTCAAGCATTTCACTTTTATTTCTTTAATTCAAGATGAACTTCTTGAATAGTTTACCATGAAGACTATAAATATAATCAGACAGTAGCAAACAAACATTGTATAGCTATGAAATTCAGAAATGCTTTATGACAATCATTAAGTTCACGCTTTAAAAAAAAGGCTTCTTCTTTGCCTTCCTGCATAACACAGAATAGTACAGTACAGGAACAGGGCCCTTCAGCCCAAAATGTTTGTGCTAAACATGATGCCAAGTTAAACCAATCTCATCTGCCTGTACATTATCCATATCACTCTATGCCCTGCACTTCCATCCAGAAGCCTCTTCAATGCCACCTGCTTCCACCACCACCTCTGACTATGTGTTCCAGGCCCCCACCACTTTGTGTAAAAAAACTTGCCCCACACATTTCCATTAAACTTTCCCCTTCTTACTTAGAGCAATGCCCTAGGCATTTGTATGCGTTTGAATAGGAATTTGTATGAGTTTCTGATTATGTCGGAAAATGGTTTGCATGTACATTCCCAAAGCAATTCAAAGCCATTGAATAAGATAACCCAATTTCTCCTTAATAATATTCCAGAATCAGCCATTAGCAAAAATGACAGGTTAAGATAATATCACTGACTGATGGATACATTTTGGCCTAAATACCAAGGGAACTCGTGTTGGATGGAACTGCAGATGCTGGTTTAAACTGAAGATAGACACAAAAAGTTGGAGTAACTCAGCGGGACAGGCAGCATCTCTGGAGTGAAGGAATGGATGACGTTTTGGGTTGAGACCCTTCTTCAGACCAGTCAGGGGAAAGGGAAACAAGGGATATAGAAGATGATGGAGAGAGATAAAGAACAATGAATGAAAGAAATGCAAAAAAGTAACAATGATAAAGGAAACAGGCCATTGTTAGCTGTTGGGTAAAAATGAGAAGCTGGTGCGATGTGGGTGGGGTAGGGACGGAGAGAGGGAATGCCGGGATTACTTGAAGTTAGAAAAATCAATATTGATACCACTGGGCTGTAAGCTGCCCAAGCAAAATATCTGATGCTGTTCCTCCAATTTGCATTTCGCCTTAGTCTGACAATGGAGCAGACCTAGGACAGAAAGGTCAATGTGGGAATGGGAAGGAGAATTAAAGTGTTTAGCAACTGGGAGATCAGGTTGGTCCAGGTGGACTGAGTGAAGGTGTTTAGCGAAACGATCGCCCAGTCTACGTTTGGTCTCGCCGATGTATAAGAGACATCGAACTCCCTGATCTGGTTTGAAAAGTACACAAGGAATTTATGTTCACCCCATTTAGCAAACCTAGCTACATCTCATTTAAAATATGACCTCCCAGAATGCAACATTATCTGAGTACATAAACAATGTGCCAGACCAGATTTTTTGTTGGACTTTTGTGGTCTGGTCGAAGAGATACCTCACTTTTCAAAATTCCTGAGGATTATGGAATGCTACACAAGTAGTAAGTATACAAGACAGAAATGTTGATTGTTCACTGAAGTCACAACCAGTTACAACCAAATAACTTTCAATAATTAGGTTATGCAATGGCAAAAAGACCCCTTTACATTATGTTAAGATATTGTTTCTTTATCATGCAAATGTTTCTATTATTTAACACGTGACAATAAATGCCATTTTATGAGCATTTTACATCTCAGGGATTCAGGGAAAATGTAACACATCTGTCCGATAATTGAACCTGCAATTTTAATCGTGTGACCATTAGTTGTCACACCAAAAAAAAAGCGCTTAATTGCACTCACTTTATTAAACAGAGTAGAATGAACTATTTACGTTCCTTATTCGACAATTGTAGAAACATTAAATAATTTACTTCTGGAAAATTAAAAATGATATCGTAATTAGGTGAAGAGGGCACAGTTCTTAATAAGTGCACATTGAATATTAGGGTATCAGAACAAAGCAAAGGAAAGCCCTCGAGATTTTACAGGTAATGAAGCAATTTTTGGAAGCAAATAGAGTCAGAGTCATACGGAAACAGCCCCTTTGGCCCAACTCATTCATGCCAACCAAGATGCCCCATCTACACTAGTCCCATCTACCCACGTTTAGCCCATATCCCTCCAAACCTTTCCTATCCATGTACCGATCCGTGTCTTTTAAATGTTGTTATAGCATCGGCCTTAACTACCTCCTCTGGCAGCTCATTCCAGATACCTACCTTTTATGTGCAGGTCAGGTTCAGCTTAAACACGTCCTCTTGTTTTTGATTCCCCTACCCTGGGTAAAAGACTTTGTTCATTCACCCTATCTATTCCTCTCATGATTTTATACACTTTGGTGATAATACAGAAACAAAATATATATGCTAATTGTGGAGAGGGAAGGTAAAAATGTTTAATTTTTTTGTGACGTAGATTGGTAAAAGGATAGTTTTGCAGTAAGAATGAATCAACCCGTTTTTGACTAGCTTGTACTTCAGTTGAAGGAATGAAAATAAAAGGTCTGCAACCTTATTATGTAACAAACTAGTTTTCTAGCTTTTCATAAATCCAAACGTTTCTTGATACTGTATTTAAGTCACCAAAACATGAAAAGTACAAAAGGATTCATGAGTCGAACAAATGGTGAAACAAAAAGCTGACTGCTCAAGCTCAAGAGTACATTACTGTCAATGATGAATATTGTTGGAATATAGTAACGATTATAATAAATTGGAAGATAAACGCAAATGTTGGACTAACTCAACGGGTCGGGCAGCATCTCTGGCGAAAATAGATGATGTTTTGGGTTGGTATAAAGCAGCATCTGCTGTTCCTTTCTATTACATAATAAATTCGAATTGGCTGGCTCAAGAATCAACATTTAAAGAGCATTTGTTATATGCAGTCAACACCACAGCTTAGACCAATACCAGAACCATCTATTTCTTAGAAAAGCACACTATTTTCATGGTAATATTACATTTTGTTCAAAGGGGCACCAGATAATTAGCACGTGCATCCAACCCAATAAATCCAATGTTCTTGGCTGGGGAGAAGGCCCTAGTGGTTTTTTCAAAATGAATTTTACAGTCAAGGCCACAAACTAAAAATATGAAATTCCGATCTAAGTTGAGTTTGATTTGAGACTAATCAATTTGACGTCAAAAATTCGACTTGGAACTTTGATTTCAAAATTATTCATTTAATTATCCTCACACATTAGAGAATTGGAAAGGTTCAGAATTTATCAACAAGAAGCCATCTTTAGCTATTTTTGTTTAATTACTCAACATGAATTTATATTCTTAAAAAAAAAGAATTGGAGATATTCCAAACGGTTATTTGAGCTCTTGGTAACAGTGTAAAGTAAGTGTTGAGTTGAAACCCACAGTGGTTTTAGGTACTGAACCCTTCCTTTGTAGGTAATGGAATGTAGAAATATGTGTTTAATAACGTGTTGCCATTGGAAACCCAAAGTGCACAACAAAATTGCTAGCAATGCAATGCTGTTTAATCTTAACCACCATGGTGAAAGCATCTTAGGGATTTATCACTTTTACTAACCCTTTTTTACTAAGTTCAAATATTTCTAATTGCTCAACTGAAAAATAACATCAATTCAGATCTGATGCCATTGTTTATCCAAACAGTTGTACGTAATCAATCCACAAGTCCAAGGAAAAGCAAAATAAATTGATTTATGGCCAGTCAGAGGTGCTAAGAATAGTGCTTGACCAATTCAGCTAGTGATGCACCTCTCATCTAAGCCCAAACCACAACGTTCCTTTAGCTGTCTATGAGAATGATTAAGTTTCCAGTTGAAAATATGGTGACAAATGTGATTTTCATTTCACAGATGAAAAACAGATTCATTTCTTACCATGACTTATTTTTGAATGGATATTTCACAGCATCCCGAGCTTTAAAAAGCTACTGAACTTCATAGCTGCCACTCACCAAATTCATTCTCAGCCACATCTCAAATGGTGGAATATTTAACTCTATAAACAGTTTTGCGCTGTCCTTTCAAACATTTTGGATAATTTAGCTGATATTTTTAAAGTGAATCTAGCAAGCTCATTGAGGACTTTAAAAATAAAATGAAGTATTAATCTTCGTGACTAAAATAAAAAAGAAATCTTACACTGCCACATTAATGCAGCCAGAGAAACACCTTGAAGACAAAAATTAGTTCTCACCCATTATAGACAATAGGTGCAGGAGTAGGCCATTCAGCCCTTCGAGCCAGCACGCCATTCATTGTGAGCATGGCTGATCATTCTCAATCAATACCCCGTTACGGCCTTCTCCCCATACCCCCTGACTCTGCTATCATTATGGCCCAATGAAAAAAAAAGTCACATTTTTGTATTTAACTGCGAGTTAACACAGTCTTAGCTGACAATCAGTGCACTCGAGAAAATTTTATCTGCCAAATCTAAATTGTACTTTAGACTTTTGAGATGCAGGCCATTTAGCCCATCGAGTTCATGCTGATCACCATAGACCAGCACTATCCGACACACTCGGGACAATTTACAATTTTAACAAAGCCATTTAACTTACAAACCTGTACATCTTTAGAGAGTGGGAGGAAACCGGAGCACCCAGAGAGAACCCATGTGGTCACAGGGGGAATGTACAAACTCCGTACAGACAGCACCCAGTCAGGATCGAACCCGTGTTTCTGGCGCTGTAAGGCCACAACTCTGCTGCGCCACCATGCCACTCTGTACTACATGACAAATAGCTGTCCTACAAATTTTACAGCTTCAATCACAATAGAATCCTACCTATGCCTCCAATTCAAAATAGTTTTGATTTAAATATAATCTTCATGGCATTTAAATCATCCATCGTTTTTAAATTGTGTGTCATTATTTGCAGATAATAAAGCACCACCTCATTGATTAAGATCACCTCAACAATTGCCACATTGCACTATAAGCGGTCTGTGCAAACGATATAAACCATTATTCTAGATCTTCAGCAAGCGAAGATCAACCATAAAAAAAAATTCCTCCACTTCAAATGAACAGAAACAGGAGAAAGAAAATTACAATTTTACAAAAAATACAAGAGAGTGGGCCTGAACTCCAATTCACCTCATTGTAAACCTTCAGACTATGTTTAATCAGACTTTACCTTGCACTAAACATTGTTCCCTTTATCCTGTATCTATACACTGTAGACGGCTTGATTGTAATCATTCATAGTCTTTTAGCTGACTGACTGCACGCAACAAAAAAAGCTTTTCACTGTCCTTTGCAACAATAATAAACTCAACTGAACTAAATACTGAAACAACAGGAAAGTGATCAGGAACTTTGTGTCATGGAGTCAGAACAACAATCAAGCCCTCAATGTTTGCAAGAAAGAAGTTTGTTGTCGACGAGAAGAAAGAAGGGGTGAAAACAACCCTGCCTCATCAATGGAGTTGCTATAGAGATCATCGATGCTTCACGTTCCGAGGCACCCATATTCACCAGCAACCTAATCTGGTCTCTTCATACTGACCTGGCGATCAAGAAAGAGCATCAGTATATTTACTTTCTTAGGCACTTGAGAAGATTCGACATGTGCACGAGGATACGTTTGAACCTTAATAGATGCAGAGTGGTGAACACAGCTCAGTCCTTCACATGCTCCATACTTCCTTCCCTCCAAGTCCATCTCCAAGGTCCGTTGAATCAGGAAGGCTGGAAGTATCACCAAGAATGCCTGCCACTCCACCCATTTTCTTTTCTCTCTTCAATTTTCTGGGAGAAGACACAGAAGCTTGAAAGCTTGGACGGCCAGATCTAAGAACAGCTTCTTCCCACGTCCTAGCACACTCCCAAACTAATAATTTCTTCTACACCCCATAACTAGAGGTGCTGCTGTGTACTCTTACTCTTAACTCTGATTTATTCCGTTTTTGCACTTCAGACTGCATTTTAATCTTGTAACATTGCACTGTATTCTATTGTATTTATTGTTGTGTCTATCATTATTATATTAAACTGTGTACTCTAGAAGCTCCATGCAAACAATTAATGGCATTGCAACCTGGTGTATATGACGATAAACTAAGCTGAATCTGAATCTGAGTATGCTTTTTCATTTAGTCCCACACTATTCAAGCGAAAAGTTACAAATCTACAGCCTTCAGATGCAACCACAAAATTTTTGAAAGTGTTTAACTGCTCACAGTTGTATTTAACACTGTGCCTTGTGCCAGTTTTGTATCTGAAAGGCTACCATGCAATACCAAAGCTTCAGGATGGATTCTGGCCTGAGTGAATTTGGCCTCCAGCGATAGACAATAGACAATAGGTGCAGGAGTAGGCCATTCAGCCCTTCGAGCCAGCACCGCCATTCAATGCGATCATGGCTGATCACTCTCAATCAGTACCCCGTTCCTGCCTTCTCCCCATACCCCCTCACTCCGCTATCCTTAAGAGCTCTATCCAGCTCTCTCTTGAAAGCATCCAACGAACTGGCCTCCACTGCCTTCTGAGGCAGAGAATTCCACACCTTCACCACTCTCTGACTGAAAAAGTTCTTCCTCACCTCCGTTCTAAATGGCCTACCCCTTATTCTTAAACTGTGGCCCCTTGTTCTGGACTCCCCCAACATTGGGAACATGTTTCCTGCCTCTAATGTGTCCAATCCCCTAATTATCTTATATGTTTCAATAAGATCCCCCCTCATCCTTCTAAATTCCAGTGTATACAAGCCCAATCGCTCCAGCCTTTCAACATACGACAGTCCCGCCATTCCGGGAATCAACCTAGTGAACCTACGCTGCACGCCCTCCATAGCAAGAATATCCTTCCTCAAATTTGGAGACCAAAACTGCACACAGTACTCCAGGTGCGGTCTCACCAGGGCCCGGTACAACTGTAGAAGGACCTCTTTGCTCCGATACTCAACTCCTCTTGTTATGAAGGCCAACATTCCATTGGTGAATCAGAGGTGAGCTGGAACCAACCCTGCTTCTCAATCAGCCAAGTAAAAATAACCATTGACAACGGCCACAACATGATAGAAGTTAAGAATGCCAGCATATTAAAAAATTCACAAGGTGCTGGAGAAACTCTGCAGGTCAGGCAGCATCCCTGGAGAACACAGACAGGTGACATTTCGGGTCAGGATCCTTCTTCAGACTAATTGGAGTGGGTGCTGGGGAAGAAAATTATCAGTGAAGCAAGATCAATAAGCTTTGGACCAATATTCATGCATGGTTCATTTGTGCTGGTACACAAATGTCTCCATGTATTTTCTCAGAGCTAGGGAAATATTCAGCAATAATTATGACTGGGTACTGCGCTGAAAAGTCACCTAAAAATCATAACATCTTCAAGGTTTTATTACAGCAAAACATTTTATAAATACTTGTGGCTCTTTTCAGTTTAAGAACTTATGGCAGAATAAAGCAATGTTTTATTTCTGGAGAACTTCTACTGTCATGGAGCCCAGTGGAGGCATTGCATTGAGAAGTTAAGTTCGTAAACATTTTGGACCTTTCAATGCATAAATCACAGTAAAAAATTAGGAATACAACCTTTAATGTTTTCTAAGAAACGCCTTTTGCTAACTATTGATTTCTCGCAAAATCTAAATGGGAACGTTCATGAAGATTGCTTAAAACTCACAAGAATCGAATCACTCATTTTTTAAGTCGCTGATTATACATAATATTACTCAGTTCATTTCCTAAAGGAAAGAGTGGCTTATGAAAGGAAGTCACATCAAATCTCAACATTTCAAAGCTGAAGTGACATGTTAGTCTTTGCAGATGCAGTTAGTCTTAAGGGATGCAGTTTCCAAGATTTGTATTTTCAAAGGGATTTTTGCATATCCTTAAGGCTTAAAAGAATGATAAGAATCTGCAAAAGCACAATGCACTCATTGAATAAAACATATTTTTTTATAAAAAAAGCTAAGCTTTCAAGAAACACATGGATGGTTCACAGAATAAGAATTTTAAAACAAAACAGACCGCAAAAATTATTTATTTCTTAATCCAAGATGAATAATCAATTTTTTTCGAATGAGTGTTTGAAGTCAATTGTTCAGCTCCATTTCTGCTGACCCTTGCAGAGGCTGTACTGATCCCTGGTAGTAACTTCAAGTATCTATTATTTATTTTCCCAACATGTTGAAAAAAACAGAACCAAAATAATGAACCCATTCTGTTCTTAGCTCAACTGAACTGGAGAAAGGAAGACAACACAATTTCCACATTGAGCACTGACAGGAACTGCACATTCTAAGTTCAGCCATCAGACTTAAACATGCTAACTTGAACTGTAACCACCAAGCAGAGTCTTAGAATCATACAGCATGGAAACAGGTCCTTCTGCCCAACCTGCCCAAGCCGACATCTACAATGTTGCCCCCCTCAGGTTCCTATTAAATCTTTCCCCTCTCACCTTAAACCTATATCCTCTGGTTTGTGATTCCCCTACTCTGGGTAAAAGACTGTGCATTCACAGGACCTATTCTCCTCAGATTATACACCTTCATAAGATCACCTCTCAGACTCCTGCATTTGAATGAATAAAGACCTAGCCTGCCCAACCTCTCCCTATTGCTCGGGCCCTCAAGTCCTGGCAACATCCTTCTAAATCACCTCTTTGTAGCTTAATTACCTCCTTCCTATTGCAGGGTGATGAAAACTGAACAAAATACTCCATATGCGGCCTCACCAATGTCTTGTACAACTGTAATATAACACCCAACTTCTATGCGTCGGAAGGAACTACAGATGCTGGTTTAAACCGAAGATAGATACAAAAAGCTGGAATGACTCAGCGGGTCAGACAGCATCTCTAGAGAAAAGGAATAGGTGACATTTCGGGTCTGAAGAAGGGTTGTGACCTGAAACGTCACCTATTCCTTTTATCCATAGATTCCAACTTTTATTCTCAGTACCCTGGGGACTGATGAAAGCCAATGGACCAAAAGCCATTTTGACGACCCTATCTACCTGTAGTGCCACTTTCAAAGAACTATGTATCACTACTCCTAGATCCCTCTACAACACTCCCAAAGGCCTTGCCATGCACTGTGAAGTTCCTGCCATAGTTTGACTGCCCAAACTGCAACAGCTCACTCTTATCTGCATGAAATTCCATTAACCATTTCTCAGCCCACTTGCTCAACTGATCAAGATCCTACTGTGATTTTTGTAAACCACTATGATACCCCTACTTTATTGTCATCTGCAAACTTACTAATCATGCCTCACACATCTATATCAGTGAGATAAACCTCAAACAGCAAAAGGCCCCGCACCGATCTCCGAGGCACACCCCTAGCCACAGTCCAAAAATCAACCTTTCACCATCACCCTCTGCTTTCTTCCAAAAAAGCCAATTCTCTATCCAGTTGATTAGCTCTCCCTGAATCCATTCAGAGCAGCCTACCAGGCAGAACCTTATTAAATGGTCAATATGCCAAAAGCTTTAAGAGATATTGGGAAAAATGTTGGGTATTAGATGTCACTTGGCTTCCGACTTACTCTTCCCACAGTGTTTATGTGGCTAATTTAGTTACGTTTCTGGTTGGTTAAGGATTTAGCGATGATGATCAAGGGAATCTACTTCCATTTGCACATATAATACGTACTTTTAAACTTCAACTCAATGATCTACTTCCAACTATAGAAGGGAAATGTTGTGGCTTAACAAAATGATAATTCTGTCTTGTTCTAACAGTCATGTGATCAATCTACAGGAAATGACATTAACCTCAGCTCCATTCCCCTAATCCCTAAAATTATGTTGTGATTTGGAGCCTGAACACCAGTTATTAAACCTCTTCATTATAGGATTCTGTTGTGACCAGCCTGCTGCTCCACATCTGAGTAAGCGTACACATTTAAAACCCTGAATGTATCTCAACCATGCACTGTAAATCAAATATTTAATTTTCAATATTAAAATGATTTCATTCAATGGTAAAAAAAGACATGCTATTAAG
This sequence comes from Rhinoraja longicauda, assembly GCF_053455715.1. Classification (NCBI taxonomy): domain Eukaryota; kingdom Metazoa; phylum Chordata; class Chondrichthyes; order Rajiformes; family Arhynchobatidae; genus Rhinoraja; species Rhinoraja longicauda. The sequence continues at coordinate 25,772,054 of NC_135962.1, read as the reverse complement.
AAATTGCCTTTTAGCCAGATAAATATAATTACTTCAATGGGTCCTTCAATAAATACAGTTGGACTGTATAAAATCATTGAAGCATCACACCGCCATCTACTGGTAGTTACGAGTTAAACTGACTTACAAAAGAGTGTAAAGATTCAAGCTTGAAAACTAGAAGCATTCATCCCCTCGTGTCTGCTCTGCTACTTGATAAGATCTGGGCTGTCTTTTATCCAAGAACCACTTCCTTGCACTCATCTCAAATTCATTTATTCTCTTAATATCTAAAAATCTATGACTTTCTGAATTAAAGTGCATCTTGCGGTGTCTCATTGGATTTGGTGGTACACTTTTTAAGTGTTAGAAAATTCTCTGATGTTGCAGGACGTGTGAATAGCCAACAGTGCGAAATATAGAGCAGGAAATGGGATTATGGTGAATAACAGAAGAAGAATAGTTCATCTGCTTAACCGTTCACATTAAACTATCAAATAAACACAAAAATAAATTTGAGTGGGTGTTATCCATGTCAAATCAGGTGCAAAAAAGGAATTGGAAATATTAAGACTGGATTCAAAGATGAAGAATGGGATGAAAGAAAAACAAAGATCAATGAATTGAAACATTCCAACTGTTTATCGCAACTCAGGTAATAACTATTTATTTTGCAGGTTAGTGAGATTAATTGATGGGCACTAACATTCCGCTGTTAATTAAAACATTGTTACATTGTAAAATAGTGGACAACTTCACATACCATGTTTAAAACAATAAATTTATGAAAATAAATGAAATGAGATAAGATACAACAGGCACCTCATTTTTACACGTGGTTTGTTTGCTTGAAAAGCAGCGTGTAATTAAAAAAACTACAAATTAAACATACACGTGACTGCGTTGTCCACAATAAATTTGAGTGTGATATTCCAAAAAAACAAGCATGCAAATCAAGCTTTGGTATTAAAGGACCACGCGAGTTATTTCAAAAACGCAGAAATCAAGCATGGGTAAAACGAGAGGCGCATGCACTGATTTTAAAAAGATAATAGAGCAATGCAATGCAGCAATTTGCAACTCATACATTTTTGTTTCCTTGGTACAAATTGCCAACTAATGTGCACATCAATAACAACGTGCCCTTCAGACAAGTTTTTCAGCATGGACATGTTAAATCAGTTAATATTTTTATTGTACGATAGGACAGTATCTTTGTAATTAACAGCCATTAAATAGCATCATTGTCAGGGTCAAAACAAAGTGTTAGCAGAGTTGTTTACTTACCAGGACATCATGAACCAGGGCTTGGTATGTCCACGTATGATGTAATGGAGTTGCTAAATCTATATTTCTGTCCACAAGGACTAATAATGGTCTTTGGAAACTATAGAAGCAAAAGGAACAAAATATCACGGTAAGCAAATTGGATTTTTCAATATATTGAAATAATAGACTATTCACTTGTCAACATTCTTCCAAAGCTCCATGCCATGCTATCATGTTATTGAGAATTTCTAGTACTCTGGAGGTCCACACGTCGTGTAAACGCTCTGTTTAATCATTAACCAAATACAGTTCCGTCGCTCACCCGCGCATGCCCCAGTTCAAATCCCAACCCCAAATCCTTTGTTCTCCTGGCACACGACGGCCCGCCCCCCCTGACTGCGTGATTGGTCGGCCCAGATCACCCCCGGACCACGCGAGAGTTTGAGCCCCACAAATGAAGGTTCGATACCAACGTGGCTCAGCCCGCAACATGACCTCTCCCCCCAGAACCGGAGTAATGGAGGCGGTTTGGCTGACGAATGAGGCGGCCTGATCGCATATACGCGTCTCCTGTGTTCAGGGTCGCAGCTGGCAGAGTTGAGGGCGGATGCGGTTGTGACGGTGAACGCCCTCTGCGGCGGGGTTGTGCCATCTGCATTGGTTGGTAAATGTTCAAGTGTGCCAGCTTAAGACAGTCCATGGAGACAGTCTCATGCCTGCCGCTCATGTTGATGACAAAAGTTGTGGAGCCGTCTTGCAGTACCTGGAAGGGTCCCTCATAAGGCCTTTGCAGTGGCTTACGGTGGGAATCGCGGCGAAGGTAGACCCACTGGCAGTCCTGGAGGGTGGGTGGGACGTACGAGGTGGTGAGTCCGTGGCGGGACGTTGGGATTGTAGAGAGCGTGTCTACCGTCTCACAGAGGCACTTCAGCATGGTCGTGGCCGGATCCTGATGTCCACATGCCGCCGGGATGAAGTCCCTTGGGACCGTAAGCGGGGCACCGCACACCAGCTCGGCCGAGGAAATTGCCAGATCCTCCTTCGGGGCAGTGCGTATCCCCAGCAGTACCCACAGCAACTCGTCCATCCAGTCCAGGCCCGTGAGCCGTGCCTTTAGGGATGCCTTCAGATGCCGGTGAAAATGCTCCGTAGGTTATTTGCTTGTGGGTGGTAAGCTGTAAAGTGGTTCAGCTGAGCGCCAAGCATCCAGGCCATTGCTGACCACAGCTCGGAGGTGAACTGCGCACCTCTGGCGGAGATGTCCACTGGCACACCAAAGCGGGCGATCCAGTGGGCAGTGAGGGCACGTGCACATGTCGCAGTGGAGGTATCTGAGAGCGGGATGGCTTCCGGCCATCTCGTGAATCGGTCCACGATGGTGAGAAGGTGGGTGACACCTCTGGATGGACGCACCAGTCCAACGATGTCGACGTGGATGTGGTCGAAATGCTGGTGTGGCAGGGCGAAATTCTGCAGCAGTGCCTTGGTGTCACTGAATCTTTGAGGTTTGACAGGGGATGCACCCCCTGGCCCAGTTGCTGACTTGTTTGCGCAACCCGTGCCACATGAACATGGCTGCCACCAGTGCCCTCGAGGAAGTAGCGGAAATGCCGGATGGCCAGGTAGAGCGCGAGGAGCTCCCGGTCAAAAGCGCTGTATTTCTCTCGGCGGAGTCTCAGGTGACGATGGAAAAAGACAAGGGGCTGCCAGTTTCCATTTATCAGTTGTTCCAGCACTCCGCCCACGGCTGTGCCAGATGCGTCAACCATGAGAGCTGTTGGCGCATTGGCCCGCAGATGTACCAACATCGTCGTCTTTGCCAGAGCCTCTTTGGCGTTGAACGTGGACGTGGCTGCGCTGTCCCAAACGAGCTTCTTCGGCTTGATGGCCAGGGCCTTGAACAGAAGTTGCATGATCCTGGTGGTTGCAGGCATGAAACGGTCATAGAAATTGTCGGAAGAAGGGTCTCGGCCCGAAACGTCACCCATTCCTTCTCTCCGGAGATGCTGCCTGACCCGCTGAGTTGCTACAGTATTTTGTGTCTACCTTAGAAATAGACCATGCTGACAAACGCTTGGTGTCCCCTCACCGTAGAGGGTTTAGGACACCTGCGAATGGCCTCAACCTTGGTCTGGAGCGGGACCGCACCCTGCTGGTTGATGTGGTGGCCGAGGAAGCTGATGGAAGGGAGGCCAAACTGACACTTGGCAAAGTTGATGGCCAGGCCATGCTCATTGAGCTGCTGGCAGAGCAGCCGGATGCGTGCGCGGTGTTCTTTGCGAGAGCGGCTGGTGACGAGGATGTCGTCGAGGTAGATAAACACAAAGTACAGCCCGCGGCCCACCGTGTCCTTGAAGCATTGGTAAACATGGGTGGCATTCTTTAAGCCGAAAGGCATCCGTAGGAGCTCAAAGAACCTTATCAGAGTGATGAGAGCCGTCTTGGGGACATCGTCCTGGTGGACCAGAATCTGATGGTAGCCACGTACCAGGTCAATTTTGGAAAAAATCTTGGCGCCATTCAGATTGGCCGTGAAGTCCTGGATGTGAGGGACAGGGTACCGGTCGGCCTTTGTGATGTCGTTGAGATGGTGATAGTCCCCACAGGGTCTCCAGCCCCCAGACTCTTTAGGGACCATGTGAAGCGGGGATGCCCACGGGCTGTCTGAGCGGCGCACTATGCCCCTTTTCCTCCATCTTGCGGAACTCATCTTTGGCCAGTTATGATGTCGGGGAAATCGGCCAAGATCCTGGCGTGCTCGATGTCGGAGATCACCGAGCCAAGATGTGGCGCAGTCAATTCGGCGTGGCACAAGGCGATCGACTCAAAAGTCTCAGAATTGACGACACGTTGTCCCTTCACGTCTACCTGCAGGGAGTGCGCCTGGAGGAAATCGGCGCCCAGCAGCGGCTGGGAGTCGTCGGCGATAGTAAAGGGCCACTTGAAGTGACAGGAGTTGAAGTTGAGCGGGATCGTCCTGATGTTGCTGCCGTTGGCGGCGGCCAGAGAAGGCCCCCTCTTTCTGGAATGAGTGTCGGCCCCTGATGGAGGCAAAACACTGACCTCTGCTCCATGAGAAAACGCCGCCCCGAATGAAGATCCCAGGTGTAGAGGAGGCAATGCTTCTGGCCGGCCACAGTTGCCACTCCTGGGGGCCGGCCGAGGCATTTCCTGGATGTGTGCAGAGTGGTCTGCATCGGCAGGCCTCGGAACCCCACCTTTGATGGTAGTAGCACCACTCACCCCTGCAGGTGTCGCTCGTGGCTGGCTTCACTGCCGCACCTTTGGTGGAGGCTGGGCCCGGCCGCTTGACCTGCCGAGGCACCGCTGCCTCCCGGCTGATGGTTGCGTCACCCTGCAGTTTCGCCTGCCACAGCACAGCTGCACGGGCTGCCACCCGTCGTGGGTCAGTGAAATCGTCATCCGCAAGGAGCAGGTAAATGGCCTCAGGCATCTGCTCAAGGAAAACCTGTTTGCCTAGGCCATCCATGTGCAGGAGTTTGGCTGCCCTGTCGCAGCAGCTGAGAGCGAAAGTGCGTATGAGGAGCGTTTTGTGGCTCTCGTACTTGCCGTCGGCTGGTGGCTGGCGAAGGTAATCGATTATGCGATACCATTAATTCTATTTACTTCCATTTCTCCTTATTGCCCTGTACGAATGCAATTTATTTTCTCTCGTACACGGCCATTGACATTTTGTCATTAGCCTGCAATAAAGGGACAACCGGCAGCAGTCAATTAACCTCCAACTAACCTCCCAACATGTAGTTATAACTGGAATACTTGCAGGAAAATCACATGGACAGCAGAATAAGTAAGCTCCATGTAGACAGTACGTAATAAACAGGAACTGCAGATACTGGTGTATATCAAAGATAGATACAAAATGCTGGAGTAATTTAGCAGGTCAGGCAGCATCACTGTAGAAAACGAACAGGTAACGTTTCGAGTCAGGACCCTTCTTCAGCCCCCAGCTCTCAGTCAGGCTCCAGCTTCAAACAACTCCCCTGGTTCGTGACCCCACAGATGAGCACAGGCCATTATCTCCCAGACTGTCTCTGATTTTATCACTTCCGGCAGTCTGCCCTTCACAGCTTCCAACCTTATTGTTCCCCAGCCCCGGGCAGCCCGCTTTTACTCAGTGGATCAGGCAGCATCGTGATCATCACTCAGATGTTCCCTGACCCGCCGAGTTACACCAGCATTATGTGTCCACCTTCTAAATAGACAGTACCCGAGGTTAGGGCTCAAATCCCTGGAGCAGCGGGATAACAGCACTAACTACTGCGAAACCGTGCTGGCAATACCTACCATGCTCAAGTACAAAAAGTAAAAACAAATGCTTTTACACAGTTTTTTTTAAACAGTGCTAAATTGCAGAAAAGCACATTGTTATAACCCTGGATTTTTTTTCTTGGGCATAGTTAATTTATCACCTTGTACCTGAATTGTCCTCCACCAAGACTATCCCCCGTGAAGAGACTATTTCTGGCATCTCGCAGATTTTCTCGCAGCTTCTTATCCAATTTCTAGGAAAAGCAATTAGGATTACTTGGAATTGTAAAAATATCTCTTTAACTATAGAGCGGAAAATGAGGAAATCATTACAAAAGTATTACTCATATACTACTGGTAAGAGTAAAGGTAGCACTGACTAGGGTAGTTTGTTCACGCTCAAAATAAAGTTGCAAAGTTCAAATTAGACAGTAGTTCATGCGTGTCATATTGTTATACATTTAACAAGTATTTGGATTTCAACAACTATCAAAAGTCTGGAAAAACTCAAGTTTGCAAGAACATTTACTTCATGCAACACAAAATTTTACAACCTTCAGTCGCACACTATAAATGCATCACCAATTTTTCACTGTTTCAGTATTATGTCTGAACAAATAGTGAGCATACCTAACACACAAATCACTCTGGTTGAAGGAGGCATAACTACTCAAGGCCAATTAGAAAAGGAGAATAATCCCATATTACACAGAATAACTTAAAAAAAAACCCTCATCACAACAGGACTATATTTCAGAAGTAATTCAACGATATAAATAAAGCACGTTACTAATTTTTTTTTTAGGATCTGCCTAAAACAGTTATTTTTGGAAGTGTAGTCATTATTGTAAAGTTGGAATACAACGATTGTCTTTCTTTTTGTAATTGATGTGATGATTAGAGATGTTTTCCCCCCTTCAGCAAAGCAAATCAGTATTGATGCAGGTGTTAGAAAAGGTATCCTTTCTATACGTACATCATAAGTGCCAAATGTCTGCATGAAGCTTGGGTCAAGAACATGTTACCCATTCTTTCTTTATACAGTGGGTGCCGCACTTCCAGTTTAGTTTCTGCTCAGTATTTAACATCATTAGATGGCCACGTGAGAGGGTCTACCTGGAGCAATTTGACATAGGGGCGGCACAGTGGTAGAGTTGCTGCCTCACGGCGCCAAAGACCCAGGTTCGACAATGACTACGGGTGCTGTCTGTATGGAGTTTGTATGTTCTCCCTGTGACTGCGTGGGTTTCCTCCGGGGCACTCCGGTTTCCTCCGGGGCACTCCGGTTTCCTCCCACATTCCAAAGATGTGCAGGTTTGTAGGTTAATTGGCTTCTGTAAATTATCCCTAGTGTGTAGGATAGATCTAGTGTATGGGGTGATTGTTGGTTGGTGTGGATTCGGTGGCCCAAAATGGCCTGTTTCCACACTGTACCTCTAAATTAAACTAATGACTAGTTGGTCAAAAAGTATATTTATTAGTTGCAGCCGACAAGGTGCGCCAAAATGCAAGCTGGTTAAGAATACAGGTTTGCAGGAGGAGTCTGAAGAAGGATCTCGACCCGAAACATCACCTGTTATGCTGCCTGACCCGCTGAGTTACTCCAGCATTTTGTGAAACATCAGGTTTGAATCTATTGACATATTTCTGACTTGCTCAGGCCTTCCATTGTGGAATTCTTTCAGTCAACCACTTGGTAGCAATTCCGCCTCAATAAAGTCTATCCTTTTCACAAGATGTTTTTGTCACTGGTTTTAACTTTTCCTCCTTCAGCTCTCTGCTAAGGTCCAATTCTGTCCTGCATTACGCCTCGGTATTTTTAACTGTTGTTATTACGCTAGGAGCTTTCTATAATATCATTACTTTTGATACAGCGCAGAAGCAGGCCCTTCGGCCCACCGAGTTCGCGCCGACCAGCAATTACCCACACAATAGCACTTACCCACACACTAGGGACAATTTACAATTTTACTGAATCCAATTAACCTATGTGATATTGTCATGTGAAATTCAACAACTGCGTGAGAAGGCAAGTAAGACTTTAGTTTGACAGCTTACTTTAAATTCATTTCATTTCATAAATTAAATTCATTTACTTTACTGATTGGAATAAAACATTCTAACAGCAGCAATTAGAAACACAGATTTATCAGGTATACATTATGCATCGTGTTTAGTTTTTTAAAAAGAACCTTATTATTTGTTATGTAAACAGAAACAATGGAAAATTTATTACCACTGCTACCATATCAGCTGCATTTCCTCGTGCGCACCGTATAATTGGAACAGCACCTAATTTGAGACACACAAATTAATCTCTGAGCATTTCAGAGCAGCAAAACCTCTTTGCATCTTTTAACTGGGATCCTTGTTTGATTCCACACCCCGCTGTGCTCATCAGCGATTCAAGGTCTACCCAAATTTTATTTAATTTCAAAAATATACTTCAGTCATAATACAGTAAATAATTACGTCTTTCTCCACATTCGGCATGCCGTCAGCTCAATGCATTATCTTAGATCGTGTCAAAGCTACTCATGTTTCCTCAATCAATGCATCTGTGAAATGTTTGTGATACTGTTAGAGAGGGAACAGTGCCTCAGTTCTATTGGCAGCAGGACACTAAACTGTGGTCCTTCCTTTCAGAGCATCTGGAGAGGCTGCAGCGTGCTTCAGAGCATGGCTCGGCAGGTAATCCTGCACGTGGACTATGCCAGTTGGAAGTGTTCGCTTCCAGACTTCTTACTTCAGGGAAAAAAACAACATCGACTAATGTTGCCGACATTGTCGAGGACACAGTGGCGCAGCAGTAGAGATGCTGTCTTACAACGCCAGAGATCCACGTTTGATCTTAACTCCGGGTGCTGTCTGCATGGAGATTGTATGTTCTCCCTGTGACTGTGTGGGTTTTCTCCGGATTCCTCCCACACACCAATGACGTACAGGTTTGTAAGTTAAATGGTTTCGGTAAAATTGTAAAATGTTCCTAGTGTGTAGGATAGTGCTAGTGTATGGGGCACTTGATAGTTGTGGACATGGTGGGCCAAAGGGCCTGTGTCCGCGCTCTATCTCTAAAGTCGAATTGGCTTCTGTAAATTGTCTCTAGTGTGTAGGATAGAAATAAGGTATGGCTGATTGCTGGTCGGCGCGGTCTTGGTGGGTCGAAGGGCCTGTTTCCACATTGTATCTCCAAACTAAACTAAAGTTTGAGTGGACCAAAGTGTATCTTTCAGCAAATTGATGATTTTCCAGCACCAGTTGATGTTTATCTCAGTATGTATCCCTGGGAACAGCCCATAGTTCACAGCTGTTCATGGTGAACATTGACAAGGACCATTTATCCTCTTCCAGATGTTCTTGGTGAATACAGTGGATCAGGAGGCAGACGCTCATCTCAGCCACATTGGAACCATCTTGAAGCTAGGCTGGTAGGAATGAGAGTCTGGTTTTGCGGGAAAGTACTGATGGAGGGCTCTTGCCAATGGCAGACAAACAAGGCCCAGGTGGTTGTTTGGGAGTTCTGGCAAGTAGGCATTCTGCCAAATGACTTTGAGAGTCTCCTCAGGAACCTGTACCAAAGGAACCAATGTCTCCTCTGCCTGCGGTTCTTCCAGCACATTCCAAGCTTTAGTGCTGACTGATGGGCCTTTGGTCAAAGTGTTTCCCAGCAGAAACCTCTGCATGAAGGATAGGCAGCAAGACCATGTGAATAGAACAAAGCATGGCAAAAGCCATGTACATCCTTCATTACACTGGGGACAGGTACAAGCTCAGCATAGTAATGCTCAGTGTTTCTGTACTCTATGCGCAGCTTGATGTCGCCACACGCAAAGGTGGTCATCACAATGATGGCTACGTTGGGCACATTTCTTTCCCTTTCTTTGAAAACATGCATCAATGCCAATTATTGCATAGAGCATAGAACAGTAGAGCACATGAACAAGCCCTTCTTTACACGGTATCTTTACTTGGCCTCTTTCCCACAATACCGTCCATGCAATTCGAAAGCCATTAGGTGACTATCCTTCTTCATCACACCCACCCACAGGAAGAATACATCAATGGACAACACAACATATTTGAGAAATTTATAAGAGAGGATTTTCTTTAAAATTGATTAATTCATCTTCTACCTTAAAAATGCTTGCAATAACAAATAATAGGCAGTTGTCACGCTGTACTCACCCATTGTAACAAAAAAACAGAAAAGGCTATCCACCAGAGTATCCATAATTATTTCCATTTCAGTATCAGCAATATCAGGACGATTTATTGCTGAAATAAGATTGAAAGAAACAGGAAATTGTATGTCATATCAGACATGAATAAAAAGATCACAACACACTTTGCTAAAGTATAATATAAATAATATTACTGAACTATCATTGAAAATAGACCTAAATCTTAGCAAAACAACCCACTTCTGATACACACATCAATGACCAAAATAAGGGATTGAAGACAGTACCATGATATGAGTTGGATTGCATAACATGAATATGTCATTTTCCAAATACTGAAAAATAAGCCACAGGAAATTGTATATCATCACAGACGCGAATCAAAAGACCGCAATACACTTTACCGTAGCTTAAATTTGAAATGTAATCACTTTTACATCGTTGAAAGTGTTGTGGAGAATATGTACACACCCTCTTCTCCCCTCTCCCATCAGACACGAGGTACAGAGGTGTTTTGCGGTCTTTTGATTTGCATCTGTGATGATATACCTCCAGATTCAGGGACAGTTTCTTCCCAGCTGTTATCAGGCAACTGAACCATCCTATCACCAACTAGAGAGCAGTCCTGACCTACTATTGACCTCATTGCAGACCCTCGGACTATCTTTTATTGGACACCACTGGACTTTATTCCCTTATACTGTATTTGTACACTATGTACGGCTTGATTGCTGACTGGAAAAAACTTTTCACTGTACCTCGGTACACATGACAATAATAAACTAAACTAAGGTAGATACCAGAATAATAAATGTTTCAGTAATGTCGACAAAATTATAAACATTGACCATGACAAAAGATGGACACAAAGTGCTGTTGTAACTCAGCAGGTCAGGCAGCATCTCTGGAGAAAAGGAATGGGTGATGTTTTAGGTTGGGACTCTGTATTACTGCCCCTGGATCTACATTTACCCAAGAAGTGATTAGCAGCTTCAGATTAAAACTGCACCCAAAAGACATCAGCTACAATTATACAAATACCCTCAGCACTGCCCTGGAGTTCCCACCTGCATTGCTGTGCTCAGGTTCTTATAGCATAATTGATACACAAGAGTTGAGCTTATTTAAAGTTTTATAAAATGGAATGAATTTATATACGTCAGTTAGAAAAGAGCAAGCAGGACAGAAAAGTTAATAAGTAGGGCTTGATAGTTCAATTCTTATTTTTAGTTCAGTTCAGGATTTTATTTACTGCAAGTACAAAATCAATTTCAAAATTATTGAAATGTATTTTCTTAGATTTTCAAAGAATCAGAAATCTTTTTGATCCACTTGGGTCTGGAATATTGTAACATTATTTTTCAGCATTCAACGATTGAGCATTCTATTTGCAAAAATATTTCCTGTTTTCCTTTGAAAAATATATTTTGGTATCTGTCAATGCACTTTTGCTAATCAAATTTAATATACAAATGCTTCAAGAAGGGTCTCGACCCAAAATGTCACCCATTCCTTCTCTCCCGAGATGCTGCCTGACCTGCTGAGTTACTCCAACATTTTGTGAATAAATGCTTCATCAACAGTCAAGGCTTGGACATATTTTCATGCTGAAAGATATATATTTTTTTCAAAAGTGAATTATACTTTAAAAGTTTAATTTAAATGTATTATTATTTTGAATTATCATTGAAAACAGATTTGAATATGAACAAAAAAAAACAATTTCTGATGCACATATCAATCCAGAAATAAGGGACTGGAGGCAGTACCATGATATGAGATTAGCTCCTTGTTCTGATTACACAATACGAACATGTCATCTTCCAAAGTGATAAAGTTTAAATACTGATCAAATAACTGCAAAAATAAACAAAGCAGAAAAGAATTACAACATCACATAATGATTAATTCATTAATTTATTCATTCATAAAATCCATAAATGAATACTAAAGATTTAAAAGTTAAATAATACTCTAAAATATTGCTAATATTTTTTTGGTTATGAAAGTAAATAACAAATACTAGCATTTAGCCAAAGTAATAGAATATTGTTAACTATGAAAGTCCAGGTGTCAAATCGACTTGGTGTGAACATGAAACATGTGAAGCAAATTCAATTGTTAACAGAAATTCAGCAGCATCAAATAGTTTTCATAATCCTCATCATGCATCCATTTAATCTTAAAAAATGTATTAGAATTGAGTTTGGTAATTTTAAACTGATAATACTGTGCACATTGACAGTAAGCTATATCCATGCATGCTGTGCATGTGCAGCAAAGAAAGTTATCATTTTGAGTGACAACTACTTTTAACATTTCAGGGCAATAGACGATGTTCAGTTTAGTTTAGAGAAACAGAGTTCACGCTGAGCATCAATCAACCGTTCACAATAATTATACATTAGCCTACTTTCCCATCCACTCCCTACACACTAGGGGCAATTTACAGAGGCCAATTAACCTACAAACCTGCACATCTAAGGGATGTGGGAGGAAACTGGAACACCTAGAGGAAACCCTTGTGATCACAAGGAGAATGTGCAAACTCTGTAAAGACAGCATCCGAGGTCAAGATCGAACCCGGATCTCTGGTGCTATGAGGAAGCAGCTCTACCAGCTGCACCACTGTGCAGTCCCTTAAGGATAAACATAAGATTTAGTTTAGTTCACCGATACAGCGTGGAAATAGGCCCTTCAGCCCACCAAGTCCACGCCGACCAACGATCTCCCGTACTCTAATTCTAGCCTACACACTAGGGATAATTTACAGAAGCAAATTAATCTACAAATCTGCATGTCTTTGGGATCTGGGAGCAAACCAGAGCACCCAGAGAAAACCCATAAAGAGAAAGAACAAATTAGATACAAACAACCTCCTTAGTCAGGGTCGAGCTCGGGTGTCTGGCGGTGCAAGACAGCAAATCTACCGCTGCACCACGGTTTAGCTGTATAGCAAATGAAGAGCTTACTTTGTAGGACAATTTTAAAAGCAAAAGTGACAGGAAAAGTAAACAATGCATTTAGACAAAGTTACTTCTTAACATCCAGCGCAAAGAAAAGATCAGAACAAAGTATGAATTTCTGAGCGAATAAGATAAACTGACCTTGGCAACTTGGGCTACTGCATTTGTACTGAGAGCTGCACTGGCAATGTCTTCAAGTTTACTTCTTGAAATAGCTGAGATGAAGTTTAAGTAATAGGACTCATAAAGCTGGTTCCGAAGATCCTACGAAACAATTAAGTACATGATTAACATTCTGTTAAGAAAATTAAATGGAAATTTTAAAATATTTAAATAACAAGGTAAAATTCTTAACATGCCTTTCTACATCAGATGCATAAAAGTTGCTTTAATCAATATATTGTGTATTACCTGGCATACTCTGTCAACATTTTCTTCGGTTGGCATTACAAAATAAATTGCTGGAACATCTGGAATAGGATCTCTGTCACTGTGCAATAGCCTGAAAAATTTAACTCCAATTTAAAATAAACACAACTGTGTCATGCTAAACTTATGACACGGAAAGGCATAATCTTTCAAAAATAAACAACAAAACTAATAATTGAATCATACACATTAGAGAAGTAACTTTTCAGAGTAAAATTTATGGCTTGTGTTCTTTAAGGATTATATACATAATGCTAAATGAAATGCCTAAAAACTATGATTATGTGGTTGTTTAAGAGTGACTATGATAAATAGCCACTGAGAGCACATATACTGCAGTGACAAAGATTCAATTACATGAGAGATAGGGGCAGCAGAGTGGCACAGCGGTAGAGTTGCTGCCTTCCAGTGTCAGAGATCTGGGTTCGATCCTGACTACGGGAGCTGTTTGTATGGAGTTTACACGTTTTCCCTGTGGCTGTGTGGGTTTTCTTCAGGTGCTCCGGTTTCCTCCCACATCCCAAAGATGTGCGGGTTTGTAGATTAATTGGCTTCTATAAATTGTCCCTAGTGTCCGGGATAGAACTAGTGTGTGGGGATCGTTGGTCGGCGCGGACAGGGTGGGCCAATGGATCTGTCTCAAACTAAACTAAACTGTGTATCAAATTTTAACACTTGCTTGCATTTGGTTCACAAACCAGAAAATGAATACAACTCTGCAATTAACATACATCAAATTAAAAAGGAATGTAAAGCATGTCGTCTAATTTTAGCATTATAGTCCAGTGCTTAAGGAAAAGTGAGTCTGGATGATGTAAACAGAGTTTTGATATTCTTAATTTCCATAAACATTTTTTGGTACCAGCAAAACTGATGAAGTTATTTTTTAGATCACCGAGGCATGCATTACAATCTATTGGCTAAACAAATTGACCATACATGGACACTGCTAGTTAATTTTAAATATTTGAGCAGAAAGACTTCCTTAAAATATGTCAAACATCATTATGGTCTATTTTACAATACAGACGCCCAAGATTAAATTTCTCTTACAGGTGCAAAGTGATGCCCATGTCTCTCAACTCTTTCACAGATAGCAACGGTGAAATGATGTCCTGACCAAATCGGTCATAAATCAGAATCTGCAGTAGAAACAATAAGAATTATGGCTAAAAGAATACCTCTACTACTTTCTATTAATACTTATATGAACACAAATTATGGCAGAGGTTGCGAATTTGAAAACAAAATGCACAAAAACAGATAAAGCATCATCCGTGAAAACATAAACAGTTAAGGTATTAGACCAAAGGGCGGCACTGTGGCACAGCAGTAGAGCTGCTGCCTTACAGTGCCAGAGACCCGGGTTCGATCCTGACTACGGATACCATCTGTATGATGTTTGTACGTTCTCCCCGTGACCGGCATGGGTTTTCCCCAGGTGCTCCGGTTTCCTCCCACACATCCAAAGATGTTTAGGTTTGTAGGCTATTTGGCTTTGGTAAAATTGTAAATTGTCCCCAGTGTGTGTAGGATTGTGTTAGTGTGTGGGGATCGCTGGTCGGCGGGGAGTCAGTGTGCCGAAGGGCCTGTTTCCACGCTGTACCTCTAAACTAAACTAAACAAAGAAGTGGTAAAAGATAAAATGTTTTATGATGTAAAGAAAGGTGGAAAGAAAAGATCTGAAACAGTAGGAAATCTGAAATGGCAAGATGGACAATAATACAAAGCAAAAGGGAATGATTTGGTCAAGTAAACATTCAATGACAGCAGCAGAATTATCTCAATTACAGAAGGTTAGAGTCCAGAAGGTTGTAGTGCACTTGGTTGAAGAATAAGGCACTGTTCTGGAGATTATATTGCACAATTTTAAATATCAGATGACCAGGGGTTCAGGTCCATGCTTGTGCATAAGTACGTCTAGATCTATCACCATAATGGTTTCCATCCCATCTTTGCTTTGGTCTTCAGCTCCCATCTCTGCTTTCTATGCATGCTAAGACTTGCTTGATCTGTAACGTTTTCTAGTCCTAACAACTAAAAGATAGGAGTTTCACCATCAACATAGGCAGTTATTCCTCTGCTCCAGCTAGCCTCTCCTGCGGAGTTCCACAAGGCTCCATCCTAGGCCCCATTCTCTTCTCTCTATACATGCTCCCCCTTGGCCAAATCATTCAAAGGCACGGCATTTCTTTCCACTGCTATGCCGATGACACTCAGCTTTACCTCCCCCTGAAACCCAACAACCAGTCAAATTTAAACAGCCTCTCACACTGCCTTGAGGACATAAAATGTTGGATGGCACAGAACTTCCTCCAATTAAATGAGAGCAAGTCTGAGGTCATCCTATTCGGCCCCCCCGACTCCATCAAATTGATAACAGGCAGTCTTGGAAGCCTATCCTGCCTAGTCAAACCGCATGTCAAAAACCTCGGCATGATATTTGACTCTGCATTAAAATTTGATAAGCAAGTCAACGCTGTGGTAAAAGCCAGCTTCTTCCAACTTCGAACCATAGCTAAAATCAAACCTTTCCTCAAATTCGACGACACAGAAAAAATCATTCACGCTTTCATTTCCTCCCGCCTAGACTACTGCAACTCCCTATACACTGGGATCAGCCAATCTTCCCTGTCCCGCCTGCAACTGGTCCAAAACGCCGCAGCGAGACTCCTGACGGGTACCCGTAAAAGGGACCACATCACCCCGATTCTGGCCTCTCTCCACTGGCTCCCTGTACGGTACAGAATCAACTTCAAGCTCCTCCTATTCACGTATAAAGCCCTAAATGGACACTCCCCCCCCTACATCAAAAATCTTCTAACCCCCCTCTCTAACTCCAGGTCCCTCAGATCGGCCGACTTGGGGCTATTCACTATCCCGCGGTCTAGGCTTAAACTCAGGGGTGACCGCGCTTTTGCGGTTGCAGCTCCTAGACTGTGGAACAGCATCCCTCTCCCGATCAGAACTGCCCCCTCCATCGACTCCTTTAAGTCCAGGCTCAAAACATATTTCTACTCCCTAGCGTTTGAGGCTCATTGAGGAGGCGCTGTGAACTGTTTGCGTGCTACTGTATGTTTTCATTTTTTTTTTTCTATTGGAACCTAATCAAATGTACAGCACTTTGGTCAACGTGGGTTGTTTTTAAATGTGCTATACAAATAAAATTGACTTGACTTGACTAACAACGATCACCAGTCCAAAACATTAACTCAGTTCTTCTACCAGATGCTCTTTGCCTGCTGAGTAGGCCCTGAACTTCCAGCTTGTATTCATTAACACTAATCCCAAGTGTTAGAAGCTTGAATATAGGTAGATAGACACAAAGTGCTGGAGTAACTCAACGGGTCAGGCAGCACCTCTGGAGAAAAAGGATGGGAGATGTTTCGGGTTGGGACAGTTTCTGCCCCATTGTCAACAAATACATATAAATACCCCCAAATATTTATCTTTCTCATCACCAAAGCAAATTATGTATTGATGCATTGTGATAGTTTAAACAGTTAATAAGAGTGTTACAAGTGCAAACAACTTTAATTAAATAGGCTAGTGTGTGCAACGTTTTTCATCACAGCTGCTTAGTTTGAATCTTTTGTTTTTCTAATAATGACATGAATGTAGTTTGAAAATGCAATAGTTTAAAAACTTAGCTTGAGAGCTTTAATGTTGAGGATATTTTATATTTGATTACATTTACCAGCAATCTAGATACACAAAGATTCCCTCACCTTCCATACTGGTTCTGTGGTGCTGTTTTTAACAGGAATGATATTGAAGTTTAACATTCGTTTCAGAGCAGCTGTAACATAAAAGAAAAATATTCACTGAAACTTGAAAGCTATCATTGAAACCCAAACTATTTCAATTAAATACATTTCTACAGTATTAACCATCACATTTTGCAATGTAATGTTTAAAAAAAACAGCAGGAAGAAATTCCATAATGTTCTTGGAAAGTTTATCATAAGAGCATGTGTAGGAAAAGACTACAGATGCTGGTTTATACCGTAGACAGACACAGAGTGCAGGCAGCATCTCTGGCGAAAAGGAATAGGTGACATTTTGGGTCGGAACATCAGTTCTTCAGACTGAAAGTAGATGGGACCGGGGAGGGGAACCTGAAGTAGGAAAAGGCCAGAACAAATCGGGGCTGGCAACTTCTATGAAAACAGCATGATACTATAGGGTTGCTGGGATTTGTGAACTCATGTACCCAGTAAAGATTCAATAAAATAACTGAAAGCGGGCAAGAAATTAACTTAGTGATAAATTACTTTTAAATATAGGAGTACAAAAAGATGCATATATAAACAAACATTTATTCCAGGAATACCTCAATCCTCTGCCTTTATTGTGCAATTGTATAATCTCAAATGAGAAAACTGCCAAGCAACGTTTGATTTAGGACATAAGAAATTCTAGATCTTATCAGCAAGGCTCTTTCCTGACCAGTGCTTACTTTTATCATTACTGTATACCTTGAGCTATTTCTAAACCTACCTTTTTTCCTTCAATGTATTTAACTTTAATGAACTGTTTAACAACAGATTGGACCCATTCCTTTTAATATGAAAATTCTAATGTCATTTTCTGAGTGGAAGTCCACAAAAAGGTTGCGAACCTAACTGGGAACCTTCAGGTTTAAATGAATGAACGAATGAATGAAACATAGAAACAGAAAATAGGTGCTGGAGTAAGCCATTCGGCCCTTCGAGCCTGCACCGCCATTCAATATGATCATGGCTGATCATCCAACTCAGTATCCCGTACCTGCCTTCTCTCTATACCCCCTGATCCCTTTAGTCACAAGGACCACATCTAACTCCCTCTTAAATATAGCCAATGAACTGGCCTCAACTACCTTCTGTGGCAGAGAATTCCACAGATTCACGACTCTCTGTGTGAAAAAAAAACTTTCTCACCTCGGTCCTAAAAGACTTCCACCTTATCCTTAAACCGTGACCCCTTGTTCTGGAATTCCCCAACATCGGGAACAATCTTCCCGCATCCAGCCTGTCTAACCCCTTAAGAATTTTGTAAGTTTCTATAAGATCCCCCCTCAATCTTCTAAATTCCAGCGAGTACAAGCCGAGTCTATCCAGTCTTTCTTCATATGAAAGTCCTGCCATCCCAGGAATCAATCTGGTGAACCTTCTCTGTACTCCCTCTATGGCAAGAATGTCTTTCCTCAGATTAGGAGACCAAAACTGTAAGCAATACTTCAGGTGTGGTCTCACCAATACCCTGTACAACTGCAGCAGAACCTCCCTGCTCCTATACTCAAATCCTTTTGCTATGAATGCTAACATACCATTCGCTTTCTTCACTGCCTGCTGCACCTGCATGCCTACTTTCAATGACTGGTGTACCACGACACCCAGGACTCGTTGCATCTCCCCTTTTCCTAATCGGCGACCATTCAGATAATAGTCTGCTTTCCTGTTCTTGCCACCAAAGTGGATAACCTCACATTTATCCACATTATACTGCATCTGCCATGCATTTGCCCACTCACCTAACCTATCCAAGTCACGTTGCAGCCTCCTAGCATCCTCCTCACAGCTAACACTGCCCCCCCAGCTTCGTGTCATCCGCAAACTTGGAGATGTTGCATTCAATTCCCTCATCCAAATCATTAATATATATTGTAAATAGCTGGGGTCCCAGCACTGAGCCTTGCGGTACCCCACTAGTCACTGCCTGCCATTCTGAAAAGGACCCGTTTATTCCTACTCTTTGCTTCCTGTCTGCCAGCCAGTTCTCTATCCACATCAATACTGAACCCACAATACCGTGTGCTTTCACTTTGCATACTAATCTCTTATGTGGGACCTTGTCGAAAGCCTTCTGGAAGTCCAGATATAACACATCCACTGGTTCTCCCTTATCCACTCTACTAGTTACATCCTCGAAAAATTCTATAAGATTCGTCAGACATGATTTACCTTTCATAAATCCATGCTGACTGTCCAATGATTTCACCACTTTCCAAATGTGCTGCTATCCCATCTTTAATAACTGACTCTAGCATTTTCCTCACTACCGATGTTAGACTAACTGGTCTGTAATTCCCCGTTTTCTCTCTCCCTCCCTTTTTGAAAAGTGGGGTTACATTAGCTACCCTCCAATCCTCAGGAACTACTCCAGAATGATTGAATGAATGAATAGGTTTATTGGCCAAGTATGTGCATATACAAGGAATGTGCCTTGGTGCTCCGCTCACAAATAACAACACAAACATACAGTTGACAATTAAGAGTAAAGCATAAACACATCAAAACAATAAGGGTACAACATTACGGTCTAAACATGTGGGTGAAAATAAACCAGAGCAAAAAAGAAACTACAGACTTTGGTTATTGAGTAGAACTACAACTCGTGGGGAAAAAAGCTGTTTTTATGTCTGGCTGTGGCTGCTTTGACAGTCCGGAGTCGCCTTCCAAAGGGAAGTGCCTCAAAGATTTTGTGGCCAGGGTGAGAGGGGTCAGAGATGATCTTGCCCACTCGCTTCCTGGCCCTTGTCGTGTACAGTTCGTCAATGGGGCGAAGGTAACAACCTTCTCAGCTGATTGAACGATCCGTTGCAGCCTCCGGATGTCGTGCTTTGTGGCTGAGCCAAATTGACCATGATGGAGAAGGTGAGGCCGGACTCAATGATAGCAGTATAGAATTGGACCATCATTGCCTGTGGCAGATTGTGTTTCCTCAGTTGCCGCAGCAAGTACATCCTCTGTTGGGCCTTTTTGACTGTGGAGTCGATGGTGGCCCCACATTTAAGGTCCCTGGAGATGATGGTTCCAAGGAACTTAAATGACTCCAGAGATGTGACTGTGGTGTTGTTGATGGTGAGTGGGGGAGGGGAGGGGGAGCTCTTCGAAAGTCTACAATTAGTTCCACTGTCTTAAGAGCATTGAGCTCCAGGTTGATGTGATGGCACCAGGTGTAGAGAGAGTGTCATCTGCTGTGTGTCTCGTTAACTCCGCCAGACGAGAAGAGGATATGTAGCTGACTGTCATGACATTAAAGCTGTCTACCTCATCAGCATGCTGAGCTGTGGAACTCCTGGGAGTTCTGACAGAGTGTCTGCCAGGTGCATATGCTTTCCACATTTGTAAATAAGGGTGATGATGTACTTTTGAAATCTTAACATCATCCTTTGAAGTCGTGCCGGTCGGTGCCACATGTATGAGCTTTTTTAGTATAGTGACATGGGGCTGGTGGTCCGTTTCTATGGTCACTGACTTGCATAGATGTGATCGTTGAATTTGGGACACGCATAAACCACCACCAACAGCTCTTTTTCAATTTGAGCATATCTGGTTTCGGTGTCAGTTAGCGTCTGTGAGGCATATGCTACGGGCTTTCCTTCCTGCAAACATGCCACACCCAGTCTGTACTGAGAAGCATCACAGGAGAGTGTCACCGGCTTGCTGACGTCATAGTACAACCGAACAGGTGTGCAAGATATATGCCGCTTTAGTGCCTGAAAAGCATTTTGCTGCTGCTCATGCCAAGTCCAAGCAGTGTCTTTGTGTGTGAGTTGTCGCAGTGGAGCCGTCAGCTGACTATAGTTTGGAATGAATTTTCCAAGGTAATTGACCATCCCCAGAAATCTTTGCAGAGCGGGGACATCTGCTGGCACTGGCATTTCGCTGATTGCTGTTGTCTTGGAAGGATCCGCTTTAAGGCCTTCACTTGTGAAAACGTGTCCGACATAGCCGACCTGGTTCAGCCGGAACCTGAATTTGAGAGGATTGAGCCTCAAGTTCATCTCTCTGGCACAGTTGAGCACTTTTCTCAAATTAGCGTTGTGTTAGACAATAGGTGCAGGAGTAGGCCATTCGGCACTTCGAACCAGCACCGCCATTCAATGTGATCATGGCTGATCATTCTCAATCAGTACCCCGTTCCTGCCTTCTCCCCATACCCCCTGACTCCACTATCCTTAAGAGCTCTATCCAGCTCTCTCTTGAATGCATTCAGAGAATTGGCCTCCACTGCCTTCTGAGGCAGAGAATTCCAGATTCACAACTCTCTGACTGAAAAGGTTTTTCCTCATCTCCGTTCTAAATGGTCTACCCCTTATTGTTAAACTGTGGCCCCTTGTTCTGGACTCCCCCGTGTTCTTCTATGTTCTTGCCTCCAATGAGTATGCCATCGACTATGATCGCATCAGGGATATCCAGCGAAAATCTGCTCCATGGAGCATTGGAACACCTCACTGGCAGAGGTGAGTCTGAATGGCATCCTCAAAAACCTGTAGCAACCAAAAGAAGTGCTAAAGGTGGTTAGCATTGAAGATGTGTGGTCAAGTGGAATCTGCCAAAAGGAGTTCTTGGCATCCAAAACAGAAGATAATGTTGCACTTGACGTGTGAGCAGCCACTTCTTCCACCGTACACATAGGGTAGTGTGGCCTTTTCAAAGCCGTGTTCAGGCCTCTTGTATTGATGCATATTCTGATTTCCTGTTTGTTCTTCTTGTTGGTGGCAACCATGGATGACACCCAATTAGTTGGCTCAGGCACCGGAGTGATGACGCCCAACACCTGCATTCTGTCTAGCTCTGCTTTGATTCTGTCCTCCATAGCCACAGGAATGCAATGTGCAGGACGAACAACGGTCCTCACATCCGGGTCGTGTCATGGAATAGGTTACAGGCAGGTTTCCAAGCTCTTCAGTCAAAAGATCGCTGTACTCTGTTTGAATTCGACGTGACATCTGATCATCTTCGGTGGGGCGCAACTGGTGAATATCCTTACTGAATTAGACATGCCCCATTTGCCTGCATGCACGTAGCCCTAGCAGTGGCAGAGCATCCTCCTGGACAATGCAGAATGGCAATATGTATGGTTGTCCCTCTAGGTGGCACTGCAACTTAACCATACCGACAGGTTTGATTTTACTGCCCCCATATGCAACAAGGTTTGTGGCTTTAGTGCATTATCTTATTTGTCCTTCATCCTGTAGTTGGTCAAATGTATCTTTCTACAGCACATTATACTTGGCACCTGTGTCTACTTTCATTTCAACTGGAATGTCATTAACTCGCAGTGACCAAGGCTTCATCATTCTTTTCTATCTGTGCCTCAGTTGAATCAGTACGCCTTTCCATCAACAGAGACAGTATCACCAGTACTGCTGTCGGCTTAGTCAGATTCTAGCTGGTAAACGGTCCTCCTAGGCCTCTGCCCGTTGTAGGTTTGTTGTGTGGACTTGCAGCACCTTTCCAAATGATACCATTTTTTACAGGCACGGCCCTGTTGACCAAAAGCTGGACATTTGTCTCTTGCAGCTGCATGATTACCTCCACAGTTGTTGCAGTCGGCAATACGCCTTCTCCCAGCTTGTTTTGATTGGTTTTTCACTCTTATCTCAGGCTGTTGCCTTCTCATGAACCCAGCCTGGACTGCATCAATGTTTGTGACACAATGCTGTGGAGAAGCCAGCATTTTGTTGTGCTCTTCAGTCATCTCATGAATTTGACTGATGGAGACTGCCTTAACTAGTGTCAAATTACTATCACGCAGTAGCACTTTTCTCAAATCGTCATTATAGATACCAGACTAGCCTGTCTCTAATAAGCTCATCACAGAGATCAACATTGCAGATTTTTGTATTGATCCTTAAATCAGTGACATATCATTCAATTGTCTCACCAGCCTTTTGATTCCGTGTGTTGAACTTGTGTCTCTCCATAGTAACATTGGTCTGAGGGCTGCATATCTCCTGAAATTTCTTCTTGAGGCATTCAGGATCCTCTTTGGATTCCACGGGAGTGAGGATGCTTCCTCCTTCGGCGGGGTCTCTCACCTCCCCCGCATACACAAAAGACCGTGCACGTTCAATGGCCTCTGGTCCCGCCAGATTGAGGAGAATGTATGCTTTAGTGTCAGTGTGCCTCCGCTATAAAAATGTCGTACTCTTGTTCGAAATTTCGCCATTTTTTGCCGATATTGCCGCTGAAGACAAGTGGGTTCGGCCTCTGGAATGCATCTGGCATGTTAAATGAAAAGCTGCTGGCTGCAACGTATAGCAGGTTTAGTTAGTTGTCCTCGCTTGAAAAAACAAATCCCGGTCGAAGAAAAACAGTTTGTGAAAGTTCCGGAATGAAACTTCTGACATCATGTATGAAGTTGCAAGAATAACAAGAAGTTATTTACTTCAAGCTAAGTTTAATGAGCACGAGGATGCAAGGTTACAGTCAAAGCTGCAGCTCCCGAACAAGATGACTGCCCCGGATAACAATAATGCGCAAGATAACTTCATGCAGGAATGGCATCTGCCAAACCCCGACATGGACTATGAATACAGTGACTGATCTACAGTTTACAAACAAGCAAATGGGCAGCAGTGATGCAACGGTAGAGTTACTGCCTTACAGCGCCAGATACCCAAATCCTGTTTCCACGCTATAACTTTAAACTAAACTAAAAGCATCTGCACTTCCTTGTCTCTCCAATCTAGTTTATTGCAGGAACATTATTAAATACAGGGGCGGCTCAATATTAGCATATGCAACAGGTGTACAAAGCATATTCTACACAGGAACTACGTCAAACTGTTGAAACAAGGTCCTGCAGATGTCAGATCAAGAATGTTTTATTGTCATATGTCCTCCCAAACAGAATAAAATTCTCACTTGCAGTATCACAACAGAATATGTAAATATTGTGTAGGAAAGAACTGCAGATGCTGGTTTAAATCGAAGATAGACACAAAATGCTGGAGTAACTCAGCGGGTCAGGCAGCATCTCGGGATACGTGATGTTTCAGGTTATGATCATTCTTCAGAATACGTGAAACTGTTTTGTTTTTCCCGCTGTCACATAAACACCGACGTTCAAGGGGAAGCCGCACCACGTCCTGGAGAATGATTGCCTCCACAGACAAGTCGCTGCAACCGGTAGAGCCATTTAAAGACGCGGTTACCAGCGCCCGGGAGTCGGGGCCACCGACAACTCCGCTTGGCGAAGACGGGAGCCGGGCCGGGCCTGGCCTAGGAGCCGCAGACACAAACACAGCAAACCCCGCGCCGTGTCATCCCCGTCCCCTTCAGCCTGACTCGCTGCGCCACCTGTCAGCGCGGCCGAGGAGGGTGCAACCGGCGCGTTTGCCGACGCCGTTGAGCGGCTACTCACCGATCTGCTTCTCCCGCACGGACGCCGCCATCTTGTCTCCAGCTCCCCGTCTGACGCAGCCCAGGATGACGTGGCAGCCGCCGGCACCAACTCCGCGCACTGCCGTAATGATCCTAATAGCCGCACCGCTGCCCACCATCACCAAATACACAAAAAGCTGGAGTAACTTTACGAGACAGGCAACATCTCTTGAGCGCAGGAATGGGTGACGCTTCGGATCGAGACCCTTCTTTATCCAAATTTTCTACTTTCATGTCAAATATCGGCAGCATTTTGCTTCTTCACTAAGCGAGATTGGCTAATTTGCCTAGATGATTCTGACGACTTGATTGCTTCTCATAGGAGAAAGGAATTATTAGATAAAACACAGTGCTGCGTCTGCTGAGGTTGCCAGCACAGCTGTCTTCTATCCTATTTAAACATTGAGGGGAGTGCTGATAGTATATTAAATTATGAGAGGCATAAACAGAGTAGACAGTCTAAACCTTTTCAGCCAGCATGGGGAAAAAAAATCAAATAGTGATGCAGCGGTAGAGTTGCTGCCTTCCAGTGCCAAAGACCAAATGCAACCAAGGTAATTTGTACTTTGGTAGTGTCCAGACTCTGGATTGATGGTTGTTGAGAAGAAGCTTCCTGAACCTGGGCACCTCCCATTCCCCCCCACCAATCAGTTTGAAAGGTCCCAACCTGAAATGTGAACTATCCACGTTCTGCGATACTGCCTGACCCACTGAGTTACTCCAGCACTTACGAGTTCCGTTGTAACACTAGAGAAAACTTTTTTTTTTTTAAATCACACACATGCACACAGCATGAGATTGGGGTCTGGAAAGCGAGTAGACCAATTCCGAGTAGAATTGGAGGCTGTAAAATTTAAGTCTTTGCAGGTCTATTTGGAGAAGACAGATTAGAGAAAAAAACTTATTTTAATAAAGGGTCAATCAATATAAACCTAACAGGTCAAATCAGCACTTTCCTCGCTCTAGTCATTATGACTTAATGAATCAGATAGTGCTGTAGGGGATGTCTTCTTATGGACAGAGGTATCCAAAATATAGAATGAAAGCAAGCTAAGAAAAAAAAATGAAATGCATTTGAAAAAATGTAACTTCTTTACATTTATTATTTATGCAAACATACAGAAACAAGCTCATGTAAATAGACTCCAACCACCTATAACTAAAATAATTTTACATCACAGATTACAAATGCCTTCACGATCTGAACAATAAAAAGCTGAAGTATTTTATTGAAGGGTTATCCAATTAGCTGTTGATCATTTCTTGCCAGTGATTAATGCCAATCATATATTTCCTTCCTCCAATGAGATTAATTACATTTAATTAATAGCAGTTTTTAAAAACTAACATTTTAATTGGCAACCATATTTTAGTATCTCAATTGGTTATACTTTCTACTTTTTATGCATCAGTCAAATGTTACATGCATTGATAACAGCGAGTAAGTTAAACTCAACAATTATGCAGTGATTATTGCAGTGATGCAGTAATTCCGCAGGGATAAATTACTTCAGATACCTAGCTAAATACAAAAGCTTATTTTATTTACAAACAATACACATTCACATAATGTTTGATTTGTACATGTTCAGATACTGTTTTTCTACATCATATTTATTTAACTAATGTTAGTCTTAGTACTGAAACGATTTTTTTGCCTTAAATCTCACCTTTTTCATTACCCCAATTATTTTCCTCTGAAATGATATTTAAATGTTGAACTAATTTTATGTACTTTCTTTTCCTGTTTATATGTGCAGGAAACTATATTTTTGTTGGAGAAATTTACCCACTGGATCTTTTGTCAATGTGAAATGTTAGGGGATTAACATACAAGTTTGCAAAAGGAAACCATGAATTTAACTGATGGCACGCTATGTGGATTTTGTTCAAATATAAATATACATTTGTAATACTGAATGCTTTTCAAGTTTAGTTTTCAAGAGAGAGTTAGATTGAGCTCTAAGTGCCAAGGGAATCAAGGGATTATGGGGAAAAAGCCAGAACGGGGTACTGATTTTGGACGACCAGCTATGATCATATTGAATGGCGGTGCTGACTTGAAGGGCCGAATGGCCTACTCCTGCACCTATTTTCTATGTTTCTATTGCTTAAGATCATAAATCAGCAAAGCCAATTCACAGCAATGCATCAAACAAGAAAATACATTTTACAATATCAGCACCAAATGAACCCATCCTTTTGTAGCCAAAATCAAACTATTAATAATACTGTTAGTTTCATTTTTGTTGGAAATTACTTTATATATATTTTTAACAATTCTAAATAGTTACATAATTTTTTAATGGCAGGAAACTAAATGGTTTACCAGTATAAAGTAATTCTATTTACGTTACAAGTGTACTCCATAATAAAGTCAGAAATAAAATACAAAATTTAGATTTGTTGCTGGCAAAGCCAGTAAAGCTACAAAAAGTGTACATACAAAACAAACCCTGAAATTTCTCATTTTTAAAGCAAACACAGAACAAACCTGACATACAGTATTTCAGGTCATTCAAAGTATTACTTTGGCAAATTTCTGCACTTTAAAACATTCAAAATATTTCACTGTAGTTTCCCTAAAAAGAAAAGTTGACTGGAAACAGGGTCCAATACAGCTTTAGTTCAGCGCAGACTCATTATAAACATAATCAGTTTATGTGAGGGCCATATGCAAAGTTAGTAAAAGATACGTCAAACTAGCTAATTAAGCAAATTTAACCAGAAAAATTATAAAAGCATTAATCAAAAAATCAAAATAACGTGAATAATATTTTGAATATTTTAGAAATTTATATTTGAATCTCCATGCTATTTAAATATTTTGTTCCTTCACCTTTCAGAGAAGAGCCAAACTGCTGAGGGGTCAAAAAGTTACAGCTGTTCAAGATGAGAAACTGTTCAAGTTCCTTTCATCATTTTCACTGAGCACTTTTCACTCATGAGATCAGAAACTAATGCACACCACATCCACTGCAAAGCATACTGATGCATCATATGTTAGCAGGGAGGCCGTTTGACAAAAGCTTTTCCAATTAAATTTCTACTTCCCTCCCAGTATTCTGCGCATTAAATACTTACCCCTAAAAATCTTTAAGAAATTACTAACTTTACATCTTGCAAACTTATTATTTCAAAAGATTTCTGCAAGACATTGCTAAATAAATGGAAATTAAAATCAAAGAGTTTGTAACTGATTTTTTTCACAAAGAAAATTACTAATGTACAAATGTAATATTTGACTGAAAAATATTTACAGCATTACTTTCTTCTTAAACCTGGTGTGTTACAAATGGCAAAATCCATGCATTCTTTAAATTCCTCGTATGTTTTTGACATTGGTAGCTTCAAACCATTATGTGACATTTGTCTTGTTGGAAATCTGTACTGTATTATGCCTTCATTATGCAAGAATTTAATTGATGGCCTGGGAAGAAAACTGATGGGCGGAATATAACTTGTGCCAGTTGCAAAAGTCAAGATTCCTTCAAAAGAAGCTTTAGTTGCTCCACCTGAAAAGAAAAAAAAATTAATTCACAAATATGATATGCATTACAACGTGGTTATATTAAACTATATGGCCAATGTTTAAAAGTAGAAACTCACAGTTGGGCAGGCCCGGCGAGCAGCATAACTGCAGAAGTGAGGGGATCAGGGCTGTACCTTGGCCAACACTGAGTGCAAGCTATTGCTGAGATTTCCTAACTTGACACCATTCAGATAATAGTCTGCCTTCCTGTTCTTTCCACCAAAGTGGATAACCTCACATTTATCCACATTAAACTGCATCTGCCATGCATCTGCCCACTCACACAACCTGTCCAAGTTACCGTGCATCCTCATGGCATCCTCACAGTTCACACTGCCACCCAGCTGTGTCATCCGCAAATTTGCTAATGTTACTTTTAATCCCTTCATCCAAGTCATTAATGTATATTGTAAATAGCTGCGGTCCCAGCACCGAGCTTTGCTGTACTCCACTAGTCACTGCCTGCCATTCTGAAAGGGACCCGTTAATCCCTACTCTTTGTTTCCTGTCTGCCAACCAATTTTCTATCCAGTACCCTACCCCCAATACCATGTGCTCTAATCTTGCCCACTAATCTCCTATGTGGGACCTTATCAAAGGCTTTCTGAAAGTTCAGGTACACTACATCCACTGGGTTTCCCTTGTCCATTTTCCTAGTTACATCCTCAAAAAAATCCAGAAGATTAGTCAAGCATGATTCCCCCTTCGTAAATCCATGCTGACTCGGAACGATCCTGTTACTGCTATCCAAATGTTCTGCAATTTCTTCTTTTATAATTAACTCCAGCATCTTCCCCACCACTGATGTCAGGCTAACTGGTCTATAATTTCCCGTTATCTCTCTCCCTCCTTTCTTAAAAAGTGGGATAACATTAGCTACCCTCCAATCCACAGGAACTGATCCTGAATCTATATAACATTGGAAAATGATCACCAATGCGTCCACGATTTCTAGAACCACTTCCTTAAGTACCCTGGGATGCAGACCATCAGGCCCTGGGGATTTATCAGCCTTCAGTCCCATCAGTCTACCCAACACCATTTCCTGCCTAATGTGAATTTCCTTCAGTTCCTCCGTCACCCTAGGACCTCTGTCCACTAGTACATCTGGTAGATTGTTGGTGTCTTCCTTAGTGAAGACAGATCCAAAGTACCTGTTCAACTCGTCTGCCATTTCCTTGTTCCCCATAATAAATTCACCTGCTTCTGTCTTCAAGGAACCCACATTTGTCTTAACGATTTTTTTCCTCTTCACATACCTAAAGAAGCTTTTACTATCCTCCTTTGTACTCTTGGCTAGCTTACCTTCGTACCTCATCTTTTCTCCCCGTATTGCCTTTTTAGGTATCTTCTGTTGCTCTTTAAAAGAGTCCCAATCCTCTGGCTTCCTTATGTTATACTTCTCCTTTATTTTGATACTGTCCTGGACTTCCCTTGTCAGCCACGGTCGCCTCTTACTCCCCTTAGAATCTTTCTTCCTCTTTGGAATGAACTGATCCTGCACCTTCTGTATTATTCCCAGAAATACCTGCCATTGTTGTTCCACCGTCTTCCTTGCTAGGGTCTCTTTCCAGTCAACTCTGGCCAACTCCTCTCTGCCTCCATAGTCCCCCTTGCTCAACTGGAATACTGACACTATTGATTTTCCTTTCTCCCTCTCAAATTGTAGGTTAAAACTTATCATATTATGATCACTACCTCTTAATGGCTCTTTTACCTCGAGTTCCCTTATCAAATCCGGTTCAATACACAACACTAAATCCAGAATTGCCTTCTCCCTGGTAAGCTCCAGTACAAGCTGCTCGAAGAATCCATCTCGGAGGCATTCCACAAACTCCCTTTCTTAGGGTCCATTATCAAGCTGATTTTCCCAGTCTACCTGCATGTTGAAATCTCCCATAACCAACCACTGTAGACAAGTGGTTACCTTTGCGACAAGCCAATTTTAACTCTTGATTCAACTTGAACCCTATATCCAGGCTACTGTTTGGGGGCCTGTAGATAACTCCCATTAGGGTCTTTTTACCCTTACAATTCCTCAGTTCTGTCCATAC
The DNA here is from genome assembly GCF_053455715.1 of Rhinoraja longicauda. Classification (NCBI taxonomy): domain Eukaryota; kingdom Metazoa; phylum Chordata; class Chondrichthyes; order Rajiformes; family Arhynchobatidae; genus Rhinoraja; species Rhinoraja longicauda. Next base: position 25,742,213 of record NC_135962.1, on the reverse strand, counting down.
TAATTCTACATCGCCTGATTCTATGTCACCCCTTGCAAGGGACTGAATATCATTCCTTACCAACAGAGCGACCCCACCCCCTCTGCCCACTTGTTTGCTTTTCGATAGGTTGTATACCCCTGAATATTCAGCTCCCAGCTCTGGTCCTCTTGCAGCCATGTCTCTGTAATTCCCACAACATCATAATTGCCAATGTCTAACTGAGCCTCAAGCTCATCCACTTTATTTTTTATACTTTGCGCATTCAAATACAACACTTCAACCTTGGTATTCACCGCTCCTCTCTTATCCCTTCTCGAACTTTCCTTCCCATTAATTCAGGATTCTTTTGCAACTTTTCCTGTAATCACTTCCCCTTTAACTCCATCTTTATATTCCCAATTTGTCACCCACCCCCCCACCCCACCCATCACTACTTAGTTTAAACCCACACATGTAGCACTCGCAAACCTGCCTGCCAGAACGCTGGTCCCTCTCCAGTTAAGGTGTAACCCATCCCTTTTGTACAGGTCACCCCTACCCCAGAAGAGATCCCAATGGTCTATAAGTATAAGAAAATAACTGCAGATGCTGGTACAAATCGATTTATTCACAAAATGCTGGAGTAACTCAGCAGGTCAGGCAGCATCTCGGGAAGGAAAGTTTGAGAAGGGATAAGAGAGTAAGATTAGGGTCAATAGTGACCGGTGTGAGAGGAGAGGTGAATACCAAGGTTGAAGTGTTGTATTTGAATGCGCAAAGTATAAAAAATAAAGTGGATGCTGCCTGACCCAATGGTCTATAAATCTGAATCCCTTCTCCCTGCACCAGCCTCTCAGCCAGACATTCATATCCCCTATCTCCCTGTTCCTGGCCTCACCAGCACGAGGTACAGGAAGCAGTGCAGAGATAACCACCCTTCAGTCTTCTTCCTAAAACTCGCAATGCAGAACCTCTTTCCTCTTCCTCCCGACGTCGTTCGTGCCCACGTGCACAACTACTTCTGGCTGTTCACCTTCCCTCTCGAGGATGTTCTGAAGTCGGTCCGTAACATCTTTAACCCTGGCACTAGGGAGGCAACAGAACATCCTCTCGTCTCGCTTGTCACCTCAGAATCCCCTGTCCGCACCACGGACAATGGAGACACCCACCACTATGGCTCTGCCCGACGTCGGTCTCACCGGTCGAGTCTCATCGTTGGTATTGGAGCCACCGACAGACATGTCCACCGTTCGGACTAGAAGCATCTTCTGCTCCGACAGCTCCCAAGAGGGCGTACCTGTTTTCATTCGGCACAGCCACCGGGGTCTCCTGCACTCCACTTGTACTGCCCTTTCTCACAGTCAACCACCTTTGCTCTTCCTGTATCCATGGCGTGACAACCTCACTGTAGGTCCTGTCCAGGAAACTCATCTTCCCAGATGGCTCTGAGGTCAACTAACTGCTTCTCCAGTTGCCCAACACGTTCACTCAGGAGCTGCACCTGGATACAATTCCTGCAGGTGTAGTTCCCAAAAGCTCCAGCAGTGTCCCTGCCTTCCCACATCCTGCAGGAAACACACTGCACCAACATGCCTGCCATTTCTTCAGTGTCAAAAATCACGTCAACGTTCAAACTAGCGTAGCCTCCTTGCCGAAGACTCTCGAGCCAAAGACTCACACTTTACCTCCCAAGGCACTTCACCTCCAAGGCCGCTCCGCTACAGCTGCACTTACTTTTATCTGCCACCCAATCAACTACTTTAGGGCTGATTAGTAAATTACCTGAACCTGGGTCTTGGCGCTCTTTTTAAACTGCCTCTACCTGTGACTCACCTTCTTTTGTCACAAACTTTACAGCCAATTAACTCTTTACTCCGTTTTTAAACTGCCTGCTTCTCTGTGCTCCACGCACGTTCCGCCCAAGTAAAGAATAAAAAATAATGAATAATCACAAGACAACTAATATATCTAAAGCATAATTTCTCTTGGTGATCAAAGCGTTCATGTTGTAATATTTATAATTATCTTCTGTGAATACTGCTCTTGACCAACACAGATATCATCTTGCTTTGGTTCCAGCATCAATTGCTGTTTCAATTCCCTCTACCAGACAAGTTCAACTGCATAAATGCTGGTGGTAATTATGTAGTGTTGCAAATATGTAGTGCAAAGTTCTCATACCTTCTACATCTGCCAAATAATCCCTCCAGAAGCCGACCACTTTAGATTCTGCAATTATTCTGGCCTTTCTATATGTTGAAAAGTTGATTGAGAAAATGTTCCGAACTATCTCAGCAGAACATTTCTGTGGTTTGTAACATAACCATTCAGAGAATGTTTCTGGATACATTTGAATGGCTTCCAACACACCAAGAACTTTCAATCCTTCACAAAACCTTCAGAAGATAAGGAGCAAAAATATTAAGATCAGAATAAAGATCAGTCAAACCAGCTTTAAGGGTCAACATGAAATGGACAAAATCAATAGAAATAAATTAGATGATCAGTATTGTTGAATTAAATCAACATAATACAACATGTTGCATGCAGTTGTATAAAACGTTGGTGAGACTGCATTTAGAATATTGTGTTCAGTTCTGGGCACTATGTTATAGGAAAGATATTGTTAAGCTTGAAAGGGTTCAGAAAAGAATTATGAGGATGTTGTCAGGATTAGAGGGTGTGAGCTATAGGGAGAGGTTGAGCGCAGGAAGATGAGGGGGAATCTTATAGTCCTGTACAAAATCAGGAGAGGAATATATCGGGTAGATGCAGAGTCTCTTGCCCAGAGTAGGGGAATCAAGGACCAGAGGAGAGGTTCAAGGTGAAGGGAAAAGATTTAATAGGAATCTGAGGGATAACTTTTTCACACAAAGGGTGGTGGGTGTATGGAACAAACTGCCCGAGGAGGTAGTTGAGGCTGAGACTATCCCATCGTTTAAGAAACAGTTAGATAGGTACATGGATAAGACAGGTTTGGAGGGATATGGACCAAGCGCAGGCAAGTTGGACTAGTGCAGTTGGGACATTGTTAGCCGGTGTGGGCAAGTTGGGCCGAAGGGCCTGTTTCCACACCATCACTCTATGACTCTAATGGTGCACACTGTTAACAATGAAGATAACATGGACAATGATTCCATGCTGAATCATTTCTTTGAAGCAAACATTTCATGTGGAATACAAATTCAAGAGAATGTCAAAAGTATTTAATTATCATGTACCAAATTGGAACAATGAAATTCTAATGTGTAGCTGAATAACAGGTCCTTACAAGTCATAAACCTGATCTGGAATTCAATAATTATTTTGTATAAAACAATTTGGTAAAAATGTAGATTTAAATTTGGAGCTGAAGATTAAAGCAGTGTGCATACAGAATTGTTTCCTTGATGGTTTAAGTGCAAATGATCTAAGTGTTGATGCCATTTTCCAATGGCTGCAAACAATTAATTCAATACCTTCTCTCTGCAATTGCTAAAAAACAATCAGTCAAAACCACCATAAAAATTGGTTTCAGCTTTTTGGTGACATTATTAGTCAGAACCGTACAGCGTGGAAACAGGCCCTTCAGTCCAACTTGCCCACACCGACCAAATGTCCCATCTACACCAATCCCTCCTATCTGAACCTGTCCTTTCTATGAAGCTGTCTATATGTTTCTTAAACTTAAATATTAATGCATGAAATTACATTTCAAATTGATGAGCAAACAAACAAATAAGATTTAAAATGTTTCCACCAGAACAAAAAAAACAGGCCTGCAGGATGCAACACCAAGTTTTCAGATTTAACATTTATCTTTCTTTAAAATCACCAAGAACGGTGTAAAATTGGTTAAATACCACATTATCTGGTTACCTGTCAAATGGAACCTGCTGAACCTCCTGGTGCTAATTGTACAGGATTAATTTCCAGAAAGCGTAAAATTGTTGGAGCTTGCAATCAGATATTACTTCTTGCTAAACTTCCATTAAAAATTGTCAAAGGTAAATATTCAGAAAACTGCTTCATTGATTACATTCAGGCTTAAAATTTTGAAGGACACAACTTTGAACACTCATACAGCTAATGAAAGTACAGAATGCAAAAGCGAACCTTTCTAAGGGTGAGCAAACTCGATTTATGACGTGGAAGAAGAGCACATCTTTTAACAATAATTCCTTGTCATCCAGTGACCATACTGGTCTTAAACACCCAGCGACTGAAAGGTAATCAGCATTCTCATTGACAAATTGTCTCAACTCCTCCAAAGTTGAGGATTCTTTTATCTGAAAGGTAAAATATAACGAAGGAATACATTTGAGCATTTACGCATTAGTTTTGAACTACACCTCCCCCACCCACAACCAGGGCCATAAAATCTTTTATCCTTTGAGCAGCAGTTTTTAGTTTGTAACTGAATTAAATGATGTGGAAGAGTATCTCACACAATGCAAGACTGCACCACAAGATCACACCTGAAATTCTATCACTATTCCACTTACCACAGTTATGTTAGAAACTCAATAGCTGATTTGAACATAGCAAAATCTCAAACTATGTTGATCAAAAATGATTGAAGAATCAAGGAACTGCAGATGCTGGTTTTACACAGAAAGACGTAAAATGCTGCAATCAGTCTGGAGATCCTGATCCAAAACGTCACCTATCCATACCCTCTAGTGATACTGCCTAACCCACTGAGTTACACCAGCAATGTGTGTCTTTCCTAGATCAAATGTGAGAATGTGGGATAACAGAATAGGTGTGAACGGATGATCAATGGTCAGGGTAGAGTCAGTGGGCCAAAGGACCCGTTTCCATACTGCATCTCTAAACCAAACTAAAACTATTAATCTTGCAGCTGCCTGCAATTTCCCCAGCATATTTGTTCCTCTAATTCCTGTGGACTACTTGGGGACTTTGAATACAATCCCAACAAAGTGATCATATTTTTATTTCTCAGCTCCACTCATTTTAGACCCTCTGAACGATTCACAAGACGGTACCTCTCGCCGGATGATGTAGGTAGTCGCCAATGGAATTCACTGAAGTCAGCACCGGCGACAACCTACGACAGCACCTACGATCATTGGCGTCAAACTAACAGTCGGCGAAAATATTTAAACATCTCAAAATCCAGCGGCGACCAGAAAAACACTACAACTCTTTGGAGACTACTCACGACCATACAGGCGACACCCCGGCGACCGCCTAGTCGCCTAATTTTTTTAAAATAAATCGCCTAAGTGGGACAGGCCCTTTACAGTGCCAGAGACCCAGGTTTGATGCTGACTACAGGTGCTGTCTGCACGGAGTTTGTACGTTCTCCCCATGACCACGTGGTTCCGGTTTCCCCCCCCACTCCAAAGACGTACAGGTCTGTAGGTTAATTGACTTCGGTAAAAATTGTAAATGTTCCCTAGTTTGTAAGATAGGGCGACTCGGTGGGTCGAAGTGTATCTCTAAACTAAACCTTTACATTCTAATAACATCAACATTGCCCTTGGCCCATGTTTAAAATGGTAACTTGTGGACCAGCCCTATCCTTAAGTATCCATAACCATTTCAAGTCTAATAGTGGTTATTAGCCCCATTTCCAGGTGGTGTCTGGTCCCAAAAGATCTCTTCCACTGACATGCCAGTCATTTACCCTGCCCAATTCCCTAAAAATAGTATTGAATTTTAGGGAATTGGAAAGACAAAGTTTATATTCCAAGGTCAAATGTTTCTGGATTTGTATTAATTTCCTTTTGGCAAAAGAGATGTGCCAGGAGAGTGCCCTTTAAAACATCATTTTAAAAAGAGGTTCAAAGCTTTACCTTCATAACCTTTTGTGCCACCTCAAATGGAGCCACGTCTTCCAAAGTCGGTTCAGTTATATCTGGTCCATAAGCCAGACAGTTAAATAGTGTTTTGGATAAGAAGTTTGGCCATGGACCACCATGGACTAAGGATAGTGCAATCATTCGTCCAGCCTCATAATACCAGTCCAACCTAAGAGCTACAGAAAGAAGCAAAAATACAGGGATATAAATTTTCTAATGTACTCACAATAGGAAGATTTTGCAAGCTTCCACATAATTGATTTGCTTTCTTCTGCCAGGCAGATTGCCTTGTACTACTTCAAAACAAGCTTTATTGCTAATTGTCTGCAGCACCAGATGTTAAATTATGTGCCTCCATATTGCTGCAACTGATCAAAGGAAGAAATAAAAGGTAGACACAAAATGCTGGAGTAACTCAGCGGGATAGGCAGCATCTCCAGAGAGAAGGAATAGGTGACGTTTCGGGTCAAGACCCTTCTTCAGACTGATATCAGGGGAGTGGGCGGTACAGAGATAAAATGTAGTCGGAGACAATAAGACTGGTGGGAGAACTGGGAAGGGGGAGGGGATGGAGAGAGAGGGAACGCAATGGCTACTTGAAGTTAGAGAAGTCAATGTTCATACCGCTGGGGAGTAAGCTACCCAAGCAAAATATGAGGTGCTGTTCCTCCAATTTGCGTTGGGCAAAAATAGGAAGAAATTACACTGGTATATCACTGTACCTTAATTGGTACACATGACAATAAAAGACCCTGAACCTTGGTTGATAGATATAACTCTCTAACTATCTTCAACCATGAATATCCAACCAACTAATATTCTCTAGGCTCCCCAACAGCAATAAACCATGAAATCTAGCAAGTGTAGTAAGGTCATGTACAAACTTTACACTATATTGATTTATCGACAAAATACAAAAGTATGAATTCCAGTGCTTTTTTGTGACGGAGTAGTGGTACCTACAAAAAGTTAAAAAACTAGATTTTCAAATGTTTCGAATTTTTATTACAAAAAGATTACTAAAGTTTAAGTACAATTTATTAATTAAATCATGTGGCCGGGCCCTTAAACAGCTTAAGCAGCCAATAGGATGACCCGGACACCATTGGCAAGGAACAATATGTGTACCAGCACCTTTTGGTCTGCAAAAAAAAACACTGGCAAAGCTGCATGAGATGCAAAACATGTTATAGTTAACCATCAATAAAATCTGAGGTAAGTCCTTCCATTTTAGTTTAGTATTTGTATTCTTCCATTAGTTAGTGGAAGAACAATTCTGAAAACTAAAATTATGTAAAAATGCAAAATCAGTAGTTAATTTCAATCCTCTTATTCTCATACATTGTAGTACAATGCAATATTTTCTATTAGGCTCCAAATTTCTTACATGATAATGCATTTTAGTGAGTTTTACCAATAACCTTTGGCTATCAGACTACTGAAGCAATCACCTTTCACACCCCCTTCACGAAACAGCTGCCATGTACTCTTAATCATAACTCTACCTCATTTGGTTATTCCATTATTGTACTTGACTACTTCATATTGGGCTACAATCTTTGCACCATTCTGCTGTTTTACATTCGTTGTTGCAGCTATTGTTATATCTACCTTCATCTACTGTTTATGAGTTTCATGCAAACAAGGAATTTCATTGCACCCTGGTGTATATAACAATAAAGTAATCTTAAATCTAATCCATTTTAGTTGACAAAGTGAACATGCAAAATCTGTGAGACCATGGGAATTTAAATAAAGAATATAACAGATACCATAAAGGAGATGCTTGTTTAATCCCACAATGAATGCAACTTATGTTCCCATTTAACAGCGAATTGTACAGCCACTTGCTACTTTATGTGCCTGTTTTTGAATGAAACACAAGTTACAAAATGCATCCAAGCAAAAGTTAAATCAAAGAACAAAGCCACCAAACACTCATCCTTTACCTTTTCTTGTACTACATATAAATCAAATATTACAAATTGATATAGACTACATAATCATAAAGCATAATATATGTAAAAATGTCCAACCTTGAGAATTAAGAGCTATATTCTTTGAGGTAGTCAGACCTTCAAATAGAGTTGAATTCTGAAGATGATGCATGAGCAAATTAAAAAAATCATAAAGGGGATTTGTCAGATGAACAACTTCTTGAGGGTTGTCAGCCTTATCTGAATATTGAATGCAAAGTGTGTTAGTAGGACTGAATTCTTTTCTTTTCATCTCTCCCAGAGCTCCTTCCCATGCATTTGTTCTGTCAACATTGATTCTTGAGATGACATTCAATTTGATTTGTGACCTTAATTCTTTCAAAATGCTTGTAAGTGGTCTTGATGAAAAAATCTGTCTGTTGAAAAAATATTTAAAGTTTTAAATTGATGAACTGTGTAATGTCACATTTTATTCCGCAGAATAATCTGCAATGTCAAGAAGTCTTTGAAACAATTCACAATTTAAGATGATATCAAAAGTGGAAGATTTCCTGATGACTCATAGCCTTCAGTACAAATAAGATCACAAATTTATTTTACAAGGCAAGAAACAAAAAAAAACACCAGAATTTTTCAACCCAATACTAACTGATGGATTGAAGGAAGACCATCAGGACAGGAATCCTCGTGAATTTAACGGAAGAGTTTTCCCCTCCTTCAACCAGTGCTTCCTTTGCAAGATTACATAATTGCAGGTAGGTAGGAAACATTTAGACTTTATACTCCTTAAATTCATAATCTGTCCAAAATTTTCAGTACAAATTAATCTTTCTAATGTGATAGTATCAAAATGTAATATACAGAAACCCTCTTTTTAACGGATCATAGGGAGGGCAATGGTGGCCGTTATTGCCGATTTTCCGCTCTTACTGAGTAACAGTTTGTCCCATTGATATCACTGTCTGGGCTCCGGGTCAGAGTTCTGTAGCCCCGTTACTGAGAGCCCAGTGGGGACCACCCTCACCACACGAAGCGCAGTGGCCCAAGGCCGCCCGGCACCACCTTGTCCAGCACAGCTGGGGAACGATAATAACGGCCCCTGCTGCTGAATCACGAATTCAGAGACTGAGAGCAAAATGGGACATCTGGGGTGTTGGGGTGAGGAAACCACTCCACTCTTGGTGAGATTCCCATGAGTAACTACCCACCTGGAGTTCAGGGTGAAGGACATCAACCTTAATTATTATTCACAAAATGCTGGAGTAACTCAGCAGGTCAGGCAGCATCTGCCTCCCGAGATGCTGCCTGACCTGCTGAGTTACTCCAGCATTTTGTGAATAAATCGATTTGTGCCAGCATCTGCAGTTATTTTCTTAACCTTAATTATTAACTCAGTTTCTTCTTCCAAAGATACTAACCTGCCTAATCTGCTCAGTGTACAAAGTTTTTTTTTAACTAGCTAAAAATTTAGTTTTGTTACTGCAAGCTAAAAATACTAAAGGTTGTTTGATACATTGTTTAATGGTGATAAGTGTCGATCTAAGCAATAACTTGTTAATTTCAATGCCTTGTCAATTTCAAAGCCCTCCGCAGTGTTAAACTGGCCGCATGTTCTTAAAGAGACAGTCTGCTAGAACAAAAATCTGTTATAAATAGGTCTGTAACCATGAGGGTTTACTGTACTTCAGATTGGGATTGTATATTTTACAAGACTTCTATAGCTGCAATCTTTACTTCCATCAGGATTTATTTTGTGAAGCATCGTCTGCATGTTACTTAGCTTAAGACAATTGAGCAATGTTTGTTTCTCACTTTATACTTTACCAGGTATCTTGCTCACCAAATAAATGGCCTGAATCCATGATTGTTGTGCAATGCCAAAATTTGGGTGACATGTCTCAAAAATAAATACCAGAAATTCCAAAATGGCATTTAGACAGCTAAATAATCATTGTTTGTTCTTGCTTGTACTAGGTCAACAAAGCTGGCAGGACACAGACCAGTTAAAATCTGGCAGGCAAAGCTAAACTCATAACAATGTTTTAAATAGCATGCTATATATTTCTGAAATGTTTTGTAATTCAATTCTGTAATTGCAATTATCACTGAATAGTATGCAACATTTTCAGCCCGATACTGAATTCAATTCACCGAATTTACCTTAATTATGGAAATAAACAATGAAGACAAGGTATGGAACCGAGTTTGTTTAATGGATTAAAGACAATTTCAAGAAGACGATTGAGAGCATTAACATGAGCGTAAACAGGTATCTTAACAAGCTATGTCCATAGAACACAACACATAAATCGGTATTAAAAAATAAATAATTGACGATTTCTAATCTGTAGCCAGATTGTGAAATTAAAATAAGATAATGAAACAATTATTCCAATGTATTTCTGGCTGTCCTCTCTCCTATTCCCCATATTCACAAAGCCACCGAAAAGTGCATCTTCATTTAGTAATATACATTAATGAATTATCCCTCAGCTTGCAGCCTTTATTGCCTTGCTTTAAAAGTTCTCCAATTTGTTTTTAACGTTCTATGGTCCTGCTCTTTACCCATGTAATTCCTTTCAGCGCAATAACCTTCAGAGTTGATCCAATTTTGACTTTTTGTTCATGCTCATTTAATCACTGCACTACTGACAGACAAACATCCTTCTGCAAATGCTCCAAGCAGTTGAATTCCCTCCTCAAAATTCTCTAGCTGTCTCTTACCTTTAAAAAGCTTTTTGAAAACTTCCTCGACGCCACTTTTGATTAGACAGTCAAATATCTTCTAATATCTTTATGTGGCTTTCTTTGTTTGAAAATGTATAACACCCTGTATGTATTTTTTTTAATGATGTAAAAACAATTCTTTCCTTTAGTTATTATTTGACAAGTGCTCTATGTAAGTCTCCTAATTCCTTCTATCATTTGGACTGGGACACTGGAAATGCATTTTGATTGAGTAATAGTCTTGTTTCCAGGGTAGCCCCCCCAAAAGAATATTCACAGCAAGCAAAGTCCCACCCCTGCTTTGTTAATTCATAAAGATACCACTAAAAAAATGGATTTAAAAAGGAACTTCCCTTGGCCTGATTACCCGAAAATAACAATCCCCACAGAAAGAACTTGCCTGGGATTCAGGAACACAATTTTCCAGGGTACAAGTCATAGAATCTCAGTATGAAAGAGCTTTGTGCTGAAAAGTCTACATGAGGTCAAGCGACAATGCTTTAACAGATGTACAGTAAACCTTTATAATAGACGATAGTGGGGGGAATGGTGCCTGTTATTGCCGATTATCCGCTATAACCGAGTGGGGATTTGTTCCACCACCTAGCGGTCAATCCATGCAACAATGAGTTATTTTCAAATACAAAGTTATTTTTGTACAGCAAAAAAAAAATGTTTGTTACTGCAAGTAAAAATACACAAGGTTGTTTGTTACATTGTTCAATTTAGCCAAGTGTCGATCAAAGTGATTGCTTGTCAATTTCAATGCCTTGTTGATTTCAATAGCCTCCACAATGAACACCAGCCCATGTCCACTACAACCAAAATCGATTATAAAGAGGTCTGTAATAACGAGAGTTTACAGCAATGTCATCTGTCATTCAGCAAGTCTAAATGTTTGAACAGTGAACATGTGTTCAAATCTTTCCCTTTTGTACTTTTAAAAGATTAAATACTGGCAGTCTTGTTCTTTTAAATGAAAATTGGGCTGTAGCAGTAGACGATGAGGGTGAAAGATTTTGTGGATGACAAAAGCATCAGCCAAGATGTGTACAGGAGAAAGGGGATTTAAAGGTTAAGGTGTACGTGACCAAATGCTACATGAAGATGAACTGTCCCTAAATTAGATTTCAGACCTCAGACGCCTGCAAGGCTATCTCTGTGTAGCTGCCAGCTTGTGATTAAAAAGGGGGTGTTGTAATATTACAAAGGACAGGGGACGGATACTAAGGAAGAGCAGAGTAGAGTGAGACCCTTTACAACCACCATAAAGTTGAGCAGCAGGAAGATGTGTTTATGTTAGTAGACTGAACTAATGACCTCGGACATGGTCAGTGGTAGTGGGTGATGATTTATTGAACTCCTATCCTCTTGCAAGACCACCAGTATGGGCTATCTGGTTCTGTGATCACTTGTAAAACCTATTGCATTTGTTGTATAAATATGCTGCCGAAACACTCAGTGAGTGATTGGGGTCCTGGAGTGACTGCTAGTATGCAAGCATACTAGTTAGTGGTAGTTCTCCCACTCCTGCTGGCGGAATAAAGACTAATGTTTTACCACTTCATGGTATTGTTGTCCGTCTTAAAGAATCGAACTTTAACAGATGAGCAAAGCAAGTCATGTAAAGATAGACACAGAGATAGATGCAATATAGGAGGGGGTGATGGATATAAGCATTAGACAAATATTCACGAGTTGCATAATTCAGATTTTAGGACATAATATCTTCTTTATTTAATCAAGTTGTATGATTTTGCTTCATGATTCCATCACGATGATTCCTTTCCCCCCACAGTACTAACCTATTTTTGTGTTCTTTCTGAGTTTCACCTGATAACCTTGGACACTTAGAAGTTGGATGGCGTGAATCCAGACTGTCTTTAAATTTACGTTTTGTTGGTTTTATCTCTGAGCTTAGGGTTCTTTTCCTTAATTTCTCTATGGAAAAAACGTTTAAAAAATGTCATTCATGTTATATCTGGCAATTTTACAAATTCCATTAGACTTTTCATTTGGCTTTCACTGAAATATTATTCACATCTTCAGGAACGGAAAAGACCACAGCATAATATAAACTGAAATACTGTTGTCACAATCTTCAAGTTAGTTAGATCAAAAAGTGCTGCAGGTAATATAAGCAGAAAGGATAGTCCATGCAATGCTTTGCACCTGCTGTGCTACATAGTAAAATAATGGCAGCACTAGCTAGTGAATACATCTGACTTGGATTTTAATAAGTTCTTAGAAAGAACCTCAAATCCCTGTATTGAATAATGCAAAAGACCAAAATATTGTGGCTGGCACCTTGGCGTGCTTTGTAGAGCTTCTGCCTCACAGGGCCAGACCCAGACTTGATCCTGACCTTGGGTGCTATCTGTGTAGAGTTTGCATGTTCTCCCTGTGACCACATGGGATTCCTCCAGGTGCTCTGGTTTTCTCCCACATCCTAAAGATGTGAGGGTTTGTAGATTAATTGGCTTGAGTGTGTAGAAAATGGATGCGAAAGGCAGATAATATAGAACTAGTGTGAATGATGATCACCATGGACTAGGTGGGCCAAAGGGCATTCCCATGCTGTACGTCTCTTTAAACTAAACAGTCATAATGCCTTAAACTGGAATTGTCAAAAGCAACTTTCTGAATCATTTTAATACTTTAAATAGAAATGCTGCTATTTTCAAAATAATTACCTGTTTTGTATACGATCTCTCTGCATTCAAGACATTCCCAGTTTTCCAAACCGCTTGCCATCAATGAACAGGCCAGATGAGTCCCACTGGAACCACAGTACTTACAAAGGACAATGATCCATTTACTGAAAAAAATAATTATCATTAATTTTTTTACAAAAGTATTTTTCATTACATTAACTATTTTTGTGTTGAAGAACAGATCTAATAATTATCTTCAGAATTTTCAGTTAGTATGGGTAAACATTTAATTCAGAAATTATGAACTAATCATCTCCACTACATGAAGTTAATTGGCTCAACTGAAAATAATGAATAACAGTGCAGCGTGTGCCTTGAAGAAGAAGCAGTTTCAGAGTAACTCAGCAGGTCAGGTAGCATCACAGGAGAATACAGATATGCAAGATTTTGAGTCAAAATCAGTCTGAAGGGTCCCAGCCCGAAACATCGCCTCTAACATTCATCAAAATATTGAAATCACTGAAAATACCAATAAATCTAAAAATTTAAAAAAAACAAAGACTTAAGAAATAATTACATGTAAAAGAGATAAATCTGAAGAAGGGTCCCGACCCGAAACATCACCTATTCCTTCTCTCCAGAGATGCTGCCTGACCCGCTGAGTTACTCCAGCATTTTGTGTCTACCTTAAATTGCCTGGCAATTGCTTTTCTCTCTGCACCCGTTTTTCCCCATGAAGATGAATGGGCCTTCTGCCAAGTTATCCTGCTCCAGGTTTGGCACACTGGCTTCCCCGTCTAAGTGCAGGGAAATCTCTGCATGAGCACCGCCCCCTAATCGACTCCATAAGAAGTTTAATGATGAAATGCAGTATCACGCAAATTGTCATAAAAGCAGTACTAGCCCATTCAGCCCACAGAGTCTATTCTGCAATACATTCATGGCGGATCTATCTTTCCCTCTCAACCCTATTGTCCTGCCTTCTCCCCTTAATCTTCGACACCCTCACCAAGTAAGAATCTGTCGATCCCCACTTTAAAAATACCCAATGACTTAGCCTCCACTGCCGTCTATGGCAATGAATTCCACAGGTTGACCACCCTCTGACTAAAGAAATTCCTCCTCATCTCCTTTCTAAAGGTACATCCTTTTATTCTGAGGCTGTGCCCTCTGGTCCTAGACTCTTCCACTGGAGGAAACATGCACTCCACATCCACTCCATCCTGGCCTTTCACTATTCGATAAGTTTCAATGAGGTACCCCCTCATCCTTCTAAACTCCAGCGGGTACAGGCTCAGTGCTGTCAAACACTCATCATACATTACCCCAGCTATCCCCAGAATCATTATAGTAAACCTCTGGACTTAGGAGTTATAGACACAAATTAAACACCAGCAAAATACCAACAGCAAGTTTTCACATGGTGTGCATCTACAGATACAGCAATGAATACAGCAGATCTTTTAAAAAAATAGCAATCACCACCAATTGCTTCTCAAAACCCTAATTTATTTGGTTTTAAAGAATTCAGTGTGTTGCGATTAATGAACAATTATGCTTGGTTAACAGAATGGTCATTTTTAGTGTAATATATACCCTTCAGTTTCTGCATATTCTCGTCCATCCTTACAGTAACATCTTCTTGCATCACATCGGTGATGACGCTGCAGTAGTTCCTGAAATGCATTTTCTTCAAGTTCCCAGGAGGCATCTCTGCATGCAATGACATAAAGCATAAGGTGAAGGAAGAACAAATATTACTGCATACAGGAGTGGAAATGGGGACAGGCTCTCTGTAATGAGCATTTGGGAGAAGGAAGACCTCCCAACATTTGAGTTTACAAATTCATAATTTTGATGTCCAAAATTCATAATTTTGATGTCCAAAATTCAGAATTTTACATCAAAATTCATAATATGGAGCGTAATGCAACGTTTCAGCAAAAAAAGTATGCATGCCAAATTGCTACATTCATGTGTGAAAAAAGGGGAGGGAGGTGGAGAGAAGGGTCCATGGAGAAGGGGATGGGGGAGTGGGTGCGGGGGGAGAGGGTGCTGCACCAATGCAGGAGAGGTCTAGTTATTTCCAAAAGTCTGTAGTTCTTGGACTACATGTACAATGTCAGGTCTATCTTGAATATATTCTGCTATTTATAGAAAGGTTATTGAACAGAGATACCTTTTACAACACAAAGAAAAAAGTTGGTTTGTTTTGTTTTTTCTATTTTGCTTTTTCCTTACACATCCCAATTCTCTTATTATTGAATAAAAGAACAATGGTCATAAAATGTATAAGTAAGTTATGAAGAAAGAGTTGATATATGCGACTCGACTAAACATATGGAAGGATTTCATAGCACGAGTCTGTGACCGTGCTAACAAGGATCCTAATACAACGCATCGATATTGACCATCCGAAAACAGTCGGTAATTTCGGGGAGACTTCCAGGGTGCGGGGGATTTCTCGCAGAACCCCTAGCGACCTCTAGCGGTCGAATTGATAAATTGAAATTACCGACTGTTTTGCGGAAAAATGTGAGGTGAAACCGGAGTAGCGGAAATGAAATAAGAGAATGGAAACTTTCTGCCAAATTCGGAAGGGTTGGGAGGGGTGAGTTGGTAAAACATTATAAAATAACACAATCTGGTTTCAAAAGTAGTTTGTGTTTCTGTCACTTCATGTTTTTAAAGCGAAAAATCAAAATGCCTTATTTCTCCTGGTGGGGGAAACAGCTGGGAAAGTGGGTGAGACAAATTGCTGCTGTGAAGGGAGAGAAATGATACAACGCTACTCAACTAACTTCGTTTAGTTCATGTTAGTTTAATTTAGAAATACAGCGTGGAAACATGCCATTCGACCCACCAAACTTTGATTATTACGGGCGTCAGGGGTTATGGGGAGGTTAGGAGGGAGACAGATCTGCCATGGTTGAATGGCGGAGTAGACGATGGGCCGAATGGCCTAATGCCGCTCTTATCATCTATGACCTTAAGCTGACCATCGATTACCCATTAGTTCGATTCCTACACACTACAGACAATTTACAGAGGCCAATTAACCTACAAACATATGCATCTTTGGAGAGTGGGAGGAAACCGGAGCACCCGGAGAAAGCTCGCAGTCACAGGAAGAACGTACAAACTCTCTACAGAAAGCACCCAAAATCAGGATCAAACCCGGGTTTCTGGCGCTGTTTGGCAGCAACTCTATCGCTGCGCCACTGTGCCGCCATGTAATGAACTAAAATGAATAATGTGCATCAAGCCTATCAACTTCTCCCAAATTTTCTTCACATTCTTAAAAGAATCAATTATTACACGTAAAGAATTATTCCTGTTACGTAGTTAATAAATGCTGTAAAAGCAGCAAAATGTTAATTGATAAATGCATACATACCTCTCTGGGATATGGATCCCCAGGCGCAACATTTCCTTTTGGAATTCATCCTTATTATTGCAGATCGTGCACTTGAAGAAGAACATTCCAGCACTCAGTGCTTGATGCTACAAAAAAAACCCCAATTACATTTATTAACAAATAATATATTTTTTAAAAGATAACAATGTCAACTTCATTGAACACTTCTATAAAACGGGCAACTCTGTGTACCATCCGCATTCTTTTGATTCAACTCTCCCCAGTTAACAAACTGGTCTAACAATCCTTCACCACCCTCTCTCAGTTGGCACCTTGATGTGTGTCAATGTATTGGTTTCAACCCTGTAAGGGATATTGTTGAAAGATTGCCAACCAGTATCGATAACTTCATTTTTGTCTCCACATGTTGTAAACCTGCTCGGTATTCCCAGTTTCCTGCTTTTACTTCAGATTTACAGCATTCAAAGTACTTTGATCTTTGAAAATAATATCCAAAGCCAAGTCTGATTTTCATTTTTGAACTTTCACTCACCTGCAAACATTGTCTGTGAAACCATGTGTTTTTACAACAAGGACTCTTCAAGACATCGTAAGAAGGACATGGTTCAATAGACTCCAAACAGACAGCACATGTGAAGGAACCTCCTGACCTTCTGGAGGCATGGGGTACCTTTTGCACAGGTTTATGCACCGAACAGTAAGACCTAGAAGGTTAAAAGGATAAGAATACTATTAACACAATTTGCAAAATGGACTTTTCCCCGATGTAACCGCACCTGAGCTTTCACCTTCTCCACCATCTGGAGACCCAAACAATCTTTGCAGGTGAAGCAATGATTCACTTGCCCCTGTTCCATTCTAGCATACTGCATTCCACCGGAACAATGGGGTGTCTCTATACTGGAGAATATATTGAGTCTCTGCTTTGCAGGAGCAACATCGAGCATCCTATTACTTGCCATTTTAATTCTCCACTCCACTCTTACTCTGATCCACTCCTTCTACAGGTGTAGAGGGGAGAGCACTGACTGTTTGCATCACGGCTTGGTTCGGTAAATTGAACGCCCAGGAACAAAGACGACTGCAAAAAGTGAACACGGTGGTGAAGGAGTCGCTGCCTCAAAAAGGAACCCAGCATCGGAGACCCACACCACCCTGGCCATGCTCTCATTTCATTCCTGCCATTGGGAAGAAAGTGCAAGCTTGAAAACTGTATCGTCCAGGTTCAGGAGCAGCTTCTTAACTACAACCATCATGCTATTAAACACTACAACCTTCAAATAAGCTCCAAACTACATAGATTTGGGGGACATTGTTTGTGTATATTAACTTGTTGTTGTTTATTATTGTGTTTACAGAGTACTACATTTATATAACTGTTGTGCTGCTGCAAGAATCCCATTGCTCAGTTTCGGGACATATAACAATACATTCACTGGCATGCTAAAAGCTCAATTCGTCTACAGGTTGTGGGACAATAATATTTAAATTCTGAGGAAAATATTCACAGGACTCTGTTGCAATTTTTAAGGGAGACCAATATGGTGACCAAGGAAGAAACCAAAGCTATATCAAGAAATATTCTGTAGAAATGGCAGTAAATGTGGTCACTCTAGTGTCACCCAGTGTCATAGAACACAAAAAAATCACTTTGATATTACCAGTCCTAACCCCACGGCAAGTTACAGTGACTTACTGTATAAACTCAGTGCAGAGTCAGGATCGAACCTGGATCACTGGCGCGGTAAGGCAGCAGCTCTACCGTTGCGCCAATGTGCCAGTTCTGTTAAGATTAAATCATGAAAAGGATGCGAGCCTGCCATATGACAGCAAAGCAAGCAGCGGGGGCGGATTTGGAGGGTGGGGGTGCGGGTAGATTATAAGTGATAGGAGCAGAATTAGGCCATTCGGCCCATCAAGTCTACTCCACCATTCAATCATGGCTGATCTATCTCTCCCTCCTAAACTCATTGTCCTGCATTCTCCCCATAACCTGACACCCGTAATGAAACATGGAATTCAAAGTGTACTGTAGCAAACAGAGTTATTGGTTTGGAGAGCAGAGAAACATTAAAATACTGAGAGGAGTGGTTATGGTGGCATTTTCCAGAGAAACAAAGGGAAGACTTGTTTTTTCCCCCCAAGAAAAATGATGACAGCATGTTTGAAAGGGGGGTGTGGAAGCATTTGAAAAAAGTCAATGTCCAAGGAGATAAATGAACAATACCACCAAATACAGATGGCAGAAAATAGGTTAGGGACTTTGCAGTTTGATGGAGATAATTTTGAGAAAAAAGTAAAGAAAAGAGAGAATAAATGCATAAATTGATTGCAATTAAGTTGTATCTACTCTTTCGGAAAAAGTTTTTTTAAAAACTTACTCAAACTGTCCAGTAAACTGGAAAATACATTGATTCTCCACACCACATGGAAAATGAAAGCTCTTCCGACATTTCCTAATGGCACAGCCTATGGAGGCCCCACGTTTCTTGCACACCCCACATTTCTACAAAGAATAAATTGGAAATCAAATGAGTCACTTAATCCCATTAGAAAACTTTAAAATAAAATCCAGTAGGCTTAGAAAATATAAGCCGTCAAACAGTCACAGCGGACAAACCTGCTATATGACACAACAGGACAGTGGGGATGGTGGTGAATAGGGTGATGTGATCAACCACAAATTACAAAATAAGAAATGAATAGCTTCTTCACAATATCAGAATTCCTTTAGTTTAAATATATGTTTATATTTGTCAAAGCAAACAAATAGCAAATGTCACTGTAATTAACCAACTACTGCAATAAACAGTGGTATTACATTTTAAACCCTCGTTAAATAAGGGACCACGGTGGGGGGAATGGTGTCCGTTAATGACGATTGTCCTCTATAACTGCGTAAGGGAATACTGAGTAATAGAGTATCATTGCACATGTAATAGAATCAACGAACTGCTAAAGCTGGTTAATACACAAAAGGACAAAATACCGGGGTAACTCAACAGGTCAGGCCACATCTCTGGAAAACATGGAAAGGTGATGCTTTGGGTTGAGACCTTTCTTCAGACGTCCTATCATTTGACGTTTCAAAGGTCCCAATGAAAGTCTGATAAAATCCACTATACTGGAAATTTGGTGCATACTGTAACAGTTCAGAAATTCAGATCATGGTTGATAGAATGCTGAAGTGTGCTCCGTCTCATGCAGGACGTGGGATGGAGTCAGTTGAAGATCGAGAAGGCGAACACCAAGTTTGCCAATAGAGGCACCTCGCATTTTATGCACGTTTGATTTATGTTTTTGAAATACCGCGTTTGTTTCATTATTATTGATTTACACGCTGCATTTTTTAAATAAAGCGCTCAAATTAACGCCGATTTAAATGTTTATGTTTAATTTACACGTTTTTGAATTACACGCTACCTTTCAGGACCGTAACCCCCTGTAAAATGCGAAGTGCCTGCATTCAGTTTTCAACTCAAAGTTGACTGAACCATGCACCATCTACAAAATGGGTGCTAAAATCCTATCCTACATAATCAAGATTAAAAGTGCCTTATTAAATCACTGAAAACTCCCAATGAGAATGTAATGACTGCTTGTACCATCACTTGCTGGTGACAGTTTGCTATTTAAGTAAATTTTCCTTATGTTGCTTATGCCATCTGCCTTGTTCAAAATGCCAGTGTGGCCTCTCATCACTATATCGCACTTCAGCTGATTTCTATTCAAATTGTACTTCCCTCAAATGTATTTTGTTTCTATCCTTTAAAACCCTCTAGAGCCAGGGCCAGACCTCCCAAAATTTGATTTTACAAATTCAGAATTTTGATGCCCAAAATTCAGAATTTCACATCAAAATTCATAATATAGCACGTAATGCAACTTTTCAGCAAATAAAAGTATGCACGCCAAATGTGCATACGCTTTGCGCTCCATTCATGTGTGAAAAACGACTATTATTTCCATCAGTCTGTAGTTCTTGGACTACATGTACAATGTCAGGCCTATCATGAGTATATTCTGCTAGTTATAGAAAGGTTATTGAACAGAAATACTTTTTACAACACAAAGAAAAAATTGTTTTGTTTTTTCTATTTTGCTTTTTCTTTACACACCCCAATTCTCTTGGTATTGAATAAAAGGACAATGATCATAAAATGTTTGACTCAGTTGTTAAAGTTTGTTTTCTCTAGACAGACAACAATGCAACAAAGTTAGTGGTAAACAATAAGGACTTTATTATGCCAGGAGGGAGTGGGGAGGCCAGCACTGGGTGTCTTCAGATACCCACAACTCACATCGTGCCCATACAAGGTAATAAAGGAAATAAGACCATGTCCATATAAGGCAGGGGTTCCCAACATTTTTGTCCTGTTTACCCCATTGCAACTTTTCAAAAGTAAATTTACCCCACGCTGTTTTGTTCAGTAATATGAGTTTCTACCATAATAAAGCAACCGACAAAGGGGACATTTTAAAATACTGTTTTTAACATTATTATTTTAAGTTCAAATAACAATAATAATAGCACATAACAATGTTATTTCACTTATTTATGAACAACTAATGATGAACTGATACCTGTATATCAGAACCAAACAGTCAGTCAATATATACAAATCCAGAACCAACAAATTTACCCCCTGGGTAGGTGAAATTTACCCCCTGGGAGTAAATTTACCCCAGGTTGGGAACCCTTGATATAAGGTATTAAAAGGTCATCAGTACGTCAGTTTTTTTCCATAATAAAGCAAGCTTATTCTTTTTTTCAGCAAAGCCAACTAAAGGCTATTTTTTTTTTCATGTAGTACATGCCGTACTTCTCAAGGTTAAACACAGCTTAACTCCTTTTTGCTTAGCTAAGCAATTTACAATGTGCAAGAAGAAGCAGGCAACCATTTTGTGACCTGTTTCTTTTGTAATTACTTTAACTCTTTCAAAGTTATGAAGAGTTTCATTTAAAACTGCACATACCTAATTTCATTGAAGACATACTCGCTCCAGTGGTCTTCAACAGCAAATCACAATGGTCCATGTCCTCCCCACCCCTACTCCCCCCCCACTACTCTCCCCCCACCCCCCTCCTCCCTGCCAGCGGCGGGCGAGGCGAGGCCAGCGGCAGGGCGGGGCGAGGTGAGGCTCGAGGCAAGCGGCGGGGCGAGGTGAGGCCAGGCGAGCGGCGGGTCGGGGCTAGGGGCAGGGTGAGCGGCGACGCATGTGTTTTGTGGAAAAATGTGAGGCGAAATCGGAATGGTGGAAATGAAATAAGAAAGCGGAAACTTTCCGCCAAATTCGGAAGGGTTGGGAGGTCTGCCAGGCCACCACCCTCCATGGCCAAGTCACGCAATGACATTGCTCTACAAAGCCTCTATCCCTATTTCCCTCAGTTGTTGCCTTCTGCAATTACAACATTTCCATTGAAATGTAGCAATGAGGAAACAGTTTAATAAAATTGAGAATTACACCTACCATTCTTGAGGCTCTAGAAATTTCCTTTTTGACATCTTCAGCCAGAAATCCATACATTCCTTCATTTTCTTTCCCACGCTGGTATAAGCCACTTGACATAATCTACATGAGGTAACAAAGTACATAGTTATTCTGATTATGTGACCACAATAAAAATAAAATTCAATAAAACTTGTTTCTTTCAAAAGTTTATTTAAAACTATTAATGTTGATGCAGGTAATCACTTATATTTGATGCAGGCTTTTAAAAAAGTTTCCGTTCAAGATATAGCATGGAAGCAGGCCCTTCGACCTACTGTCCACCCTGACCACACCCGTACACGTTCTATGTCCCACACACCATGTGGAATGTGGAAGGAAACTAGAGAACCTGGAGAAAACCAACGCAGTCACAGGGAGAACGTATAAACTCCATATAGACAGATTCTGTGGTCAGAATCGAACCTTGGTCTCTGGAGCTGCAAGGCGGCAAATCTACCACACCACTGTGTCTTAGAGGACCCCAGGGCCTGCTTATCTGCTTTATGACCCAGGCTCTGTTACATCTGAAAATTGAAGGAATTAAGTCACCAACAGAACAATGATCCTACTTCAATTTGCTTATTTAAAAATGGTTATACCTGGAAATTTCTTAATCTCCATCATGCATCTTAGGGTTTTTTAGGGAAATGGCTGGACAGAAGGAGGATGCACATTGTTCGCCACTTACATGATCTGCAATGTTATCGGATATGCAAGTGAGAATAGATTATTGACCATAACTCGCCTTTAGCACCATAATTCAAACTCCTGGACCAGGACTCAGCACCCCCTCTGCAAGTGGATCTTTGACTTCCTGATCCATAGACCGCAATCGGCAAGGATAAGCTGCATTCTTAGTCCCCTATTATATTCCCTATACACTCTCAACTGCGTGGCCAAATTTTGTCCACCATTTACAAATTTGTGGTTGACACCACCATAATGGGCTGGACTTCAAATAGTGATGAGACACAGTACAGGAAGGAGTTAGAAAGCTCTATTGCATGGTGTTAAGAAAGCAAGCTTTTAGGAAGTGGAGGAAAGTACATGCCCTAGTCTTTATAAATGGTGTTGAAGTGGAGATGGCTGAGAGCTTCAAGTTCCTTGGTTTCAATATCGCTAATAATTTGTCCTGGCCCAACCACATTGACATTACAGTCAAGAAAGCGCACCGACACTTCTACTTCCTCACAAGGCTAAGGAAATTTGATGTAGCTCCAATGATTGCCTAATTTCAAGAGGGGAACCATAGAAAGCATCCGATATGTATGCATCACAGCTTGATATGGCAATTGTTCTGCCCGAGACTGCAAGAAATTGCAGAGACTTGTAAACACCATCCCTTAAACGAGCCTCCGCCCATTTCCCCCTCATCCCATCGATACCATCTGTATTTCACATTGCATTAGAAAAGCAGTCGACATGATCAGGGGCCACTCACATCCTGGTCAATCTCTTATCTTCCCTCTCCCGTCCAGCAGAAGATACGAAAGCAGGTATCATTAGATTCAAGAAAAGTTTCTTCCTCGCTATTATCAGATTCTTGAATAGACCTCTCACTCACGAAGGATGAATTCCCGATCCTCCAATCTATCTCGTTGCTGCCCTGCACTTTATTTTATCTGCACTTTCGGTGTCTTTATCAATCAAACCACCTAGGAGTATCTCCACACGCACTCTCTCCAGGCCTTTCACTATTCAGTAAACCATTTCACCAAAAACAAGGAAAATAAGTTAAATAATTACTTCAACTTACTAAACAGTAGTAATGCAGAGTTATCCCACCATAGGTCATCTTCTCGCCATATTTTTCAGGGCAGTCATCATTCCGTCGACAAAATGCACAAGCTACAATAAATCAAATACACAGCAATTATCTAAAATTAAAACAGTCTGAGCAATTGCCTGAAAAGGCTTCGAGTCCATTGCAATTGCAACAACAACAAAAACACTTTGGAAGATCTGTCTCATTCCAGCTTTGTTTTCCGAGCCGTCTCTTGCGAGCAGCAATTCCTCTGCCAACCTGCACCAAATCACTATAATTTTTGGGAGCATTTTCGATTAGGGAAGCTCATGGAAAAGTAGTATTACAAGCATCCCTTAAACTGCAGAAAGTGAAAGATATTACTCACATGGTTTTATTTACTCAAAATATGGTGCATTTATTGCCTCTAGGTTTCTATAGTGCAATACCAAAATTGTTGCTGCATTCTACAGCGACTCTCATGAAGATAGGCACACAGTTGCTTTCAATTTTGATGTGGATAATGCTACAAGAAAGGAAACAAACTGTCTATTTGTAATTTTTCTACTGACTAGCTCAAAGTATATAAAAAGTTAATTTCTTCAGTTTTTCCAATAAAAAAGTTATAAAAAATTGAAGAAAATATAAATATTGTGGCACTTCAATATAGAAATGAAATGACATCTCAAATCTAAAATTTGGGAAATGGGAAAATAATCAAAGTATAGCTGAGGATATTAGGCAGGTCATTAGATGCTGTGTATTGCATGAATCACAAGAAATTATAACCAAGGAAAACTAAAACCAAATTAACAAGACTCAATAGTAATTAACATTAGCAGTTGGAAAGTTTAATTGCCATTGAAAATACAATATAGGAAGCAGGTGTAGATAGCATATTTGCCACGCTCCTTTCCAACACATTCGGACCACAGTTCCCACTCTGCTTTTAAACTTAACTGGTCCACTGGAAAACATATTGTAACACCAAGAAACATTTAAGAAAAAGCGAATTAAAAGTGCATTGGGAACATTAATGGAAATAACATCTGAAAGTGTGGAAAACCTGTCTGGCACCTAAACCCAAGCATGCAGCATACTAAAGACTTGATCAATTGGTATGGAGAGGAGAGTGCAACTTTGAATAAGGATTTAGAAGATAAGAACAGGAAGAGCTATAGCTTGCCATTCATTCAACGGGTCCAAGATTCCTGCAGGTCTAAGATTCTTACAGTAGGTAGATACTAGATAGGCTGGAACCATTTTCCTGGTCCATGGGGTGATCTGATGAAGGTATATTAAACTATGAGGGACATAGATAGGGTAGATGGCCATAGTCTTTTTCCAAGCATGGGGGAGTCAAAAACTAGCCTTAAAGTGAGAGGGGAAAGATTCAGACTGTATCGGAAGAGTTAGATTTTCCTTACAGAAGAATGGGTATATGCATAGAGCTGCCAGAAAAAGTAACATATGATATACAATTACAATATTTAAAAGACCTTTGTACAGGTACGTGGATAGGAAAGGTTTGGAGGAATGTGGGCCAAAAACAGGCAAATGTAATTAGTGTCAGCACAGACAAGTTGGGCCAAACTCTTATGGATCTCGTTGAATCTATGAAGTGAACCCAATGACCAACTTCAGATTGTTATTAGTATAAATTGGATTCTTGCCCTCCCAAGCCCGTTCCATCAATTAATCAGATCATACCCGTCACCCTAACCTCTACAGTCTATCCATGGTAAACTCACACCCTCAAGAATCTGCCTTAAAAAGACCGGCAGATTCAAAAGACTATGCTTCCTGAGGAAACAAGTTCCAAGACTCATAATTGTTTAAGTATAATTTAATCTTTCTTACTCAAATAAATGACTTCAAATAAAATCACCCTAGCACTAGATTCTACCACATTTGCCTTGTTAACATCCCAAAAGTTAATGCTTCAATCAAACTCCTTCACATTCTTAAATCCAATAAATACAATCCTTAGCCTATTCCGATTTCCTTCATGAGACAACCTATCTACCCGAGTTGTGTCTAGTAAACCTTCTCTGAACTGCTTCCACCCCCTAACCATTCTTTCTTAAATATGTAGACCAATATTATACTGCCTACCAAACATGATTTCACTATTGTCCCATATAATTTGAGGACAATCTTCCAACTTGTGTGCTTCCACAGGTAATAAGCACAATAATTATTAATTTCCTAATCACTTGCTATACCTACATCTTAGCTTTTTGTAAATCAATCAACAGCACATCTAATCCATCTGTACCTTAAGAACTTTGTATCCCCTTGCCATTTAGATTATGTGCTTTATTCTTCTCGACAAACATAAAACAAAAAAATTCCACATCCCACATCATGATCCATCTGCTGGATCTTTGTCCACTCACTTGGCTTAATCGCTCTCGATATCCTCACAACTTTAGACTATAGAGCCACAGTGGGGAGACAGACCCTTTATTCCACCGAGTCCGTGCCGACCAGTGATCTCCCCATACACTAGCACTATCCTACACGCGAGGGACAATTTACTATTTTTACCGAAGCCAATTAATCTACAAACCTGTGCATCCTTTGGAATGTGGGAGGAAACTGCAGCACCCGGAGAAACCCACAGTCACAGGGTGAACGTACCGACTCCATACAGACAGTACCAGTAGTCAGGATCAAACCTAGATCTCTAGTGCTGTAAGGCAGCAACTCGACCGCTGCGACACGGCCCCTTAAATTCCCTCTTATTTTTGCATTATCAGTAAATTAATTATTTCATTACATCCTGATTTCAATATATAATAATTGGGAAGACGCTTGTGATAAACTCCCTCTCCGTAAAAGCCATGCAGAGGCTCAACATCCTCAAAGCTTATATGGTCCAACCGCATACGAGTACATCACAAACAATTAATGCATGAGATCCAAAATTACCTGATTGTGCTTTCTCCACTAACAACTTTCAATGAGAAATACAAAATGAAGAGAGCAGATACATATCAGCAATACTCACAAGGATTTTGGCTCACTTGCAGCTGCTGTTTTTCCTTTGTGACATAGTTAATTTTAGCGTTGGATTTCGGAAACCTCCTAGGTAAAACAGATATAAATATTTAGGGATAAACAAAC
This sequence comes from Rhinoraja longicauda, assembly GCF_053455715.1. Classification (NCBI taxonomy): domain Eukaryota; kingdom Metazoa; phylum Chordata; class Chondrichthyes; order Rajiformes; family Arhynchobatidae; genus Rhinoraja; species Rhinoraja longicauda. The sequence continues at coordinate 25,715,382 of NC_135962.1, read as the reverse complement.
ACAAGCTGTACATTATCTGGTAGAGGATGATGTATGTAGTGACAGGTACACAGCTGTCAAAGTGTGGTGGTTAGGCCCCTCTTCTTGGGGAACGTCACTGACTTTAATTTTGCAGCATGGATATCGCTTGCCATTAATTATCCCATGTCAGAATATTGTCTAGGTAATTTTATTTGCAGGGAAAAGACAAATTGAATTCTGAATTAATCAATAGTTCAATGGTACTTTGTCCCATGTACCTTGGTATAGTGGAATTTTATTTTGTATATAGTTCAGTTAAAAATCCTACTATACATAGGCAAAATCATACTTAAGTACAAGTGTTAGAATGGTAGATTGCACTGAGACAGTAACATCAACATTCCCACTATTGACCTTATAATGGAAGGGCCGGGGAGGGGGGGGCAGGGGTTTAGTCATGGACAATACCTCTCCCAAAGAAATGCTGCAGTGATATTCCGTGGCTAAGGTGATTGATCTCTGAAAGCCACATCCATTTTCCTTTGGGTGAGATATGGCTGAAACCACTGGCGAGTTTCCCTTTGATGCACATTAACATCACGTGACCAAAAACTGCTTTGATGTCACGAGCTGATTTATATTCCCTTCCCTTAGAAATTAAAATCCAACATATGCCCATACACAAAATACCCAGCACAAAAAAAACCATTTACTATTTCTATGGTTCTCACCCAGGTAGATGAGAAAAGAAAATAGAAATATCAAAAAGGGAAGAAAATTCTATTGCAGAATAAATAGTATAATTTCAAAGGTCCAATTTGTGCCTTGTTTAAGAACATATAGATTCAAACATGTACAGCTTAACTTGAGAGGGTATTAGTATTTCTCAGATCACTTTCTAAAGACAGAACCTATCAATTATTGGAGAGTCAAGCATTAATCAAGTTATGCCTGGCAAAGTAATATACTTTGATAAGCAATAATAATTTCAATGTACTTTGCTGGGATTATAGACTAATATTAATCTAACGTACCACAAACATCTATGATCTAGTTTCCAAATACATCACAGGAACAGCAAAGTATTCATTTTGTACTTCAAATAATCAAATGTAAATGCAAAACTGCACATCATTCAAATGTAATACAAATCCAAGATCCAAGTTCTTCATTAAACAGCTGGGCGGCACGGTAGCGCAGCGGTAGAGTTGCTGCTTTACAGCGAATGCAGCGCCGGAGACTCAGGTTCGATCCTGACTACGGGTGCTGCACTGTAAGGAGTTTGTACGTTCTCCCCGTGACCTGCGTGGGTTTTCTCCGAGATCTTCGGTTTCCTCCCACACTCCAAAGACGTACAGGTATGTAGGTTAATTGGCTGGGTAAAAATGTAAAAAAATTGTCCCTAGTGGGTGTAGGATAGTGTTAATGTACGGGGATCGCTGGGCGGCACGGACTTGGTGGGCCGAAAAGGCCTGTTTCCGGCTGTATATATATGATGATGATGATGATATGATAGCTTCAATTCAAGTACTTTTACTTTCCAACACTTCTTGCAAGCAAAGTTTTGCTACCATGTTTATTTTTCACACTTAACAATGTCACCATCTCTTAGGTTCCATAGGTAAAGGTTGACGCTGTCAATGTTAGCTAACATGCTGAATGCATGCTCTCATATCAATGATTTCAATGTAGTCCTTTAGCTACGTATCTTTTCAACCTGTACCAGAATAATCAATTCAAATCATCATGTTTCCAAAACGAAATGGGTTGTGCTACTTAACTCCAATAAAAATTAGAGTAACATATGGATAGAGGATAGACCTTCAAATGTAATTAAATTACCTCTGCACTTTGATCTAATTATTAACAATCTGCACCAATCCTTGTCTCACTATCCCACGTGATTTAAATTTTCCATTTGTAATACCAAAGGAAATCAACAAGACAATGAGTAGAAAATTGTGAATTCTATTAAAATACATTATTTTTATAGTTAACAAAAAAATCTTATAATCACAAACACATCAAAACTCCACTAAAGTTGGTGTTGAATTAGAACCTGGAGTAATACAGCCCCGCAATTCATCTGACAATACACAATGCATCAAGAAAATTAACATCATGGTTTGCAGCATTATTGATATGACATTAAATGAAATTCAAAAGGTTTATGCAATATATCAGATCATAATCACAAAAGCCAGGTTCAATCTGCAAGAATCAAAACTGAAGCTGAAGGCTTGGTCTCCAAAACTTGGTCTCAGTTTTGGTCTCCAAATTTGAGGAAGGATATTCTTGCTGTTGAGGGCGTGCAGCGTAGGTTCACTAGGTTGATTCCCGGAATGGCAGGACTGTCGTATGTTGAAAGGCTGGAGCAATTAGGCTTGTATACACTGGAATTTAGAAGGATGAGGGGGGATCTTATTGAAACATACAAGATAATTAGGGGATTGGACACATTAGAGGCAGGAAGCATGTTCCCAATGCTGGGGGAGTCCAGAACAAGGGGCCATAGTTTAAGAATAAGGGGTAGGCCATTTAGAACGGAGATGAGGAAGAACTTTTTCAGTCAGAGAGTGGTGAAGGTGTGGAATTCTCTGCCTCAGAAGGCAGTGGAGGCCAGTTCGTTGGATGCTTTCAAAAGAGAGCTGGATAGAGCTCTTAAGGATGGCGGAGTGAGGGGGTATGGGGAGAAGGCAGGAACGGGGTACTGATTGAGAGTGATCAGCCATGATCGCATTGAATGGCGGTGCTGGCTCGAAGGGCTGAATGGCCTACTCCTGCACCTATTGTCTATGGTCTATTGATTTCAATTCTTTTTTTTGTTCTGAGGAGTGAGTCATGTTAGATAGACACAAGAGGAATAATCCAGTCTTGGCTTTACCATGGGTTAAAATATTTGAAAATAACAATGTTTGATAAAAGAAATAGAACATTTTCTTTGAGGTATGTGTAACACATGAGGTCCATTTAAAGTTGGAGGGGATTCAATACAAGAGCTGGAGCTAGAAGCTGGTGAATCAAAAAGGAACTGCTAGCATTCCCACAAAATTATGCCAAATCCCACTTGGTCCTGCTACAAGTTTGGGATTTACCGAGTGACAATTGTTGCTGCATCTATCACTCAACAATGTCAGAAAACTTTGGATGGAGTCAAATAAAAACAGCAATGCCATGCCATGTTGAGCTTTCCCAGATTCACATTTTGTCATGAAGAATGCAAGTATTATTTTTTAAATAAGTAATTACTTCCTTTCAATCCTTACTGATCTGCATTATTTTATTTGTATAGGAAAATAACTGCAGATGCTGGTACAAGTCAAAGGTATCACAATATGCTGGAGTAACTCAGCAGGTCAGGCAGCATCTCTGGAGAGAAGGAATGGGTGACATTTCGGGTCGAGACCCTTCTTCAGACTTTAAAAAAAATTGTTTTATTTTATTTATTTATTTTCTATGAACTCAATTGTACTAGTCTTCATAGATCTCCAATTTTAAGTTTTAATATATCGCTGATATTCAGCCTCAAGCTATGGAAGCAAAACTTCATACCCTTCATATCATGTAGGGAAATCTGAAATCTTGTGGAATCCATAGAACAAAGAAATGAATATGCCTGGCAGAGTTAATAATTTTTGTGTTTGGGAAAGATCTTTTGGACACACGTATGAACACGCAAGAGCCAAGAGTTTGATTCTTTCTGAACTTTCAGTAAACAGATCGAGATGTAAAATATTAATGGTGTTTTCAGTCACGTTGATCCTTTTACGCAAATCAAACCTTATTTGTTTTTAAGAGAAGACTGCCAAGAATGCCAGTGGTGTAAACTTTGACATGAAACCATCGACACCAACTGAAATAACTGTTACTTTTGGAGCACAACGAGTACATTAAGAAAATCAAAATCACAGCTGGAGCAGCAGATGAAAACCTATGAAAATCAAACAGTAAAGCCAGTTTAACCGTTCACAAGATCTTGTAAAGTAAGGCTGGTCTAGTTTAGATCAAATGGGATCCATGGTGAGCTAGCCAATTGGTTGCAGAATTGGTTTGGCGGTAGTACGCAGAGATTAGTAGTGAGAGATGTTATTAAGATTGGAAGCTTGTGACCTGCAGAGTGTCACAGGGATCGGAGTTGTCCACTGCTGCTTGTCATCTATACTATTTGGATGAGAATGCTGACGCCAAGAATAGCAAGTTTGCCAATGCACCATAATTGGTGCTGTGTTCATAAGATCATAAGTGATAGGAGCAGAATTATGCCCTCAAGTCTACTCTACCATTCAATCATGGCTGATTATCTCTCCTCCTAACCCCATTCTCCTGCCTTCTCCCCACAACATCTGACACCTGTACTAATCAAGAATCTCATCTATCTCTGTCTTAAATATATCCACTGACTTGGCCTTCACAGCCTTCCATGGCAAAGAATTCCACAGATTCACCACCCTCTGACTAAAGAAATTCCTTCTCATCTCCTTCCTAAAAGAACATCCTTTAATTCTGAGGCTATGATCTCTAATCCTAGACTCTTCCACTTGTGGAAACATCCTCTCCACATCCACTCTTTCCAAGCCTGTTGACAGCAAAGACGGTTATCCAAGATTACAACAGTATCTGAATCAACTGGGAAAATGAGCCAAAGAATGTCAGGTGGATTTTAAATCAGTCAAGTGTTAGGTGTTGCATTTGCCAAGTTGAAGTAGAGCAGGACTTTCACAGAAAATGGTTAGACCTAGAAGAGCTTTGTTGAACTTCAGGCAACAAGTACATTGTTCCCAGAAAATTATAACATACACAGACATGATGACGAAGACAGCATTTGGTGCACATGCCTTCATTGATCAAGGCACTGAGTACAAAATTTGAAATGTCATGTAATAACTGTACAAGACATTGGTGAGACCATATTCACAAGTATTGTGTGCAGTTTTGGTTGCCTAATTATATGAAGGACTAGACAGGTGTGGACCCGTTGGGTCCAATTCTCTCCTGCAGGCCCGTCAACCCTTCGTGCAATCCTCTCTTGCAACCCTCCCCCAACTGACGAGACTCACCCACTCCATCCCTGCTCAACCCCCCTTAAAACTCGCCTGCGGCCCGCGAGGGGGGGGGGGGGGGGGGGGGGGAGAAGAAAGGGGAGAGGAAGCCACTCACCGCGGCCCTGGTGCGGCCTGCAGCAGAAGAGCTCTCCTCCCCCCCCTCAATGGCCACCACTCCCCCCCTCCGAGTGCCAACCCTCCCCCAACTACGCACGCGTGGATGTGGCGGCCATCTTAGGAAGTATTTGATCAACGGGCCCCAACTGCACAGACGCGTTGGGTTCCCATTGTGACGTTGAACAAGGAGGTAGCCAATCAGGATGCGCGGACCTCACTTGGGGGGGGGGGGGGGGAGGCGGAGGCGGTAGAGCCAATCAAACACGGATGTAGCCAATCAGGATGAGCCGGACCCCACATGGGGAGGAGGTGGTAGAGCCAATCACATTTTTTAAAGTTTAAAAAGTGCAAAAGTTTTAAAATATATCAACCATTTGAACCGCAGGCCAATGGTGAGTCGGGTAGGCCTAAGATTGTTGCGCTATTGTGTACCGTTTTGGTTGTACTTCGAGATCAACTATATATAACAACAAGATGAGAGTTTTAGCTATATATACATATATATATATATATATATATATATATATATACATTATATATACACATATATATACATATATAAAATATATGTCTAATATATATATTAGATCAAGTGGACTCATTCCTCATTGGGTTTCCATCGTGACATGGAAAAATCGCATTCATTCTTGAAAATAAATGGCGTTGTTTTCCCTTAAAAAAAATATTGTCTGGAATGTTTTTGCTTTTTAGGGTTAAAATCCTCACTTAGAGATCCTCGAGATTGTGCCCTCCTCATTCATCAGCAGCGTCATCTTGACTGCGATGGCAGTTGCTTTGAGCGGGAAGAAACCGCTCCCTCCAAGTGGGAACCAGACCCAATCGGACGTCGAGCGGGAGGTCGGAGCCAATCATTCGACCCGATGTGGCAACGCGGGCCACTCGTGAGGTTGTAGCCAATCAATGGACCCCACGTGCGGGTGAGCGGCAGGAGCAAATCAGGACGCGCCGGCGACCAATCAGAGAAGGGAACGGTGGCGCAGCGGTAGAGTTGCTGCGTTACAGCGAATGCAGCGCAGGAGACTCAGGTTCGATCCTGACTACGGGCGCAGTCTGTACGGAGTTTGTACGTTCTCCCCGTGACCTGCGTGGGTTTTCTCCGAGATATTCGGTTTCCTCCCACACTCCAAAGACGTACAGGTATGTAGGTTAATTGGCTGGGCAAATGTAAAAATTGTCCCTAGGGTGTTGGGTGGTGTTAGTGTGCGGGGATCACTGGGCGGCGCGGACCTGGTGGGCCGAAGGGCCTGTTTCCGCGCTGTATCTCTAAATCTAAAAAAATAAATCTAAAATCTAAAAAAGGGAACGTCGGCGTACCCTCCACGTGAGGACCAGGGCCAATCGGGCGTCGAGCAGGAGTTGAAGCAAATCAATGGATCCCACATGGGGGTGAGCGGCGGGAGCGCCGGCACATGGAGAGCGCCGGCACTCCCCCCACATGGGACCCGAACCAATCAAGTGGTTGGAGCTGAACACAACATGGCACGCGCCGGAGCTGAAGAAAACACGGCAGCCTCCTCCAACTGAGCACGTGCCGGAGCCCCCCACTCACCCAATCCATCCCCCCCCTCCCTCCTCCCCATCCCCTCACCCACTCCATCCCCCTCCCCCACTCCATCCCCCCTCCTCCCACCCCATCCCCCCTCCTCCCCACTCCATCCCCCCTCCTCCCCCCCACCCCATCCCCACCCCCCCCACTCCATCCCCATCCCCCCCACTCCATCCCCTCACAACTCTCTGACTGAAAAAGTTTTTCCTCATCTCAGTTCTAAATGGCCTACCCCTTATTCTTAAACTGTGGCCCCTGGTTCTGGATTCCCCCAACATTGGGAACATGTTTCCTGCCTCTAACGTGTCCAACCCCTTAATAATCTTATACGTTTCGATAAGATCCCCTCTCATCCTTCTAAATTCCAGTGTATACAAGCCTAGTCGCTCCAGTCTTTCAACATATGACAGTCCCGCCATTAGAACAGAAGGTACGCCTCGGTTCCTCACTTGTCTTAGGTTTTTGAAACCAACCAAAGCAATCGTCATCGTATCTTCAAATGTCACAGTGCAATCAATCATCTGGACTTACCAATAATAGAGGCGAGGGTTGTTCTTTCTGCACAAGATTCTTACTGTCACTCGGTGCACTAGGATCTCTCCCCCTACCTCTCCTTCCTCACCCCCTCCATCTCACTCTCTCCCTCCATTTCCACCTCTTCCTCCCTCCCTTTCTGCAAGCTCCCTCTTGCTCTCTCCCTTCTTCACTCCCCCTTCCTTCCAACTCCTCTCTCCATTCCTCACTATCTCTCTCCCTCCCTCTCCTTTCCTCCACCTCCTTTCCGCTCTCTCCCCATCCTCTCTTACCATTCACTCTCTATCCCGCTCTCTGTCCCTCCATGTCCCTCCATCTACCTCCCTCTTCCCCCCCCCCCCTCCTCCTCCCTCCAACATCCCGACGCCCGGGCCTGCCGGCGAAATGCGGCGATGGGTAACCGCTTCCCTCCACACTCGGGCCTCCCCCCCCCAGGGGTGCCACTCACCGTCGCGGCGACATGGCCGTCGTGAGTGGGCCGTTTGTCCGGTCACTGCTCCGGTCGCGGCGCCTCTTTGTTGTTCTTAATAGCGCTTAGATTCAAATTCTCAGCTTCCGGCGCACTCCTCCACCGCCCCGGAACTAATCTCCAACGGTCTGACCCGCTGGCCAGCTTCTGCTTGATTACTGCGCGAACAATGTCCGCGTCACACCCCCTCGCCTGGCAACCGGCCCCCCCCCCCCCCCGCCTGGTAATCCCCCCCCCGCCTGGCAATCCCCCCCCCCGCCTGGCAACCGCCCCCCCGCCTGGCAATCCCCCCCCCCTCCTGGCAACCACGCCACCCCCCCCCCCCCGCCTGGCAACCCCCCCCCCGCCTGGCAATCCCCCCCCTCCTGGAACCGCGCCACCCCCCGCCTGGCAACCACCCCGCCTGGCAACCCCCCCCCCCCTGCATATTTCCTTTAAACTGTGCATCTCTCACCTCAAAGCTATTCCCTGTATTATTCAGTACTGCCAGACTTCTATCAGGTCTTCGAACCTCCGACGTTCCAGAGAAAACAATTCAAGTCTGTCCAACCCCTCCCTGTAGCTAATACCCCCAAATCCAAGTACTTGGGTCACATCATGTTAGTTTCACCTGTCTTTCTATTGCTTTCTGTTCTCAACTTCCTTTAACCACAATTTGTGACATCTGTGGAATATGTTTTCCATTTAGAGCTAGTATTTTGTTCATATGATTGACCATTGAAGTACCAAAGGTTCACCGTATTCAGAAAATCCTAATCTCAACCAGTTTTGCTATTCTCTCGCTGGTCTGAATTGTCAGCTACAAGGTAAAAAGCTGTAATATGAATTTAAAACTAAGAAAACACTCAAATAGATAAAGTATTAGGTTAAAAAAAGACATAGAGCGTAGCAGGATCTTAGTGGGTCAGGCAGCATCTGTAGAGAACATGGAAAGGTGATGTTTCTGTTCGAAACCCGTTCGGATTCGTAACGTCATCTGTCTATATTCTCTAGAGATACTGCCTGACCCGCTGTTACTCCAGCACTTTGTGCCTTCTTTTCCTAAACCAGCATATGCAGTTTCTTGTTTCTACAGCATGAAATGTAGCCCTGCAATCAGAGACCAAGAACAATAGCTTGAAGTGGGCGGAACTTTAGTATACGCACCAACTTTCATGCTTTGAAAATTAAACTCATGAAGCCTTTTTTTTGCAAGAAGGATTCCAACCTGAAACATCTCCAAAGATGATGCCCGACTTGCTGAGTTACTCTTGCACATTGTATCTTTTTCTTTGTAAACCAGCATCTGCAGTTGAGTTTAGTTTATTTTGAGTTTAGTTTATTGTCACAAGTGTGAGAAAGGGGTAAAAAGGGATAATTGATTTAGACTAAGGATCCTGAGAAATAGCTGACTCGACCATGCTCGACTAAAAAAAGGGACCCTGAGAAATAACTGACCAGACAGTGCTCGGCTAGAGAAAAAAAACCGCAAGAACAAATAGTGACAGTCCAAGGACAAGTGTTAGAAGATAATCAGATAATAGACAATAGACAATAGACAATAGGTGCAGGAGTAGGCCATTCAGCCCTTCGAGCCAGCACCGCCATTCAATGCGATCATGGCTGATCACTCTCAATCACTCTCAAATAACTGGGAGGAAGGCCAAAATAATCAGAGAACAAGGGGAGAGGGAGGGCATGAACTACTTTGTACTGCGCTTGCCTAATGAAATAAATGAATATTACTGTATGATGTGGAAGGCAACAGGGGCAGTGACGGTAGATTGTGCACCTCAGTGCTCCGATTGGAAGGAGCCCGAAGGGGAGGAATTAAAGGTGTAACTATTGTAAAATGAAGTGAATAAAAAGAAGGGATTTTCCCGACCTCGGTGTGTCTCGACAGGGGAGGCACCCAACTCTGCAGACTTGCAAATAAACTATACTTGTTTCTCTAGATTGTCTCGAGCATCGTGATTGTGAGCACTCACATTTGCATCTCACACAAGTATCACGGTACAGTGAAAAGCTTTTGCTCCTTGTTTCTACAAAGTTAGGCAGGTAACATTTAAAGTGGACTATAACTGGATTATGCAAAATTGACTTTTTATAACAATGGCTGTTTTCTACTTTCCCATGGCCATATCTGGTCTGTTTAGTGAATTCCAATTACCCTTCTGTAAGTAATATAAGACTGTCCTCTATTTGAATTTTGTCGTATCTATTGAGAAATCAGTCCAGCAAGAGTAACATGTGGAATAGTTTAGACATGACCCTTTGTATTCACAGATCTGTGTTGAGTTAGCTTGTTGCGGTTTGTGAGTAGCCAAATTGCATGCTTTCATGCTCTATGGAATGGAAAATCAGCATGAGTTACTGACCATTGATATCTAGCAAACACTGGGTGGCACAGTGGCACAGCGATTTAGCTGCAGGTTTACAGTGCCAGAGACCCGGGTACGATCCTGACTACCTGGTGCTGTTTGTAAGGAATTTGTATATTCTCCCTGTGACCATGTGGGTTTTTTCCGGGTGTTCCGGTTTCCTCTCACATTCCTAAGACGTGCAGGTTTGTAAGTTAATTGGCTTCGGTAAGAATTATAAATTGTCCCTAGTGTGTGGAAGAGTGCTAGTGTACGGGGTGATTGCTGGTCAGCGCGGATTCGATGGCCAAAGGACCTGTTTCCGCGTTGTATCTCTAAACTAAAATAAACTTAACTACTGTTGAAGCCTGTTCATGGCAATCAGAGGGCTGGATTGTGTTCAGTTGTGATGTTTCTGATAATCAAAGAACTGAATCCATTATCCAAGTGGAAAATAGTGACAATTATTAGGGGAGATTTAAGGGGAATCTGAGGGATAACTTTTTTTACATAAAGGATGGTGAGTATATGGAACAAGCTGCCGGGAGAGATAATTGAGGCAGGTACTATCACAACATTTAAGAAACATTTAGACAGGTACATGGATAGGATGTCGAACGGGATATGGGCCAAACGGAGGCAGATGGGACTAATGTAAATGGGGCATGTTGGTCGGCATGGGGAAGTTGGGCCGAAGGACCTGTTTCAACACTGTATGAATCTGACTCTATGACTTAACCGGGGCCCTGGAGGAGCACTGGTCCAGATGGAGTTTCAATACAAACCATGACTTAGTTATTTGCACTTACTTTCCAGCTAAAAGAATGCTTATCATCCCATTCCAGAGACAGGAGTGCAAAAACTTTCACTGGAACTTCAATGCATTCCCAGTGAGAGCTTCACTTTTGGAAATCCAGACCCCTAAGTTCCCAGGACACTGTTTTTGAAGATATCTCTGGTGTCATGACCAGTATTCACCCATTTCAGCATTGCTAATACAGTTTATCTAATAATTATCACCTTAGCAGTTTTAGGAGCTTGCAGTGTGCAAAATGACTGCCATTTTTCTTCATTTCAATAGTGACAATGTTTCAATAAGTCCTAATCAGTTAAATGGTGTTTTGAACGTACCTCAGGAGGAATTTGAAAAGCACTTTATAAATAATATTTTTTGTTTGTAAGATATTACGGTAGTGGCATGCAGGCAGAAACAGACATAAGTTTTAGTCAAGCAGTTGCATGGGTGCGTCTTTATTTTTTACACAAGTACACTGCACATACATATTCACGAGACTGATAAGATATGAATATAGCACAGGACTATATTCATATATATGAATAAAGCGCGTCATCAAGTACTCAATTCATAAAAAAACAGTTACCATTATATATACACTATATTGTTCATTTTCATTCCTCGGCAGTTATCAGCTATAGAAGCAGAGGGGGAGTGAGGGAATCCTAAGAAATAGAGATAAAAATTGAGGCGACTTTACGAAATGCAGCAACCAGTTAATAAAAGAAGCTGTCATGAGAAGACTATTCCTTAAAGTTTTGGTTTAGAGTCGCACGAAACACGTGAATTGTGAAAGTAGCCCAGACCATCACACGAAACAACCTCCCTTATATTGACTCCATCTACACCCCACGCTGCCTTGGCAAGGCCACCAGCATAATCAAGGATAAGTCTCACCCTGGTCGCTCCCTCTTCAACCCTTTCTTATCAGGCAAGAGGTACAGAAGTGTGAAAACGCATCCTTCCAGATTCAGGGACAGTTTCTTCCCAGCTGTTATCAGGCAACTGAACCATTTGACGAACAACTAGAGAGCAGTCCGGAGCTACGATCGACGTCATTGGGGACTCTTGGACTATTTTTAATCGGACTTGACTGGACTTTATCTTGCACTAAACGTTATTCCCTTTATCATGTATTTGTACACTGTGGATAGCTCAATTCTAATCATGTATAACCAGTTTCTGCTAACTGGTTGGCACGCAACAAAAATCGTTTCACTGAACCATGGTAAATGTGACAATAAACTAAACTAAACCAACAAGGTGAAACAAAGAAAAGTAAGAATTCCTACCTTTTGGGTTTCTTCACAGCCACATCTAACTCAGTTCCTTCTAGCGGTGAATGCAGCACTGAGTTAAAGAGCTTTAAGAGATTGATTAGTATTTTCGTGCTCTGATTACCATATTAAAAAAAAGACCTTTGCCAGAGGTTTACAAGAACATCTTTAAATGACTATGAATATGATTTTCCATCGGGTTAGTAACCAAGAGCATTCTAATGGTTCAGTTGACCCATTTCCGCTGCTGAGTGAGTGGGATAAAAATCCACCCTTCCACCCACAGCCCCCACCCCCAAATTTGCCCACCCACCCACCCACCAGTCAGCTCTGATGAAGTTTGGTATTAAAAAAGGATGGATAATACGCAACTCTGCGGGCAAACTAACAACTGGAACAAAACGGAAAAGGTTCATTTGGCTGGTTTTGGACCCACATTAGTCAGTTGACGGATGGTATAATTTGTGATGCATCATTGCCAGTTAATATAGAGCAGATATCATTGACATCGATTGTCAAAGGGGTATTTGCATTATTTAGTTGGATAGATCTGTGTAGCTTGGAAAGTGACTATTGAAGAACGACAGGTGTGCAATTTCATGTTTGAAATCAAAATCAGAACAACAAGTTAGAGTAGTCATCCATTAACTATGAATAGCTAATTAACACTATGTGTCTAGAAAGGAACTGCACATGCTGGTTTATACCAAAGGTAGACACAAAGTGTTGGAGTAACTCACTGGGTCAGGCAGCATCTCTGGCAAAAAAAGGAAGGGGAACCCTTCTTCAGACTGCAGTTTAGTTTAGAAATACAGCATGTAAACAGGCTCTTTGGCCCACCGAGTCCATAACGACCATTGATCACCCGTTCACACTAGTTCCTCATTATCTCAATCTTTCATCCAATCCCACACACTAGGGGCAATTTAAGCTACAAATCTGCACATTTTTGTAATGTGGCAGGAAACCAGAGCATCCGGAGGAAACCCACTCGGGAATGGGGAGAACGTACAAACTCTGTACAGACAGCACCCGAGGTCAGGATCGAACCCGGGTCTCTGGTGCTATCAGGTAGCAGTTCTACTGCTGCACAACTGTACTGCCCCAAATAAACTTGGATTGTAACACAGGACCTCGGAGAAAGCCAAATAATGTTAAAACAACTGCATTCAGTTTGAAGCTGCTTATACTACTGTGCTTGCATGCATATGTAAGTGTGTGTGCTTGATTGTGTGTTTCAGAATAGCACAACTATAGCCTCTAACCCTTGTGCTGAAAATACTGAGCAGGTCAGGCAGCATCTATGCTGAAGGAATTAGAATCAGAGGCAACATTTCAGGTTGATGGAGACACGGAGAACTGCAAATGCTGGAATCTTGTGTGGAACACAAAATTCTAGAGTAACTCAGCAAGTCTCTGGAGGGCATGAATAGGTGACATTTCTGGTCCCATGCTGAAACATTACCTATCATGTCCTCCAGAGATGCTGCCTGACCTGCTGAGTCTACCATTTCAGCTTGATAGCCTGAAAGTGAAGAGTAGTCAACATAGGAAGGAACAGCAACTGCTGGCATACACCGATGATAGACACAAAATGCTGGAGTAACTCAGCGGGATGGGCAGATATCTCCGAGTCACCCTCTCCCCTGACTCTCAGTCTGAAGAAGGGTCTTGACCTGAAATGTCATCCATCCCTTCTATCCAGAGATGCTGCCTGTCCCATTGAGTTACTGCAGCATTTTGTGTCTTGCTTCGGTAGTCAACATAGGTTGGTCCACCATCTAATCACACCACTGAACTCCCCTGAACTGTTAACACACCATCCACTGTAATTAATAATTAAGTTTGACTATTCTTGTGCAAGTTAGATGCAGATAGCCCATTAAATTATATCTAAATAAACACAGCCAAAAGTTAATTGGTACAATGAAGATCTTTGGTCTCAATTTCTCAAAAACATTCCTCAGCTAAAACTTCATTCAGGTTTATTCAAAACGTTAGTGTTGTGTTTGTCCATTTTTCTTTCTTAGAGGAGTATAAGATCACAAGAAGAATAGATGGGGTAAATGTACAAAGTCTCTTACCCATAGTGGGGAAATCAAGAACCAGAGGATATAGGTTTAAGGTGTAAAAAAAAAAGTTGCCCCTCGGGTTCCTATTAAATCTTCCCTCCCCTCACCTTAAACCTATGCCCTCTGGTGCTTGATTTCCCTACTCGCTAGTCAACGTGGACTCAGTGTTCACACACACAGGTATAAACATCCCCTCATTCTCACACACACACATGCATATGCACACACATACACGCATATGCGCACACACACATATACTCACACAGATACTCATACACACACACATGCACTAACACACACACACATACACATACACCCATCTATGCACTCACACATACACACGCATACACACACACACACTCACAATCCAACACATACACATACATGCACACATGCACTTAAGTACACACATTCACGCATGCACACACACATGCACACACACGCACGCACACATACACGCACACACTAGTCATACACACACACACACATACTCTCACACTCCCCCCCCCCCCCCCCCCCCCCCACCACCCCACACACACACATCATTCCATCACCTTTTTCTGAATAGGGGTAAAGTGAAAACAAAATTGATTGAAATAAATGACAGTGGAACTATTATATTTTTCTTTAGCTCTCTCTGATTGCGTGGTTTTTAAAGGCTTTGTGAAGCTCTTTAATCTGATCCTTACACTGTGTTTTCCATAGCAGCAATTTTTTTTCACATCACAGCAACAAAGGCAGTGAAGCAAAAATTCAGTTAAATACACATTACTAAATTGACAATGACATCGATATTGAAGGAGGTGAATTTAACTGCGTTGATACATTTGTGGTTTTTAAGATCTCGATGCAGTTAACAAGTAAAGGTGATAATTACCACACTTCTGCTTCCTCAGCACAATATCCACTTTGTCAATATTTAGACTTCTGTATTTTGAGCTTTTCCAGCAACACCTGGGCGGCAAACACACACAGCATTGTTCGGGTGTGCTGGGTGCCGACTCACTTTTGATTTGGAGTGCAAAACACATGGGTTCATTTATGGCATCAGTCAAACCGGGTGCCACTTTGGCAGTGTAAAGACTAGGTAAATCTTGCATCAATCGAGCACTCATAAACTGGAGTCCAACAATGTGCAGATCATCCCATACATTATTAACACTATCCTACATACTAGGGACAATTTACTTTTTCTTTACTGAAGCCGATTAACCTACAAACCTGTATTTGGAGTATGGGAAGAAACTGGAGCACCCGGAGAAAACCCATGAGGTCACAGGTAGAATGTACAATCTCCGCATGGATAACGACTGTAGTCAGGATCGAACCCGGGTCTCTAGCGCTGTGAGGCAGCCACTCTACCACTGCACCACTGTGCTCAGACGACATGAGAGAAACATGAGTCAAGCAGTCTCATCGCTTGCCACCATCCAAACAGGATCTAGGATGTGGAAGTGTTGAAGGAAAATCAGGAAAGGAGAAGACAACACAGACATCTGCTTTCTGGCTGGGTCAGAGACCAACTTATCAAATGGAACTTCCAATAAACAATTACATATTCCCATTCCATCCCAGTTCCTATCTTATTTGATTTCTGACTCTGTTTACTGCAATGATAAATGAAAAGGCAAACACTGAATCAACATTCCTGAGCAAATTTATACTACAGGCCTTGCATTTTCTCACCATGAGTTGCAGCATAAAGTCACAGTCATACACTGCTGAAACAGGCCTTTTGGCATAAACCAAGGTTTGGCCCAAATCCTTCGAAACCTTTCCTATCCATGTACCTGTCCAAATGTCTTTTAAATGTTGAGAGAGTACCTGTCTCAACTACCTCCTCTGGAATGTTGTTCCATGTACCCACCACCCTGTGTGATAAAGTTGTGCCTCAGGTTCCTATTAAATCTTTCCTCTCTCACCTTAAACGTGTCCTCTGGATCTTGATTCCCCTTCTCTGGATAAAAGACTTTGTACATTTACCCTATCTTTCCCCCTCATGATCATATACACCTCTATCAGATCACCGCTCATCCACTTTCTCTCCAAGGAATAAAGTCCGAGCCTGACCAACCTTCCCTGTAGCAGAACAAGACATTGCAGTAAGTCCTGAATTTTCAGAAATGATTATTTTTTCATTGAAATTATATCAGTGGCACAAAGAAAGTTGTGTTATGTGATAACCTTTCCAGATCAGTTACAAAGAGCATAATTGAGCCATACAGCAGAGTCATTTGGCCCACTATGTCCATGCTGGCCCTCAAGAATATTTACACCAATCATATTTGTCTCGTAAACTTCTGAGAAAAAACTGACCTTGTCTGCATTCAACCTAACTGAGGTGTAAATTGAAGCAAAGTACAATCTGATGCGTTAGACCTTCTAAGTGCATGTTGCTAATTATTCATGGGAAAATTGTGTTTTTTTAAAATGTTTTCTTTCAACGTATCAAAGGGGAGTATTTCTTCAATCACAAAGGAAAACGCCTTCCCCAACTTACCATCCTACTAATTATTTCTGACAAATAGAAGACTAAATGAACAGATTGCTGCACCCCGCAAGCTTTGCCAAATTAAGATACAGTTCAAGGGCAGCTTTTTATAAAATCAGACGCAAAGTTTCTTAAGTGAGGGAAATAGGAATAATGTAGGACTGATGCACATAATTTCACGGAAGTTAGCGTAGGAGCAAAACACTACATAAATGTGACCGCTCCCTCCTTGCAATGATGAGACCAGACTGAGAGAGTGACACTGTTACACCGGCAGCACCACCCACACACCATATGCAAGGATAGCCTACAGCTATAGCCACCATACTTTCATGATCGTAGACAGTAAACCAGACAAGATGTCACCCTTCCCTAACAGGGCAAGGTGCCAGCTCCCATACATATGACTTCATTAGCTTATGCATTCGTACATCTGGCATCGGGTCAGAAGACTCTACCCTGAATTCATGCCAACTTCTCATCGGCACTCACATTCCCCTGAACCTTGCAAATGCAGAACATAATTACACTCATTTCTTCTCACTATTTCAATTTCCATGTATTAGTTAATGGTAAGCGGACAACAGCAGACGCAATCGGAAGCGTACATCTAAAAGAAAAATCTGCAACAAAATATACTGAACAGAAATATCTAAGAATGAGATATGTCTGAGGAAAATATTTTATATGAAATGAGCAATGTGAATTCTGTTAAAGGGATGACCTTCTATTGTAGGTTAATAAGGAAGCAATATTTGCATTTATACTGGACCTTTTTCTTTTTTTTTAAAAGGACATTCCTATATGCTTAAAATACAATGATGTTCTAATGTTAAAATGTCAGTAAATGTTATTGTCAATTATAATGGCAGCCAATTTTAGTTTAGCTTAGAGATACAACATGGAACCAGGCACTTTGGCCCAATGAGTCCGCACCGACCAGCGATTATCAAGCACTAGTTCTATCCAACACGCTAGGGGCAATTTTTACAGAAGGCAATTTTATTTGTTTTTTACAGAAGCCAACTTTGAATTTTACAAACCTGCATGTCCTTGGAGTGCGGGAGGAAAACGGAGCACGCGGAGAAAACCCATGTGGTCTCAAGGAGAACGTACAAAGTCTGTACAGACAGCACCCGTTGTCAGGACCAAACCTGGGACTCTGGCGTTTTGAGGCAGCAACTCTACCGCTGCACCACTGTGCTTGCACACAGCAAGCTGGCACACCTTTAGCAAAATAACAATAACCACATAATCTGTTTTAGTCACGATTCGGCAGTAAATATTGGTGATGGCTATTGAGTAAAGTGTAAAATTAAATAATAATTCTCAAATTTTAGAGTGAGATTTTCTTTAAATATTATCAATCAAACATAATGTAATTCGTGGATAATCTTATGGCTGTCACACGATTGTGCAAATGGAAAGCATGTAGATTGGGCAGAGAAGATACTGTGACTATTCCGTTTTAAAGGGCACAAGGGAAAATAATTTGGACGCATACAGTTTATTTTCTCCCCCACCTGAGTCATCTGCCAATCACGCCCTTCCTTATCTCGATCCATCTCTCACTTACCCACCCCTTCCCCTCTCATCTTTCCACCAGCTATCTCCCCTCTCCTCCAGTCTTGAAGAAGGGTCCCAACCCAAAACATCATCTGGCCATTTCCCTCCACAGATGCTGCCTGGCCAGTTGAGTTCCTCCAGCAGATTGTTTTTTGCTCAAGATTCCAGCATCTGCATTCTCTCTTGTCTCAGTTTTCTACACAGGCATCTGATAATGATTTCAAAATCACTGTGAATCTACTTCAGTATCCAAGGATTATTTTGCAGTCACATAATTAGGGAGTTTGTCAGGACCCATTGATGTGGAAATTACAGCTCTCATCACACGACCCAAAGGCAATTACAGTTTCACCATCGAAGGAATCTACAGGCCTTTATAACAAAATATATCAAAAAGTCAGCCAGCATCATCAAAGACCCACACCACCCTGGTCACGCTCTCATTTCACTCCTGGCATTGGGAAGAAGATATAGGAGTCTGAAAACCATGACGTCCAGGCTCAAGTACAACTTCTTCCCAACAACCATCAGGCTATTGAATACTACGAACTCCAACTAAACTCCGGATTACGAACTGCCTTGGTTGCACTAGGGACTTTGGGGTTTTATCTTGTTTTGCACTACACTGTTTAAAAAAATTTATTGAACTTCCTTCTTTTGGTTCGTTTATTATCGTATCTATTGAGTACGTTTTTACAAACTTGTGCTGCTGCAAGTAAGAATTTTATTGTTCCCTTTTCGGTACATGTGACAATACAATACTCTTGACTCTTGCCAATTCCACTCTGCCTCTGTATGCAGAGTAGTCTTGAGTCTACACTCCTTGTCAATGTGCAGTGGTGCCCCTGGTCTGCTGGCATTGGCATAGATATTGGAATAGATATTGGAATATTTTGGAGGACCAAGAACCAAGAATCAAGAACCAAGAGTGGGTGGTGATTTCAAATGTGTTGATAATAGCTGTTGGCCAGGATCTGAGATGTAAGCAAATGTTTAATTTAGAGATACAGCGTTGAAACAGGCCCTTCGGCCCACCGAGTCCACACCGACCATCGATCACTAATTTTATCCTACAAACCAGGGCCAATTTACAGAAGCCAATTAACAGACAAACCTGCACGTCTTTGGAGTCTGGGAGGAAACCTAAGCACCCAGAGAAAACCCATGCAGTCACAGGGAGAAGGTACAAACTCCGTATAGACAGCGCCCATAGTCAGGATCAAACTTGGGTGTCTTGCGCTGTAAGGCAGCAAATCTACCGCTGCACCACTATGCCGCCTTGTATGTTCATGCATATAATTTTCTTTCCCTTAGCGTTATAACTGTTCACTTGAATTCATATGGAAAAGTGGCTTGATTTACATTGCGGTATTTTAGCATTAACATTTTCAGGAAAAATCTTATCTTTTGTAATAAGTTCACAAGTTCATAAGTCGTAGGAACAGAATTAGGGCTCCACCATCTACTCCATCATTCAATCATGGCTGATCTATCTTTCCCTCTCAACCCTATTCTCCTCCCTTCTCCCCATAACCCCTGACACCCGTGCTAATCATGAATCTATCAATCTCCACCTAAAAACTATCCATTGATTTAGCCTCCACAGCCTTCTGTAATTTTTTATAAAGCCTGATAATTAGGCTTGCCTCCAGATGATGGCACTGCTGTACAAGCTGACATCATGTTGAAAATCTACAACTGCTAAAGTGATTGAATAGGATGGAAAGTTAATGTTTGCTCATGTCATAGTTCTGGAAAAAATGTTACACACAAAACGATTGCTATTGTTTAGAGGACAACGAATAATCCAGTCAGATTGGATTTAGTCAATTTCCGGTTGCAGACAATGTGCTACGTGAAAGCCATATTGGATTGAAGAGCTAGGTGCAGAAGGTGCAAACAAAGGGTTATGGCAATGTGCTTGGAAACTTAGGTTTCCCATGGAAACCTAATTCCATAGTAACGCTGATAGAGACATCAGATGTAACTGTATAAACAGTATTTTTTTCCCCCCTAGTTCGCTTTTGTGATTGCCATAAGTCTCAAACCGCCATTATCCTTTGTTGAACAAATGTTACATTTTGTTTTGCATAATGAAATACACAGCACAGTCCCAGTAGGTATTCAATTTGTCTTTATTACAATATGTTTAGCATATGAATAAAAGAAAAAAAAGAAAGGCTGTCACTAGAAAGAGACAGCTTCATGCTACAGCAGAACAGAAATAATTTCACAGGAACAATTTACAGCAAAATGTTAATATTCAATTAACATTTGCGTTCTTTTTATTATGCCTAAACCTCAATGACTATATCATGGAATAAATCATTTCTGACCCGTTGAGATTAAAAAAAGGAATTTGAACATTGCAATTGGGTGGATTTATTTTGCTAACCGTATGACTTAATATTTAAATTTGACTGGATTTCAATGCTTCTACCATCATGTTCAGATTGTGTTGTGGTGTACCTCATCCCATTGCAAAAAACATGTATTTCTTCAATATTCTCCATCGCTGTTACTTCCCTGCTGTGCATCATCCTCGTGTCACTGTGTAATCACTCAAACAGAATTCTTATTTTGATAGACGAGCAAAAGAATCTTGTGATGACATTCACAGCCAGGCAAGATAATGAATTCTTTCTGAACAATTATTTGCAGAAAAAACAGATTGTAAACAACGACCAAATGTTAATCCACAAATGAAATGACTTTTAAACAAGGTAATAGTAATGCCCACGATGCTGCCATTTTATTAGATGATCGCAAGTGACAATGCTGTTAAAATAATTCTGCAAACTCTACAGTCGGTTATTGAAACCTCACATAGAATACTTTCACCTTACTATTTTCACTCTATTTCCCTATTTCAAACTGGTTTTGGGAAAGATGATAAGGTGAAGCCTAATTGGAAAGTGGGAGAGATTGGGATAATTAAGATAAATCAATTTAAGACACATCAGTCACTAATCAGACCGGTTGCAGGAGGGAGTGCAGTGGATCGATGGTGAAGTGGGCCGCTGGAGGCCCTGCAGCAGCCTGGGTTTCAGCAGGACAGGGCGTTGCTACAAGAGGCCAAGCACGTGGACGGGACGCAGCCTGCAGTGGTGGAGCAGCGGTAGAGCAGCGGTGGAGGACACCACGGCTACACTTGACCAGGCCGACCTTGCAACACCGCCAGGACAATGGGCCTTCATGGTCATGTCATGCACTTACAACAACAGGAAAATGGAACCAAGCCTGGCAACTCAATATACTGTCTCAGTGTACTACTGCGATTAGGGTGGCCAACTGTCCTTTATTAGCTAGGACATCCCGTATTTTGGACTAAATTTGTTTGTCCCGTACGATAACGCCCTTGTCCCGTACTAGGCCCCGGACAGTAGGCTAACGGAGCTCGGTAACGTTAACGGAGTTAACGGAGTTCGGGGAGCGGGGCCGAGTGTGTTCGGGGGGCGGGGCCGGGTGTGTTCGGGGAGCAGGGCCGAGTGTGTTCGCCTAACGGAGATTGCAACCCGTCTCCCAGCCCGGGCGGCTATCATTGGTGGAGCGGGAGCACGTGTCCGCTGGCTGGGTGAGGTCACGTGGGGTGCGGGTGGTGACGTCATCTTATCCTGTATTTGGGAGTTAGAAAGTTGGCATCCCTAACTGTTATACACTTGTACTGTAGCTGAGATGCTTATCTGAGATGTATATAAGTGCTTCTGTATTGTGAGACCTGTACTGAACTGGATACAAAAATGAATTTCACTGTTCCTCGGTACATGTGACAATAAAGTATCATTGAACCATTGAACAGAAAGTACTAACCAGATTGTAAAAAAAGTCCCAACACCAGCATTCAAGAAAGTGTGCCATCAACATCGATTAAGCCTTAGCACAGTGCAAATGGTGTGAGGCAGCTGATGTCACGTCTTTTTAACATCTGACACAGAATTTCTGTCTGGTTTGTTTTTGAAATAGTATTCAAGCAAAAAACTCATGACATTCTGAGGATATCAATAAAGGCCTGCATTTGTATAGTTTAGTGTAGAGGTACAGAGTGGAAGCAGGTCCTTCTGCCCAATAAGTCCATGCCGATCATCGATCACCCGTACACTAGTTATATCCTCCACACGTGGGACAGTTTACAGAAGCCAATTAACCTACAAACCTGCAGGAAAGAACTGCAGATGCTGGTTTAAATTGAAGGCAGACACAAAATGCTGGAGTAACTCAGTGGGACAGGCAGCATCTCTGGAGAGAAGGAATGGGTGACGTTTCGGGTTGAGACCCTTCTTCAGACTGATGTTGGGAGTGGGCGGGACAGAGATAGAATGTAGTCGGAGATAGTAAGACTGGTGGGAGAACTGGGAAGGGGGAGGGGATGGAGAGAGAGAGAGAAAGCAAGGTCTATTTGAAGTTAGAGAAGTCAATGATCATACCGCTGGGGTGTAAGCTACCCAAGCGAAATATGAGGTGCTCTTCCTCCAATTTGCGCTGGGCTTCATTCTGACAATGGAGGAGGCCCAGGATAGAAAGGTCAGGTTGGTAATGGGAGGGGGAGTTAAAGTGCTGAGCAACTGAGAGATCAGGTAGGTTAAAGCGGACTGAGTGGAGGTGTTCAGCGAAACGATCACCGAGCCTGTGCTTGGTCTCGCCGATGTACAGTTGACATCTGGAACAGCGGATACAGTAGATGAGGTTGGAGGAGTTGCAAGTGAACCTCTGCCTCATGTGGAATGACTGTCGGGGTCCTTGGATGGAGTTGAGAGGGGAGGTAAAGGGACAGGTGTTGCATCTCCTGCAGTTGCAGGCGAACGTACCTAGGGAGGGTGTGGTTTGGGTGGGAAGGGACGAGTTGACCAGGGAGATGTGGAGGGAACGGTCTCTGCGGAAAGCAGAAAGGGGTGGAGATGGGAAGATGTGGCCAGTGGTGGGATCACGTTGGAGGTGGCAAAACTGTCGGAGGATTATATGCTGTATGCGATGGCTGATGGGGTGGAAGGTGAGGACAAGGGGGACATGGAGACTGTGAGATCTAGTCAGAAATTGCCTGTTTCTGTGATCGAGGAAGAAACGGAGGGCTTTAAGACCTTCCTGGTGGGGGATGGAGGTGTTCGGAAATTGTCTCCATCACACTAGACTATTGACCAACATCTACTACAAACCTACTGACTCCCATAGCTATCTAGACTTCACTTCTTCCCACCCTGCTTCCTGTAAAGACTTTATCCCCTACTCCCAATTCCTCCATCTACGCTGCATCTGCGCCCAGGAGGAGGTGTTTCATATCAGGGCTTCGGAGTTGTCCTCATTCCTTAGGAAACAGGGGTTTCCCTCTTCCATTTTAGATGAACCTCTCGCCAGGGTCTCCTCGATATCCCGCAGCTCCGCTCTTGCTCCCCCTCCCGCCATTCGTAACAAGGACAGAGTCTGAAGAAGGGTCTCGACCCGAAACGTCACCCATTCCATCTCTCCAGAGATGCTGCCTGTCCGCTGAGTTACTCCAGCATTTTGTGTCAACTTACAAAACCAGAGAAAATCTACGCAGTTACAAGTAGAATGTGCAAGCTCCGCACAGACAGCACCCAAGGTCAGTATCAAATGCGGGTCTCTGGGGCTGTGGGGCAGCAGCTGTTTCAGCTGCGCCACTGTGTCATCCTTCAGGAAATGTGTATCTTCAGGAAATACAAAGTGCTTTCCATAAAATAAGGAACAGTTGCTGTTATACAGGCTAACACACCCACCATAGTTCAGGAACAGAACGTGAGATGAATGACCAAAGAAAGGCACAAAGTGCTGGAGTAACTGAGCAGGTCAGTTTGTGTCTTTTCTTCAATGTAAATTTACTCAGCTTTCCAGCTCTGTCTCAGCCCACTTACATTGGGTTAAACCAGGCACAGGATCAGCGGGTCAGGCAGCATATCTGGAGAAAAAGAATAGATGACGTTTCGGGTGGAAATCCTTCTTCAGAATGAAGAACCCTGAAACATTGCTTATTATTTTTCTCCATTGATGCTACCAGATCCATGGAGTTAGTCTAGCATTTTGTGTCAATCCTTGGTATAAACCAGCATCTGCAGTTCCTTTCTACACAAAATTAGGAGAAGGCAGGAGAAGGGTTGAGAGGGAAAGATAGATCAGCCATCATTGAATGGCAGAGTAGATGATGGGCCGAATAGCCTAATTCTGCTGCTTATTTAGTTTAGTTTAGTTTAGGGATACAGCTTGGAAACAGGCCCCATGGCCAACGAGTCTGTGGTGACCAGCGATCTCCATACACTAACACTATCCTACATACCAGAGACAATTTACAATTTTACCAAGCCAATTAGCCTACAATCCTGTACATCTTTGGAGTGTAGGAGGAAAACGGAGCACCTGGGGAAAACCCATGGAGGCAAACTGTGAGAACGTGCAAACTCTGTACAGACAGCACCCATAGTCAGGATCGAACCCGGGTATCTGGTGCAGTATGGCAGCAACTCTACCGCTGCGCCACCGTGCCATATCTTATGGACATCAGCATTCTACATTCAAATGAATGAGAAAAATGGGCTGTTAGGAAAATGGTAAGTACTTTAATTATTTATTTAAGATAAATGGCCTCAAATGATTTTCAGATTCTAGTATTTTAAATTTAGAACAAAATATTTTTTAAAGTTTAGCAACATATTTAAAATACGTTTTAATAGCTTGTAAGTGCGGCTGATTGAATGTCAAAAGGATTCAGAAACAATCAGTGACGCTGAAATCTCTGACAGCTCATGGGCAAGGTGTGTGGCTTCACTGTCTGTGAAAGATGCTCTGTGAGTACAGTAATGAGATACTCACTGGTGCTTTATTGGACCACAACCACCGCATGCTGGACTGAGAACAGACAGAGTGGCACGGGGAAGGCAGGCAGCAGCTATAGGACAGACATGGGGCAGCACGGTGGCACAGCGATAGAGTTGCTGCCTCACAGTGCTGAGGCCCAGGTTCAACCCTGACTACGAGCGCTGTCTGTACGGAGTTGGTACATTCTCTCCGTGACCACGTCTGGGTGCTCCAGTTTTGTCCGGGTGCTCCGGTTTCATCCCACACTCCAAAGGTGTACAAGTTTGTAGGTTAATTGGCTTCAGTAAAAATGTTAAGTTGTCACTAGTGTGTAAGATAGTGTTATTATACAGAGATATGCTGGTCGGCGTGGGCACGGTGGGATAAAGGAACTATTTCTGCATTGCATCTCTAAACCACACTAAACCAGTGGGAGGAGGAACTGCAGATACTGGTTGACACTGAAAATGCTGAAGTAACTCAGCAGGACAGACAGCATCTCTGGATAGAAGGAATGGGTGACGTTTCGGATCGAGTGCGAAGAAGGGTCTTGACCTGAAACATCACCCATTTCTTCTATCCAGAGATGCTGCCTGTCCCACTGAGTTACTCCAGCATTTTGTGTCTATCTTCGGTCTACACCTGTGGGAATCAGATGAGGACAGGGAACTCTGTCAGGGATGGGATGGTGAGGCTTTAGAAGGCACTGGTCAGACCGCATTTGGAATACTGTGAGCAGTTTTGGGCCCCCTATCTGAGGAAGGATATGCTCATGGAGGCTTACGACAAAAATCCAGCAGATGATAGGGTTAACGAACGAGAAGTGTTTGATGGCACTGGGCTGGTTTAGAAGGATAAGCAGAACCTCATTGAACCTTACTGAATAGTGAAAGGCCTGGATAGAGTTGATGTGGAGAGGATGTTTCCAGTAGATGGAGAGTCTAGAACCAGAGGGCACATCATCAGAATAAAAGGACATACCTTTAGGAAGAAGAGGAGGGATTTCTTTTGCCAGAGGGTGGTGAATCTGTGGAATTTATTGCCACAGACAGCTGTGGAGGCCATGTCATGGGGTATTTTTAGCAAGTTCTTGATTAGGAAAGGTATCAAAGGTTATGGGTAGAAGACAGGAGAATGGGGTTGAGAGGGAAAAATAGATCAGCCATGATGGAATGGTGGAGTAGACTCGACAGACCACATGGCCTAATTCTGTTCCTATGACATGGTTTCATGACCTCCCTTGTAGGTAAAGCAGTTCTGAGATCTTCAGAAATATGTTAGACAGAGTGTTTGTCTGTACAATTGACTGGAACTGTGTCCTGGCCTGACCCATTGGCTTCAGGCAAGAGAGGAAACATTAGGTAAATAAACAATAATAACAATTTTTTCCCCAGTTTCCTTTTCAGCCAAAGACTCAGTCAGTTAAAAAGCCTATCAATCCAATCGTGAACAGAGGAATCAAAATACAAAATATTCCTTGGGCTAAATTTATTTGCTAAGGACAGCAGTGGCCGTATTAATATTTCATCTCTCCATGTTTTGACTTTAAGAGTTTGGAAATACAGTGTGGAAACAGGCCCTTCGGCCCACTTAGTCTGCACTGACCTGCGATCACTAGCACCATTCTACACACTCGGGTCAATTTACAATTTACTGAAGCCAATTAACCTACAAACATGTACGTATTTGGAATGTGGGAGGAAATCGGAGCACTCGGAGAAAACCCAGGGAGAATGTGCAAACTTCATACAGACAGCACCTGTGGACAGGGTCAAACTGGGGTCTCTGGCACTGTAAGGCAGCAACTCTACCGCTGTGCTGCCCATGTTCTCCGGGGATGCTGCCTCACCTGCTGAGTTACTCCAGCACTTCATCTCTTTCATTAGTAAAGCATGTTGCAGATATTGAAGGACACATAATACTTCGGATTACAATGAAGATTTCTTTTTTTATTTTAATGCAATGTATACAAACTCAAAAGGAGGTATAAAATCCCAGCAGAGATTTGGAATCAAATGTTGTCTCGGACTGAAAATTAAAACAGGAGTTAAACAACACTGGGTCCAAAAGGCAGCTTTTCACACAGGAATATGTTTTCCATTAGCTAATAGCAATAAACACAATGCTACTGCACCGGGAGCAGAGAAGAAGGAACATGAATAAAACATGTCATAGGAAGCAGTTAAAAACAATTACACACGGGCCTCCTGATTTGAAGAGGCAGTGGAGCTGAGGAAAATGGAGAGATAAATAAGCTTCTATTGCGACAAAGAGTAAGCTGAAAGACCGCGATGTGAAAAAATCTATGATAATAGTTAAGTCAATAGAAAAGGATGAATGATGATAAATGACCTCCACTGTGTAACAATTTACAACTCAATGGGATTTGTTGAAAATTAATATTTATTTTGTATCCCGCAACCTGTCATTTTTTAACGTGCGCTATATAGTGTGAGCTACACAGGCTTTAGACTTTAGAGATACAGCATGGAAACAGGCCCTTCGGCCCACCGAGTCCGCACCGACCAGTGATCACTCCATACACTAGCACAATTCTATGCACTAGGGATAATATCCAATTTTTTGAACGAAGCCAATTAACCAACAAACTTGGACGTCTTTGGAGTGTGGGAGGAAACCGGAGTACCCGGAGCAAATTCAGGTGGTCACAGGGAGAACATACAAACTCCGTACAGACAGCACCCGTAGTCAGGATTGAAACCAGGTCTCTGGCACTGGAAAGCAGCAACTCTACTGCTGCGCCACTGTGCCACCCCCATGTCCTGCCAATTGTTCATGTAAGCCCCTTAACTTGCCTCACTTTCCTTCTCACCTTCATCCCTAGGTTTAGTTTAGTTTAGCTTATTATTGTCATGTGTACCAAGGTACAGTGAAAAGCTTTTGTTGCTTGCTATCCAATCAAAGAAAACACAATGCATGATTACAATCAACCCATCCACAGATCCAAATCAAATTCACGGGACTTTCTAATTTCTTTTGTCTGCTGTACTGTATCTTCTTTTAGTTTTGTTTAGTTTGGTTTGGAAACAGCCCACTGAGTCCATGCCGATCACTGATCACCCGTACACTAGTTCTATGTTATCCCAGTTTCACATCCAACACATAAAGGGCAATTTGCCGAACCAAATTAACCTACAAACTTGCATGTCTTTGGAATGTGGGAGGAAACCAGAGCACTCGGATGAAACCTATGCGGTCACAGGTAGAACATACAGACTCTGTACAAACAGCACCTGTAGTCAGGATCAAACCCAGGTCTCTGGTGCTGTGAGGCAGCAACTTTACCACTGGGCCACTGTGCCAACCAAATAACATTTCTTTTTATCGAAAGAATATTAATTCATTGCCAAAGCATTATGGTTTATCTATAATTTATATTCTGAAGAAAAAAACTCGGAAGGTTTTGCCAGTGCATGCTTATAGAAATTAATTCCTTCCCAAAATAGCTTCAGTTTCAATACAACCAATTAGAAATGAAAGGTAGGAATACGCAAGGCAAGAAAGAAAAAAAAGAAATAAGCTGCAAGATATTGCCTGCATTTCTTTCAATAAATACTTATCTGCAGAGAAGTAGAGGATATAGTAATATTGTGATTAGTCCGCACTTCCATGGTGCTAATTAGAACGGCTGTCAATCGTGAAGAAAGGCAAGGTGAATAGCTCCGCATGTGTGCATTCAGGTTTTCAGATGCTTTGTATGTAGGCACCTATGTTTTAATTTGTATTTTTCGCCGACTCAGTCCATTAAGTTGCAGAACTGTTGCTATAGAGTAATATCACAGCCCCAGCCAGGCAGCAGTCAGAGATGTTACAGTAGGAAAATACCAGAAAGAATATTCTATTGTAAAAGGTAGCAGTATGCTCTGATTAAATCAGGTCATTGTGTAAAACATGACTGTAATTGGTATACTCAGCTTAAAAGAAATCCTGCTCAGCAAAGAATCAAGCATAAAATTGTGTTCCATGTATCAATCATCAGGGTTGTATTCATGGAGCTCCTTGCAATAAATGTGCATTTTCAACTTTTCAGCTTGAATCACAGCTTGGTGAGCACGATAAAGTTTTATAAAAGCTGAATCATTAAAGGATTCATTCCTGAATGCAGATCTGTTGTACAGGTTATGATGTTGCAGTTATAAATCAAGGGTGTTTTATTGCCATATGTCCTGAAATAGAACAATGACATTCTAACTTGCAGCAGAACAACAGAGATGTAAATATAGTTCCCTGTAAAACCCACACACACACACACACACACACACGCACACGCACACGTACACGTACAACACACAAACACACGCACGCACGCACGCACGTACACACGCACACACACACACACACACACACACACTTTCATCTTCTCTGCTTGGGGGCAATAATTTGGATCTAACAATCTAAATACCTAACAGAATAGAATTTTATTGATTATAAATGCAATGGATGGAATTCAGTGCGTAATGGACAAAGCTAAGCGATCTCACACCCTGCAGATCTCATTGAAGGGCAGCGGTCTTGCCACATCTGGTCAGTGGCGATGGCCGATGTAATGGCTATGAGGCAGACATGTGACATTCTGAGGAGGTCCCCTACTTTAACAATGGTGGGTGCAGCCTATTAATTCTAACCATAACCTGCAGAGTTCCTGCAGAAGTCCACAGTGGACGATTCCGTCCCAGCTTCTCACAAGATGGCCATCATCACAGAAGCCAATTGACAACCAATTTGATTCAATCCACAGGTGACCTTAAGTAACAGTTGAGAGTACTGGATAGGGGTGGTAGGGTGCATATGGAGAATATGTTCTCCCAGACCATCACACAAACCAACCTCCCTTCCATTGACTCCATCTACACTTCACGCTGCCGCGGCAAGGCCATCAGCACAATCAAGGACCAGTCTCACCCCGGTCACTCCCTCTTCTCCCCTCAGGCAAGAGGTACAGAAGTATGAAAACACAAACTTCCAGATTCAGGGACAGTTTCTTCCCAGCTGTTTTCAGACAACTGAAACATCCTACCAACAACTAGAGAGTGGTCCTGACCTATCTACCTTATTGGGGACCCTTGGACTATGTTTAATTAGACTTTACTGGACTTTATCTTGCACTAAACATTGTATCCTTTATCCTTTATCTGTACACTGCTCGATTGTAATCATTTATAGTTATTCCGCTGACTGGTTAGTATGGAACAAAAGCTTTTCACTGTACCCTGGTACACGTGACAATAAACGAAACTAAATTAAACTAAACATTGAAACAGAATTAGGCCATTTGGACTATTGAGTCTACTCCACCATTCTAATATGGCTGATCTATTTTCCCACTCAACCTCATTTTCCTGCCTTCACCTAATAACCGTTGACACCCTTACTTATCAAGAACCTATCAATCACTGTCTGAAAAATATCGAATGACTTGGCCTCAACTGCCATCTGTTGCAATGAATTCCACAGATTCACATCCTCTGTCTAAAGAAATTCCTCCTACG
Organism: Rhinoraja longicauda; assembly: GCF_053455715.1. NCBI lineage: Eukaryota > Metazoa > Chordata > Chondrichthyes > Rajiformes > Arhynchobatidae > Rhinoraja > Rhinoraja longicauda. Next base: position 25,684,840 of record NC_135962.1, on the reverse strand, counting down.
ATACGATACGATATGATATAGGATATGATATAGCTTTATTTATCCCAGGATGGAGACTCCTCATCTCCATTGTGGCGGAAGTGGCGGCGCCTAACGGCTGCGGCGCCTAACGGCTGCGGCTCGCTAGCAGTCTGTTCGTCTTTTTTCCTTTTTTTTTGTTGTGTGTCAGTGTTGGGATGGTTTTTGTATTTTTTTTTTGGTTGTGTATGTGGTGGTGTGGGTGGTGGTGTGGGTGGGGGGTGGCGGGGGGGGTGGGGGAAACTTTTCTCTTCCTCACGGCGCGGGGTGCGGCTCGGCTGCGGGGCCTAACATCGCCCGGTGCGGCTCGGCCGCTGGACTTTACATCGCCCGGTGCGGCTTGGCCGCTGGACTTAACAGTGCCCGGTGCGGCTCGGCCGCGGGACTTTACATCGCTGGTGCGGCTTGGCCGCTGGACTTAACAGTGCACGGTGCAGCTCGGCCACGGGACTTAACATCGCCCGGTGCGGCTCGGCTGCGGGACTTTTCATCGCTGGTGCGGCTCGACCACGGGACTTTTCATCGCTGGTGCGGCTCGGCTGCGGGACTTAACATCGCCTGGTGCGGCTCGGCTGCGGGACTTTACATCGCTGGTGCGGCTCGACCACGGGACTTTACATCGCCCGGTGCGGCTCGGCTGCGGGACTTAACATCGCCCGGTGCGGCTCGGCTGTGGGACTTTACATCGCTGGTGCGGCTCGACCACGGGACTTAGTTGCGCAAGGCTTGGTCGCGGGGCCTTCCATCGCCCGGCTCGGCCGCGAGACGTTTCAGCGCCCGGTGCGATTCAGCCGGGGGGACTTCCATCCCCTTGCGGGGACTGTGCGGGTCGGTCGGGGACGAGCTGTCTGTCCGTGGGCGTGGGGAAGAGAGTGGAAGTTTTGTTGCCTCCATCACAGTGAGGGGGTGTTTGGAGTCACTGTGATGGACGTTTGTGTTGGGGCTATGTGTGTTGTGCTCTTTTTTTCTATGGCTGCTATGTAGTTTCGTTCGGTACTTCGGTACCGAATGACAAATAAAGCTCTGTTATACTGTTATTATACTGTTATACTGTTAAAAGTACGTCCTTTTATTCTGAGCCTGTGCCCTGTGGTCCTAGAATCTCCCACTAATGGAACCATTCTCCCCACATCCACTCTATTTACTTTTCTTCGGTAAGTTTCAATGAGGTCCCCCCTCATCCTTCTAAACTCCAGCGAGAACAGTCCCAGAGCCATCAAATGCCCCTTGTACGTTAATCCAATCATCCCTGGAATTATTCCCGGAAACCTCCTCTGGACCCTCTCCAACACCAGCATATCCCTCCTCAGATATTGGGCCCAAAACTGCTCACAATACTTCATATGTGAGACGACCAGTGCCTTATAAGCCTCAGCAGTACATGCTTACTTCCACATAAGGGTTTGTCATTTAGAATAAGTGAGTCCCCTAAGACTTTGGATCATTTTCGGAGGGGGTGGAAACAAAGTGTAAAAATATTTTCATAGAAGAGGTATAAAGTGAGGAGGGAAAGATTTAATAGGAAGCTGAACTTTTTCACACAGAGGGTGTGGGTGTATGGAACGAGCTGATAGAGGAGGTATTGAGGCACCTTGATTCTCTGACTGCTCCCAGTGAGTGCACATCTTTGATTTTATTTTTAGTTTTAGAGATGCAGCATGGAAACAGGCCCGTCAGCCTACCGAGTCCATGCTGACCAATTAAATGACATTTAAATTCCACATCTGACCCCAAAACAATATTCCATTTCCACGAGAACTGAACACTACTTTCTGCACTAGGCAACTCTGTTAAAAAATCTTTTGTACTTAATATAATTGTATTTATTTGTTTTTGCATTTATTGCATATATGTTTTTACGCACCGTCAGGATTGGCTATTTTTTAATTTCGTTGTACTCGTTGCAATGACAATAAATGAATATTATTATTATTATTATTAGCTAGGTTCTTTCAGCGATGAATCTCTGTCACAATTTTGTCACCCCTAACCCTGACAAGTATTATAGCATCTTACTGTTCACTCATAACTTAAGTTAATCTGCACTGTTGCCCTGTTTGCCTGACATTCAGTTTAGTTTAGTGTGGAAGCAGGCCCTTTGTCCCACAAACTCAACGCCAATCATCCCTTCACACTTGTTCAATGCTATCCCACTTTCGCATCCACTCCTTACACCCTAGGGGACAATTTAAAGAGGGCCAATTAATCTACAAACCCGCACGAGTTTGGAATGTGGGAGTAGACTGGAGCACTTGGAGAAATCCTACGCAGTCACAGGCAGAACGTGCAAACTCCACACAGATAGCATCCGAGGTCAGGATCAACCTGGGTCTTTGGCGCTGTAAGGCAGCAACTCTACCGCTGTGCCACTGTGCCGCCCTAATACAATCTTATTGTAATCGGAGTAAAACACAAAGTGCTGGAGTAACTCAGAGGGTCAGGCAGAATAGAAATGAGGAGGAATTTCTTTAGCCAGAGCTGGGTGAGTCTGTGGAATTCATTGCCACAGATGGCTGTGGAGGCCGTAATTGGGCATTTTTAAAGCAGAGATTGATAGGCTCTTGATTAGTAATGGCGTCAAAGGTTGTGGGGCGAAGGAGGGAGAATGGCATTGTGAAAAAAAATAAGTCAGCCATGATCAAACGGCAGAGCAGACTCAATGAGCTGAATATCCTAACTTGCTCCTATGTCTAATGGTCTTATGGTCTTATTTGTGGAGGGAATGGGTAGGCGATGTTTTATTGTAGAGAGAGCTTTTTACGCATGTACTGGAATTGACTAGATTTCATCCGCATTATGCAGTTTCAGCCAATAGATAGCTAAAACTTTCATCCAGTCAATCTAGGTTGTTCAAATCTAAGTTATGGGTTTAACGAAAGTAGGACTAATTCCCTGAATGTTTGGGTCAATCAATTTAGTTAATGGATGCAAAATGAGGTCCTTGTGTAACGTTGCTTGTGACAGTAGCTTCTTGCTCCTAATCTAAAGCCACTGCAGGACAATATCCTAAGGGCAGAGATTTGTTAAGTTATTTATCTATTTAGTTGAGTTTAGAGATACAGCATGGAAACAGGCCTTTTGACCCATCGAGTTCGCACCAACCAGCGATCCCTGCTCATTAACACTATCCTACACACACTAGGGACAATTTTTACATTTACACCAAGCCAATTACCCTACATACCTGTACGTCTTTAGTGTGTGGGAGGAAACCGAAGATCTTGGAGAAAACCCACGCAGGTCACGGGGAGAACGTACAAACTCCGTACAGACAAGCACCCATTATCAGGATCGAACCGGATCTCTGGTGCTGTAAGGCAGTAGCACTACCATTATGCCAACGTGCCGCCCAACATGTTTCCAGGTGTGGAAGGGCTGTGCTGCTCAGTCCTTCTATGGAGCCCAATTGCAAACACTTCTTCCTAGAGGAAAGCTTGCTCGGGCTTTTGAATCCACAAAAAATTTGGGGCAATAGAGCATTTCAGATTATTTAAGCAGCCAGAAACGTCACCTATCCATGTTGTCCAGAGATGCTGCCTGACCTGCTGAGTTACTCGAACACTTTATTTCGTTTTTTGCAAACCAGCTTCCGCAGTTCCGTGTTTCTACATCTCCAAGAGTCAAGGATCAAGAGTGTTTTATTGTCATATGTCTCAAAACAGAACAATGAAATTCTTACTTGCAGCAGCACAACAGAATATGTAAACATAGTACTTCTCTTATGTTCTTAAAACTAACTTTATATTTTCCAATGATGAAAATGATGAGTAATAATGACTATTATTATGTGCAGGAAGGAACTTAGAAACATAGAAACATAGAAAATAGGTGCAGTAGTAGTCCGTTCGGCCCTTCGAGCCAGCACCGCCATTCAATATGATCATAGCTGATCATCCAAAATCAGTACTCCATTCTGGCTTTTTCCCTATATCCCTTGATTCCCTTAGCCCTAAGAGCTAAATCTAACTCTCTCTTGAAAACTTCAGATACTGGTTAAGAATCTGAAGAAGGGTTTCCACTGGAAACGTCAACCATTCCTTCTCTCCAGAGATGCTGCCTGACCCGTTGAGTTACTCCAGCATTTTGTGTTTATCATGACTATTTTTATGTTTGAAATCCATTTTAATTTCCCTAGTTTTATCTTCAAAGGACTTTTATTACACCGTTTCTACCAATATAAGTCAATATCTCCATTCTCTTCTTGTAATTTAGTTCACACATTGCATTCTGTTAATGGGTAGCGACTAGTTTGTGATAAGACCTGCTACATTTTAGGAAATGTGCAGCTTTTCACAAGAACCAAATTATGTTCTGATAGAAGCGACTTTCAAAACAAATGTCTTGGACCAGTGCTCGGTGTTTCTTCTTGTTTTTGGAACAGCTTGAGGTTATTCACCTCCATTAGCCTGAGGAAATTACTGCCAGCAAAACGAGACACATTCTTCCCTCTAGCCCTCAGGACTGGCTGAAAAGCATAGTCGCTAATTATCAAACCTACTCTATTCAATAACATTCCACAATTACGACTTTTGGTCTGTTTCACACAATGTTTCAGTAAAAGAAAATTAGTTTTTGGAAAGTGACAAAAGTGTACTTGATAACCATCAAAATAACACATCCATGTGATACATGCACTAGTCGAAGCACAACGTTCAGCATTCAAGCTTTGTTTGGTGTGTGGTGATTTAATAATATGCAAACTTCGATCTGAATGCTAATTGCACTATTTTAAAAGTGGGTTCTTTGGTCCATTTGTTCACAAAAATAAACATTGTTCCACACATACTCCACTGGTGCAGCTTGCAGCCCACTGGCATGAGTGTTGAATTCTCCAAATTCAGGTAACTACATAACCCACCCCCTCTCCCTTCTTCCCCCATATACCCACCCCTCTTTCTTACCCCCCTGTGCTGCACGTGGACTTGCACCTATTTCTCTCCTCCCCCTCCCCTTCCATCAACATTCTTCCTCTAGCTTCACAATTATCACCTCTTCTATCCTTCTGTCTCACACCTTGTGCCTTTTCGTCTCTGGCCTTTGTCCAACCATCTGCCTATCAACATTGTTCTGACTAGAGGGCACAGGGAAAGGGTGAGTGTTATGTGATAACCTTTAATGGTAACCTATGGGGTAACCTTTTTACACAAAGGGTGGTGGATGTGTGGAACAAGCTGCCGTAGGAGGTAGTAGAGGCATGCACTATCGCAACATTTAAGAAACATTTAAACAAGTACATGGATAGGACAGGTTCGGGTCAAAAGCAGGCAGGTGGGACTTGTAAATGGGGCATATTGGTCGGCATGGGTAAGTTGGGCCGAAGGGCCTGTTTCCACATTGTATGACTACGATTTCTCTGCCTGCTCATGATCCATATCCCTCCATTCCTTGCATATCCATGCGCCTATCCAAAATCCTCTTAAATATTCTTAATCTTATCTATATATATATATATAGATAAGATTATTCTGTAATCTTGATTGATGATCACTTCCATATCTGCCTCCAGTACCAATCCTGGTCGCATGTTGTAAAAGTTGGCCCGGGCGTCTCCTTTAAATTTTGTTCCGCTCACTTTAAATCTATGGCCTCCAGTCAGAACAATAGAAATAGAGAATACGATTAAAAAAAGAGAGATTAAGTAAGGTAGTGCGACAAAACAGTGCACAGGAATAAATATAAATAAACAGAGCATGGAGTGCAAGAAACAGGACCGCAAAGAGGGTACGAGGGAAAGCATATCCTACAAATTATCAAGAGGAAACTGTGACAGGTCCATTCATTTGAAAGAACTGGATGTATTACGTCCCACCCATTAATAATCTTCTCATCCCCTTCATATCCTCTTCCATTCCAAAGCTTCACATCCTTATCGCCATTTCACTGCACCATTATTTTCCCTATGGGGCCGAATCACGACATTGCCTTTATCTCATACGCTATCTAGACGAGATTGTCATTGTTTTGGTACAGCAAAAAATAGAGGAAGCAATGTGGAGTATCTGTAATTGGCTGAAAAAGACAAATGATGAGGCTTTATAAGTAAAGTAGAGGGGAAAAACAAAATCGCATTATGGTTTGCAAATACATTCGGTGTTTTCCGTACTGTCACTCTGTACAGTACAGCAAGTCAGTTTTAATCCAGGTCAGTGAATGCAGCTCTCTAAACAATAGCCAGTGTGCTAATGGGACATAGTGTTACCTTGAGGAATATAATAAGGAAGAACAGAGCTGTCAATTGCCCATAGCTTCAAACAGAGGCTAACAAAGCAACTGCTGCATTGATAATGATGACATTTAATGGCGTTCAAGTTCTATTAATGTCTTTCACTTCTGGGGAGAACTTGCAGCATGCAAATGCTGTTCACCAACGTCAGAATTCCACATAGACAAGAAAATCAGCATTGAATAAAATGTCATTCAAAGGAAATGAGGCAAAGGAATGATAAACTTTTAAAGAAACAGGAGGTAGAAGTGGACCACACATGAAGACATAAACAGAGTTAACTACTGGGAAACATCAAACCAATACTCGTAACAACACATTACGCACAAATGAATCAATGAAACTTAAAGAAGTAATTTAAATCGTCAATGCAAGGATCTACATCACCTAGAGTCTGAGGAAGGGAATTGACCCGAAACTCCACACAACAAGGTCAGGATCGAACCCTGGTCTCTGGGGCCGTGCGGGAGTGGCTCTACCAGATGCGCCACTGTGCAGCCCTGACCTACAGCAGCCAATTGCAACTTCCTGGTAACCTGACCTGACCCTTCTGCTTCTAACCCCAATCCTCCCCAGACTAACACCATCTCTCTCCCCCAGGACCACCCCCTTCCATACCCCTCCCTCCGCAAACACAACCTGGACTTGTGACTTCCCTATCCTTCCCCTCCCCTCCCCTCCCCTCCCCTCCCCTCCACCCCCTTACTCCAACTCATTGTTTAACCAGTTCCACAGTTCATCACATTGTACCCCTCTTGAGATCACTCCTTCCCTTGCCCACAATTGGCTGACCAGGGCACCTCCCTGCCTGAGTTCATTTGTTGCCAGCCCTGATTTGTCCTGTTTTTTTCTCGCCTCCAGTTCTTCCTCCACCCACCCGCTACTTTCAGTCTAAAAAAGGGTCCCAAACTGAAACGTCACGTATGCATGAGATGCCGCCTGACCCACTGAGTTACTGCAGCACTTTGTGTCCTTCTTTAGAATCATTATTTGGATGAGCTCTTCAATCAAAGCTTTTCTGCAAGACTGACTTCCTTGCATCATTTACTGAAAGTGTCATGCATGACCTCATTGACCTCACCAAGGCGTTCGACTTCGTCAACAGCGATGGCTTATTCAAGGCTCTCCCAAAGATCAGCTGCCCACCAAAACTGCAGAGCATGATAGAATCCTTCCAGATCAACACGAAGGGGACAGTGCAGTTCAATGGCAGTTTCTCGGAGCCCTTCGACATCCGCAGTGGCGGCAAACAAGGCTGCGTTCTCGCTCCCACACTCTTTGGGATTTTCTTCGCTCTGCTCCTGAAACATGCCTTCGGGCACCGAAATGGAGGGGATCTACCTGCGTACTAGATCAGATGGCAGGCTCTTCAACCTCACCCACCTCAGAGCCAAGACAAAAATACGTGAAGCTTTCATCAGAGACATGTTGTTCGCCGATGATGCTGCAGTTGTGTCCCACACCCAGCAGGAACTACAGTCACTGATAGACCGCTTCTATTGGGCTTGCAAGGACTTTGGACTGACCATCAGCCTGAAGAAGATGAACGTCCTGGGGCCGTATCCTGGGTATATCCTGGCAAGACAGAGTGTCCAACGCCGAGATTATGTCTCGCGCTGGCCTTCCCAGTATGTAAACTCTACTCAGGCAGCACAGACTGTGGTGGCTGGGCCATGTCCACCGCATGGAGGATGCCCATATTCCAAAAATCATCCTCTATGGAGAGCTGACATCTGGGAGGAGAACCATCAGCCGTCCCCAGCTACGTTACAAGGATGTCTGCAAGAGAGATATGAAGGTGCTTGACATTGATGTGGAGTCCTGGGAGAGCCTTGCAGCTGACCGTACGAGGTGGAGGGGTACTCTGAACCAACATCTCAGAATGGGGGAAGAGAAACTGATGAACGCAGTGGGAGACACGCGGGCACCCAGAAAGGAGTGCAACAACTTCAACAGACCAGAGACCATACATAACATAACATAACATAACAACACTTTATTGTCACTCGGCTTTTTACACCGAACGAAATTTCAGCAGTCACAAAACACAGCAAAAAAGAAAAGAACACAGGACACCCGACCCCAACACAAACATCCATCACAGTGACTCCAAACACCCCCTCACTGTGATGGAGGCAACAAAACTTCCCCTCTCTTCCCCCCGCACCCACGGACAGGCAGCTCGACCCCTACCGAGGCAAACGACACGCACAGCCCCCGCAAGGCCCTGCGGCCGAGCCGCCCTGGGCACCGAAACGTCCCGCGGCCGCACCGGGCGATGTTAAGTCCAGCGGCCGAGCTGCACCGGGCACCGAAACGTCCCGCGGCCGAGCCGCACCAGGCAATGTTAAGTCCAGCGGCCAAGCCGCGCCGGGCACTGAAACGTCCCGCGGCCGAGCCGCACCGGGCACTGAAACGTCCCGCGGCCGAGCCGCACCGGGCGATGTTAAGTCCAGCGGCCGAGCCGCACCGGGCACTGAAACGTCCCGCGGCCGAGCTGCGCTGGCGATGTTAAGTCCAGCGGCCAAGCCGCATCGGGCACCGAAACGTCCCGCGGCCGAGCCGCGCTGTCGATGTTAAGTCCAGCGGCTGAGCTGCACCGGACACTGAAACGTCCCGCAGCCGAGCCGTGATGGCGATGTTAAGTCCCGCAGCCGAGCCGCGCCGGCGATGGAAGGCCCCGCGGGCGAGCTGCGCCCCGGGTAAGAGACCTAATAAAAGAAAGGTTTCCCCCGCCCCACCCCACCCCACCCCCACACCCCACCACACATACACAGCCAAAAACAGAAACAAAAACCATCCCAACACCGACACAAAAAAAAAAAAAGAAAAAAAAAAAGACAAACAGACTGCCAGAGAGCCGCAGCCGTTAGGCGCAGCCAACTCCTCCCATGTGACCTTTGCGACAGAGACTGTCACTCCCGCATTGGTCTCTTCAGCCACAAGTGACGCTGCTCTAGCCGAGGTTTGGAGCAAGTAGCCAACAACTAGGATGCATCACCCATGGTCAGCCATGACCGAGGGGTGCCTACATGTATGGAATCTGAACATCTAATCAGAGATGCTGCCTGGCCTGCTGAGTTACTCCAGCAATTTGTGTCTCTCTTTGGTGTCAACCAGCATATGAAGTTCTTTGTTTCTATCGATTCTGCCACTCACTTCCTTACCCAAAGCCTAGTATCTCAGACACCTCAGTATTTTGTAGCTTCAGGCAACGTTTGGTAGTCTGCCATGCCTCAGTGAATTACTGTACCTCCCCAAGCACCAGATAATTTCTAAGCCAACGTACCTGCAGCTCAGCTGCAGTTCCTAATCCTGGAAAGTCTTGGAAGGAAGGGTGTTTAGCTATTGGTCAATGTAAGATCTAAGATCTAAGGCACTGGTCAGACCGCATTTGGAGTATTGTGAGCAGTTTGGGATCCATATCTGAGGTAGGATGTGCTGGCATTGGAGAGGATCCAGAGGATGTTTATGAGAATGATCCTGGGGATGACTGCATTAACATATGATTAGGATTTGACAGCATTGTGCCTGTTCTCGCTAGAGTTTAGAAGAATGAGGGGGGACCTCATGAAAACTAACTGAATAGTGAAAGGCCTGGATTGAGTGGATGTGGAGAGGATGTTTCCACTAGAGGGAGAGTCTAGGACCAGAGGGCACAGCCTCAGAATAAAAGGACCTACTCTTAGAAAGGAGCTGAGGGGGAATTTCTCAGATGGTGGTGAATCTGTTGAATTCATTGCCGTAGACGGCTGTGGAGGCCAAATCATTGGATAGTTTTAAAGCGGAGATTGACTGATTCTTGATTAGCAAGAGCGTCAAGGGTTATGGGGAGAAAGCAGGAGAATGGTGTTGAGAGGAAAAGATAGATGATTGAATGGCGGAGTAGACTTGATGGGCCAAATGGCCTAATTCTGCTCCTATTACTTATGAACATAATAAATAATAATAGTGGAATGTTACTTCATTTGTATTAAAAACAATCTTTGCATTCACAAGTGTGAGGGATATGTGCATTAATCTGTTAAAATAATGCTTGCAGATCTGGAGAATCACACTTTGAGACGGGCAGATGAGGTTTTGTGTAAAGTACGTTGATGATAAGAGAGCCTGTGATGAAAGACTTTTACCATTTTTATGAGAACAGAAACAACACAATTTTCTTTGAAATCCCTTTACCAAATGCCTTTAAAGCCTTTAATACTATTAAGTGAAGCACATGCCAATTCATGATTGCTCATGTAGATTGGATTAGTATTAGGTATTTTCTGATTTCTCTTTTTTTTCAGTACTGTCCGTGTTTATTTGGTTTGGACTATTGCTGGGAAATACTTGCTTCCTTTTAGATTTGGGAAAAATACTAAATGTATTTCAAATGAAATAAAAATCCATGAGAAGTGGCAGAGTATCTGAAAGAAAACCAGTGCTATTTCTACTGGAAGGACACAATGTGCTGGAGTAACTCAGCGGATCAGGCAGCATCTCTGGAGAACATGGATAGCTGACGTTTCACAGAGTGCTGGAGTAACTCAGCAGGTCAGGCAGCATTTCTGGAGAACATGGATAGGTGGTGTTTCGGGTCAAAACCCTTCCTATCCATGTTATCCAGAGATGCTGCCCGACCTGCTGAGTTACTCCAGCACTTTGTGTCCTTTTGTGTAAACCAGCATATGCAGTTCCTTGTTTCTACCATTTTCTACTTGGTCTGGGATTATGGGGAGAAGGCAGAAGATTGGGGTTGAAAAGGAAAGATAGATTGGCCATGATTAAATGGCAGAGTAGACTTGATGAGCTGAATGGCCTAATTCTGCTTCTGTAACTTATGAACTTGTGATATTGTAGAAGAAGGTAACTTCCAATTTAATGGCACTTTCCCAACCTCATGATATTTCAGAACACTCTACAAACAATGAATTTTCCCTTCAGGTGTAATCTCTTTTGTAATGTAGAATCAGGGATAAATGGAAAATGCAAAGTGGCTGAGTGCTTAGATTGGATTGGAATTTCAGAGAGAGAAACAAAAAAAAAAATCGGCGTAGGCTGAAAGTTAACTGAGTATAAATCTAGAAACTCAACAGCATGAAGGCTAAACATAGAAACATAGAAACATAAAGTAGGCCATTTGCCCCTTCAAGCCAGCACCTCCATTCAATATGATCATGGCTGATCATCCAAAATCAGTACCCCATTCTTGCTTTTTCCCCATATTCCTTGATTCCTTTAGTCCTAAGAGCTAAATCTAAATCTCTCTTAAAAAAGAAAGAGTTAAAGTCAATAACTTTGCTCTAAAAAAGGATCCTGACCCGAATCATCACCTATCCGTTTTACAGAGATACTGCCTGACCCGCTGAGTTACTCCAACATTGTTGTCGTTTTATTGTAAACCAGCATCTGCAGTTCCTTAGAACTACATTCTAAACTTTGGTGCAGCCTCGCCACTGACTCAATCCACTCTCCAGCATTTTCCCAGACTTTCAGAATCTTACCGACCAGCTTGAACATATACTGACATTTAAATTCCACATCACTCATCACAATACTCCACTTCCATGTCAGCTAGCTTCTTTCAGAGTTAAAAACCTGTCACCATTTTTGTCACCCCTAAACCTGCAAACTTTATCGCATTTTACCCATAACTTAAGTTAATCTGCATTGTTGGCCTGTTTGCCTGATATTGAGTTTAGTTTAGGGGCGCAGCATGGAAACAAGCCCATTGTCCCACTGACTTTACGCCAATCATCAATCATCCGTTCACACAAGAGTTCTCTGGTCTTTGTTCTAACCATCTGCCTATTAAAACCCCCTTTTCGCCTGTGTCCACCTATTACTCGCAATGCTTTGTTTCTCCCCACTTTCAGCTTTCTTTGCCCTCCCTTCTCCCCACAATCAGTCTGAAGAAGGGTCCCAACCAAAAATGTCATCTATCCAGGTTCTCCACAGATGATGCATACTCCAGCTCTTTATGTCCTTCAAATGATTTTTTAACTTGCAGCAGTATAACAGGTATGTAAACATAGTATTCAGTAGATACTAATAAACAACAACAAAGTTCAAAATAAATAAATAAATGCAATATAGTGCAAAAACAAAAAAGAAACCCAAAGTCCCTATTGCAATCAAGGCAGTTCAAAGTTTATTTGGAGATACATAATAATCAGAAAATAAAGCATGAAAACACAAAGAACAAAAGAATTTAAGCAAGACATCAGAAGAAAAATTATGGAGGGAAAAGGAGGTTTACAATTATTTTATTTGTTTCGGGAACAATGTAACAGTTTAAAAATAAGGGGTAGGCCATTTAGAACGGAGATGAGGAAAAACTTTTTCAGTCAGAGAGTTGTAAATCTGTGGAATTCTCTGCCTCAGAAGGTGGTGGAGGCCAATTCTCTGAGTGCTTTCAAGAGAGAGCTAGATAGAGCTCTTAAGGATAGCGGAGTCACGGGGTATGGGGAGAAGGCAGGAACGGGGTACTGATTGGGAATGATCAGCCATGATCACATTGAATGGTGGTGCTGGCTCGAAGGGCCGAATGGCCTAGGTCTGCACCTATTGTCTATTGTCTGTTGTAACACCTTCCAAAACTGTAGCATTGGAAGGACCTCAGCAGTAGGGTCTTAATTAGCCACCAGGCAAGGAACACATTGCAATTGGAAGCAATAACAAGGTGAGAACTCTAAAATAGCCAAGACTGACGTTATTCCTACTCCTGCAGAAATACTGCAACGATGCGTTAAGAAGAGATGTATTTTAATCCATTTCAGAAGATTGTGGAGGCCAAGTCAATGGATATTTTTAAGGCAGAGATTGTTAGATTCTTGATTAGTATGAGTGTCAGGGATTATGGGGCGAAGGCTGGAGAATGGGGTTGAGATGGAAAGATAGATCCACCATGATTGAATGGCAGAGTACAGTTGATGGGTTAAAAGGTCTAACTCTGCTCCTATAACTTATGAATTTATGAACGTAATACTTTGCAATTTTAACCAGTAAATTTTGTTCATGTTAATATCGGTAATTTTAACGCAACACATTATATTAGTTGCCCATTGTAAATCAAGCCTAGGGATCTGTTTATCTAATTCTATTAAAGTTAAGGGAATTGAAGAAGAAACAGGACAAAATGTCATCTCACTTTTTATTTATAGTTTGGAAATGTTGATTCTGTAGCAGAATTAATCTGTATATTGATGAAGTGAAGACATATCTTTCACTCCCGGGATAATTGTGGATATGTCTTAACATGTGCAAATTTACTGGACTGAGTCCAATAAATGTAATTACCTTCCTTCCTTCCATTATGCAGTAGTTGTGTCCTCACTAACAGCAATTTATGCAGAGTAAAATTTGAAACAAATTGTAGATTTACAGTTCAGTACATATCAGGGATATAAAGATGTAAAACACTTTCAAGCCTTGGATTAGCAGACAAGTGCCTAGATAGGGTAACACTTGGGAACACTGGTGAGGCTAACACTGTTTCGATTAACATGAAATTGATTTCAAAAATAAATATGAATTTTCCATGCTGTAAATCAAAAACAGCAACTGTTAATAATACATGCTTCTGGCAGTCTGATGCTGAAACTAATAGTCACCTCTGACTCCAGTTTCTGAGAGGAAATTTACCACCATCAATGCATCTTTGAAACAGATTTAAACATGTTGGCTTGGATATTACAGCTGTAATGATGGCAAGCTGCTTGAGCCTGTCATTGTACGGGGTGATTACAGGTCGGTGCGGACTCAATCGGCCTAAGTGCCTGTTTCCAGGCTGTATCTCTAAAACTAAGACTAACTGTTGGGGCAGTTAGAGGCAGTGTTTGTCGGGAAGGTTTCAGAAATTCCAAGGAGTGTGATTGAGAACCCAACTGCTTCAGTGTTGAGGAAACCCAGTATGAAAATTGATAAAATTATTATTTTGCTCTACAGGGTTAAGAATACAACAATCTTAATGTGGGACTAAATTGTGGGCACCTCTTAGAGAAGTGATATTTCCATTCCATAATTCTGACACAGGAAAAATCAGGTGGATTGGTATTGGCATGATCATTTGAAATCTTGTCAAATTGATTTGTGACAATTAAGGCTGTGGAATTGTTGCAATTAATAATCTTCAACGTTCAGTCATGCAACTAAAGCTCACCAAATGCAAAGCAGATTTGATTAAGATTTAATCATTGCTGGAAAAAGAATCAGATAGGTAACCAGGACAATAATATACAAAGTTATGAAAATAACAAGTTATGAAAATTTGGGGTGGCATGGTGGCACAGCGGTAGAGTTGCTGCCTTACAGCACCAGAGGCCAGGGTTTGATCATGACTCTGTTGTCTGTACGCAGTTTGTACATTCACCCTGTGACCACGTGGGTTTTCTCCAGATGCTCTGGTTTCCTCCCACACTCCAAAGATGTACAGGTTTGGAAATTAATTGGCTTCGGTAAAAATGGTAAATTGTCCCTAGTGTGTGCTTGTATGTGTGTGTGTTGCTGGTGTACGATTGATTGTGGTCGGCTCGGACTCAGTGGGCCAAGTGGATGGTTTCCACACTGTATCTCTAAACTAAACTAATCCAGGTATTGCCTGAAAATGTGTGGAAATGTGGGTCACCAGAATTTCTTAGTAAGTGTTTGCTGAATAAGAGCCCCTCTGGCTATTGTTAGTATCTCATTGATGATCTATTGGAGGGCGTGCAGCGTAGGTTCACTAGGTTAATTCCCGGAATGGCGGGACTGTCGTATGTTGAAAGGCTGGAGCGATTGGGCTTGTATACACTGGAATTTAGAAGGATGAGGGGGGATTTTATTGAAACATATAAGATAATTAGGGGATTGGACACATTAGAGGCAGGAAACATGTTCCCAATGTTGGGGGAGTCCAGAACAAGGGGCCACAGTTTAAGAATAAGGGGTAGGCCATTTAGAACGGAGATGAGGAAGAACTTTTTCAGTCAGAGAGTGGTGAAGGTGTGGAATTCTCTGCCTCAGAAGGCAGTGGAGGCCAGTTCGTTGGATACTTTCAAGAGAGAGCTGGATAGAGCTCTTAAGGATAGCGGAGTGAGGGGGTATGGGGAGAAGGCAGGAACGGGGTACTGATTGAGAGTGATCAGCCATGTTCGCATTGAATGGCGGTGCTGGCTCGACGGGCTGAATGGCCTACTCCTGCACCTATTGTCTATTGTCTATTGTCTAAAAGCATCATTCTGTCAACAATGTGAAGCTGTGGAGTGCCAGGAATATCAACAGCAACTAACCGTCATCAATATTGAACACACTTAAGCACAAATAACCCCAGTTTACATGGAAGAGCGTCATTATTTCTGGATGCAGCAATAGACGGGGGATCACAGCTGGAGACATGTGCCGCTGGGGAGAGCGTCTCGAGCTGATTGTCACTGGAAAGTGTTTGACAGTGTATTTCAATTCCAAGAGTACGAACACGGGGGCTTCTGACTCTGAAACAGATTCTGCTTCAAATTCCACGACGTGATCATGGCTCGTGGAAGGCAACAAACTGAAGGTGCAAATGAAGTAGGAACAAAGTTGTCACAGCCTTAATTATTGTCTTGGATACTTCATGCATTGCAGAAACTTTACTGTCACAGCAGTGTACCAACACTACTAGCTTAGTTGTTAGAAGGAAAACAGCAATTATGAACAAAAAAAGAACAAAATTAACATTCTGCTTACAGTGTAGCGAATCGCTTAAACAATTAAGTCTGATGACTGTCAGCACAAAATGTGGTTTTAAACACACACTCATCCACTGATCAATCAGGGAATGGAGGCAGATGGAATTACGGGCTCCTGGTTCTGTGCAATGCAACATTGTGTGGATGCACTCTGAATAAAAAGACAGTGTGACGTTCATTCAGATGTAATGGAAATTACACATTTAGGCCAAGGTGAGCAACACAGACTCCCATTGAATGGCTGTGAGGTACAGGGACAATTATTTTTGGGTGTGATGACATATATAGCAAGATCCATTAGCAGCACTAAATAAACCAGAATAATGAATAATGTTGCAAAATGCAGTGCCACTCGCAGAACAAAGCAGAGCATCGAGCCTGCTGCTCCAAACAAGACAATATCACATTTATTTGGTATACTATATGTCTGCAGGGTCTCCTGTTTAGGGGTGGCACAGCAGTGGAGTTGCTACCTCACAGCGCTAGAGATCCGGGTTTCGATCCTGACTATGGGTGCTGTCTGTACGGAGTTTGTACAATCCTCTCAGTGACCATGTGGTTTTTCTCTGGGTGTTCCAGTTTCCTCCCACACTCCAAAGACGTACAGGCTTGTAGGTTAATTGGCTTCGGTAAAGATTGTAAATTATCCTTAGTGCGTAGGATAGCGCTAGCATAAGGGAATTGCTGGTCGGCGTGGATGGTGGGCCGAAGGGCCTGTTTCCGCGTTGTATCACTAAGCTAAATGAAGATAAATCTAAAATAATATGTGCTTTGTTCATTTACAAATTCAAGTATGCCATCGCTGGTTTCTTAGGTTGTGGCTCTGGTAATTAAATCCATGTTCCTCGCCTGCCAGCATGGGATCACGCAGCCTGCGGACTACTTGCACAACAGTATAAACAGGATTAGTAATATCAATGCAGGTACAAGGAACTGCAGATGCTAGTTTACCAAGTAAAGAAGCACAAAGTGCTGGAGTAACTCAGTGGGTCAGGCAGCATCCCTGGAGAACATGGATAGGTGACGTTTCGGGTCAGGATCCTTCTTTAGATGCCATCTTTCCTTAATAATATCAGTGATGTGAACCAAATAACCATAGATTTTGCATTTTGCTGTTTGTGCCCCTCCAATCTATTCACTAGCTACCGACAAAGGTGAAGTCAGACGTAAAACATTGGAGTGTATATTTCACAAGGAGTACATCATATAAAACAGCTTTTTTTAAATCGGGCTCACTTAAGCCTTTAGCTACCACATGTATTTACATAATAGTGCAAAATAATTATATTTTGAAATAAATAATGAGCATGCTGCACTTTCCACATCAATGGCTTGTCTTGTTTGATTAAGATGTCTTGCATTCCACTTCTGAAACTGAACAAAACCAGCTTTTGCAGTTTATATTTTTTAATTGATTGGTTGCTGATGATTTAGGCTCTTTTTCTATTTCACATCGTTCACAGCCAGAAAGCATGATCAGTCAGAGAAGAATACAAGGGATTAAAGACTTCCCCTTGCAATGGGTATTAATCAATTGGCTGATAGCTGATTCCATCGCCCGCGATCTTATAATATCTTCTCTGCCATAGGAAGGATATTGTTCAGCTGAAAAGAGTGTAGGGTAGGTTTACGAGGATGTTGCCAGGACTTGAGGGCCTGAGAAAAATGGAGAGGTTGGGCAGGCTAGGAGTCTATTCCATGGAGTGCAAGTGGCTGAGGGATGATCTTATTGAGGTGCATAAGATCATGAGGGGAATGGATAAGGTATATGCACGGGTCTTTTATCCAGATTATGGGAATCAAGAACCAGGGGACATAGTTTTAAGGTGGCAGGGGAAAGATTTATCTGGAATCTGAGGGGCAACATTTTCCACATAGATGAGGCAGGTACTATAATAACAGTTAAAAGACATTTAGAGAGGCACATGGATAGGAAAATGTAGGGGGATATGGGCTAAATGCAGGCAGGTGGGACTAGTGGAGATGAGGCATGTTGGTCGGCATGAGCAGGTTGTGTTGAAGGGCCTGTTTCTGTGCTGTGTGACTCTGTGACTCCAAGAAAAGAATCAGGTGTGGCCATTCAGCGGCACAGCTGCCCTTCTGGGGGATAAATGGTTGGCAGAACATGCAGACTCATATGGGGCCACTTTAAAGCAACATACGTCACACTCCATGTATGGGGTTCTTCAGTCGGGGATTGTATTTAAATATGACAATAATCTCACTGAGCTATATGCAAAAAATGTATTTCACTGTGACAATAAAAGGACCATTGAACCATTACGGTCTAGAAATGTCTACAGAATATGACAATGCTCTAAATCATTCCCAAAGGCCATCTGAAATCTGTCCAGTCGGTCAAAATTTTTGTGATCTTTGTTTTAGAAAATATTAATGGAAGAGCATTAGGTCTGTTACAGAAACCCTCTGGCTAGTACTAGCAATGCTGATCCACTTTCAGGCTGTGTGTATGATTTCCAGCAGTATCAACATCGTCTCAGTGTAATAGTCAGGCTGCATATTACACTGCAGTGTTAGAACTAGCACTGAACTGAGCCCAGCTGCCACTGCCTACTGCAACGATTGTAATTGCTTCTGCTTTATGCTTTTATGTTGCTGCCTGCAATGACAAAATTAAAATGCCTACTATTTCAAATCAATGATTGATAGAGGTTTGCTCCTTCACAAAAAAACATTTAGGAATGGTGGCAGAATCTGTTAACAATTTTGTTTGGCATTCGTGACAATGGGAATACAGATTCAGATTTATGCTCCTTATATTTCAAGCTTGATTTTATCTTTAGTTATTCCAAAATTAAAAAAATTAGTGGAATGTATTTGCAGTTTTGAGAAAATGTATAGTTGCGAGGTACATACTGTAACCCTACCCCTCTCCCTTCTTCCCCCCATATAACTCTCCCTTCTTTCCCCCCTTCTCCTCCCCTCCCCTGAGCCACACCAGGACTCGCACCTATTTCTCTCATCCCCCTCCCCTTCCACCTAGATTCCTTCCTCTAGCTTTACAATTCACAATTCTTCAGTCCTTTTGTCTCACTCCTTATCCTTCCATCTCTGGCATTTGTCCACCCATTTACCTATCAAAATCCTCCTCACCTGCATCCACCAATTATCTATAAGAAAATAACTGCAGATGCTGGTACAAATCGATTTATTCACAAAATGCTGGAGTAACTCAGCAGGTCAGGCAGCATCTCTGGAGAGAAGGAATGGGTGAATTTTCGGGTCGAGACCCTTCTTCAGAAACGTCACCCATTCCTTCTCTCCCGAGATGCTGCCTGACCTGCTGAGTTACTCCAGCATTTTGTGAATAAATCCACAAATTATCTGCCAGGTGTTGTCCTGCCCCACCTCTCTTCCAAAGATAGACACAAAATGCCGGAGTAACTCAGTGGGACAGACTCAAGAAGATTGAAGAAAGGTCTCGACCCCAAAACATCACCCATTCCTTCTATCCAGAGATGCTGCCTGTCCCACTGAGTTACTCCAGCATTTTGTGTGTATCTTCGGTTTAAACCAGCATCTGCAGTTCCTTCCTACACCACCTCTCTTCCAGCTTTCCCCCCCCCCCCCCCCCCTTACAATCATTTTGAGGGAAGAATTAATCCATTCATTCCTGTACATCATCCCTTATCACTTTATTCCTTTCAATATCATGTTGTCTTCAATATTCTCAGTTACTGAGACTTTACAGGATGAGAATTGCAAATATTTGCTACCATCTTGCGGCAGAATTTTTTTCTGGTGTTCGCCTTGAATGACCAGCCTGGTATTTGGATGCTTTAGACTGTAGAGATACAGCGTGGAAATAGGCCCTTCGGCCAATTGAGGCCACGCCAACCAGCAACCACCCTGTACACTAACTCTATCCTACTCACCAGGTACAATTTACAATTTTACCAAAGTCAATGAAACTATAAACATGCACGCCTTTGGAGTGTGGGAGGAAACTGGAGCGTCTGGAGAAAATCCACGCGGTCATAGGGAGAACGTACAAACTTCGTACAGACAGCACCCGTAGCTAGGATCGAACCTGGGTCTCAGGCGCTATAAGGTTGCAGCTCTACCACTGCACCATTGTGCCAATGCTGCGGCCTCAAACATGACAACTAGGAGATACATATGAGTACTTCATTTACCGTGCCAAGTCCTTGGAAAAATGGAATTGAAAGCATTTGGTTTATTTATCACAGCAGTATAAATGCACTGACATAAATAAACCAACCGCTTCCAAACATGTAAATCTCTTCCCAAGGAATTAGACAGGATTCACATTGCCAGCACAGTAGCTGAGGTTGGTAAGACCAAGGCAATGATATTTGAAGTTTGATCTGTCAGTCTCGTACTCTGCCAAAGTCATTGAACCAGAAACTGCTGAATGCCTGCCTGCAAAGGCTGGATTAAAGGCACTGCGGGGGGACTTTAGACAGCGCGGAAACAGCCCCTTCCACCCACCGAGTCCGCGCCAACCATCCTGCACACTAACACTATTCTACACACTAAGGACAATTTACAATTTTATCAATGCCAATTAACCTACAAACCTGTACGCCATTGGAGTGTTGGAGGAAACCGGAGCATCCAGAGAAAAACCACGCGGTCACAGGGGGAACGTACAAACATCGTACAGATAGCACCCATAGTCAGGTCTCTGGTGCTGTAAGGCAGCAGCTCTACTGCTGCGCTACTGTTGGCACTTCTTGGTCAAAGTTCAAAGCATTTCACAAGATGGCTTGATGGAAGTAGATGTTGTGTTTTCGTACCCTTTGATCCACAAGGGAAGCAAATTCAGTTCAAGCTATTTGACAGCACAATGGTTAATCCAGATCAGATTTTAAATCATTACATCTAATCCACTGCTAGAATGTCATTCTGAAAATGATTTTTTTTTTTTATAGCTTGATTTCTCCATTTGAAAAATTAAGTAGGAATTTTCCAAAAACAGTACACGTGTAATCAGTTTTAAAATTTAGAATACTTGGATAAGATGCTTAACAAAAGCACTAAAAGCTGCATTAATTAAATGAGCCAAATCAAAAATTGGCTTTTGGGCTGACCACAAATGAGAAATAGTCTACAATTGAGTTTGGTGGCTGCACTTTTGAATCTGGAGAACCATTATTAGATTTAGAAGGGAATGGGATTGAATAAAGTAAATTGGAGTGCTTTGCAGAAGTTTGAAATCCTTATTCCATTTAATTATGGAGCTGTTGGCACTTTTTGGTCAAAGTTCAAAAGCATTTCACAAGATGGCTGGATGGAAGTAGACAAATTGTGTTTGTATTTTGATGGACAGGATTAGATAATGTTCAGTGCTCCAGTGTGAAACTTACCCTGATCAGGCACCTCAGTGTTTGATTTATGCATTTTTGAAATAACGCACCTGTTTCTTTAACTGCAAAGTTTGATTTACGCGCTGGCATTTTTGGAATAACGCACTCACATTTACTGCTGATAAAGTTTATTTGTTTCATTTACGCTTTAAAAAAACTCTGTGCCGCTTTTCAAGCAGGTAACCCCTGTGTAAAATGTGAGGTGCCTGTGTAAATAAATATATGTGCATAAAACTGATGGTGGAATATTGTGGGAACTAAATTAGACAGTCCCTGAGAATGGGCATGGGACTTGCGAGACTGATTAACCCAAGGCCTGTCCTCTGTATTCATGCTGCCTACTCATCATGATAATTTCAGTGTACAGCCAGTGCTGGCCACACCATTCGCTTACTTACTGCCTCAGCAAGAGGTCCAACTCTATCAGTGGTTAATGCCAGTTAGAGAGGGTGGCACCGTTAAAAGCCGACCAGAATTGCTTATTGGAGAGACAATGCCCATACTGTGTGTCGTATTGAAGATGGACTGGAGCCGAGAGAGCTGCCCAGCTTGCCTCCTCCACGGTATCATGCTCGGCACTCATGCTTGCCTCTGTAGAGGCAAATGCCTGAGACCTGGGTTCGATCCTGATCTCGGGTGCGGTCTGTGTGGAGTTTGCACGTACGTTACATACATTAACCCAATCATCCCCAGGATCACTCTGGTAAACCTCTTCTGGACCCTCTCCAACACCAGCACATCCCTCCTCAGATATGGGGCCCAAAGCTGCTCACAATACCCCAAATGACGTTTTATAAAGCCTCAGCATTACATTCCTGTTTTTATATTCTAGCTGGTTAGCACGCACCAAAAGCTTTTCGCTGTACTTCTGTACACGTGGCGGTACAATAAACGAAACTAAATTAAACCTACCAAAATAAATGCTAAGATTGCATTTGCCTTCCTAACTTCAGATTCATCTTGCAAATGAATCTTTTGTGAATCCTGCACCAGCACTCACACTCCCTTTGCCCCTCTGATTTCTGATTCCTCTCCTCATGTCTTCTCCATCTGGCACACACATAATGGGCTGAAAGACGTCCTTCTGTGTTGCAAAATGTATCTGGCTTTATGACCTTTTAATGGCATAGAATCATTTGCAGGCCTACGGTTTCCAGTACATAATATTTTTGTAGAGAGAGGACGTAAATAGAAAGAAGCTGGTGAAATGTTTCATACACCACATGTAGATTGAGACTTCTTAATGAATGCAGCTTTGTGAAGAGCATGAAAATGTGCCACCACAAACAATAAACAGTGTGATAATGTGTGCAGGAAGGAACTGCAGATGCCGGTTTACACTGAAGATAGACACAAAATGCTGGAGCAACTCAACGGGTCAGGCAGCATCTGTGGAGAAAAGGAATAGGTTACATTTCGTGTTGAGACCATTCATCAGACTGAGAGTCAGTGAGCAGGAAACTAGAGGTATGAGAAGGTGCAGAACAAATCAGATCCTGCATCCATGACTCAGGAAGGGAAGGGTGGAACCCTTTGTTAGTTGGGGACAAGGTGATAACGAAAAAATACAAAGGGTGAAATTAGTAAGAAAACTATGGGGGGGGGGGGAGGGGAGGGTGAAGGGGGGAGGGCAGATAGAAAGGGAATGCACGGGTTACTTTAAGTTAGAGGAATCAATATTCATGCCGAAGATAGACACAAAAAGCTCCAGTAACTCAAAGGGTCAGACAGCATCCCTGGAGAAAAGGAATAGGTAATGTTTCAGGTCGAGACCCTTCTTCGGAATAAGAGTCAGAGGAAAGGGAAACAAGAGATATAGATGGTGATGTCCCTTTGATAAGGTCCCGCACGGGAGATTGGTGACTAAAATTAGAGCACATGGTATTGGGGGTAGGGTGTTGACATGGATAGAAAATTGGTTGGCAGATAGGAAGCAAAGAGTAGGAGTAAACGGGTCCTTTTCAGAATGGCAGGCAGTGGCGAGTGGGGTGTCGCAAGGCTCGGTGTGGGAGCCGCAACTGTTTACCATATATATTAATGATTTGGAAGAGGGAATTAGAAGCAACACAAAGCTGGGTGGCAGTGTAAACTGTGAAGAGGATGTTACGAGGTTGCAGGGTGACTTGGACAGGTTAAGTGAGTGGGCAGATGCATGGCAGATGCAATATAATATAGATAAATGTGAGGTTATCCACTTTGGCGGCAAAAACAAGGAGGCAGATTATTATCTCAATGGGGTTAGGTTAGGTAAGGGGAAGGTGCAGCGAGACCTGGGTGTCCTTGTACACCAGTCACTGAAAGTTGGCATGCAGGTACACCAGGCAGTGAAGAAAGCTAATGGAATGTTGGCCTTCATAACAAGAGGATTTCAGTATAGGAGTAAAGAGATTCTTCCGCAGTTGTATAGGGCCCTGGTAAGACCACATCTGGAGTATTGTGTACAGTTTTGGTCTCCTAATTTGAGGAAGGACAACGTTGTAATTGAGGCAGTGCAGCGTAGGTTCACGAGATTGATCCCTGGGATGGCGGGACTGAAGATTGAAAAGACGAGGCTTGTATTCACTGGCATTTAGAAGGATGAGAAGGGATCTTATAGAAACATATAAAATTATAAGGACTGGACAAGCTAGATGCAGGAAAATTATTCCCAATGTTGGGCGAGTCCAGAACCAAGGGCCACAGTTTTAGAATAAAGGGGAGACCATTTAAAACTGAGGTGAGAAAAAACTTTTTCACTGTGAATTTGTGGAATTCTCTGCCACAGAGGGCAGTGGAGGCCAAATCACTGGATGAATTTAAGAGGGAGTTAGATAGAGCTCTAGGGGCTAGTGGAATCAAGGGATATGGGGAGAAAGCAGGCGCGGGTTATTGATTGTGGACAATCAGCCATGATCATAATGAATGGCGGTGCTGGCTCGAAGGGCCAAATGGCCTCCTCCTGCACCTATTTTCTATGTAGAGATATATAGAACAAATGAATGAAAGATATGCAAAAAAGTAACGATGATAAAGAAAACAGGCCATTGTTAGCTGTAGACGAGGTGAAAATGAGTTACAGAAAATGAGACCCAACAAGACAACTTTGAAGAAAGTACAACGGCTTGGGTGGGGGAAGGACAGAGAGAGAGGGGATGCAAGGGTTACTTGAAGTTAGAGAAATCAATATCATGCTGCTGGGTTGTAAGCTGCCCAAGCAAAATATGAGGTGCTGTTCCTCCGATTTGCTTGTGGCCTCTCTCTGACAGTGGAGGAAGCCCTTAATATCTCTGTGATTCTAATCATTTAATTCCCCTTAAGATTAAAGAAGCTTTTTTTGGGCTAAGGAAGTCTAAGAAGTCGTCAACACAATGAAATCATTAAATAAATGATGGTTTTTAAGACCAAGGCATCAGTCAAACCCACCTCACAACAGTGTGAAGCTTTCAAATGTCTTCTTTAATTGAAGATAGCTCAACCAAGTGGAAGAATTTCCCTGTGCTACCCTGTCATGCTGCAGAGGTTTAAATAATACGATTACCACATCAGTGCCACAGACGTCAAGGCTGAGTGTCTCGTTTCCCTGCCACTTAAATTGCACCCTATCAATTGTTAAATTGTTATCATGAACGTAAGTATTGGCATTAAAAAGCGTACAAACATTGATTTATCAATCTTTTAAATACTCATCAAGATGTTTGTTGTCTAAATGTGCAAGGAATCTTATTTATTTCAGCACAATAATGGTTAATATTTTTACAGTGCTTTGAAGTGCTGACAGTTTCACAGATTTGAATTCGTGAAACATATGCATTATCTAATGATAACCTTAATTCTTGTTTTTTGATGTTTTTCTTATAGGTACAATAACACAATCAATTCCTTTCCATTCAAAGTCCTTTTGTTTCATGTTTGAAACATTATCTGTTTATTGGGCGGCACGGTGGTGCAGCAGTAGAGTTGCTGCCTTACAGCGCCAGAGACCTGGGTTCGATCCTGACTACGGGTGCTGTCTGTATGGAGTTTGTACATTCTCCCAGTGACTGCATGGGCTTTCTCCGGGTGCTCCGGTTTCCTCGCACATTTCAAATATGTACAGGTTTGTAGATTAATTGGCTTTGGTAAAAATTGTAAACTGTCCCTAGTGTGTAGGATAGTGCTAGTGTATGGGATGATTGCATGTCAGCGTGGACTCGGTGGTCTGAAGGGCCTGTTTACATGCTGTATTTCTAAAGTCTAAAGTCTATTGGCCACAATTAGCTTCTTCTAACTAAACCACATTTAATTCATTTTTTATTTTTCATCTCCAGGGAACAATAAGACATCACATACATAATGTAGGCAGAGGGGCTTTCCTTTAAATGCGTATCACTAATTCAAACCAAATTATGGATTAACTTGATGTGATGCCTTCAGCTGAAGGTTTTCCCCATAAGACTTGAATCATACACCAGTGCAAGTTTTAAGAGTGTTTATTTTCCTTTGTGTAACTGTACTAGTTAACTTAACTGGTTTGTCTCTAATATATTCTCAAGAACAGCTGGGATCATGAATAATATAAAAGTCATGTCATGCCTTGGTCCCCATATGGTGAGAGAACAATCATCATAAAAATGTAAACATGGCTTAACAATAGTTTGAATTCTCGGAGTTTAATTGTACTGGTTTTAAAATTATCTGCTTCCCCCCATCTCTCTGCTTGGAAGCCTACTGCATTAACGAGAACTCTGGAATTTTGGTTTAGACAGAAGTTCGGTTTAGTTTAGTTTACTATTGTCATGCGCACCAAGGTACAGTGAAAAGCTTTGGTTTGCTATCTGTCAAAGATAAGACCATACATGAGTACAATCAAGCTGTCCACTGTGCACAATACCAAGCCAATTAACTTACAAATCTGTACGTCTTTGGAGTGTGGGAGGAAACCGAAGATCTCGGAGAAAAGCCATGCAGGCCACGGGGAGAACGTACAAACTCCATGCAAACAAGCAGCTGTAGTCGAGATCGAACCTGGGTCTCCAGCACTGTAAGGCAGTAGCTCTACCATTACGCCACCTGTAATTAATCTCTGTCATTTTTAAAATAAATGAAAGAAGCAGTTCATACACTACCATCCAATACCTGACCAGCCACAAGCTCGTTGGCGAGAAGCATGATAATTTGGGGATGCTAGAAAGCTCTCCAGTTGTGTAGATGATGCTCAAAGATTGAAAAAAAACCAAGCAAAATGATTGCTGCTGGAATCAGTTATAGCAAGTGCTTACCGGGTCACTAGATCTGCTTTTGCCTTGGACATCCATGGCACTGGCTTCTAGTCAACTATGCAGAAAACTGCTCAAGACAACCATGTCATCTAGCTAATTCCAGTCCAATTGGTTTACTCTCAATCATCATTAAAGGGTGGCAGGTGTTATTACTAGTGCTATCATGTCCCATTGATCTGCTCACATAGATTCCACTAAGTGCCAGATCACGTTGTATTTTGGGTCCAAGCATAATCATTTGATGCGTGATATACAGACAGTGTAAAGACCATACATGATTACAATCTAGCTGGAGCAACTCAGCGGGTCAGGCAGCATCTCTGGAGAAAAAAGAACGGATGACATTTCATGGCCCTTCTTCAGACTGGGCTGAAGTTCATAAGTTGTAGGAGCAGAATTAGACCATTTGGCCCATCAAGTCCACTCTGCCATTCAATCAATGCTGATCAATATATTCCCTCTCAACCCCATTCTCCTGCCTTCTCCCCATAACCCTTGACACCCTTACTAATCAAGAATCTGTCAATCTTCGCCTTTAAAATATCCCTTGACTTGGCCTCCACAGCCTTCAGTATTAAGAATAATGGAGGGCTCTTTTAATGTATGTTTATGGATGTAAATCACTCTTCCACCATTTCATACATAGTTTCGGCCAGTTTCACTTTTTTTAAATCAGTGAACTTTAGCTTAGTTTATTTTAGAGATGCAGCGTGATAACCGGCCCTTCGGCCCACCGAGTCTGTTCCGACCAGCGATCTCCATACACTACCACTATCCTACACACTCGGGACAATTTACAATTTACAATTATCACCAAAGCCAATTAACCACAAACCTGTACTTCTTTGGAGTATGGGAGGAAACCGGAGAAAACCCACATGGTCACAGGGAAAAGATACAAATTCGGTACAGACAACACCTGTAGTTAAAATCGAACTAGGGTCTCTGAAGCTGCAAGGCAGCAACTCTACTGTTGCACCACCATCCCTGGAGTGGGTAATGGTACATGGTAACTTAATGGGGAAAAGGTATGTAATACTTAATGGGTGGATGATAGTTAATGTTAATCACAGTAAAAATTTGCAATCTGATTTTAGTACAACGTTTTTTACAATCTGACCGAAATGCAGTTAAATTCTATATTTTTATGGATAAATACACCAAAATGTTGCAGTTTGAGTTCTTTGGTAAGTTGCAATCTGGATAAGCTCTCATTCCAGCCATCTGATTCTGTTGCCTGCTTGGTCAGTTATTTATTTCCATAGCTATTCGGGGAACTACGTACACAGAGAGCGCAGCAAAGAATCAGACTATTTTCGAACTGCAAGGATAAAGAGCACGTTCAGAATGTTAAGCAGTGAATACATTTGTATTCTACTGTTCAAGGCACTGTACACTTGTTCTATTGTCAACTATAATTATCTCCATTTTAAATTAAAAGCACAAACTGTGGAGATGCTGAAGGGTCCACAGCTGAAATCTAAACCTGGACATAAGGGAATGAAGAACCAGAGGACATCGGTTTAAGGTGCGAGGTGAAAGATTTAATAGGAACCTGAGCAGCAATGTTGTCACACAAAGGGTGGTGGGTATATAGAACGAGCTGCCAGAGGAGGTAGTTGAGGCAGGTACTATCACAACATTTCATCGACGTTTGAACAAGTACATGGATAGGATAGGTTTCAATAGACAGTAGACAATAGACAATAGGTGCAGGAGTAGGCCATTCGGCCCTTCGAGCCAGCACCACCATGCAATGTGATCATGGCTGATCATTCTCAATCAGTACCCTGTTCCTGCCTTCTCCCCATACCCCCTGACTCCACTATCCTTAAGAGCTCTATCCAGCTCTCTCAGAGAATTGGCCTCCACTGCCTTCTGAGGCAGAGAATTCCACAGATTTACAACTCTCTGACTGAAAAAGTTTTTCCTCATCTCTGTTCTAAATGGCCTACCCCTTATTCTTAAACTGTGGTCCCTGGTTCTGGACTCCCCCAACATTGGGAACATGTTTCCTGCCTCTAACATGTCCAAACCCTTAATAATCTTATATGTTTCGATAAGATCCCCTCTCATCCTTCTAAATTCCAGTGTATACAAGCCTAGTCGCTCCAGTCTTTCGAAGGATATGGGCCAAACGCAGTCAGGTGAGATTAGTGTAGATGGGGCATGTTGGTCAGCATGGGAAAGTTGGGTTGAAAGGCCTTTTTTCCACACTGTATGACTCTATCTACAGCCTAGGTGCTCTTTGCCCTGTTTTGTTGACATGTTACAGCTGTACAAGACATTGGTGAATCTACATTTGGGTACTGAGGAGGAAGGGTGTCATTAAATCAGAAAGAGTGCAAAACAGATTAATGAGGGTGTTGCTAGGTCTGGAAAGTTTGAGTAACAAGGAAAGGTCTGGATAGGCTGGATCTTTTTTCCCCTGGAGCCTAGGAGTTTGAAGGATGGCTGTATAGGGTTTTTTTAAATTCACGAATGGATAAGGTGATTAGCCACAGTTTTTCCCTCAAAGTAGGGAGCATAATAATAGAGATGTAGAAGCAAGGAACTGCAGATGCTAGTCTACCAAGGAAAGCCACAAAATGCTGCAGTAACTCAGTGGGGCTGGTAGCATCCCTGGAAAACATGGATAGTGAGGTTTCGAGTTGGGTCCATTCTACAGTTATTCCAGCACACCTTTCCATACACGGATACTGCTCGACCTGTTGAGTTTCTCCAGCAGATTGTTTGTTTCCAGTGTCTGCAGCCTCATGTTTCCTGCTTTATAATTGGACCCATTCCAAAGCTTGAATCAAAGTTTGGAAAGTCAAAGAAAATTTATTTTTGGTAATGTTCTAGTCAATGATTTAAATTGAAGTCTGCAGCTTTTTAAACAATATCTCTTTTGGAAATTATTTGAATAAAATTAACAGCTGAGATGCAACTGATAATTTGAAATTTACCTGCTGAGGAGACTCAGGTCCTTTGGAGTGCAGGGGGCACTCCTAAGGACCTTCTACAACACGGTGGTGGCATCAGCCATTTTCTATGGAGTGGTCTGCTGGAGCAGCAGCATCTCAGCGGCGGAAGGGAAGAGACTCGACATGCTGGTCAGGAAGGCCAGCTCTGTCCTGGGTTGCCCCCTCGACTCAGTACAGGTGGTGGGAGAGAGGAGGATGATGGCAAAGCTAACATCGCTGCTGGACAACGCCTCCCACCCCATGCAGGACACTGTCACTGCACTGAGTAGCTCCTTCAGTGACCCCAAGTGTGTGAAGGAGAGATATCGGAGGTCCTTCCTTCCCGCTGCTGTGAGACTGCACAACCAGCACTGCTCCCAGCAGACTAGTCAACAGACCAGTTAACAGTAACAGTTAAAAAAACACAGTAAATGATGACAATTATCCTTATCTTTATTTTTATTTATAATGAATGTCTCTTGCTATCCACTTTGCTACTGTAACACTGCAAATTTTCCCGGTGTGGGACAAATAAAGGAATATATTATTATTATTATTATTATTATTATTATTAAATTGCATTGACAGTTCATTTTTATTTTGCCTCCAATGCAATATTTGGAACTCTGAAGGAACCTTGAGAACCTTTTAATAAACATTCTCAGTTTACAGTTTCATTCCGCCTAGATATACTCTATCCTCACCATATCTCCGATGTAGATTTATGAAGAAGGGTCTCGCCCCAAAACATCACCCATTCCTTCTCTCCAGAGATGCTGCCTGTCCAGCTGAGTTACTCCAGCATTTTGTGTCTACCTGTAGATTTATGAGTCTTTGACGCTCCACATATAAACAGTTCATGTGCAAGTGATCTTTGAGAGAGTTGTAATTTTTCCATTGAGATTGGTGAGTGACTGGGCTTGTAAAGAAGCCAAACTTGGAATTAATTTAATATAAAAATTCGGGATGGCTAAATTGAATGAACGCTGGGATGGTGTCAAATTAACGGGGATGTAGCTCTGGGAAAGAAGACACAAAGTGCTGGAAGAACTCCGTGGGTCAGGCAGCATCTCTGGAGAACATGGATAAGTTTTCAATGTTTCAATAGTCACCTATCTATGTTGTCTGAAGATGCTGCCTGACCCGCTGAGTTACTCCAACACTTTGTGTCTTTTTTTGTGTAAACCAGCATCTGCAGTTCCTCGTTTCTCCATTTTATAGCTCTGGGCGGCACGTGGCGCATCAGTAGAGTTGCTGTCTTACAGCGCCAGAGACTCAAGTTTGATCCTGACTAAGGTGCTGTCTGCATGGAGTTTATACATTGAGTTGAGTTCAGTTCATTGTCACGTGTACCGAGGTACAATGAAAGGTTTTGTTGCGTGCGAAACAAGTCAGCGGAAAGACAATACATGATTCCAATTGTGCCATCCACAGTCTACAGATAAATGATCAAGGGAATAAAGTGAATAATATTTAGTGCAAGATAAAGCCAATAAAGTCTGTTCAAGGAGAGTCCGAGGGTCTCCCACGAGGTAGATAGTAGTTCAGGACTGTTCTCTAGTTGTGGTTGGACGGTTCAGCTGCCTGATAACAGCTAGGAAGAAACTGTCCCTGAATATGGAGATGTTCACTTACACACTTCTATAACGTTTGCCCGATGGGAAAGGGGAGAGGACGGAGTGGCCAGGGTGTGACTCATCCTTGATTATGCTGGTGGCCTAGCCGAGGCAGCGTGAGGTATAGTAAATGAAAGGGAGGTTGGTTTGTGTGATGGTCTGGGCTGCGTCCATAATTCTCTGCAATTTCTTGCGGTCTTGGATGGAGTTCTGCCCAAACCATGCTGTGGAGCATCCGATAAAAGTTGGTGAGAGTTGTTGGGGACATGCCAAACTTCCTAAGCTTTCCAAGGAAGTAGAGGCATTGGTGTGCTTTCGTGGCCATTGCTTCAGTATGGGTGGACCAGGAGAAGTTGTTGATGATATTTACTCGTTAGGAATTTGAAGTTTTCAACTATCTCTAATTTGGCGCCGTCAATGCAATCCGGGGATTGTGAAGCGCTTCACTTCTTGAAGTCGATCATTATCTTCTTTATCTTACTGACATCATTACTTTTTTCAATATCTTCCATTCGTTTGTTCTATTTCTCTCTATAATCACCATCTACATCTCTCGTTTCTCTTTCCCCTGGCTTTCAGTCTGAAGAAGGGTCTCGACCCGAAATGGCACCTATATGGCGAGTCCGAAACTCGTTAGTTGTAGACGAAGTTTATTGCAGCCGCAATACACGAATACAGAGATAAACAACAAGTTACAGGACAACCAATATAAACTTACTGTCTTCCTTGAAGACTTCGCCGAACTGGCTAAATCGGGCGCCAAACGCGCACCTGACATCGCTGGCCAATCAGCGATGTCGTTCCCTGGACCAATCCCCATGGTCGCGTTCCCACGTGACCTCGCTGGCCAATCCGAGGGTTCGACGACCTGGACCATTCTCTATGGTCGCTACATGACCCCCCCCAGAACCCGAGGTGCGGAACCTAGCAGGGAGCCGGATTTCGCGACCATAACGAGTACGGAGAGGGACAGCCTGAACCACAGGAGCCGGAGGTTCCGGACTTGGTGGAACAGCCGGCACGAGAGGTTCTGGAGGAACTACCGGCACGGGGGGTCCTAGAGGAACTGCCGAAACGGGGGGTCCTAGAGGAACTGCCGAAACGGGGGGTCCTAGGGGAACTGCCGAAACGGGGGGTCCTGGAGGAACTGTCGGAACGGGGGTTTGTGGACTGGGCGGAACTAACGGAGGTCGGCCTCTTCTAGGGGTTTGACCGACCAGGACTGGTTGATCCGGGTCCAAATGGGCAGGTTTGAGCCGGGACAACGAGACGAGTTCACTCTTGCCGCCCATGTCTAAGGTGAAAGTAGCCGTTCCCTTACGTAAAACCCGGAACGGCCCTTGATAGACCCTCTGCAACGGGGCGCGATGGGCATCTTTACGCAAAAAAATAAACTCACAGTCCTGCAGGGAAGACGGTTCATGTACCATGGGACACCCATGACGTGAAGTCGGCACTGGAGCCAGGGAGCCCACCCGTTCCCGGAGAGATGCTAACGCTGATGGGACTGTAGGGAGCAGGGCTGAAGGGTCCGGAAACAGATCTCCGGGTACTCGAAGGGTCGAGCCATATACCAGCTCTGCGGACGACGCACCGAGATCTGGCTTAGGAGCAGTCCGGATGCCCAAAAGAACCCAAGGGAGTTGGTCTACCCAGTCCGGGCCTTCAAGCCTTGCACTGAGGGACGCCTTAAGTTGGCGGTGGAACCTTTCTACGAGTCCATTTGCCTGGGGGTGATATGCAGTTGTGGGTTGTAATTTGGACCCGTACAGTTCCGCCAGCGCGGCCCAGAGGGACGAAGTGAACTGTGGCCCTCTGTCAGTTGTAATAACTGCCGGGACCCCGAAACGAGCTACCCAATGAAGGGCCAAAGTCCTAGCACAAGACGCTGACGAGATATCAAACAATGGGAAAGCCTCTGGCCACCGGGTGAACCGATCCACCACCGTGAGGAGGTGGGTGTAGCCCCGGGAGGAAGGCAAAGGCCCGACCAAATCCACGTGGATGTGGAAAAAACGAAAAGCCGGGACTTCGAAATCCTGTACGGGGGGCTGGACGTGGCGCTGGACTTTAGCGGTCTGACAGGGCACGCAGGAACGTGCCCACCCCGCTACCTGTTTCCGCAGGCCATGCCAGACAAACCTCGCTGCCACCAAGGCAGAGGTGGAGCGGATGGACGGGTGCGCCAGCCCATGAATGGCATCGAAAACCCGGCGCTGAAGGGAGGGCGGTACTACCGGCCTGGGACGAGGAAGAGAAACATCGCACCAGACTTTCGTGCCCTCCGACCCACAAGCTACCTGGGCCAACTTCAATCCCGAAGTGGTGGACTGGTACGTCGAAACGGTATCCGCCAGGAGTTGTGCCTCCGCGAGCTCCTGGGGATCCACTTCGCAGTCTACCGCCGAAATAGGGGGAAAAGCAGGTCTAGACAGGGCGTCAGCAACGGCATTAAGCTTACCCGCGATATGACGGACATCTGTGGTAAATTCGGAGATAGCAGTCAGGTGCCGCTGCTGGCGGGCCGACCATGGGTCAGACAATTTCAAAAAAGCAAATGTTAATGGCTTGTGGTCCATAAATGCCACAAATGGGCGGCCCTCGAGGAAATACCTGAAATGACGGACAGCTAAATAGAGAGCTAGAAGCTCTCGGTCAAATGCGCTATATTTCAGCTCGGCCGAATTTAGTTGCCGGCTGAAAAACGCTAAAGGCTGCCAACGGCCACCAACCTGCTGCTCCAGAACCCCACCCACCGCCACGTCAGAGGCGTCAACCGTCAGGGCCGTGGGGGCGGAGGGGCTCGGATGGACCAACATGGTGGCGTCTGCCAAGGCTGCCTTAGCTGCCGTAAAAGCCGACTCTGCGGCTGGGGACCACAACAACTCTACCGGATTCCCTGCAAGGCATTGGAAAAGCGGGCGCAGGACTCGCGCCGCTGCCGGAATGAATCTATGGTAGAAATTAACCATGCCTACGAACTCCTGCAGCCCTTTTACTGTGGTGGGCCTGGGAAAAGCCCGGATAGCCTCCACCTTCTCGGGCAAAGGGGCGGCGCCGGCAGGAGTAATTCTGTGCCCTAGAAAATCGAGAGCGGGCAGGCCGAATTGACATTTGGAGGGTTGGATAATGAGCCCGTGGTCTTGGAGCCGCTGGAACACGGTCCGCAAATGGGCCTGGTGTTCCTGCACTGAGGGGCTGGCTACCAGGATGTCGTCCAAATAAATAAACAAAAAGGGTAAACCCCGGCCCACGCGGTCCATCAGTCGCTGGAAAGCCTGTGCCGCGTTCTTTAAACCGAAAGGCATACGCAACCATTCAAACAACCCGAACGGAGTAATAGTTGCAGTTTTTTGTATGTCCTCCGGTCGCACCGGAATCTGATGGTATCCTCGCACCAAATCGATTTTGGAAAACACCACCGCTCCTTCCAGGCCAGATGAAAAGTCCTGTAGGTGCGGTATGGGGTAGCGATCAGCCGTGGTGATAGCATTGAGACGCCGATAATCGCCACATGGCCTCCACCCCCCAGATGCCTTGGAGACCATGTGTAACGGCGAGGCCCACGGGCTGTCAGACTGACGGACAATTCCCATTTCCTCCATCTTCCTGAACTCCGCCCTTGCCACCACCAGTTTGTCTGGCGGAAGTCTCCTGGCCCGAGCGAAAACGGGAGGGCCTTCGGTGCGGATGTGATGGACCACACCGTGCTTAGCCGAAGGTGCGTCAAAACGTTGGACGAGCAGCTCTGGGAACTCTGCCAGAATCGCAGCATACGAGTCGGGGGCCGCGACGACGGCCTGGACAGTAGGGCTGGGCGAGGAGGCGATTGTCGGAGCGACGTGCTCATCTTCGGCAGAGGGTCGGAGGTCGTTACCGCGGACATCAGGAACCAGTGAAAAAGCCCAGAGAAAATCTGCGCCCAGGATCGCTTGTTTGACGTCGGCTATGATGAATGGCCATTCGTACGTGCGGAGGCCTAACACAAGGGACATCTTCCGTGTACCGAAAGTGCGAATTGGGCTGCCATTAACCGCGATGAGGGTGGGACCTGTCTTACCCGATCTGGTTTCGAGGTCGGTCGGCGGCACTATGCTGACGATGGCTCCCGTGTCGACCAAAAATTCTGTGTCCGTGAATCGATCATGGACATAGAGGCGCCGGTTCTGGCCAATCGTAACTGCCCCTATGTACGATCGGCCGAGGCATTTCCCGCGAAGGTACAAGGCAAACGACAGTTGCGGGATTCGTTACCCCATCGTAGGTGATAATAGCACCAGCCGCGCTTGTGCGGATCTTTTTGGCGGGCTTTCGGAGAATTGGCGGGAGACGTGGCGCCATCTTGCCGTCGCTGTGGCGTGGTCACCGATGTCGAGACTTTGTTGATTGAACCACTTGCCTTGTTTTTTGCCGCTATGAGCGCGTCCGCTTTCGCTGCATATGCTTCGGGGTCCTTAAAAGAACAATCCGTAAGCAGCAGTCGGACATCCTCGGGAAGTTTCTCGCGGAATGCCTGTTCAAACATCGGGCAATCCGTATGCTCACCGGCTAGCACCATCATTTCGGCCATGAGGACGGAAGGCAGTTTGTCTCCAAGCTCCGGTAGGTGCAGAAGTTTTGCCGCACCACCATGCTTATTTAACCCGATGGTTCGCAGTAATACCTTCTTCATGGCTTCATACTTGTCTTCCGCAGGTGAATTTACGATGAACCGAATCACGCGCTTGGTTGTGTCCGGCGATAGAGCGCTGACGAGGTAGAAGTACTTCGTGGATTCGTCCGACACCTTCTTTATATGGAATTGGGCCTCGGCGTGGATGAACCAAGCTTGCGGTGCGTACGTCCAAAATAACGGAAGATGAACGCCTGCCGCGCTTGACTCCGGTGTGCCCTGCTCGGTCATCGTCAACGAGGCGTCGGGTTCCTGCTCAGTCGGTGATCGTCCAGATCACGTCGGGGTCACCAATATGGCGAGTCCGAAACTCGTTAGTTGTAGACGAAGTTTATTGCAGCCGCAATACACGAATACAGAGATAAACAACAAGTTACAGGACAACCAATATAAACTTACTGTCTTCCTTGAAGACTTCGCCGAACTGGCTAAATCGGGCGCCAAACGCGCACCTGACATCGCTGGCCAATCAGCGATGTCGTTCCCTGGACCAATCCCCATGGTCGCGTTCCCACGTGACCTCGCTGGCCAATCCGAGGGTTCGACGACCTGGACCATTCTCTATGGTCGCTACACCTACTCCTTTTCTCCAGAGTTACTGCCGGACCTGCTGAGTTGCTCCAGCTTTTTGTGTCTATCTTCGGTTTAAACGAGCATCTGCAGTTCTTTCCTACACATACTATGTTTACATATTCTGTTGTGCTGCCGCAAGTAAGAATGTCATTCTATGTCTGGGACATTGGGTAATAAAACACTATTGAATCTTGTAAAGTCTAAAGAATGTGGGAGGCAGGGCTGCTGTCAGTGCCCAATGGCAGAGCTGCAATATCACAGTTTCTGCTCCTGACCTGTGTTGTCCTATTCTCTCAGTGCTGTAACGGAGGCAGAAGCCAGTCACCTCAGTTAGTCTTTTGTGCTGTGACTCCGTGATGACTTTTCAACTCAGCAGGCAGGCAAAAATAGGAGTGGGGGAGGGGGGGGGGGGGGGGTTGGGAGAGGAAAAGGATCACAGAAAGACATGTCTCCAATTCCTCTATTTACAGCCACTGGGGTTTAATGCGATCTATAAACTCATATGCCTGTTTACATACCAGCAAATGATATGTCTCTCTGATCCACTTACATCTTCGAGCCTAATGTATACACAGAGCACTGACACTGTGTATACAAGACACACAGATAGCTGGGGGCTGTGTACTGTCCTTGCTTCCACAGCAGACTGTCACTCTAATAAATAAAGCATTCGTTTAGGCCGAGGGGTCTCGGAGAGACAAGGAGCCACATTGCGTGCAAATCCGGCTCACCGATCGGGCTTCCTTGTGCTTGAGCATGATCCTAACTGACATGTTACAGTAAAAGTACTTTATCAAATCAATATTAAATTCACAGCCTCTGACATCCTGGGATGTCTAAGATAAAGGTGAAATAAGGCATGGAGTAAATAGTCCTATAGCCATGTCAGTAGCTCAAGCATTCAGTCAAGGAAGGCACTGGGGACTCCAGAGTAAATTAGAGCGGCACTCATCATATTTTATACTAGAATCTTGACATCAATGAAAACATTAAAAAAACTGCACGCAACTCTTACACCACAGAAAGGAATTGCTCAGCAAAAGACCCAGTGGGTATATAACTTTGCCCCTCTTTTATACTTCATAAGGTTCATTTAATGAAGTACTTACATTTGACAAAACATTGTAGAGCACATTATTTTTGACATTGAATAAAGTAGACTTTAAGTCTCTTTCTGAATAATTTACAGAGCTGATTTTCTTGAGCATTGATATGAAATAAAATGAATAATTATCGTACTTTCGTAAGGCAAGAGCTGTGAATGATAAATCGATGGGGGATACAGATCGGAGACTAAGATTAAGATGAAAGAAGGGATAGGGTTGAGTTAAAGCAGAAAAAAAGACAAAAAGTGCTGGAGTAAGTCAGTGGGTCAGGCAGCATCTCTGGAGAACGTGGATAGGTAGATCAAACCACGTCAACCTAGGCACACCTTGAGGAGATTTCGTAGTGGAGCAGCAAAATGTAGGAACAAGGAACTGCTGATGCTGGTTTACAAAAAAAGACATAAAGTGCAGGAGTAACTCAGCCTATCAGGCAGCATCTTTGTAGAACATGGATAAGTGACGCTTCGGATCTCGGCCTGAAATATCACCTATCCATGATAACATCCATGATGAGCAGAGAAGCTGCCTGACCCGCTGAGTTACTCCAGCACTTTGGTTGATCGCAGCAGCGCACCCATCATTGAACCAACTCCTCAAGTGGGGAACCAGGGTGGAGGTGGAGTCACTGGGATGCCATTGCCATTTACTGTCCTCACCTCCAGTCTAATACCACATGATATTCCCGGCCATCAAACCAGAGGTGGCCACATCAAGCACTATGTCATTGAAAACTCACCTTCTCTCGGTTGACGTCTGACAGTTTTAGGTGGTATTTTCCTTGGTCTGGTTTGCATGTTCTTTACAGAATCTGAAATTGCTCCTAAGCTTCAAATGTTAGGATACTCCTGACATTGCAACAGTATTTGCTGAGTTTCCTTTTCAGAATTCCATGCTGGAAGGAAGAAGAAATTCAACAGACGTAATAAATGAAAGACCAAACAGAATATAGGGCAGCACAGTGGCACAGCGGTGTTGCTGCCTGACAGAGTCAGATCCTGACTACACATGCTGTCTGTACGGAGTTTGTATGATCTCCCAGTGACCGAGTTCGATCCTGACTAAGGGCAGGCAAGTGGAACTAGCGTAGATAAGGGGTATGCCATTTAGAACGGAGATGAGGAAAAACTTTTTCAGTCAGAGAGTTGTAAATCTGTGGAATTCTCTGCCTCAGCAGGCAGTGGAGGCCAATTCTCTGGATGCTTCCAAGAGAGAGCTAGATAGAGCTCTTAAAGATAGCAGAGTCAGGGGGTATGGGGAGGCAGGAACGGGGTACTGATTGTGAATGATCAGCCATGATCACATTGAATGGCGGTGCTGGCTCGAAGGGTCGTATGGCCTACTCCTGCACCTATTGTCTATTGTCTATTGATGGGCCATTTTGGTTGGCGTGGGCAAGTCAGGCCGAAGGGCCTGTTTCCACAGTGCATGACTCTATGACTTTGACTAGGTCAGGAAACAATCAGAGCGCACAACAAGACTTGCTGATAATGCCACAGGCTAGCCAACGTTTACACGCCTTGACCAAGTAAAGAGCAACACGGTGGCGTAGTGGTAGAACTGCTGCCTTACAGTGCCGGAGACCCGGGTTCTGTCCTGATTATGGGTGCTGCCTGTATGGAGTTTATATGTTCCCTCTGTGACTGCGTGGGTTTTCTTCGGGTGCTCCAGTTTCCTCCCACACACCAAAGATGTACAGGTTTGCAGGTTAATTGGCTTCAATAAAATTTTAGTGCTGTATTGAAAGTCTAAAATAAAGTCTAAATACACCATAGGTCTCGGTTACACCCTTAATAATCAAGAACCTGTCAACCTCTGCTTTAAAAATACCAATGACGGCCTCCACTGCCGTCTGTGGGAATGAATTCCACAGATTCACCACCCTCTGGCTAAAGAAATTCCTCCTCGTCTCCTTTCTAAAGGTACAACCTTTTATTCTGAGGCTGTGCCCTCTGATCCTAGACTCTCCCACTAGTGGAAACATCCTCTCCACATCCACTCGATCCAGGCGTTTCACTATTCGGTAAGTTTGGAATGAGTGAATGAGTGAAAATCCCAAGCTTTGCCAAATGTTTTTAAAATTAACTTCAATTAATTTTGACCAGACAGCAATTAAACTGCAGAATGGGTTCGTAACGGCTGTCAATAACTTTTGTATGAAAAATGAACAAATGTGGTGCAGGAAATCTGGAAGAGTTTGCACCTAAGAATGAACGATGTAACAATAATGAAGCAGCCGTTTGGGACTCTTATTAAGTTGCTACATTTTAGGGATGTGATGTGTTAAATTGGCCCACATCCCTGCTGGCTTACGGTCTGGTCCACAAAGACCCGATTCACAGATGGGACAGAATAATGAGCTGGCAATGATTCGGAAGGAACTGCAGATGCTGGTTTATACCGCAGATGAACACAAATTGCTGGAGTAACTCAACGGGTCAAGCAGCATCTCTGGAGAAAGAAAATATAGGTGATGTTGCAGGTCGGGACCCTTCTTCAGACTGAAATTAGAGGTGAGGAGTGGTGGTGTGGGAGAGGGGGTAGGGGGACTGGAGGTGAGTAAAGGCTAGAACAAATCAGGACTGGATCTCAGGGAGGATGGAGCCCATAATGGCCCATTATTGACTGGGGAAGGAGTGATAACAAGAGGGATACAAGGATGCGATGTAGGACAACTAGGGTGGGGGGTAGGGTGTACGGTGGAAATGCATTGTTACTTGAAATTCGAGAAATTAATATTCCTTCCGCTGGGTTGTAAGCTGCCCAAGTGAAATATGAGGTGCTATTCCTCCAATTTGCATGTGGACTCACTCTGGCAGTGGAGGAGGCCCGGGACAGAAAGGTCAGTAGGGGAATGAGAAGGGGAGTTACAATGTTTGGCAACCCGGGAGATCCCGTAAGCTAAGGCAGATTGAGATCGCGTAGGCAGATGCTGCCTGACCCGTTGAGTTAGCCCAGCATTTTGTGTCTATCACATCATCGAGGAAGTGCACTTTTCCCATCTCACTTATAACTACGCTCTCTAGTGTTGGACATTTCCACCCTGGGAAAAAGGTTCTGACTGTCTAACCTATCTATGCCTCAATTTTGAAATAATGCCTGAATTTTGAGCTTATTCGGCTTTCTTAAAATGATCTTCAGAAGAATCAAGTAATTAATGAATGAATGGGGTGGCACAGTAGCTGAGTGGTAGAGTTGCTGCCTTATAGCGCCAGAATCCTGGTTTCGATATTGACTGTGGGTGCTGTCTGCACGGAGTTTGCACGTACTCCCTGTGATGGCGAGGGATTTCTCCGGGTGCTCCGGTCTCCTCCCACACTCCAAAGACGTACAGGTTTGTAGGTTAATTGACTTTGCTAAAATTGAAAATTGTCCCTAGTGTGTAGGATAGTATTAGCGTACAGGGATCACTGGTTGGCGTGGACTCGGTGGGTTGAAGGGCTTGTTTCCGAGCTGTATCTCTAAAGTCTATAGTCCAACTGATTGATTAATTGAAGTCTGAGGAAGGGTACTGACCCATTGAGTTACTCCAGCACTTGATGTCCTCTTTCATCACGTCTGCTTTTCCTTCTGAGCTACAGGTGAAACATTTCATCCCCCAACTGAACAGAGAGGTGACCAAAAATACATCACCATCAATTTGCAACCTTTCCTTATTCTACCCAATCCATTCCTCAGCGCACGAGGGTGGAAATTCATGTAACAAGCTCTGGAAATATGTGAGAATATCACCAAAAATTAAAGGGCCTTTGAGGATGATATTATACAGACATCCTGAAAACACAGCAGGACCTTTCTGTGTCATCCAAACCATTCCCCCAATAAACAAAGGCACAAAGTGCAGGCTGGAGAAGGGTCTTGACCCAAAACGTCACCAATCCATGTTCTCCAGAGATGCTGCCTGACAAGATTTTTAGATTTAGAGATACAGCGCGGAAACAGGCCCTTCTGCCCACCGAGTCCACGCCACCCAGCGATCCCCGCACACTAACACTATCCTACACACACTAGGGACAATTTTTACATTTACCCCAGTCAATTAACCTACTTACCTGTACGTCTTTGGAGTGTGGGAGGAAACCGAAGATCTCGGAGAAAACTCACGCAGGTCACGGGGAGAACGTACAAACTCCGTACAGACGGGACCCGTAGTCAGGTTCGAACCTGAGTCTCCAGCGCTGCATTCGCTGTAAGGCAGCAACTCTACCGCTGCGCCACCGTGCCGCCCTGTGCCGACAAGCTGGGTTACTGCAGCACGTTTTGTCTTTGTTATGTAAATCAGCATCTGCAGTTCCTTGTTTCTACTTACAACAAACCCCCTCACTCCCCAAGGACCTGAGCCCAAATCTC
This sequence comes from Rhinoraja longicauda, assembly GCF_053455715.1. Classification (NCBI taxonomy): domain Eukaryota; kingdom Metazoa; phylum Chordata; class Chondrichthyes; order Rajiformes; family Arhynchobatidae; genus Rhinoraja; species Rhinoraja longicauda. The sequence goes on along the minus strand of NC_135962.1, from coordinate 25,643,063 downwards.
TTGCCTCCACCAAATTTAGGAAACCTTGTTTACTGGTAAGAAGGATGGGAACAGAATGGTAACAGGGCGACACAGTGGCGCAGGGGTAGAGTTGCTGCCTTGCTGCGCCAGAGACCCGGATTCCATCCTGACTACGGGTGCTGTCTGTATGGAATTTGGACGTTCTCCCCGTGACCTGCGTGGGTTTTCTCTGGGTGCTCCAGTTCCCTCGCACACTCCAAAGACGTACAGGTTTGTAGGCTAATTGGCTTCGTATAAATGTAAATTATCCCTCGTGCGTGTAGGATAGTGTTAGTGTGCGGGGATCACTGGTCGGCGCGGACTCGGTGGGCCAAAGGGCCTGTTTCCGTGCTGTTCCCATGCTGGGGGCTAGAGGAATCAAGGGATATGGGGAGAAGTTGGGCACAGGTTACTGATTGTGGATGATCAGCCATGATCACAATGAATGGCGGTGCTGGCTCGAAGGGCCGAATGGCCTACGCCTGCACCCATTTTCTATGTTTCTATGTATCTCTAAACTAAACTAAATCTCTAAACTAAACTAAAGGACATTTTAGAGAATCAGATCACCAATAACTTGCAAAAATCTCCAACCATTGAAGTGCTAAGAGCTGTTGTCAATGCTATTGAACATAAATTCTCAGTGGGACTCCACTTCCCCAAGAACTCATTTCCCAACACATATTTGAAATGAAACAAGATATCAGGATTTTTACTAAAGTGGGTTAAGGGAGAGGATTGGGAATATGGAGGGTGGAGGTGGGGGCGGTGAGACGGATGGGGAGATGACACTAAGCAACAAAGGCAATTATCTAAAAGAAAGACAGAATTCATGAGAAGAAAGGGTGACAAAAAGGCTGCAAAATTAGGTGAGAAAGGATTAAATCATTAATGAAAAGGTCAGGTCTATTCTCGATTTAATGTACTTATAACAATCTTTATGGAGTTATCACATTGCCACTTGCACTGGGTGTGAAAAGGTTTCAGTGGATCGAGTAACTGTTGCAATATGAAAAGCCACAACTTTAAAACGTTGTGTAAGTTAACCCATGCTTAAAACTAAACAAACCATTCGGTCTGAATAAGGGTCTCGACCTGAAACATCACCTATTCCTTTTCTCCAGAGATGCTGCCTGACTCGCTAAGTTACTCCAGCTTTTTGAGTCTACCTTCGATGCAACCAGTATCTGTAGTTCCTTCCTACACATTCAGTATGTAGATTCAATACAGTAATTCAAAAGTTATAGAAAGTTACTGCTCTAATTTATTTAGTTTTGGTTTTAGAGATTCAGCATGGAAATAAGCCTTTCGGCCAACTGAGCCCACGCCGACCATTGATCACCCATTTACACTAGTTCTATATTACCCCACTTCCCCTACACACTAGGGGCAATGTAGAGAGCCCATTTGACCTACAAACCCGCATATCTTTGGTATATGGGAGGAAACCGGAGCACCCGGAGGAAACCCACACGTTCACAGGGAGAACGTGCAAACTCCACACAGCCAACAGCGAGGTCAGGATCGAATCTGGGTCTCTGGCGCTGTGAGGCAACAGGTCTACCAGCTGTGCTACTGTGCCACCAAGGTGTCCATGAGTTGGCCAAGTGGATGTTGTAATCAGCTGATAAAAAACCTTAGGGTGCAGTGGAGACTGGTGAACATTCTTGTGCCTGGGCTAGAAGATTGTATGTTCTTTGACTCCAGAGAACTCTGCATGTAATTCAGGAAGCTAGTCTGTTGCATTACTTTCCCCCTCTCACTTTCTAGCTGTGCCCTCCAGTGTTGGATGTTTCCACCCTGAGTAAAAGGTGCTGACTCTCTACCCTATCTATGCCTCAATTTTAAAATACGGCCTGAATTTTGAGAATATTCCCCTTTCTTAAAATTAACACGCAGTGAATGAATTGAGTTAAACATATGACAAGCATTTGACGGCTCTGGGCCTATACACACGCTGGAGTTTAGAAGGATTTGGGGGGGACCTTATTGAAACATACTGAATGACACAGGACCTGGATAGAATGGATGTGGAGAGGATGTTTCCACGAGTGGGAGAATTTAGGACTGCGGTAACTATCACAACACATAAGAAACATTTAGACAGGTGGATGGATAGGACTGGTTTAGAGGGATATGGGACCAACGCAGGCAGGTGGGACTAGTGTAGATGGGCAAGTTGGGCCAAAGGACCTGTTTCCACACTGCAAACCTCTATGATCATGAACAGTGGACATATAGACTCAGAATAAAAGGATGTACCTTTAGAAAAGAGATGAGGAGGAATATCTTTAGCCAGAGGGTGGTGAATCTGTGAAATTCATTGCCGCTGAGGCCAAGTCATTGGGTATTTTTAAAGTGGACATTGATAGAATTTTGAATAGTAAGGGTGCCTAAGGTTATGGGGAGAAGGCAGAAAAATGGGGTTAAGAGTGAAAGATAGATCAACCATGATTGAATGGCAGAGTAGACCTGATGGGCCGAATGACCTAATTCTCCTCCTTTCACTTATGAACTAATTAATTGTCTGAAGAAGGGTCCCAACCGGAAATGTCCACCTATCCATTTTATCCAGAGATGCTGCTGTAGAACATAGACCATATAACATAGAACATGGACTGTTACACTCTCAGTGATGTTGTTCTTCTGATCAAACGTTAAATGGGAAACATAGAAACATAGAAATGATTTATGTTGCCCTTGATCAGACTTTAGATGCTACCTTAGACTTTAAATTTCAGAGATACAGCGCGGAAACAGGCCCTTCAGCCCACCGAGTCCGTGCTAACCAGCAATTATCCTGAACACTAGCACTATCCTATACAATTGGAACAATTTACAATTTCACCAAAGCCAATCCACCTGCAAACCTGTATGTCTTTGGAGTGTGGGAGGAAACCGGAGCAGCCGGTAGAAACCCACTCGGTCACAGGGATAATGTACAAACTCTGTACGGACAGCATTCGTAGTCAGGATTGAACCTGAGTAGAAGAGGGGATTTCTCTTCTGCTGTCCGATAATTTCCCTACACCATAGGGACAGATTATCTGGTTATTTTCACATTGCTTTCATGGGATCTCGCTGTGTGTAAATTGTCAGCTGAATGTTGTGGGGCTGTGAAAAGCATTCTCTAAACTCTTGGATTTTTATTGGTTTTTCGCATCAGCTGCCAAAATTACTAAAATGATTGGAGACTTCTATTACAGGAGTCAGACACAACACGGCCCTGCTTCCAAATCAGAACAAAAAACTTTATCCAGGCCGATCCTGATCTGAAATGTCACCTATCATCAGTCTGAACATTGAATATAGAACAGTACAGCACAGGAACGGGCCCTTCGGCCCACAATGTTTGTGCTGAACATGAAGCCTATTTAAACTGATCTATCTGCCTGTACATGATCCGTATCCCTCTATTCCCTGCATTTCATTGTGCCTGTCAAAGAAATACTTAAATGCCGCTATCATACCTGCCTCCACCACCACCCGTGGCATTGCATTCCAGCCCCCCGACACCTTTTCTCCAGAGATGCTGCCTGACCCGCTTACTCCAGCTTTTTGTGTCTATGCCCTGGAAGAGGAATTAGTCCTCCACTAGTCATTGCAAATGAGATGGCTTCCTGCATCCCACTTGTAAAATTGTTTTTTTTTCTGGTTAATAATGGTAACTCTTCACATCAATGAACAAGGTCTCAGCTGTGGGGAATCCTCGCGTCAGCAGCAGCCTGAGCTTTTGTGTTTATTTCAGAGACAGCCCACGGTACATTGATTGTATTGATTCAACTCTTTTCATCTGTACCAATGCTAAATTACTGTCTGTGTGAAAATAATTCCCAAATCCGCCAACACAAAAGTAGGAGCGTGGTTGCTCTTGCCAGATAATAAACACTCCACAGAGTTGATGCAATTACATTGAAAGGGATTCGACCGGAGGAGATATTAACAGATTTTCCCTCAATAGCTCAAACCGAAATGAAAAACTGAAACATTGCTTCAAAAGTTCATAGGTTCCAGGGGCAGAATTAGGCCATTTGGTCCAATTCAATTGTGGCTAATCTATCTTTCCCTCTCAACCCCATTCTCCTGACTTCGCCCCATAACCCCTGACACCCTTACTAATCACACACCTGTCAATCTTCACCTTAAATATATCCATTGACTTGATATCCACAGCAACCTGTGGCAATGAATTCCACAGATTCACGACTCTCTGACTAAAGACGTTTCTCATCACCTTTCTAAAGGTACGTCCTTTTATTCTGAGGGTATGGCCTCTGGTCCTAGACTCTCCCACTAACGGAAGCATCCTTTCCACACGCCATCCAGGCTATGAAGAAGGATCTCGACCTGAAACTCCACCCATTCCTTCTATCCAGAGATGCTGCCTGTCCCGCTGAGTTACTCCAGCATTTTGGGTCTATCCTTTCACTATCTGGTAAGTTTCGATGAGTGAGGTCCCCCCTCATCCTTCTAAACTCCAACGAGTACAGGCCCAGTGCCTTCGAACGCTACTTTTAAGCAGGCATAAAGTATCTTGAAGGTTCTTTAGATACTCAGCTAATGAACTCTAAAAGACAGCATTTGGACACTGGCTCTATATCCAGTTTGTTCCATGATCAAGGCTTACCTTCAAACGGTGCTCCAGATTCATAGCACAGGTCCACTACCGATTTTCCAGCAACAGGTGGTCCAGCCCTCCTTTAATCCAGACAGAATTACGAGAACACAAATGAAATTCCCCCCCCCCTGGATGTCCCCCTGACAATGTGGCGCCTAGGCCAGGTGGGGCAGGCAGCCAAATCTTGACCTCATCGGGACTTTCACGGCTGGACCTCCGATCAGCGAGTCGAATGAGTCCCCTGCTGCCGGCGCTCTGAAACTCGTTTCAATTTAATATTAGAAGTGGAAACTTGATTGGCTCGTTGAGTTTGATGCATGTCTACATCTCCCTGTTATGGCTGAAATACGTGAACACAATGTTTATGTTGAGGCCTTTAAGTAGGTCTGGAGTTGCCGTCGCATTAATGTCTTTGAGCAGCATTTTTATAAAGGGTTCCCCGTGATCCTCTAAAAGGCAATGGGATATGGGCGTCACAGCCCACCTTGCCAAAGATGCCCACATCTAAAAAAAAAAAGCAAATAAAGACAAAGTGTGATCCCACCTTCCTGTTATTCTCTTTTTAAAGAAAGGGTTGAGGCTTTCCATCAAAATGTGTCAAATTAAAATTTGCGGCAAAGATAGACACCAAGTCCTGGAGTAACTCCACACATCAGGCAGCATCTCTAAAGAACATGGATTGGTGAAGTATCGGATTAAGACCCTTTTTCAGACTGTAGGATGCTGCTTGACCCGGTGAGTTACTCCAGCACTTTGTGCATATCTGCAGTTCCTTGTTTCGATAACAAGGTAAAATCTATCTAATTGGGATCCCAACCCAAAATGTCACCTATCCATGTTCTCCAGAGATGGTGCCCGACCTGCCGAGTTACTCCAGCACTTTGTGTCTTGTAAACCAGATCTGCAGTTCCTTGTTTCTACATTTTGTTGCAAAGATATTTATTACCACAGTGAAAAGCTGAAACATGCCAACGTTTAGTTAATTCAATTCTGAATTTGTACTTTCTTTTCAAAAGTAAAACAAGCTGCAATGATGGAAAATGCTGCAGAATGAGGTATAGAGATGTAATGTGGAAACAGTCCTTCAGCCCACAGAGTCCATGTTGACCAACGACCATTCATTCACACTAGTTCTAAGTTATCCCACTTTCACATCCTACACACTAGCCAATTAACCTACAAACCTACCCGGAGCACCCGGAGGAAACCCACACAGTCACAAGGGGAACATACAAACTCCACATAGACAGGACCTGAGGTCAGGGTTGAACCTGTGTCTCTGCGCGGTGAGGCAGCAGCTATATTGCTGCACATCTTTGCTGGCCATTTCTCACATACTGTATATAATTCATAAATTAATAGTAAATACATAATATTTTCTGATGGAGGATGTTAATAAATGGCCTCCCCAAACAATTTTTGATAGGCCTATCTTTGGTGAGTATTGAATTAAACAAAATAACTAACTGTCCCAAACTAGCAACAAGAAACTGCAGATGCTGGTTTACAAAGTAAGAGAAAAAGTGCTGGAGTAACTCAGTCTGAATCAGTCTGAAGAAGGGTCCTGACCCGAAATGTCACCTTTCCACAACCTCCAGAGATGCTTGATCAGAGTGCGTGTCAGGGATTATGCGTTTAGTTTATTGTCACGTGTACCGAGTTACAGTGAAAAGCTTTTGTTGCATCATAACCAGTTATGGGAAGAAGGCAGGAGAATGGAGTTGAGAGGTAAAGATAGATCAGCCATGCTTGAATGGCAGAGTAGATTCTTGGGCCGAATGGCATAATTCTGCTCCCATAACCTATGAGCTTATACTGCCTGACTTGCTGAGGTACTCTGTCACTTTGTGTCTTTTTTGATCCATGCAGTAACGGGGGGAACAAGCAGATTCCACACAGACAGCACCTGAGGTCACGATCAAACTTGAGTCGCTGGCACTCATGACCTTTTCACTCTCATTTGGGTGGATTCATATTAGAGTCGTAGAGTCATAGAGTCATACAGCGTGGAAACAGGCCCTGAGTCCCAACTTGCTCACGCGGACCAACATGCCCCATCTACACTAGTCCCTCCTGCATGCATTTGGCCCATATTCCTCTAAGCCTGTCCTATCCATGTACCTGTCTAAATGTTTCTTAAACATTGTGATAGTCCCAGCCTCAACCACCTCCTCTGGCAGCTCGTTCCATACACCCACCATCCTTTGTGTGAAAAAGTTACCCTCAGGTTCCTATTAAATCTTTTCCCCCCCTCACTTTAAACCTACAGTATGTCCTCTAGTTCTCGATTCCCCTACTCCCCCTAGGCAAGAAACTCTGTGTGCGTCTACCCGATCAATTCCTCTCATGATTTTGTACACCTCTATAAGATCACCCCTCATCCTCCTATGCTCCAAGGAATAAAGTCCTAGCCTGCACAACTGCTCCCTATTGCTCAGGTCCAACAGCTCAGGCAATATCCTGGTAGATCTTCTCTGCGTCCTTTTCAGCTTGACATCTTTCCTGACATGGTGCGCAGAACTCAACACATAACTCTCATTGCGGCCTTGCCAACGCCTTATATAACTGCAATATTCTCCGAGTCACCTGCCCGTTTTTCCTATGCAGTTGGACTTCCTGAGAGCTAGCATGCTGTGTTTTCACTCATTCCACCTTCACGTTCTCACTGCTGACTACTCTTACCTGGCCGAGCTGTACAACTGCCGGTGGAGGCTCAGTGCTTTGCGCTACCTACCTGCATTATCGTGCTTTTTCTACTCGCGTTGTTTACCATTCCTTGTCATTTTGTTATGACACTTGCAAAAGTAGAAAAAGCATTCATGCAAAGAAACAGAAAACATGATTACACATTTATGCAGAGGAACTAAACAATTTAAAAATGTAAGGCTGTTAAAATATTAACTGCGTAAACCATTGCATTACCACTAAATGTTTACACCAATGTGATGATTTGCTTGTGTAAACTACGTTTAAAACAAAACATGCAAATATGGGCATGTAAATATGAGAATAATTTTCAAATGTGGTCTCATGCTGATATTTGCAATGCTCTGGAATGATTTGCTGGTAAAATATTGCATTTTATTGAAGAGTCATATTCTGTAACATGAAGTGAAGTGTTTTTGAACACCATGATGTATCTAACTGATGTGATATCACAACAGTAGCCTTTCAGGAGACACAGCGAGTGCACAAATGGCATTGGCAGAGTTATCCATTGTATACCGAAGTGGTTTTGTAATTTTTCTTAAAGAATTCCTTAAGAACGGCATAGTTATAAAGTGAGAGAGGGGAAGTGGCATAGTTACAAGGTGGGAGGGGGGAGGTTCAATGGAGATGTATGGGGCAAGTTCTACACAGAGAGTGGTGGGGGCCTGGAACGCACTGCCTGGGTTGGTAGTGGAGGCAGATATGATAGTGGCGTTTAAGAAACTTTTAAATAACCACATGGAAGTGCAGGGAATAGAAAGATATGGATGCTGTACAGGCGGATGAGATCAGTTTAACTTGACATCATGTTTAGCACAAACATTGTGGTCCAGAGGGCCTGTTTCTGTGCTGTATTGTTCTAGTTTAGTTTGATTTAGTGATTTTTTTTTGTTTTTAGATACAGGTGTGAAGAAGGAGCCTTTAAAAAAAAAACATTAAGTGGTAAGAATACCTTCTTAAAGCTGATTAACTTAGTTTAATTTGGAGATGCAGCGTGGAAACAGGCCCTTCGGCCCACCAAGTCCATGCTGACCAGCGATCACTCGTACACTAGTTCTATCTATGCATCGGGACAATTTACAGAAGCCAATTAACCTATAAACCTGCACGTCTTGAGACTGTGGGAGTAAACCGGGGCACCCGGAGAAAACGCAGGGAGAATGTACAAACTTCATACAGACAGCACCCGTACTAAGGATTGAACCTTGGTCTCTGGCACTGTAAGAAAGCAACTCTACCATTGTGCTACTGTGCCACTCAATGTTCTATGATTCCCCCTGAAATGGTAGTAATCATGTAGTCTTTCCACTGACTACAAACAGGTAACAAAAAAAGCTTTCCACTGTACCTTGGTACACGTGACAATAATAAACTAAATCAAACCATAAAGGCTGGGTGAATGACTGGAAGGAACGTATTTTTCTGTTGAAGCAGCAGAACCTCAATGAAACAACAAAAAAGTCTCGGCATTTTGTTCTGCTGCTGTCACCTCAGTAAGGAATCTGCACGGTCACCATTCATAACAAAATAGAGCGTGGACTGGACTCTGAAAATGACACCAAAACAAGGGGCCTCTTACGCATGGGATCAGAAGACTATTTCTGTGTCTGTACACTTGCTAATCAGGGACGTGCTTGGGTATGGGAACACTCTACTGGACTGTATGTTAGAAAATAATTTTACTGTGTGTTTGCACTTTGTACATGTGACAATAAATTTCCCCCTAGAACCATTAACCAACTGGATGATAATGGGGCACCCAATGCTACTAATCAATTGCTAAAGTAGTCTATTTGTTCCATACCATTCAGTGTGTCAAATCCGATAACGCATTTCAAATCAGGCACCAGCATGACAGAAAATAATGAACAGGAAAGCAGAACCAATTCATTGCTTCCCACTGGAGTCTGATTGGTTCGAGTAAGTGTTGCCTGTCAACAAAACTGCAAAATACATTTCCCTGAACTTTCTGAATCTGCACATTTTGGAGGGGGGTGGGGTGAGGGGGGGGGGGGGGGAGTTCTTGGATGATCTTGCGGGCGGTTGCCAAATGCCAACCGGCAGCTGGTCATGGAACCGTGGAGCCCGCTGGAGTGGGCATGACGCTTGTCTCCCACTCGCCCCCGGGAACCGGGAACCGGTTGGAGAAGAACTGGGGGAGGGGGGGTCTAACCTTCCATGCCTTCAAGGTCGGCTGTAGGTCACACCCCCACCCCCCACCCCCCACCCCCACGTGGGCAAGATACTCTGTGTGTTTAGCCGATCTATTCCTCTCATGATATCCACGTTCCTGTCTAAATGTTTCCTAAACGTTGTGATAGTACCTGCCTCAACTATCTCCTCCGGCAGCTACTTCCATGCAGACACCACCCTTTGTGTGAAAATGTTACCTCTCAGAAAGCTTTTAAATCTTTCCCCACTCCTGTGTCCTCTGGTTCTCGATTCCCCAACTCTGGGCAAGATACTCTGTGTGTTTAGCCGATCTATTCCTCTCATGATATTGAACATTTTGATGTTTTGATCCTCAAATGATCATTGACCAACTTATTGCCTGACCACGGAAAGAGCTAAGATTGACACAATAAGCTGGAGTAACTCAGCAGTTCAGGCAGCATCACTGGAGAAAAAGAATAGATGACGTCTCGGATCAAGACCCTTCCTCAGACAGAGAGTCAGGGGAGAGGGAAACAAGAGAACTCTTGCTGGAGAAAGGAGGAGAACTTCTTCAATGTAGGCATATCTTGAGGAAGGGGAGTATTGAGGAATCTTACAAGTTGTGCTGAATAAGCTGTGCATGAAAGAGATTTGCTTTAAATCACAACACGGTTCGCTGAAACATAAAATGCATGAGTAAGACTTCTTCCTGCAGCTCTGGCTTGTGGGCTTAATAGGTTTTGACATTGCAACTTCTATAAACAGCCACTTTACTGTCAAAGGGGAAAGAAATACTAGCAGTTGGCCCAACTGACATTTGATGCATATAAAACACTGGCACGCAATAGACACAGCAGACATGGAGATATTAAACATGACAAATTGCTGCTTGCACAGCTGGAAGATTTGTGACTAGGGACGAGTGAGCTTGAGCTCAGCTTAATACATTAAACAAACACAAGATTAATATGCTGTGGTACAAGAGACTGCAGATGCTGGAATCGTGAGCATAACAAGCAAACTCCTGGGGGACCATTGAATTCTTCAATTTTAGATAGCCTGAACCCCTCCTCCTATCTACCCGGCGGGGGCCTGGAACACATTGCCTGGGGTGGTGGGAGAGGCAGATATAATATGGAGTTTTAGAGGCTTTTAGATAGGCACCTGGAAGTGCAGGGAATAGAGGGATATTAATCATGTGCTGGCAGACGAGATCAATTTAACTAGGCATCATGTTTTTTCTGGGCTGAAGGGCCCGTTCCTGTGCTGTATTGTTCAACTACTGTTCTACTGTTCTAAACAATCCTAACTCGTGGCTCTTCACCACCCCCCCAAGTGAGGAGACATAAAGCACAACCATATCCCATGATTGAACACCATGCATTTGGACGTTCAGGTAATGAATGATTAGGTTAATACCACTGGCAATAAATGATCCCTGGGAGATGACCCCTCTCTCCCTGATTGTGCTAGATTTAGCTGAGACAGACTGTTTAACACAACATTAAGAAATGGATATACATTAATCTCAGCAGATCAGGCATTCTGGAGAACATGGCTAGGTGACGTTTCGGGTCGAGACCCTTCTTCAGACTGGAGAACTCGACCCCAAACATCACCTATCCATGTTCTCCATAGATCCTGCCTGACTCGCTGAGTTACTCCAGCACCTTGCGTGCCTTCTTTTGTAAACCAGCATCTGAAGTTCTATGTTCCTACATTTGTCCAGTATTATTTGAGCCTTGCTTTAAGTATGGGGAATTCTGAACGTAACGAACTGCGCGGCAATTCCGAGGGAACATTAGGGCATGTGTTAATGACAGCAAGCACTTCCTTCTGAAGAAGGGTCTTGACCCAAAATATCACCTATTCCTTTTCACCAGAGATGTTGCCTGACCTGCTGAGTTACTCCAGCATTTTGTGTCTATCCTTGGTGTAAACCAGCATCTGCAGTTCATTTATATCCGAGTAAGGGATTGTCATTGTATGTAGTTGAAACAAAGAACTGCAGATGCTGTTTAATGCACATAAGGACACAAAGTGCTGGAGTAACTCAGGCATCTCAGAAGAACGTGGATAGGTGTCGTCGGAACCCTTCTTCAGACTGATTCAGTCTGCTTAGTTACTCCAGCACTTTGTGTCTTTGCACCTTAAAACTAGGCGCTGATGCCACTGGTCTGCACCAGTGAGCCCTTCTTCACTGGTTCAGGTGGCTGTTCACGCGGCTCACGTTGTAGCCCCTGGCCACGGTGTTGCTTCAGGACGTTGCCAACGACAGGATGCGCTCGGTCACCATGAGGCTTCCTCCTCTCTCACCAGCTGCTGCTTTCAAGACGGAGTATAGAAACATAGAAACATAGAAACATAGAAACATAGAAAATAGGTGCAGGAGTAGGCCATTCGGCCCTTCGAGCCTGCACCGCCATTCAATATGATCATGGCTGATCATCCAGCTCAGTAGCCTGTACCTGCCTTCTCTCCATACCCCCTGATCCCTTTAGCAAAAAGGGCCACATCTAACTCCCTCTTAAATATAGCCAATGAACTGGCCTCAACTACCTTCTGTGGCAGAGAATTCCACAGACTCACCACTCTCTGTGTGAAGAAATGTTTTCTCATCTCGGTCCTAAAAGACTTCCCCCTTATCCTTAAGCTGTGACCCCTGGTTCTGGACTCCCCCAACATCGGGAACAATCTTCCCGCATCTAGCTTCTCCAACCCCTTAAGAATTTTATATGTTTCTATAAGATCCCCCCTCAGTCTTCTAAATTCCAGCGAGTACAAGCCCATGTCGGTGACTCTGGGAGAGGAGTGGGAGGGTGTGGGGGTTGGGGGAGAGGCCAAATGGGCAGAATGGCGGAGAAGAAGGAGAAGGCGGCAGTGGAGCGGGGAGCCGGAGCGGACAGAGCAAAGGAAGTTGTGGCAGCTGATAGAGGGGAGAGAGCCCCATGGTGACCGAATGCGTCCTGTTGGTGGCAGCGGTCTGAACCAAGCGCTGTCTCCAACGTGAGCCCCAACAACAGCTGCTTCAACTGGACCATGCAGTGGGTGAAGGAGGGCCGGTTGGTGCACCTTGCGAGTCGAGTGGGGTCCTTTGGAAGTCGGGTCCGGGGAGGTGGTACGAGTTGGTGGTTCATCCCCTATAACTGAAATCTGAGATAAAGAAGTCCGTTAAAACGAGGGTTTGCTGTACTTATATTGGTCGAGTTGAGCATTCGGGTTCAGTTTAGTTTAGTTTAGAGATGCAACGAGGAACCAGGCCCTTCGGCCCACTGAGTCAGTGCTGACCAGCGATCACCCCGTACACTAACACTATCCTACACACTAGGGACAATTTACAATATTTACCAAAGCCAATTAACCGACAAACCTGTGAGTCCTCGGAGTGTGGGAGAAAACCAGAGCACCCGGAGAAAACCCACGCAGTCACGGGGAGAAGGTACAAACTCTGCACAGACGTCACTCGTAGTCAGGATCAAACCCGGGTCTCTGGCGCTGTAAGGCAGCAGCTCTACCGCTGCGCCACTGTGCCGCCACTGTGCCGCCCCTGATGGATTGAGAAAATGCAGCTCTCCCACTCTGCTGTAGGGCAGAATACCTCCTCTTGTTCCCATCCTTACACATCACAACAAGAGTTACATTGATCCAGTTAGACCTGGGGCTGTGTGGAACAGCAGCTCCTGCCGACATTACTCATCTCTCAGCACCCCAACAGGGACACTGCAGCAGGCAGTAAAAATATTCATGACTGTTGACATTCATTTAGAAAAAACTACATTAAAAATTTCACGGCTGAGCAGATCAGTGAATAAGATGATTTTTGAAAATTGTGGAAAAACTGCATGATCAAAAAAAAGACTGCAATTCAGAATAGGACTATCACATATAGTCATTATTAAATGAAAGATTTGCATCATTGCCTCGGCACTGAAATTAAGCACGCAATTTTCGCTTACATCATTCTTCCACTAGTTTTCTATTTCACTCTTTCTCCACATACGAATCTCCTCAATTTTCTAAGGAATTTGAAGTGCTGATGAGCCTTCTTTATGATTCACTATCTTTGTTTCTGCTTCGCATCTCTCTGCGGTTTACATTTTCTAATCCCTGTATTCTGTTTTTTTAACGGCCTTGGTGCAAAGTCAATCACTGCTCAAGATAAGTTTAGTTTAGTTTAGAGATACAGTGTGGATGGGCTCACCTGCCCACCGAGACCATGCTGACTATCGATCATCCATTCACACTAATTCTATCCTGCACACCAGGGACAATTTGCTGTATATACGAAGCTTGAAGGTTCACCCTGTGACCATGTGGGTTTTGTCCGGGTGCTCTGATTTCATCCCACACACCAAAGACGTGCAGGTTTGTAGGTTGATTGGCTTCTGTAAATTGCCCCTATTGCGTAGGATAGAACTAGTGTATGGGTGATCGTTGGTCGACACGGACGCCGGTGTCCACACTGCTTCTCTAAAAAAATACTAAACATTCTTGTCTCTTGCAGAGATTGATCAGAGTTCAGGAAAGAACTGAAAACTGGATAGAAACCTTGATGTAACAGAGGCTGAAATTTGTTTCTACATAGAAACATAGAAACATAGAAAATAGGTGCAGGAGTAGGCCATTCAGCCCTTTGAGCCAGCACCACCATTCAATATGATCATTGCTAATCATCCAAAATCAGTACCCCGTTCTGGCTTTTACCCCATAACCCTTGATTCCCTTAGCCCTCAGAGCTAAATCTAACTCTCTCTTGAAAACATCCAGTGAATTGGTCTCCACTGCCTTCTGTGGCAGAGAATTTTATAAATTCATAACTGTCTGGGTGAAAAGGTTTTTCCTCATCTCAGTCCTAAATGACCTACCCCTTATTCTTAAACTGTGACCCCTGGTTCTGGACTCCCCCAACATCGGGAACATTTTTCCTGCGTCTACCCTGTCCAATCCTCAAATAATTTTATATGTTTCTATAAGATCCCCTCTCATCCTTCTGAATTCCACTGAATACAAGCCCAGTTGACCCATTCTTTCATCATATGTCAGTCTCGTCATCCCTGGAATTAACCTGGTGAACCTATGCTGCACTCCCTCAATGACAATAATGTCCTTCCTCAAATTAGGAGACCAAAATTGCACACAGTACTCCAGGTGCGGTCTCACCAGGGCTGTACAACTGCAGTAGGACCTCCTTGCTCCTAAACTTTCGCAATGAAGGCCGACAGTGAAGGAGGTGATCTTAGGTTTGAATGGAATGGAATACTTTGTCACATGTGACAAGGCAGAGTAAAATTCTTTGCTTGCATACCCAACGTAAACAAATAGCGGCCACCTACGGCACTGACAAAGTTACAAAGCACACCGGCTTTTGGTCTCCCACCCCACCCCACCCACAGCCGTTCCCCATGCCGGGTCCCCATTGTCTTTGTTCTCCCTCTCTCCCCATTGTCCATTGCTCCCCTTCCCCTACAGCGGTTCCCACATGCCGGGTCCTCCCTTGTACTCCCCACCCCCTCATGGCGGTCCCCCCACGCTCTCATCGACCGTTGACCGCAGGTCAACCCGTGAGGTTACAACAGGATAGTGAGGTAACCTGAAGTAACCCTCTATATTTTGAGTAAAGACAAAATGCTAGATTAACTCAGCATGTCAGGCAGTAGCTATGGAGGGAATGGACCAGTGATGTTAAGTTGACCCCCTGAATTCCACCAGAAATCTGTTTTGCTCAAGATTCCAGCATCTGCAGTTTCGTGTGTCTCCTCTAAATACTTTGTATAATCTCAATGTGGTCACCTTCATTCTTACAAACTTTAGAAAACAGAGGCTCACCAACTCAATCTTTCCTCATACCACAGGCCAACCATCTCATGAACCGGCCTGCTGAACAAACTGCACGTAATAACCTTCTTTTCCCACGGCTTTGGCTAAACCCAGTCCAATCCTGGATGTTGGAGTGAAGCCCAAGATGGTGGCATAGTGCCAGCAGTTCACAGTGCATATGTAATCTGCATTTATCCAATAATCTTAAATCGTCCAAAACGCTTCTCTCACTTGACCTTTAGCAGATTGGTTACTTAGAAACCTGGCTATGAAGCAGCTAGAAGTCAATTTGCAGGTTACAGTTTCAACGTACGTATTGGCTGCCAACACAACATATCCAAAGGAAATGGAGGAGACAGCAGTGAACAGCATACATTTTAATAAATTTCCCAGTCACTCTTTGATTATTCTGTAAGTGTTTGATTACATTTTAAAATAATCAGCAGCATCTTTGGGAAGAGAAACAGAGTTCATACATGGGTTTAATGACCGTTCATCAGGGCGATTCGATGAAACGTTATGGATTCAGATGATGGGCCAGATAGAGTGAATGTGGAAAGGATGTTTCCACTAGGACTGGAGGGCACAGCTTCAGAGTAAAAGGGTGTACCTCTTGAATGGAGATAAGGAGGAATTTCTTTAATCAGAGGGTGGTGAATCTGTGAAATTCATTGCCACAGAAGGCTGAGGAGGTCAAGTCAATGGATATTTTTAAGGTGGAGATTGATTGATTCTTGATTAGTGAGGGTGCCAGTGGTTATGGGGAGAAGGCACAATGTTGAGAGGGAAAGGAGAATGTTGAGAGGGAAAGGTAGATCTGCCACGATTGAATGGCGGAGTAGACGTGATGGGCCGATTGGCCTAGTTCTACTCCTAGAAAATATAAATTTATAAACATATTGGCTTACTCATAGAAGACAGAGGGTTGTGGAGGAAGGGTGTATTCTGGCGATGGACACAAATTGCAGGAGTAACTCAGTGGGTTAGACAGCATCCCTGGAGAAAAGGAATAGGTGACGTTTCGGGTTGGGACCCTTCCTCCAGCCTGACCCGCTGAGTTACTTCAGCATTTTGTGTCTATCTCCTGCTGAATATCTTTAGTTTATCTTCCTTGTCCAAAGGCTCTCAATGAGGTTGACCTTTCCTTGAAGAGGCTGCAAATTCAGTCATAGAGTTTTACAGCCTGGAAAAAGGGCCCTTTGGCCCAACGTGCCCACACCGACCAATGTGCCCCATCTACACTAGTCCCACCTGCCTGCGTTTGGCCCATATCCCTTTGAACCTGTCCTATCCATGTACCTGTCTAAATGTTTCTTAAACGTTACGATAGTAACTGCCTCAACTACCTCCTCTGGCTGCTCATTCGCTACACCCACCATCCTTTGTGTGAAAAAGTTACTCCTCAGGTTCCTATTTAACTGATGTCCTTGGTTCTCGATTCCCTTACTCTGGGCAAAAGTCTCTGTGTGTCTACCCGATCTATTCCTCTCATGAATTTGAAAACTCTCATGATTTAGCCACCTTAGGTTATGATCACCTTTATGTGTGTGCATCTCGAAGATCACAGCTCTGAGAAGGGGTGGGTCACGTTGTGCCAGACCTCTTCACCTGCCTGGGGTAAAATTCCACACAGTGGCTGGCCACATCCACCATGGTCACATCAGTGAGGCTTGTCAGGTGTGGCTGTTTCCTTGCCCAAACGCTTTAGAAATATAATCTATCCCAATAGAGATGAGGGGGGAAAGAAATAATAGGAACCCGAGGGGCAATCTTTTCACGCAAAAGGTGGTGGGTGTATGGAATGTGCTGCCAGAGGAGGTAGTTGTGGCAGGCACTATCGCAACGTTTAAGAAACATTCAGACAGGTACATGGATAGGATAGGATTATGGAGACACATCATGGAAACAGGCCCTTTGGCCCACTGAGTCCGTACCGACCAGCAAGCACCCCGTACACCTGTTCTGTCTTACACACTAGGGACAATTTACAGAAGCCAATCAACTGACAAACCAGCACGCCTTTGTGGGATGTGGGAGGAAACCGGCGAACCTGGGGAAATCCCAATCGGTCACAGGGAGAACGTACAAACTCCGTACAGACATGCACCCATAGTCAGCATCAAAGGGATTGAACTTGTGTAGGTGGGGCATGTTGGTAGACGTGGGCAAGTTGGACCGAAGGGCCTGTTTCCACACTGTATGACTCTATGACTCTCGTGATACAAATTGTCTTATGTGTCCTGCCGTCTCTGCCCTTCTGTTATTTTAAGCTTTTGTTTGCAATTTTATTTATTGATTGTGTAACTTCAATGTAACTGTAATTGGCAGATAGAAGAGGGTTCTCTGAAAAGTTGTGCTTTGTGAAGATTATGCTGTCAGCTACAAGACTGTAATAGGTTCAATGAGATGTGTCCCATTGCGGAGCAGTTTTGTTGTTATTTAGGCTGTGGTTAATTTTCTCAATATGTACCATACATAAATTACTGTGTACTGACTTTAAACTCCAGAGCTTTCAACAAACCCTTATTCATCCTGTCACCAACATCATGGAGCCTACCAGAAAACACAATACAAAACCTCTTGGCTTCAAACCCCCGCTCCGTTTTATCAAGCTAAGTTCAAAAGTTCAGATGATTTAGAAATGCAAACAGATGGGAAAAAAAGTTAATTACTTCTTCTATTTACTCTATGATATAACAAGATGGTTATATTTCTGTATATTCTATCTAGTACACACACACACGCACATACCCACACACACCCACACCCACAAACACACATATATACAGTCACACAGACACACACACATACCCACACACACACCCACAAACACACATATATACAGTCACACACACCTGCACATACCCACATGCACCCACACGCACCCACACCCACACCCACAAACATACATATAGACAGTCACACACACACACGCACCCCCACACACACACACACACATACATATATAGTCACACACACACGCACATACCCACACACACCCACACACACACATATACAGTCACACACACACGCACATACCCACACACCCACACACACACACACACATATACAGTCACAGACACACGCACATACTCACACACCCACAAACACACATATATACAGTCACACGCACACGCACCCCCACACACACCTACACCCACAAACACACATATATACAGTCACACACACAATTTGTGCTCACCATTATTAAATATTCTTACTGATTTTCCAAATGCATTTTGTTGTCCTCCAGTAGTTTACTGTATCATTGATGCCAAATCTTTAGACTTTAGACTTTAGAGATAAGGTCTGGGAACTGGTGAGCTGAAAGGCGTTTTTCCACAATATATCTCTAAACTAAACTAAACTAAACTAAAGTAAAGTAAAGTAAACGACACTAAATTAAACTATTAAGCCATCAGTTGAATGGTGATCAGTGCATTTTTATAAATACAATTTTGAACATCACTATCTGAAGCCCATTTTGTTCATGTTTAAAGAAGAAGCTAATCCTTGTCTAAAAAGCCATGCCCAGCTTGAGTTATCCAAAGAAACTATTTTACAAAAGAGTGGCTAATGGAAAATGAATTACTCTGCCAACTGGGAGAGTAAAATTCCTGACCTCTGGGAATTTCCCAATAGTTTTATTGTATCTCGGAACTGGACTATATATCTCTGGAAATTTGAAAGTAATAAAAATACAAGTTCTAACTGTTATATCCAACAAATCAGGCAGACGTGTAAAAAATATCCTAGAATATATTTATATCACTGCACCAGAAAATTACATTTTAAACATTTAAATACAGAAGCAAATTAAATGCTAACCTATAGTTTAATTTAGTTTGGTTTGGACATACAGCACGGAAGCAGGTCCTTCGGCCCACTAAGTCTGCGCCAACCACCAATCCCCATACACTAACACCATCCTACACACTAGGGGCAATTTACAATTTTTTACCGAATCCAATTAACCTACAATCATGTATGTCTTTGGAATGTGGGAGGAAACCGGAGCACCCGGAGAAAACCCACTCGGTCACAGGGAGAACAAACAAGCTGAGCAGACAGCACCCGTAGTCAGGATCGAACCGGGGTCTCTGGCACGGTAGCGGGTCGGGACGCTTTCATCTTTGGTGTAAACCAGCATCTGCAGTTCCTTTTTAATGCATTATAATTTGGAGTCATATGTTTATAATGAACATATGGAACAAAATATAAATGTAATAACTATCGGTGTAGTCATTGTCAGCTAAACAACTTTCAATGTTGTGAGGAAAGAGGTTGTGAATAATTTAGAGTTCCTGCATACTCATCTATGTGATCTGGAGTGTGGAGTGAAATTGCAGACATTAGAAGCACATTAGTGCGATTTACTGATTACAAAATATTTGCAGTGTGAATATATTTAGTTATTTAGTTTTGCAGTCTGCAGACGACAGTGGTATCCCGAGAGATGCAGCCTTTAACAACAGCTTTAAGATCTGCTTCATTAGCATTCCACATGTGTAACTGGTTCCTTCATCTCAAGTGTGTGCCTGCCTGCAATACTTTTTGCCAGTATTTTAACAAAGGTGACTGGAATGCCTATTTTTCAATATCAGCTAATATATCCGATATGTAATCCCTGTTCTCCGAAATTTCTGATATCCGGAATATCTTATTTTACATTATATTGAGGCTTGAATTGCATAAAAAGAAAGTGACAGTTGCTATGGTAACTGTTGTCTCCCAAGCATTTTACAAGTGTGCTTTGTGATCATTGGTTGCAGCAATGAGCAGAGCCACACTTAATGTTGAACCTCATTTATTTGTCAGCTTTATGTACGCTATCATTATTGACCCTGTGTAGATATGATAGAGATGAATCGCATTGCAGGACTGTATTAACTCGCTAAGGTTTGTGTTAACAAGGATCTAGGGAGTCTCAAATTCCTTCCTTAGATATTTGTTCTATTTTTCACTTTTTTAGAAATTCAGCATTATCATAACATTAGCATCAATATCACTTCAATTTTTACAAAAAAATTATCAAGAAAAGGACCAAAAACTTTAAAAATACACCAAATAGATTTTACATGGTAGAAATAAGGAACTGCAGATGCTGATTTATACTCAAAGGCCCAAAGTGCTGGAGTAACTCACCGGGTTAGGCAGCATCTCTGGAGAACATGGATAGGATGACATTTCAGGTCGAGACCCTTCTTCAGACTGAGTTACTCCAGCACTTTTTGTCTTATTTTGTAAACCAGCAACTGCAGTTTCTTGTTGCTAGTTTTGAACAATTAGTTATTTTTGGTTTAATTCAATACTCACCAAAGATAGACCTATCAAAAATTGTTTGGGAAGCCCATTTATTAACATCCTCCGTCAGAAAATGCAATGTATTTACTGGTAAATCATGAAGTTTATGTTTGAGAAAAGGGTGATAGGTGGACACACTTGTTCTAAGAAAACCCCAGAAAATGCCAGAAATGCACATTAGGTCAGGCATCATCTGTGGCAAGAGAATGAGAGGTAACACTCCGGCACCTTTTTGTGTCCTTTTGAGTATCAGGTATGTCTGTGCTGCACCTAATGGGAGGGCTGTCACTGACCAAGGAGGCTACAAACCAAGTTTTGCCATATATTTAATTTTAGCAATGAAAGCTTTTAAATGTGCAAACTGGAGAGGAATTTAAAATATACTTTAACACTTATTTGTCAGCTGTGATCTCCATCAAATTTGCATCACTTCAAAATTCATTTCAATATTAAAGGTAATTGATTGTGTAGTCATCTTTAATTTGTTAGCTGATTAAGCAAATTAAATGCAAAACAATAATGGTGCAGCTTTTTTTCATTACATTAACCAAATTCATGATATCTCAATACTATATTAGAGTTCCTTTCATTAATTGGATTGTACAAATGCTATATTGTATCTTAAAGGAATAGTTTAGTTTAGTTTAGAGATACAGCGTGGAAACAGGCCCTTTGGGCCCACCGAGTTCACTCCATTCAATGGTCATTAGTACTCTGGTTCACATGGAACTGGTGTGCGGGTGATCCTTGATCAGTGGGGACTTGTTGGGCCAAAGGGCCAGTTTCAATTAGTCTCGGATAGTATCGGCTAAGTAAAAACAAGGAACTGCAGATGTTAATACACAAAAGGACATAACAAGAGGAGTTGAGTATAGGAGCAAAGAGGTCCTTCTGCAGTTGTACAGGGCCCTAGTGAGACTGCACCTGGAGTACTGTGTGCAGTTTTGGTCTCCAAATTTGAGGAAGGACATTCTTGCTATTGAGGACATGCAGCGTAGGTTTACAAGGTTAATTCCCGGAATGGTGGGACTGTCATATGTTGAAAGACTGCAGCAACTAGGCTTGCATACACTAGAATTTAGAAGGATGAGAGGGGATCTTATTGAACCATATAAGATTATTAAGGGATTGGGCATGTTAGAGGCAGGAAAACATGTTCCCAATGTTGGGGGAGACCAGAACCAGGGGCCACAGTTTAAGAATAAGGGGTAGGCCATTTGGAATGGAGATGAGGAAAAGCTTTTTCAGTCAGAGTGTTGTAAATCTGTGGAATTCTCTGCCTCAGAAGGCAGTGGAAGCCAATTCTCTGGATGCTTTCTAGAGAGAGCTCGATAGAGCTCTTAAAGATAGTGGAGTCAGGGGGTATGGGGAGAAGGCAGGAACGGGGTACTGATTGTGAATGATCAGCCATGATCGCATTGAATGGCGGTGCTGGCTCGAAGGGCCGAATGGCCTACTCCTGCACCTATTGTCTATTGTCTATTGTCTATTGACTCAAAGTGCTGGAGTAACTCAGTAGATCAGGCAGCATCTCCTTGAAAACATGGACCGGTGATGTGGGAAGGGTCTTGACGTGAAGCGTTACCTAACCATGTTCTCCAGAGATGCTGTCAGTTGGCCAATTAACTTACAAACCTATACATCTTTGGAATGTGGGAGGAGACCGGAGCACCCGGAGTAAACCCACGCACATCACAGGGAGAACGTACAAACTCCGTGCAGTCAGCTCCCGTAGTCAGAATCGATCCGGGGTCTCTGGCGCTGTAAGGCAGCAACTCTACCGCTGTACCACTGTGCAGCTCACTGTGCCTATTATACAAAACCAGAAGTTGCGCTATTGTGCTGAATACATACACGTCAAAGCTTATGTCTGGATGGATTTGTTGGTAATTTGTGTGTTGAGAGATGGCGAGTGTTAAAAATTTGTCCCCAGTTTCAGCAAAGCAGGACTGTGGAGCAGACAGCAGGTTTTTCTTGGCCAGCTGGCTATGCGTCTGAAACCTAGGACTGCTTTCTCTTTGCAACTCCCTCTGGACCAGGGAGTGAGTTGCAGCTGTTCTCAGTCAGGATATTGTGAAGAATCTCGCTGTGCGAAATCCTGTGCAGTGTCTGCTAAATTCTACAATTAAAGAAGTCTTAAACCTAAGTTAAGCAAAGAACTATTTGAATAAATTGGTCCTCTTGTATCAGTTTGAGGCATTTACTGTGTTGTTGAAGAGTGGCGGTGCGGTGGGGCAACGGAAGAGCTGCTGCCTTACGAATGAATGATACTTTATTGTCACATGTACCTCGGCTACCTAGCTACAGTGAAAGCTTTGTTTTGCATAAAACCCAGGCAGTACACAAGTGTCGCCACGTCTTGGCGCCAACAAAGTTACAGAAGTACCGAACGTAAATAAACCCAACGCAAATTGAAGGAATAGCACCTCATATTTCACTTGGGCAGCCTCCAACCCAGCGGTATGAATCTTGAATCTTGACTTCTCTAACTTTAAATAACCCTTGTTTTTCTTCCCCCTCCGTCCCTCCCACATCCTAGTTCTCCGACCAGTCTGACTGCGCTCCTGATTGAATTTTATCTTTATATATGCCTCGTTGTCATCTTCCCCTAGCTAACAATAATAACATTTTCCTTGATATTCATCCACTTTGTTCTCTTGTTTTCAAACCTTACCGTTCCATATCTCCGTGTCTCCCTCCCCCCTGACTCTCAGTCTGAAGAAGGGTCTCGACCCACAACGTCACCCATTCCTTCTATCCAGACATGCTGACTGTCCCGTTGAGTTTCTCCAGCATTTTGTGTCTATCTTTGGTGTCTATCTTTGGTATATCCATATCTTGTAGTGTGATCAATGCACTGTATACCCACCAGTTTCTGACTTAATGTTTTAAATTATAATATCACCAGTATCTAGCTTTAAGGAACACACATTACCCTGGAAGAGCTCTCGCAAGTCAACAACTTGATTCACCTCACTCGGGTAGAATGGATCTTGAGATGCAACAAAATCAACAGCGACCTATAAGCCAGAGCAGTATGTTGTTATAATGTGCAAATAAATGGTTTTGTGCTACTGTCTCGATTGCCATGGTGACAGAGATATTTCACGTGTCTATGTTGGAAAACTTAGAGCTGTTGACACTGTCACAGCACCTTTGCAAGTAATTGGAAAACCCTGTGAGTTAGTTGTGCTGCTTTTAAAAATACTTACAGCGACCAGGCAGATTTGTGCAATAGGTTTATAAATTGAATGACCTGTTCATTCTTCCTAAATGGGATTTAATTTGCTTGGAACATTGATCATTGTTAACTCATTAACTGCTTCAAGCCTTTAAAGGTTTTACTAATTTTCCCAGCTCAAAGTCACTACCTCTTACTAGTGAGTTTTAGTTTTGTGTCACGTGTACCAAGGTACAGTGAAAAGCATTTGTTGCATGCAAACCAGTCAACGGAAAGACAATACATGATTACAATTGAGCCATCCACAATGTACCCTGTTCCAGATATGGTTAGAACTCCATGGTGGTATATTACTGAGGTGCTGCTGTTTGGAGATCAAGTCAAGATGTGCTGAGCAGAAGAAAAGGGGTAATTAAAACAAAAATGTTTTGCGATTAATTATTCACGATGCACATTGTGAATGATCCTGGGGGATGATTGGATTAATTGTGAGGTGTTTGATGGCTCTGGGCATATCCTTGCTGGAGTTTGGAAAGATGAGGGGGGATTCTCATTGAAACCTAGCAAAAGGCTTGGACAGAATGGATATAGAGAGGATGTTTCCACCAGTGGGAGAGTCTAGAACTAGAGGGCACAGCCACAGAATAAAAGAATGTACCTTTAGAATGGAGATGAGGAGGAATTTCTTTAGCTAGATGGTGGTGAATCTGTGGAATTCATTGTCACAGATGGATGTGGAGGCCAGGTCACTGGGTATTTTTAAAACAGATTGATAGATTTTTGATTAGTAAGTGTGTCAAAGGTGATGGGAGATGGCAGGAGAATGGGATTGAGAGGGAAAGATGGATCAGCCATGTGGAGCAGACTTGATGGGCCCAATGGCCTAATTCTGCTCCTATGTCGAATGATGTTAAAACAAAAACTAGAGATAAATCTCTTTGAATGTTGGTTGGAAGCAAAGATAATAGATAAGAGCAAGATAGACCACTAGACCCTAAAAAGTGTAGTATGTCATGGTGCCATTTTAGTAGGCAGAAACTTGCAGAAACATTTAAAAAGAAAAATAACAAAAATCTGTGAATTGATAGATAAGATATATTCTGCATTTTTATGGTATCATCACACTTATTGTTCCCCCAAAACACTGATTACACTACAAGAAACAAAACGAAAGGTTGGTTTTGCTTACTAAAATGGCGGATGGTACGCTCCTTTGCGTACTACACTTCAGTAATGGCGATTTTGACGGAGTGGTTCATCTTGCTCCTCTAGTATCTTTGGTTGGAAGGTACCCTGATGTTCATCAATATTGTAAACCAAACCTCTCTCAAGAAATAGCTGTCTCTCTCTCCTGTACGTCAATAGTAACCCTAATTTGCATGTAAACTTCAAATGAAAGTTCTGCAGGAATTAAATTACTGGCTATGATGTTTTGCTCTGAATATATATAACTGAACAATCACTGTAACCATAGCAATAGAATAATAGTGCATCAAACTGCATCTAGACTGAGCAGATATTTTATCAGCTAGCGTGAACATTGACATCTAATTTGAATATGGTTTCCAACAAAGCTGATCTTGGTTTAAAGCAAGCAAGACGCACGTTTTTCTAAAATGAATTTGCCAAGTGCAGCTTATGCGTTGACTTGCGCGACCCTCTTTTTTGGCATGAAATTTGTCAGGCATGCCCAGTGGTCTTTCAACAAAGTTGGACTCGTTGTCTTATGTGCAGGATGGTGCTCCTTGGGTGAAAGAACTTTACAACCATGTGCGACTGGTAAACGCGAGTCCGAAGAAGGGTCTCGACCCGAAATGTCACCTATTCCTTTTCTCCAGATATGCTGCCTGACCCGTGGAATTAATCCAGCATTTTTTGTCGATCAACTGGTAAGCAAACTGTAATGGCCATTTTGTCCACTTGAGATTTGCTGTAACTTGAGAGTTAGTCATAGAGTCAAAATGGGCCAAACGTAGGCAGGTGGGCATATTGGTCAGTGTGGGCAAGTAGGGCTGAAGTACCTGTTTCCATGCCGTATGAGTCTATCTCTCTATGAGAGGGTTGGGAAGGTCTGGTGGGCAGGAGCCTCGACCTTTAAAATCCTTAACACTTGAACTCTCTTTAGATCAACTGATCTTGAAACATGCACAACACAGATGCACAGCACATCTTGCAATGCGCTAAACCTGGAATCTACCAGCTTTTAGTCACCATGCCACCAAAGCTGGTTGGCAGAAAACGGGTGATTTTTTTTTTACACTTTTCAGCTTTGCATCTTTCAATTATTCAGTGACTGTGTGATGTTTGTTCTGGTTCTTTATCTTCACATAATAACCAGAAAAGAGCAGCAGTACATTTAGTTTTGAACCAGAGACTGTTCTGGGTGGCACTGCGGTAGAGTTGCTGCCTTACATCGCCAGAGACCTGGGTTCAATCCTGACTATGGGTGCTGTCTGTACGGAGTTTGTACGTTCTCCCTGTGACCATGTGGGTTTTCCCCGGGTGCTCTGGTTTCCTCCCACATTCCAAAGATGTACAGGTTTGTAGATTAATTGACTTCTGTAAATTGTCCTTATGTGTAGATAGAACTAGTGAACAGGCGATCGTTGGTCAGTCTGGACTCGGTGGGCCGAAGGGCCTGTTTCTATGCTGTATCTCTAAACTAAACTAAATTAATCAGCTTAAGAATGTATTCTTACCACTTAATATAGGGACAAAGCAGGAACGGGGTACTGACTTTGGATGATCAGCCATGATCATATTGAATGGCAGTGTTGGCTTGAAGGGCCGAATGGCCTACTCCTGCACCTATTTTCTACATTAATATATTTTTAAAGATAAGAAGTCACCAGGTGCTGGAGTAACTCAATGGGACAGGCAGTATCCCTGGAGAAAATGGATAGGTAATATAATAGGTAATCAGATCAGGTTCCTTCTTCAGACCTGACCCAAAGCGTCACCTATCCATGTTGAGTCTGAACAAGGGTCCCAATCTGAAAAGTCACCTGTCTATGTTCTCCAGAGATGTTGCCTGACCCATTGAGTTACTCCAGCACTTTGCATCTTCTATTTTTAAAGATTACCTGGGTTGCAAGTTTGATTGTCACTGAATTTCACGAAAAGTGAAAGTAAAGCCAGGTCAGTTGTATGTAAAGTGGGTTCAATCCAGAAGCAAAGATCCAAGTAAAATAGACATCTCAGCTGTAAAGGATTTAATGATTCAGCACTCCAGTAGTTAAGCCCTGTGTCCCACTGAATAGAGGATACAATCGATATCACACCCATCAGCTCTCAATTAAATTAATTGCAGCCTTATACGAGGTTGTTGATAGACTGGTTCTACAAAAGGTATTTGATATTTAAACAGTTACCATAAACACACCAATTGATGTCCCACCAATGATTCTGACGTGCCACGCCAATGAACTCTGACTTGGGTCATTAGTAGAGAAAACATTCAGCTGTCATTTACAAATGGAGCACCTCCACGAAATGATCACTTTGATAGATAACTCGTAGAGTTGCTGCCTTACATCGCCAGAGACCTGGGTTCAATCCTGACTATGGGTGCTGTCTGTACGGAGTTTGTACGTTCTCCCTGTGACCATGTGGGTTTTCCACTATTGACTCACTATTCAACCACAATGATTTGACAAAGGAGGTTTCAATTACTTTGCAGTTTGGAGCTAACGAATTATGGTTAATGAATTAATAGTTTGATCATGCAATGTTAAGTTTAAGAAGCTAAGCATTCGCCAGCACTTTGTGCTCTGTTTTGTAAAGCAGGTCCTTGTTTCTCAATCCTACTACCAGTTTACTGATTACTCCCCCGTGATTTGCTGGGCAGCTTTAGAACATGCACATGGACGCCAAATTCAGAGGAGTGTCCTGATTCAGCAGCACAGGTTTAAATAAATAAATATCACGACACTTAGGATCTCCCATCAAATACCCAAGGCTAGATAGTATTGCATTTCCTGCTAGAGTCCTTAAACTATCTTAGTTATGCTGGAGAACATGGGATTCCTTATCAAATCCAGAATAGATGTTTAGTATATTATTATTGTCATGTGTACCGAGGTACCGTGAAAAGCTTTTTTATTTGTTGCGTGCTATCCAGTCAGCGGAAAGACTATACATGATTACATTCAAGCCGTCCACAGTGGACAGATACAGGATAAAGGATATAGTGTTTAGTGCAAGATAAAATCCAGTAAAGTCTAATTAAAGATAGTTCAATGGTCTCCAACGTGGTAGACGGGAGGACAGGACCACTCTCTAGTTGGTGATAGGATGGCTCAGTTGCCTGATGACAGCTGGGAAGAAACTGTCCCTGAATCTGGAGGTGTGCGTTTTCACACTTCTGTACCTTTGCCTGAGGGGAGAAGAGGGAGTGACCAGGGTGAGACTGGTCCTTGATTGTGCCGATGGCCTTGCCGCGGCAGCGTGAAGTGTAGATGGAGTCAATGGAAGGGAGGTTGGTTTGTGTGATGGTCTGGGAGAACATATTCTCCATATGCACCCTACCACCCCTATCCAGTACTCTCAACTGTTACTTAAGGTCACCTGTGGATTGAATCAAATTGGTTGTCAATTGGCTTCTGTGATGACGGCCATCTTGTGAGAAGCTGGGACGGAATTGTCCACTGTGGACTTCTGCAGGAACTCTGCAGGTTATGGTTAGAATTGGTAGGCTGCACCCACCATTGTTAAAGTGGGGGACCTCCTCAGAATGTCACATGTCTTCCTCATAGCCATTACATCGGCCATCGCCACTGACCAGATGTGGCAAGACCGCTGCCCTTCAATGAGATCTGCAGGGTGTGAGATCACTTAGCTTTGTCCATTACACATTGAATTCCATTCTATTGCATTCAATAGCAATAAAATTCTATTCTGTTAGGTATTTCGGAGGACCTAACATGGTCCAATAACACTGCTGCGCTGGTCAAGAAGGCACAGCAACGACTGTTCTACCTATGAACACTGGGGTGAGACTGGTCCTTGATTATGCTGGTGGCCTTGCTGAGGCAGTGTGAAGTGCTGACGGAGGCATTGTGAAGTGCTGATGTAGGCAGCATGAAGTGTAGGTGAATCATACACTGGTGAACTCTTACACTAGGAGTGCAGACAGCAGTTCTACATTCACAGCTGCCGACTGCCTATTTAGGTCAAGGTCTGGGGCTGGTGAACGAGAACAAAACCACTCTCTGATAACCCGACTGATGTGAGCATTGGTAGTTCTCCCCCTGCTGGTGCCACAAACCCCTGCATTTGGCTTCTGTGAAATCTTTTTGGGTTACATAGAGCTTACTTTTGTACATTGAAAGTAAGGAAACAATTTCATATTTTAGCTTAGCAACTCGACCGGGTGCCACGTCTGCTTATATTATCCTTAAATTAGTTCCGTCATTTCTGCTGCACATTTAGATATTAATTGCTCACTGCTCACAACTGCTAATGGTGGAGTTACATTAATATGCTCTGCACTTTCCAATGAGCCAACTCCTGTACATCGCCCCATCAACTGAGAACTGCCCTGGACAGTCACATCCAGAAAATACATCTCTGCAAACTCTTCTCTATGTTGAACAGATGACCAGTGCGTGACTCAGAATGTTGGTATTGAGGGGGAGTTGCAAATCCTCCTTTGGACAAGAAAAATATAGGCACTAATTTAGGGTGGCACAGTGGTCTAGCTAGTAGAGCCGCTGCCTCACAGCGCCAGAGACCCGGGTTGCATCCTGACCTTGGGTGCTGTCTGTGTGGAGTTTGCACGTCCACCCTGTATCCGTGTGCGTTTTCTGCAGGTGCTCTGGTTTCCGCCCACCTCCCAAAGACGTGTGGGCTTGTAGGTTAACTGGCTTCTGCATTGCCCTAAATGTGTAGGGAGTGGATGCGAAAGTGGGATAACATAGAATGATTGTGAATGGGTAACCAACACAAAATACTGGAGTAACTCAGCTGGCCAAGCAGCATCTCTGGGGGGAAAAATGGAACAGGTGACGTCTCGGGTTGAGACCCCAGTCTGTAGAAGGTTCTCGACCCAAAACTTCACCTATTCCTTTTCTCCAAAGACGATGCCTGACCCGTTGAGTTAATCCAGCATTTTGTGTCAATCGTGGTGGAAACCAGCATCTGCAGGTCCTTCCGACACGTGAATGGGTGATTGTGGGTCGGCGTGAACTCGGTGGACCAAAGGCTTGTTTCCATGCTGTATTTCTAAACTAAACTAATTTTAAGAAAGAAGATTCCGTGCAGTAAATCCATTTACTGAGTATTTATTACTTCATGAGTGACTGGTGGTAGCAGAGATGTTAGCCAGCTGTTGTGTATACATTGTGAGTAATGGTGGTTCACCGAATGAAATGGCCACCATCTTCTGATCTAGCAGGCAACTAATCAATACTGGACAAATCACCTACCATGACAGATGGACACAAACTGCTGGAGTAACTCAGCGGGTCAGTCAGCATCTCTGGAGAAAAAGAATAGGTGACATTTCAGGTCGGAACTCTTCTTCAGATCAGTGCTTTGTAAACTGGTGAATGGTTCACCCAAAGATGAATGAAACTAGAGGGCTGCATGAAGGGTGAATGACTTAACCTCTATAAAATTATACACAAGGGAGAACAAGACGAAAATCACCAAAATACATTAGAAAATTTAGCCGAGGGTGAATGAAATTTTGTGATAAAGACTCAGGGGTGAATGAGTTTAAGAAGCACTGCTTCAGATCACGACTGTGTATTCAACAAAAATACCAATCAACAATAGTAAAATATGATCTTTCTACAATTAGCTGCTTTGTTATCAAACAAAAGGATCCAGGATTAAGAGCATAGAGTCATACAACACAGAAACAGGCACTTCAGCCCAAATCGCCCACGCCGACCAAGATGCCCCATCGACACGAGTCCCACAGCCCCATCTTGAAAAACACAGATCCATTTCTGAAAGAAGAATTAAAAAGTCAAATGACCCCAGAGGCAATAATACTGCTTTATAAATCAAAGGATTGAGCATGAAACAAATTTAATTTGCCATTCAAATATACAAAAAAAAATCGATATTCAACGTGTGAACATTATATTCAAACGTTTTATTTCATGGTTAGATTACCAAGATAAGCATTCCCCATGATCTCACTTCATTTGGAGTCAGCTGTGATATTAATTTTCACATGATTGCCAAAGAGAAATTATCTTTATTAAGATAAAGGCAATAATAAAAAGCATACAAAAACACAATTTATTTCCCTTTTCAGATTGGAGGATTGAAGATTTCTCCTTGAACTGGAAAGGATGGGGTCTCTGATGATTTCAGATTGCTGACAGGAACACTGAGCACAGCCCTGTACTGTCCTTGGGCTGAGCGCAAATTGCTAACATACGCAATGGTTATCTTTCCAGTTTTTGTAAACTATCACTAGATGTCAGCCCTGCTCACAAAGTGAAAACAGTGCTTGAAAACAGACCAAAGTCAACAAAACCAAAAGTGGGAATAAATGCAGGTTGCAGTAATCTTATCCTCTAGGGAAAGATGTCAACATTTGGTGTACCACAATCTTACTGCTGGTGCAAAATCCAGCTTCCCAAATAGCCAAAAATGGAGAGATGATCTAAAATGACATACAATGCACTTTATTAAACACGTAATTAATTACATTAACACAAAATTGAAAACTATTAGATATTTATTCAGGGAAATGATTGTGCAGAGAACATGGAACAGTGCAGCACAAGAACAGGCCCTTCGGCCCACAATGTCTGTGCTGAACATGATGCCAAGACCATCACTTATCAATCAGCCCATAACCCATCTTCCTCCATTCCCTGCATATCCATGTGCCTATCCAAAAGTATCTTAAATGCCACTGACTTATCCGACTCAGCCACCACCCCCGGCAGCACGTTCCAGATACTCACCACCCTCTTTGTAAAAGGTACAGTGAAAAGCTTTTTTTTTATTGTGTGCTATCGAGCCAGCGGAAAGACTATACATAATTGCATTCCAGCCATTCCACAATGTACAGATACAGGATAAAGGATATAGTGTTCAGTGCAAGATAAAATCCAGTAAAGTCCAATGATATAGTTCAAAGGTCTCCAGTGAGGTAGATGGGAGTTCAGGACTGCTCTCTAGTTGGTGAGAGGATGGTTCAGTTGCCTGATAACAACTGGGAACAAACTGTCCCTGAGTCTGGAGGTGTGCGTTTTCACACTTCTATATCTCGTGGCTGATGGGAGAGGGGAGAAGAGGGAGTAACCGGAGTGAGACTGGTCTTCGATTATGCTGGTGGACTTGCCGAGGCAGCATGAAGCGGGATCGAGTCCATGGAAGGGAGGTTCGTGCGTGTGATGATCTGGGCTATGCCTAAAACTCTGCAATTTTTTGCCATCTTAGATGCAGCTGTTCCAAAACCATGCTGTGATGCATCCTGATAAAAGGCTTTCTATGGTGCATCTGTAGAGGTTGGTGAGGGTTGTTGGGGACATGTTGAACTTCCTAAGCCTTCTTTTGACAGATACATTGATAAGAGGTTTAGAGGGATATGGGCCAAACACAGGCAGGTGGGCCTCCCAGGGATGATTGGGTTAACCATGATGAGTGTTTGGCGGCCCTGGGATTGTACTCACTGGAGTTTAGAAAGAGGAGGGGGGACCTTATTGAAACTTACCAAATAGTGAAAAGCCTGGATAGAGTGGATGTGGAGAGGATGTTACCACTAGTTGGAGGGTCCAGGATCAGAGGCCTAAAGAGAAATGTCTTTAGTCGAAGGGTGAAGGATCTGTGGAATTCATTGCCACAGACGCCTGTGGAGGCCATTGGGTATTTTTAAGACACAGCTTGACAGATTCTTGATTAGTAAGGGTGTCAGGGGTAATGTGGAGAGAGCAGGGGAATGGGGCTGAGAGGGAAAGATAGATCAGCCATGATTGAATGGCGAAGTAGAATTGATAGGACAAATGGCCTAATTCCACTCCTATAACTTATGAGATATGGCTCGTGTAGATGGAATATGTTGGTGTGGGCAAGTTGGGCCAAAGGGCCTGTTTTCACGCTGTGTGACTCTAAGACTCTACAACTCCATGACTTGAAGGGGGTGTAGTTAGTTGGTCTTTAAGATGAGTTTCACTCCCACAGTAAGGTTTCTGGAGGCAAGTTGTAGCTTGCTGGCATCAAAGACTGAGACGCAATGGGGCAATGCCACAGTCTTGCTTGACACTAGAGGTGACTGAGAATGGTTCTGTAAGAAAATAACTGCAGATGCTGGTACAATCGAAGGTATTTATTCACAAAATGCTGGAGTAACTCAGCAGGTCAGGCAGCATCTCAGGAGAGAAGGAATGGGCGACGTTTCGGGTCGAGACCCTTCTTCAGACTGAAGTCTGAAGAAGGGTTTCGACCCGAAACGTCGCCCATTCCTTCTCTCCTGAGATGCTGCCTGACCTGCTGAGTTACTCCAGCATTTTGAGAATGATTCTGTTGTCTGCTCAAAGATCAACTTCACACCTCGCCTGCCATCAAGCAGCAAGTGTGGAAAGAAGACAAATTTCAGTGAGTGCTTGAATTTGAAGAGCGATACAAGTATGTCATTAAACCCAAACCTTTCCAGCTTCTCTCTGTCCATGACCTGACAGTGTGCTGCACACCTCTTAAAGTGTCAACACACCAGACTTTTTGAAATGGTAAACGCTCATGTGTGATGTGGAGCTGTTAAATGAAGGTCAATCAAAGTACAATTTACTCCACAGAAATATTTATATCGGAATGGGTTGCCATCAACATCTCGACTGTTGAAATGGCTATTGATCAGCGCAGAATTGCCCTTCTCTCCTTGAACTGAAACCAAAGTTTAGTTTAGTTTAGAGAGACATTGTGGAAGCGTCCCTTCGACCCACCTTGTCCATGCTGACCATTGATCACCCGCACACAAGCTCTATGTTATCCCAGTTTCCCTATTTGGCGATAATGTTGACCAGTGGTCATCCCAAACACCAGTTCTATCCTACACCGTAGGGACAATTTACAGAAGCCAATTAACCTGCAAACCTGCACGTCTTTCGGACGTGGGAGGAAACTCGAAGAAAACCCGCACGGTCACAGGGAGAATCTGCAAACTCTATACAGACAGCGCCCGTAGTCAGGATCGACCCGGGTCTCTGGCGCTCTAAGGCAGTGACTCTATCGCTGTGCCATTGTGCAGTAGTTTAAATGTTTAAAACAACGTTTACATTGGTTTAGATGGGTGTAGGTTTGACTGCATCCCACCCTCTTGTTCTAATTAGTGGCAATAACTAAAAGAAAATTGCATTCCTTTTTATATTTGCAACTCCCTCTCCCCGCTTCTCTCTAACTTTATTATGGCCTCTAGTGGACCTCCTCTCCTGTATGAAAAGTAAGTGTTTTTCATACTGACCTGTCTTATTGGAAATATCTCCACCCTTCATTTACATCATCTATTTGCACTTACCTTGTGACTGGGCCACAACAGTGAATAATAAGGTGCTTTAGGAAATACAAATTCCTTTCTTAAAAGCATAATTGCCTTTGAATAAATTCAGTGTGATGATAATGGTGGCATAATGGTGGCATAGTAGTGCAGCTGTAGAGTTGCTGGCTCACAGTGCCAGAAACCTGGGTTCAATCCTCATTTTGAGTACTTTCTGTAGAGAGCTTGTACCGTGCACCTGTGACCGCGTGGGTTTTCTCCGGGTGCTCTGGTCTTCTCCCACACTGCAAAGACGTACAGGTTTGTAGGTTAATTTGCTTTTGTAAGTTATAAAATTGTCCCTAGTGTGTGTAGGTCAGTATCCGGGGTGATCGCTGATCGGCGCGGACTTGGTGGGCCAAAGTGCCTGTTTCCGCGCTGTACCTCTGAAGTCAGGAATCTAAAGGTAACATATCCAATGTTATTGGACAGCTCAATAGTGCAGCTTGCCAGAGATCCGGGATGGACCCTAACCTCTGGTGCTGACTGTGTGGAGTTTGCATGTTCTCCCTGTGACAGCCTCGGTTTCCTCAGGGTGCTCCGGTTTCCTCTTACATCCCAAAGATTTTTAAGCAAATTGCCTCTAGTGTGTAGGGAGTGGATGCAAAAGTGGAATAATGTAGAACTTGTGTGGACTGGTGATCAATGGTCAGCATGGACTCAGTGGACCGAAGGGCCTGTTTCATGGTTGTTTTGTTGAACTAAAATAAAGTAAATTATGCTATTGCTGTAATATTTTAATAAGCTTTTGCAAGTCAAAAAAAGTAACAGCACTAAAATGGTTACTCAGTCCTTTAATGTTTGTAAAATATTTGCTTTTCATTTTGTGCAGTGAAATATTCCTTTTATTTTTCATTATAAAATTGCAACATTTTAATTGAGGTATCGTTTGGCACATGCAATAAAATGTTAAGATAGCTGTGTTAGTCTGTGGGACACTACTAATTACACAGAGGCTGTTTGTCACATTATGTTTCAACCCTGGCTGTCATGTTCAGCTTACGTAGTCAAGGAGAAGTATGATTACATCGCATTTTACCTCGAGAGTTTTGTAAAAGTATTTACACCCATAAACTTGCACAACATCATCAATCTGTTAACCCATCATCTCTTTTTTAATCCACAGTACTTGCTGTGAACATAGAACATAGAACAGGACAGCACAGGAATGGGCACATTGGTCCATAATGTCTGTGCCCAACTTGAAAAACCAACTAAACTGAAGTTAAGTGTAGGAAGGAACTGCAGATGCTGGTTTACACCGAAGAAAGACACAAAATGCTGGAGGAACTCAGTGGGACACGCATGATCCCTGGATAAAAGGAATGGGTGACATTTCGGGTCGACACCCTTCTTCAGACTGTAGGAATGGGTGACTTCTTCAAACTTCAGTTAAACTGTAGTTGAACTGATCTCATTGGCCTGTACATGTGAATAAGGGGTAGGCCACTTAGAACTGAGATGAGGAAAAACTTTTTCAGTCAGAGAGTTGTGAATCTGTGGAATTCTCTGCCTCAGAAGGCAGTGGAGGCCAATTCTCTGAATGCATTCAAGAGAGAGCTGGATAGAGCTCTTAAGGATAGCGGAGTCAGGGGGTATGGGGAGAAGGCAGGAACGGGGTACTGATTGAGAATGATCAGCCATGATCACATTGAATGGCGGTGCTGGCTCGAAGAGCCGAATGGCCTCCTCCTGCATCTATTGTCTATTGTCTATTGTCTACATGATCCATTTAAGAAACATTTAGACAGGTCATGGATAGGACCCGTTTCGAGGGATGTGGGCCAAACACATGCCGGTGGGACTAGTGTAGATGGGACATGTTGGCTGGTGTGGGCAAGTTCAAAAGAAGGGCCTGTTCCACGCTGTAAGACTCTATGATCCATATCTCTCTATATCCCCTGCACTTTTACGTTCCTATCCAAAACCCTCTTAAACGCCAGTATTGTATCTGCCCCCACTACCACCCCTGGAAGTGTGTTCCAGTCCGCCAGAACCCTCTGTGTAAAACAAATGTTCCCTGCACATCCCCTACAAACTCCCCCTCCCACCTTATAGCTCTGCCCTCTAGTGAATCCCCTACAAACTCCCCCTCCCACCTTATAGCTCTGCCCTCTAGTGAATCTCCTACAAACTACCCCTCCCACCTTATAGCTCTGCCCTCTAGTGAATCCCCTACAAACTACCCCTGTCACCTTATAGCTCTGCCCTCTAATGAATCTCCTACAAACTCCCCCTCCCACCTTATAGCTTTGCCATCTAGTGAATCCCCTACAAACTACCCCTCCCACCTTATAGCTCTGCCCTCTAGTGTCGGACATTTCCACCCTGGGAAATGGTTCTGACGGTTTATGCCTCTCATAATTGTATGTATTTAAATACTTGTATAGTTATACTGTGGTTGAAGGAATGGAAAAAAATAAATGTTTTTGAGACGTATATAAAAATAATTTCGTTTTTAGTTTAGTTTAAAGGTACAGCATGGAAACAGGCCCATCGGCCCACCAAGTCCATGCATGACCAAGTCCATGCATGACCAAGTTCATGCATGACCAGCTCCATCCCCATACACGAGTTCTATTGTGCACACTAGGAACAACTTATAGAAAACAATTAACTTACAAACTTTGACAGTGTGCCAAACGTGTCGACATTTGTGTACTGCCTAGAGGAGGTCAGCTGTATGATTTTACCGGGTTGTATGCGAAACGAAGCATTTCACTGTTCCTAGGTACATGTGACAATTAAGTATCATTGAATCATTCAATCATTGTCTTTGGAGGGTGGGATGAAACTGGAGCCCTCAGAGAAAGACCACACTCTCACGGGCAGAGTGTACAAACTCCACACAGACAGCGCCCGAAGTCAGGATCGAACCCAGGTCTCTGGCACTGTAAGGCAGCAACTCTACCGCTGTGCCACTGTGCCGCCCTCCAATTCTCCATCTCTTATAATCTTTCTGCAAAGACAGGGTCGCACATTGTATACCTTAATCTTACGAGTTTTGAAGAGAATTTTACAATGTGGTTTATACATTTGAAATCACAAGTAGTAGATCATCGTGCTGTGCAAGGATGACTCTTTCATCCTTCATTATGAAGGTATCCATTTGCTCCCATTTTATCCCCAATATTGCTGTGTAGGTCCTGCCCATGTTGGACTTCCCAAACTCTCCAGTGCACTGTTTTCCTCCCACATTCCAAAGACGGGCAGATTTGTAGGTGACTTGGGTTCTGTTATTTGTCCCTAGTGTGTAGGCTGGAGCTAGTGTACGGGGTGATCGCTGGTCGGCGCGGGCGGACTCAATGGGCCAGGTTTGCACCCTGCATCTCTAAACCAGACTAAAAAAAGTAAAGACTTCCGCAGCTAATAATACCAACACTCTTGTGTTTGTTGAGATATTTTGATGTGTGCTGGGCACACTGATCAAGCCCGTTAGTAATCGGCTGCTTGTTTACAATTTGTTTAGCTTGTGCGGTAAGCTCGATGAGAACATCTACTGAGCACAGCTTCTTGCGGTAATTAGTGGAACAGTGGTGCCTCATAGATGATTTCCAGCAAGTAAAATTAAGACAGGACCGATCTGAGCTGCAAAGATTTGAAGCATATTTTTACAAAAAAATGTCATCAGCAGCTTTTGGGAAAAAAATGTCTGAAGATTGCGCAGAATTGAATTGCCAACAAAATAAAATATTACAGGCAGGTCTTTCCCCTGGGAGGTGTTCTCTGCCTTAGCAAGTGAAGGTGGTCATCTCCATACTTTAGACTTGAGAGATGCAGCATGGAAACAGGCCCTTCGGCCCACCGAGTCCGCACCGATCTTTAGCACTATCCTCCACACTCGGGACAATTTACACTTTACAGACTTTAGGTCAAAGAAGAATGTGCAAACTTCACACAGACAGCACCCAAAATCAAGACTGAACAACTGCTCCATGAGATGAAGGCAACGTTGTGAATCGTGTTAAAAAAAATAGAAGTAAGTATGAAGAATTTATCGGCATTTTTCCTATCACGGGGTGTCTTAAGCCCCTGTCCCACAGGTGATTTTTTAGGCGACTACAAGTGACTAGGCTGTCGCCACACGGTCGCCGGGGTGTCGCCTGTATGGTCGTGAGTCGTCTCCAAATAGTTGTAGCGTTTTTTTGGTCGCCGCTGGATTTTGAAATGTTTAAAAACTTTCGGCGACTGTCGGTTTGACGCCAATGATCGTAGCTTGACATCTCCTGACGTAGGTGCTCTCTTAGGTTGTTGCCAGGTTGTCGCCAGGTGACGTAGGTTGTCGCCGGTGCTGACTTCGGTGAATTCCATTGGCGACTACCTACGTCAACCTACGTCAACCGGTGACAGGTACTGGCATCAAAACCGGAGGCGAAAATGACGTGAATTGTCTTCAGTTGTCGTCGACAGAGTCATAGCTTGTCGTAGCTTGTCACGGGTAGACGTAGGTTGACTTCAGTTGTTGTAGGTTGTCGCCTGCGTGGTCGTAGGTTGTCGTAGGCATGGTCGTAGGTGGACGTACTAAGTCACGACAATTGGGTTGCCGGTTGTCGGTAGCTTGACATCAACTAGGTGGTAGGTTGTTGTAGCTTGTCGTAGACATTGTCGTAGGTTTTTCGGCGACCTGCTACGACTATGACAGTCACCGGCAGTCGCCTAAAAAATTGCCTGAGTGGGACAGGGGCTTTACGCACACACAGGTAAATTGTTAAGTTTAAATAACAATTTAGAATTGTTTACATTTAAAAAAATTATACATTTATAATGTTAAGTACAAATAAAGTCAATTAAGTACAAATCAACTTTAAATTACTTAATTTGTACTTCAAATTAAGTAGTTACTGACCAATAAATGATTGCATCATGAAAATTCTCTTTCCCATTTGTAAATGGTGCAGCAAATATAAATGCGTCAAAAGGAACTGCAGATGCAAATATAAAATACAAATCGTGTGGTGAATTGGGAGTTTGAGTGAAGCATATTTTTTTGGGTTTACCTGCAGTGCTTTAGTTTAGGTCAATTTGTGTACAATTATTCTTCAACAAGATTATACATTTTATTTGCTGCACATCTATATAGAGCAACCAAATATAATATTTTGTATTTGAATGGAGAGTGCTGGTGGCTCTGAAAGGTTTTACCCAGTCACATCCTGAATTAAAAACAAAGATGCATTAATTTGCTGTGTGCATCTGGTAATTTTGATGCGAATAGCAGCTTTCAAACATTGCTTTGAGGATGGCTCAGTTGCTCAAGTGATTGAGTGCTTGACTCTCAATTGGACTATTGTTAGCTCAGGTTGTGACCTGCTGGCCGGGTGCGAAGGGTTATGGGGAGAAGGCAGGGGAATGAGGTTAGGATGGAGAGAGTGAGATGGATCAGCCATGATTGAATGACGGAGTAGACTTGATGGGCCGA
This sequence comes from Rhinoraja longicauda, assembly GCF_053455715.1. Taxonomy (NCBI): domain Eukaryota; kingdom Metazoa; phylum Chordata; class Chondrichthyes; order Rajiformes; family Arhynchobatidae; genus Rhinoraja; species Rhinoraja longicauda. The sequence continues at coordinate 25,603,366 of NC_135962.1, read as the reverse complement.
TTGGCCTAATTCTGCTCCTATCACTTATGATCTTATGAATCAAAGTGCCTTGACAGTTTGGAGCTTCTTGGCATTACCCATTCAACTGCTAGAAACGGCAAGTAAACCAGTTGGAAATTCTGCCAACATTTGTGATATAAGTAGTTTAATTTAATCAGTGACTAAAAGAGACATCGTATCGACCCAGGGGATAAATGGCCTTAAATCGAAAGTGAGATACTGCACCTTAAAAGGCTACTTTGCTGAGCACTCAAAGAGTCTTACAGCATGGAAACAGGCCCTTCAGCCCAACGTCTGCACTGACCAACATGCCCCACCTGCCTGCATTTGGTCCATATCCCTCTAAACCTATCACTATCCATGTACCTGTCTGAATGTTTCTTAAATGCTGCAATAGTACCTGCTTCAACTACCTCTTCCGGCAATTCATTCCATACACACACCACCCTTTGTGTAAAAAAAAGGTTACCCCTCAGGTTCCTATTAAATCTTTCCCCCTTCACCTTAAACCTATGTCCTCTGGTTCTTGATGTCCCTACTCTAGGCAAGAGACTCTGTGCGTCTACCTGATCTATTCCTCTCATGATTTTATATACCTCTATAAGATCACCCCTCACCCTCCTGCAGTCCAAGGAATAGAGTCCTAGCCTTCTCAACCTCTCCTTACAGCTCAGGCCCTTGAGTCCTAGCAAAATCCTCGTAAATCTTCTCTGCACCCTTTCCAGCTTGACAACATCTTTCCCATAACATGTTGCCCAGAACTGAACACAATACTCCATGTGTGATCTCACCAATGTAACTACCACATGGCCTTCCACGAGGGGCAGAATGTGTAACATTTACGAGCAAGTGGGGCAAGTTCTTCACTGTGTTAACCAATGCCAGTTAGAGACTTTTGCTATGTGAAAATTAGATGGCATGTTGCATGACCATCATTCAAGAATAGTTCATGCCCGTAAAGCACTTTAGGGTCTCTTGAGGTTGGGAGAGGTGCTACATAACAGTGGTGCAACTGGTAGAGTTGCTACCTCACAGCTCCAGAGACCGGGGTTCAATTCTGACCTCGGGTGCTGTCTGTGTGTGGACCCGCTGAATTACTCCAGCACTATGTGTCCTTATGTGTAAACCAACACCTGCAGTTCCTTGTTTCTACAAGAAAGAGTGACACAGTGGTACAGCGGTAGAGTTGGTGCCAGACTGTGCCAGAGACCTGGGATTGATCCTGACTATGGGTGCTGTCTGCATGGAAATTGTATGACCGAGTGGGTTTTCCGAGTGCTCTGGTTTCCTCCCACATTCCAATGATGTACAGGTTTGTAGGTTAATTGGCTTCAGTAAAATAAAATTGTAAATAGTCTCAAGTGTGGAATTGGTGTACGGGCTGGCCAGTCGGAGCCTGCTTCCTTACTGTGTCTCTAAAGTAAACTAAAAGTAAAGTGACCTATTGATGCCATTAAGCAGACCCATATCTCCCTCTTTCTTTCATCGAGTCTGCAGTGTATTTGTTTTTAGCCACAATATAGTAAGGTGAAGTTGAACTCATTTTAACCTTATCTCAAACTCATCTCTAATCTTAGACCTGATGTTGAAACAAAGAACTGCAGGTGCTGGTTTATACAAAGGAGAGAAACATTGCGTGAGATTAACTCAATGGGTCAGGCAGCATCACTGGGTTTTGGGTCAAGACCCTTCTTCAGACCTGTTATGCAGCTGCAAGTAAGAATTTCATTGTTGGGTTTCGGGACATGACAAGAAAACACTCTTGACTTGATGTTAGACTTTTGACTTTAGAGATACAACGTACAAACAGGCCCTTCAGCCCACTGAATCCATGCCGACCAGTAATCGCTCCGTACACAAGCACTATCCTACACACTAGGGACAATTTACAATTTTTACTGAAGCCAATTAACCTACAAGCCTGTACGTCTTAGGAGTGTGGGAGGAAACTGGAGCATCCGGAGAAAACCCACGTAGTCACAGGGAGAATGTACAAACTCACTTGGGATAATTTACAATTAACAAATGGCAATTAACCTACAAACCTGTACGTGTGGGAGGAAACCAGAGGAAACCCACGCTGTTGCAGGGAGAATGTACAGACAGCAGCCATTGTCAGGATTAAAGCCGGGTCTCTGGTGTTGTAAGGCAGCAACTCTACCACTGTGCCACGCATGTGTCATATTTTCTGTAGGTTTAGATCACCTATTAAAAATATCTTAGCTTTTCTTTTCCTGTCTTTCTGTATATTGTTTTATTGCAACCATGCACAAAAATAAGATAGCCAAAAATTATTTTGCTGACATATCTGACCTACCTTCTTTAAATATCAGTCGTGATGATCATGAAAAGATCATGTAAATTCTCTAAGCAACGATACCTGGCGACAAGCCAGCTGTCGCCGAGAAATTTTACTCCGGATGATTTCTCAGCGACGTGCTGAGATCCACTACGATTCTTGGAAGACTCCTCACGATCATGCCCGTGACACCCGGCGAACTGTTGGCGACAGCCTAGTCGCCGGCAGTCGCCTTAAAATCGCCTAAAGTGGGACAGGTACTTTACTCTGGCATTTTGTGTCTATCATCAGTGGTGGTAGTCTGACATCAGTGGTGGGGAAGATGCTGGAGTCAATTATAAAAGACGAAATTGCTGAGCATTTGGATAGCAGTAACGGGATCATTCCGAGTCAGCATGGATTTACGAAGGGGAAATCATGCTTGACAAATCTACTGGAATTTTTTGAGGATGTAACTAGGAAAATTGACAGGGGAGAGTCAGTGGATGTGGTGTACCTCGACTTTCAGAAAGCCTCGACAAGGTCCCACATAGGAGATTAGTGGGCAAAATTAGGGCACATGGTATTGGGGGTAGGGTACTGACATGGATAGAAAATTGGTTGACAGACAGAAAGCAAAGAGTGGGGATAAATGGGTCCCTTTCGGAATGGCAGGCAGTGACCAGTGGGGTACCGCAAGGTTCGGTGCTGGGACCCCAGCTATTTACGATATACATTAATGACTTAGACGAAGGGATTAAAAGTACCATTAGCAAATTTGCAGATGATATTAAGCTGGGGGGTAGTGTGAATTGTGAGGAAGATGCAATAAGGCTGCAGGGTGACTTGGACAGGTTGTGTGAGTGGGCGGATACATGGCAGATGCAGTTTAATGTAGATAAGTGTGAGGTTATTCACTTTGGAAGTAAGAATAGAAAGGCAGATTATTATCTGAATGATGTCAAGTTAGGAGGAGGGGGAGTTCAACGAGATCTGGGTGTCCTAGTGCATCAGTCAATGAAAGGAAGCATGCAGGTACAGCAGGCAGTGAAGAAAGCCAATGGAATGTTGGCCTTCGTAACAAGAGGAGTTGAGTATAGGAGCAAAGAGGTCCTTCTACAGTTGTACTGGGCCCTGGTGAGACCGCACCTGGAGTACTGTGTGCAGTTTTGGTCTCCAAATTTGAGGAAGGATATTCTTGCTATGGAGGGCATGCAGCGTAGGTTCACTAGGTTAATTCCCGGAATGGCGGGACTGTTGTATGTTGAAAGGCTGGAGCGATTGGGCTTGTATACACTGGAATTTAGAAGGATGAGGGGGGATCTTATTGAAACATATAAGATAATTAGAGGATTGGACACATTAGAGGCAAGAAACATGTTCCCAATGTTGGGGGAGTCCAGAACAAGGGGCCACAGTTTAAGAATAAGGGGTAGGCCATTTAGAACGGAGATGAGGAAGAACTTTTTCAGTCAGAGAGTGGTGAAGGTGTGGAATTCTCTGCCTCAGAAGGCAGTGGAGGCCAGTTCGTTGGATGCTTTCAAGAGAGAGCTGGATATAGCTCTTAAGGATAGCGGAGTGAGGGGGTATGGGGAGAAGGCAGGAACGGGGTACTGATTGAGAGTGATCAGCCATGATCGCATTGAATGGCGGTGCTGGCTCGAAGGGCTGAATGGCCTACTCCTGCACCTATTGTCTATTGTCTATTGTCTAAACCAGCATCTGCAATTCTTTCCGACACAGAGATCTCTTAAAACTCTTGTTGATTATTAAAAACAAAACCCAGTTCTGTATCAGACATTGTTTACATCTAAACCTTGCCTTCCAGTGATTAATATATCTGATAATAACTAATGAAGCTTCAGTTTAGAAGGTTGTAATTATTCTAACTGCTTATGCCCAGCTATGATCCATAGACCTTTATCTTTCTCTGCTAAGTACAGACATTCAAACATGAAACATGCAGAAATAATGTCCAGTTGATGGCACTAACTGAAATTAATCCCAATACTTTTTAAAATTGGATCGTGACAATATCTTGTATTTAGCAATTAGCAGAGTGTGCTGTTTTCTTTAGCTTCCTATTACCAAGATAGCACTAATCTACAAAAAGGCCCTTTTTTCTGTCTTTCTCCAAGCCAGATTTTCCTTAATAAACCACTTTATTGTTCCTAGCTGTTATTTGATACTAATTAAAGTTGTTTGCAATGTAGACTAAATAATTAAATATGTACTATGTTATTATCCGCTTCAAGTTTTCTTTGTGTATTGTTGCAGCAGTTTCTGTGATCAGAATACTATTTTATGTTTATGGATCAAAACCAATTAACTACATCTTAACCTCCTTTTGCAATATTTTCCTCATGTTTAATGTGCAATCACAATTTTGCATGTTGTGTGGTTGCAATTCCTTCTCTCTTTATCATTTTCAGACAACTATTGTAAGAGCACAAGGGCAACGAGGGAGGCTGAAACCTCATTTTCATTTTTAATGAGGTCGGGACTACTTATTTAGCTTCAGCATTCAGTTAAGCTATTCGGAAAGTAAAAGGTCATAAGGTCACAAGTAATAGGAGCAGAATTAGGCCATTCAATCATGGCTGATCTATCTTTCAATTTCTAATCCCATCCTCCTACCTTGTCCCCATAACCCCTGACACAAAAGGCAAGACTTCTGTGCGAAGACATCACTGGCCTGGAGGGTGGGATCACGTGGGATCAAGGGAAAACGCCAATTGCAAAGGAAATTGGCTTGGTGGTGGTAGTGGAGGGGCAATTTTTCAGGTTGGACGGCTGTGTCCAGCAGTGTGCCACAGGGATCTCCGCAAGGTCCAGTGGTGACCGTCATTCATATTAATAATTTAGATCAGAATGTAGTTGGCATGAATAATATGTATTTAGATGGCAACACAATTGGTGGTATGGTGGACAGTGACAAACTTATCTAAGGTTACATGCACCCATGTCTCCTATTCCCCTTCCCCCATTCCTTCCACCTATATTCCTTCCTTTGGCTTCACAATCTTCGATCCTTACCTCACACCTTTTGTCTTTTCATCTCAGGCCTTTGTCCAACCATCTGCCAATTAAACCCCCCCCCCCCTCCTCTTATCTGTATCCACCTATCACTTTCTAGACTTTGCCCTGTCCCCACCTCTCTTCCAGCTTTCTCCCCCCACCACAATCAGTCTGAAGAAAGATCCCGGCCTGGAACATTGCCTATCCCATGTTCTTTGGAGATGCAACCTGACCTGCTGAGTTCCTTATGTGTCTTATTTAGAACATATGTTATGTAATATTAGTTAAACATTTGCCAAAAAAAATCATCTTCCAGAATATAAAAAAGTGAAATGTTTATCTAAGGTCCATTCAATGCATCATGCCCATCATTTGGATCCATGTTCCCAGTTGACGATACCAGATCCCTTCTCCATCTACATTTTTATATGTGAATCAGGAAATACATGCACTTGCTACTTAATATTTCAGCAGATCACAGTACATTTCAGTAGATGGCAGTCTATTCCACAAGTTGAGATTTAATTGAGGAAAAATATTAATGATTGGCATCAATTCCAACTGAATATCTTATTTCCTTGCCTTTCCTTTTCTGCAGAGATGTTCCTGAACCACTGAGTTACTCCAATGTATAGGGTCTATCTTCAGTGTAAAGCAGCGTCTGCAGTTCCTTCTTACACATCTTATTTGTACATTTATTTAGGTAACAATGCTGATTCTGGGGCAGTTTTTTGCAAAGTCGGACTGATCATGGAAAGAAATTGGAACAGATATTAAAGGTATTGGGGGTTTCATTGGTTTTGCTTGGGTCAGAAACAAGGGAAGTTGGACTGTGTGGACTGGCAAGGAACTGTGGATGCTGGATTACAAAAAAGACAAAGTGTTGGAGTAATTCAGTGAGTCAGACAGCAACCCTCGAGAACATGGTTGGTTGATGAACCCTGATAGCCACACTGCCAAAATACATTGTGTGCCACTCAGTAAACGACCTTCTCTCTGACACCGTTTTTTCTCTGATTTATCTCATTACATTACATTAATAGATCATCAAAAAGTAACAAGGAGGTTTTTATTGAAAACAAACATATGCCTCGGATTCATATGCAAGTAACCCACATGTAATAGTATTACATTACTTTATTCCAGGCCTTCCAATATAAATGTCCACTTGATTGATCAAAATGTATAACCTTTTTTTGATGCGCTTGTCAATTGTAAATGGGTATTATTAGATATAATGGTGAAATGGATTGAAACACGAACAAAGAGTGTGAATTAAAATAATTAATTAATTCTATAATTGTTAATAAAATTAAGTACATGATCCTTTTGAAGAAAACAGTTATACAGTGATGAGAATTTACAGGCATCTTGCGTTTTACATGTGTTTGATTTATGCATTTTCAAAAAAATCCCCTTGTTTCTTTAAACTAAAGCTTCTTCCACAGGCTGGAATTATTGGAATAAAATGTACTGCTGACAGGGTAGTTGTGCATATGTTTAATATATGCGTTTTTGACTTACGCATGGCTTTTCGAACACGTAAACCCATGTAAAACGTGAGGTGCCTGTATTTCCTTTTTGATAATCTATTAATGTAATGTAATGAGATGAATCAGAGAAAAAACAGTGTCAGAGAGAAGAACGTTTACTGAGTGGCACACAATGTATTTTGGCAGTGTGGCTATCAGGGTTCAGTGGCTGGTAGTAAATAACAGTGAGAAGTGGGCATAGTGTCGTAGAGCTATAGAGTCATACAGCAAGGAAATGGGCCCTTCAGCCCAACTTTCCCATGCCGACCCAGGTGCCCCATCTACACTAGCCCCACCTGCCTGCATTTGGCCCATATCCCTCTCAACCGTTCCTATCTGTGGACCTGTCCAAATATCTTCTAAAATAGCTAAATATTATCTAAGGAAGTCAAAGATAACGCAATATTTATTGAAAGGTAAGACTGAACATGTTGCTGATAAAATTGTAGCTGAAACGTAAATTCTAAAATATTCCAGCATATCTAGAAAAGGTAATGAAACGGAGACACCCACTTCATACACTGAGTTGTGTGTGCCGTGCAGTAATCAGTGTTCGTGGAGTAGCCTTAACAAGGAAATTGTGGATTACAAGCTTTAAATTGTGACCCTTGTATGTTCTGGGTCGCTTTCCAGTCTCATTACAAGTAGAATTTGGATAGCAGTAACAGGATCATTCCGAGTCAGCATGGATTTACGAAGGGGAAATCATGCTTGACAAATCTACTGGAATTTTTTGAGGATGTAACTAGGAAAATTGACAGGGGAGAGTCAGTGGATGTGGTGTACCTCGACTTTCAGAAAGCCTTCGACAAGGTCCCACATAGGAGATTAGTGGGCAAAATTAGAGCACATGGTATTGGGGGTAGGGTACTGACATGGATAGAAAATTGGTTGACAGACAGAAAGCAAAGAGTGGGGATAAATGGGTCCCTTTCGGAATGGCAGGCAGTGACCAGTGGGGTACCGCAAGGTTCGGTGCTGGGACCCCAGCTATTTACGATATACATTAATGACTTAGATGAAGGGATTAAAAGTACCATTAGCAAATTTGCAGATGATACTAAGCTGGGGGGTAGTGTGAATTGTGAGGAAGATGCAATAAGGCTGCAGGGTGACTTGGACAGGTTGTGTGAATGGGCGGATACATGGCAGATGCAGTTTAATGTAGATAAGTGTGAGGTTATTCACTTTGGAAGTAAGAATAGAAAGGCAGATTACTATCTGAATGGTGTCAAGTTAGGAAGAGGGGATGTTCAACGAGATCTGGGTGTCCTAGTGCATCAGTCACTGAAAGGAAGCATGCAGGTACAGCAGGCAGTGAAGAAAGCCAATGGAATGTTGGCCTTCATAACAAGAGGAGTTGAGTATAGGAGCAAAGAGGTCCTTCTACAGTTGTACCGGGCCCTGGTGAGACCACACCTGGAGTACTGTGTGCAGTTTTGGTCTCCAAATTTGAGGAAGGATATTCTTGCTATTGAGGGCGTGCAGCGTAGGTTCACTAGGTTAATTCCCGGAATGGCGAGACTGTCGTATGTTGAAAGGCTGAAGCAATTAGGCTTGTATACACTGGAATTTAGAAGGATGAGGGGGGATCTTATTGAAACATATAAGATAATTAGGGGATTGGACACATTAGAGGCAGGAAACATGTTACCAATGTTGGGGGAGTCCAGAACAAGGGGCCACAGTTTAAGAATAAGGGGTAGGCCATTTAGAATGGAGATGAGGAAGAACGTTTTCAGTCAGAGAGTGGTGAAGGTGTGGAATTCTCTGCCTCAGAAGGCAGTGGAGGCCAGTTCATTGGATGCTTTCAAGAGAGAGCTGGATAGAGCTCTTAAGGATAGCGGAGTGAGGGGGTATGGGGAGAAGGCAGGAACGGGGTACTGATTGAGAGTGATCAGCCATGATCGCATTGAATGGCGGTGCTGGCTCGAAGGGCTGAATGGCCTACTCCTGCACCTATTGTCTATTGTCTATTGTCTATTGTCTATAGAATATGCTGATCAGCTGTGCACTTCCAACAGCTTTTTAATTCAGTCACAATTATTAATCCGAATTTGAAACAAACCCAGTGGCAAAATAAGATGAAACTAATGAAGATAAATTGTAAAGCTGTGAAGCTGTCACAGTGGCGCAATGATAGAGCTGCTGCTTCACAGTGCCAGAGAACCGGGTTCGATTCTCACCTCGGGTACTGTCTGTATGGAGTTTGTACGTTCTCCCTGTGACTGCCTGGAATTTCTCTGGGTGTTCTGGTTCCCTCCCACATTCCAATGACGTGCAGATTTGTTTATTGGTTTCTGTAAATTGCCTCTAGCGTGAGGGATATGGAACTGGTGTCGGGTGATTGTTGGTCAGCGTGGACTCGGTGAGCCGAAGAGCATGTAATCTATGCTGTATCTCTAAACTAAACTAAACTAACCTAAACGAAGCATCTGAAGAAGGGTCCCGACCCGAAACGTCACCTATCCTTTTACTCCAGAGATGCTGCCTGACTGTTTAGTTACACCAGCACTATGTGTTTATCTAAACTAAACTAATATCCAAAGTACTGGCTTGTCACACTGGTTGGCTGCTTTACTTACAGGCTGCAAGGAGTTGTTCTGCATTTATGAAGGGAGTTTTCAACAGTTTAATAAGGCTAGAGCTGTTGTCAAACATAGCTACTTTAGCTAAAATAACAATTTTACTTTGGCCACAGCTTTGTGCAAATCAGAAATAGCTCAATTTAAGCCATAAATTTTAAGAGATGGATAATGAACTTAATTTACAGGAGGGTTTAATCCAACATCCTGAGTCTTGATATGGGGCATATTTAGCAGAACGGATTTGGACACATCAGAAGTAAAGATTCACCAGGTCCGCCACTGATTTTCATGTGGTTTGTATGTTGATCGATGGTCGGTGCGGACTCGGTGGGCCCAAGGGCTTATCTCCACGCTGTATCTCCAATAAACTACTGCGCTGTTCATCTTAGCTGATTATTGATCAATCAATATGTACATCTTTCTTCTTTCCTCAGCATATTTCACATTACCATTGAGTTGATAAAGATTCTGGTCCCCATTTGATTTATTTCCTCCGTCCTAAGCTGCAGAATTGTTCAGTTTTGGTTGTTTGTCACAGATTAAGTTTGCATGCAATGGTAATGAGGTTTAGCCAAATGGAAGAATTGCATAAGTGTGCCTCAGGAATTGGGTGTTTCTTTGCACATAGAAAATATTTTTGCAACACAGAGGGAGAAGTGGAACATATGGGGAAGTAAAAATACCTTACCAGAGAAAGAAATTTGGATTATTTTTCTTTGTGGAAAAATAACTCTTAACTGAGACTGCAGCTGGACATGTACTTAATTGCGATATATTGTGCCTTAGAGTCATAGACTCATGCAGCGTCGAATCACGGCCTTCGGTCCAACTTGCCTATGCTGACCAATATGCCCCATCTACACTAGTCCCACCTGCCTGTGTTTGGCCCATATTCCTCTAAAGCTGTCCTATCCAAGTACTTGTACAAATGTTTTTAAATGTTGTGATAGTACCTGCCTCAGTTACCTCTTCGGGCAGCTCGTTCCATATACCCACCACCCTTTGTGTAAAAATGTTATCCCTCAGTTTCTTATTAAATCTCCCCCCCCCACCCACCCCCTCCTCATGTTAAAGCAATGTCCTCTGGTTCATGATTTCCCTACTCTGGGTAAAAGACGTTGTATTTATCCTATCTATACCCCTTCATGATTTTATATCTGTCTATAAGATCACCCCTTGTCCCTCTGCGCTCCAAGGAATAAAGTCCTAGCCTTCTCAACCTCTCCTTATAGTCCAGGCCCTCAAATCCTAGCAAAATCCTTATAAATCATCTCTGCCATCGTATGATGTTATGATATTGTGCCAATGTGACGTTGTGTCATCATAATTTACATTTCTCAGGCATGAGAACTAAATACACATACATCAATTGAATGGCCTAATTCACCAGAATAGTTGTGCATTCTGTTCACCCCATTACGGGAAAGATGTGGAGGCTTTGGAGTGGGTGCTGAGGAGATTTACCAGAATGCTGCCTGGATTAGAGGGTTTCAGCTACAGGGAGAGGTTGGATAAACGTGGATTCTTTTCTCTGGAATATTGGAAGTTGAGGGGAGACAAAGTGTATCAGGCATAAATAGGGTAGGGAGTCAGTACCTTTTTTCCCCAGAGTGGAAATGCCCAACACGACAGGGTGTAGCTATAAGGTGAGAGGGGAAATTTTAATGGAGATTAAAAACTACTGCGCTGTTCATCTTAGCTTATTATTGATCAATCAATATGTACATCTTTCTTCTTTCCTCAGCATATTTGACATTACCATTCAGTTGATAAAGATTCTGGTCCCCATTTGATTTATTTCCTCAGTCCTATGCTGCAAAATTGTTCCGTTTTGGTTGTTTGTCACAGATTAAGTTTGCCTGCAATGGAAATGAGGTTTAGCCAAATGGAAGAACAGGTTTTTTTCCAGAGAGAGTGGTGTGGTAGAAGCCTGGAATGCATTGCCACGGGTGGTGGTGGAGTCAGGTACAATAGGCTTTTAGATAGGCACATGGAAGTGCAGGAAATAGAGGGATATGGATCATGTACAGGTGGACGAGATCAGTTCAACTTGGCACCAAACATTGTGGGCCGAAGAGCCCATTCCTGTGCTGCACAGTTCTACGTTCTAAAATTAATAAACAACTCAATAAGTGAACTGAAAATCAATGGCTTTCTCCCTGAAAAAGAAACCATTCCCTACTGTTTGTGGTCAATGCAGTCTTTTATATGCATACCTGAAGGAGTTCATTCTGGACGCCGGTGAAAGTTGCAGTAAGCTGTGCCAGCTCAACATGCAGAGATTCAGGAGCTGAAACATGATGTGTCCATTTATTCAATGTCACAGCCGACTGCCATCGAAATTCACTTCACAATTTTTAAGTCAGGATATGGATCTTAAAATTATTCTGGTGATGCCTCCTTCACCTAGAGCAGAAAAGCACCTTTCATTTGAAATCGTAAACAAAATATTTGGTTCGAAACATACCCAGTTGCTTGATTTTCCAGACATAGATTCAACAGAGTACTTTTGTAGCAACTCTGAGTTGAACAAAGGGTGTTTTGGAATGATTGACCTTAAGGAATTTTGCTGTGGCAGTTAATGTAAACATGGCATTTAACCTTAATGAGATGTGGAACTTCTGTGTTCATACTAATGATACAGTTTAATTCACTCTCCATTGGTCATAGAGTATCAATTAGCGATTGCAAAACCTTTCCCAGTATTCTGCAGTAATCACATTCTTGAATTGGAATTTTAAAAAAAAAATGTATGCAATGCCATTTGTATGTTTTGGTCAAATTCTCCAATTCATTCATTTGCAGTGGATCATTTGTGTTGTTATGCCAAATGATAGTCAATATTTCTGGTTTGTTTAGTTTGGTTTAGTTTATTGTCACATTTACTGAGGTACACTGAAAAGCTTTTTGTTGCGTGCTCACCAGTCAGCGAAAAGACTTGACATGATTACAATCAAGCCATCCATAGTGTGCAGATACAGGATAAGGGGAATAATGTTCAGTGTTTGATAAAGTCCATAAAGTCCAATCCTCTCTGCAATCTTTCCAGTTTAATGACATTCTTCCTCTGCCAAAGTGACCAAAACCGCACGCAGTACTCCAAATGTGGCCTCACCAACATCTTGTCCAACTTTAACGTAATGTCCCAACCCCATATTCAATACCCTGACTAATGAAGGCAAAAGTACCAAAAGCATTCTTTACCAAGCTATTGACCTGTGATGGCACTTTCAAGGAACTATGTATCTGTGCTCCTAGATCCCTCTGCTCTACAGCACGCCCCAGAGTCCTGCCATTCAATGCGAAGGTCCTGCCCTGATTTGACTTCCCAAAAGGCAATATCCAGTACTGATCTGCATGAACTCCATTAGCCATTCCTCGGCCCACTTGTCCAGCTGATTAAGACCTTGCTGTATAATTTGAAAACCTTCCTCAGTATTTACAATGCCACCTACTTTAGTGTGTAAAGCTTAGCAACTCGTGCAACTGGTTCCTTCATTAATGTGCTCTGGCATTACTCTGCTTAGAGAACCATCACCACCACCTCTGAAGATCAATCATTTAGAGAGGCTTATGGCCAAGTTAAGACTAACATTTTCAAAAAACTTTGGAAGTAATTTGGGGCGGCACGGTGGCACAGCAATAGAGTTGCTGCCTTACAGTGCTAGAGACCCGGGTTTAATCCTAACTACGGGTGCTGCCTGTACGGAGTTTGTATGTTCTCCTCGTGACCTGCATGGAGTTTCTCTGAGTGCTCCAGTTTCCTCACATATTCCAAAGATGTACAAGTTTGTAGGTTAATTTGGCTTCGGTAAAAATTGTCCCTAGTGTGTAGGCTAGTGCGAATGTATGGGTATCACTGGTCGGTGTGGTTTCGGTGGGCCGAAGGGCTTATTTCCGCACTGTATCTCTAAACTAAATTAAACTAAATTTGAAAGGTTTAATATGGCACCTGAAACATGATGATTCTTCTTCCGGGTGCTCTGGTTTCCTACCAGATCCCAAAGACGTGCGGATTTGTAGATTGGTTGCCCCTAGAGTGTAAGGAGTGGCTCAGAAAGTGGACTAACATAGAACTAGCGTGAACGGGTGATTTAGGATCGGTGTGAACTCAGTGGGCTGATGGGTTTGTTTCCATGCTGTATCTCTAAACTAAACTAAAAATTAAAACTATCTGCTTCTGTCTGAAGAAGGTTCCCAACCTGAAACATCAGCTATCCATGTTCTCCAGAGATGCTGCCTGATCTGCTGAACACTTTCTTTCTTTCCTTACTGTCTCCTTCAATCCTGTCCAATACCTTCTTTTATCTAGACTTTACTTAAGACTTTAGAGATATGGTGCGAAAACAGTCCCTTCAGCCCACCAAGTCTGTGTTGACCAACAATCACCCTGTACACTAGCAGTATCCTTCACAAGATGGACAATTTACAATTAACTGATGGCTATTAATCAACCATTATGTCTTTGGAGTGTGGGAGGAAACCTGAGGAAACCCACGCGGTTGCAGGGAGAATATACAAACTCTGTACAGCACCTGAGGTCAGGATCAAACCCGGTTCTCTGGCACTGTAAGGCAGCAACTCTACTGCTGTGCCACTGTGCCGCCCTAATGCATAGTGATCGCCAAAATGTTTCGCAAAAGGATGCCACATCTTGTGGCTTTGTGAGTCGTCTCAGCTACTTAGAAGCCTTCAATATGGTCATTCCCTATCTTGATGACACATAGCATCCTTTGACTTTAATGTTTGATGCCTGCAATTGTTGCATAGCCATTAGATGGTGCTACATCTCTTGCTTTCATGTCTGAAGTTGTCTTTTGGTTTGTTTTTGTATTTATGTTTCTTCATGGCCTAAAATGCCTTTGAGTCCTGATGTGTGTTGATAACTTTTTTGTAAAAATGGAAGATTATTTAAATACCAAGTCATGCGCATTCCAAAAGCAAGCTGCAATTTTATATTTCCTTTTTTTTAAACCTGGCATCTCAGCTTCTTCTCTGATGTGCAACCACCTGCAGTGTTGTCATTTGTTGAAACCGGTTCAACATTGGTGTTGCCTCAAATAATATTTAATTACAAGAGAAATGATGGCCTTCAAGAGGCTGAATTGCAGATGAAAACAAACAAGTAAAAGTATTCAGTTGTTAGTATTCAATGAGACAATGGAAATTTATAGAGAAACAAGGATCTGCAGATGATAGAATAAAACATACAGCAAATGCTGGGGTAACTTAGCTGGTCATGCAGCATCCCTGGAGAACATGGATACATGACGTTTTGGGCCAAGACTATTCCCCTGATTTAGGTACATGAATCAAAAAAGCCAGCAAGCAGGTTCAACAAGCAGTTAAGAATGGGAAATGGAACTAACTTAGATGAGGCATCTTGGTTGGCATGGATGAGTTGAGCTGAAGGGCCTGTTTCTGTGCTATATGACTATGACTAACTTTAATTCATTAACTCAGCGGGTTAGGCAGCACCTCTGGAAAACACGGACAGGTGATGTTTCAGGTCGGGTCCCTTCCTCGGATCTGAAATGTCACCTATCCATGTTCTCCAGAGATGCTGCAGGATCTGCTTGAATTACTCCAGCACTCTGTGTCTTTTCTTGTAATGGTAATTTATAGCAGCAACATTGGCATTTCCTTTTGCAGGTACATTTGCTTTAAATACGAAAGAAGGTTAGGCTTATCTGTCAACAAACCCACTTAACAGGTTGTCTTACAAAATGTCTTTAATAATCTAGAAATCCAGTTAGAAAGCTCATGTAAATTAAGCACCACAGGACTCAACAGTAGAGTAAAGTCAGTTATGGGTTGTGATTGGTTTCCTGTGTCATACTGTGTTTAGAATGAGGGATTCAATTGCATTGTATGTGCATTTGCTGTACAGATAAATATATATATAGCGCTTATAACATTGGAAACACCAAGCATCTTGCAATGCCACTTGACACCACTGCTGTGAAACTGATTTATGTCTATGTCGCTAACACAGCCTGGGAGCTGCTCTGCAAATCAGATCTGAGCTCCATGAATAAACCCAATGCGTACAAAGTATAAAAGCATCAGCAATCACTTGCAGAATTGCGCGGTAGTCTATTGCCGCTGTGATCGTTGTAACCAGCCATGCGGAAGCTGGGACGTGCAACCATTTGGAAATGTTTTGAGTGTTTTCAGGATGGCGTCTTTGATTTGTTAATGCCAAAGTGCGTGCTCTAATTGTGGCCCCACAAAAATGACTGGGACCAACTTCACTCTGACGGTAAAAGGGACAGTATTCTGTTTGCTTACATGAATTTGACTGGATAGCACACAAACAAAGTATTTTCACTGTATCTCAGTACAAGTGACCATCATATACAAATAAACTAAGAAGCAAAAGGTGCCGGGTTGAAAGCAAGTTTTACTTGACAGAGTTGGTCAAAGAAGGATGGGGTAAAGGGTTCAGGCAGCTCCAAGAGGTACAACATCCTGTTTAAGCAATGCCGGAGCCTCTCATCTAAGCTCACTGGCAATATTAGGGCCCAATGCTGTCAGCTGGAGACCATCTCCAATAGATGCAAGGGACTTTAGACTTTAGAGACACAGCGTGGAAATAGGCCCTTCGGCCCACCGACTCCCCGCCGACCAGCAATCACCCTGTACACTAGCACTATCCGACACACTAGGGACAATTTCACAAATTACCAAAACCTATTCAACTACAAACCAGTACGTCTTTGGAGTGTGGGAGTAAACCGGAGCACCCAAAGAAAACCCATGCGGTCACAGGGAGCATATATAAACTCTGTACAGACAGCACCAGCAGTCACGATCGAACCTGGGTCTCTGGCGCTGTGAGGCATCAACTCTACCGCTGCTCCACTGTGCCACCCCTGGGACCTGGACCCCTAAAGTTGCTGTCTTGCAGTGCCAGATACCCGGATTTGATCCTGACTATGGGTGCTGTCTGTACGGAGTTTGTACGTTCCCCCTGTGACCGTGTGGGTTTTCTCTGAATGCTCCGGTTTCTTCCCACATTCCAAAGGCGTGCAGGTTAATTGGCTTCTGTAAATTGTCGCTAGCGTGTAGGATAGAACTAGTGAATGGGTGATGGCGGATGGGCGATGACTGATCCACGCTGTATCACTAAACAAAACGAAACTCATAAAGAAAGCACAGCAACACCTCTGCTTCCTTAGAAGATTGAAGAAAGTAAGTATGTCAATGAATGCTCTCATGAACTTCTACAGGTGTGCGGTGGAGAGCATATTGACTTTTGCATTTTGGCCTAGTTCAGCAACTCGAAAGTCAGGCATTAAGAAGTTTGCAAAAGGTGGCGAACACTGCCCAGTCCATCATGGGTACTGACCTCCCCACCATCGAAGGGATCTACAAATGTCACTGCCTCAAAAACGCAACCAGCATCCTCAGAGACCCACACCACTCTCAAATGTTGCCTGTTGCCAAATCAGTTTTAATGAAACTGTCTATCAGTTCTCAGAACATGAGATGGATGGCACGGTACAGCTGCCGCCTTAGAAGGCCAGAGACCCGGGTTTGATCCTGACTATGGGTGCTGTCTATACGGAGTTTGCACGTTCTTCCTGTGACCGTGTGGGTTTTCTCCGGGTCTAGTTTGGTTTAGTTTAGTTTAGTGGTTTCCTCCCACACTCCAAAGAGGTACAGTACATTCAGAAAGTATTCAGACCCCTTCACGTTTTCCACATTTTGGTACGTTACAGCCTTATTTTAAAATGGATTAAATTCTTTTTTTACCATCAGTCTACTCACAATACCCCATAATAAAAAAGCGAAAACAGATGTTTTGAAATTTTTGCAAAGTAATTAAAAAGAAATAACTGAAATATCGCATTTACATAAGTATTCAGACCTTTTACTTAGTACTTTGTTGAGGCACCTTTGGCAGCGATTACAGCCTCAAGTCTTCTTTGGTGTGAAGCTTGGCACACCTGTATTTGGGTAATTTCTCCCATTCTTCTCTGCAGATCCTCTCAAGCTCTGTCAGGTTAGATGGGGAGCGTCGATGCACAGCTATTTTGAGGTCCCTCCAGAGATGTTCAGTCAGGTTCAAGTCCGGGCTCTGGCTGGGCCAGTCAAGGACATTCACAGACTTGTCACAAAGCCACTCCTGCGTTGTCTTGGCTGTGTGGTTCGGGTCATTGTCCTGTTGGAAGGTGAACATCTGCCCCAGTCTGAGGACCAGAACGCTCTGGAGTAGGTTTTCATCAAAGTTCTCTCTATACTTTGCTCCACTCTTCTTTGCCTTGATCCTGACTAGCTTCCCAGTTCCAGCCACTGAAAAACATCACCACAGCAGGGTGCTGCCACCACCATGCTTCACAGTAGGTATGGTATTGGCCAGGTGATGAGCGGTGCCTGGTTTCCTCCAGACGTGACTCTTGGCATTCAGGCCAAAGAGTTCAAAATCTTGGTTTCATCAGACCAGAGAATCTTGATTCTCATGGTCTGAGAGTCCTTTAGGTGCCTTTTGGCAAACCCCAAGCGGGCTGTCATGTGCCTTTTACTGAGGAGTGGCTTCCGTCTGGCTACTCTACCATAAAGGCCTGATTGGTGGAGTGCTGCAGATATAGTTGACCTTCTGGAAGGTTCTCCCATCTTCACAGAGGAACTCTGGAGTTCTGTCAGAGTGACCATCGGGTTCTTGGTCACCTCCTTGTCCAAGGCCCTTCTCCCCCGATTGCTCAGTTTGGCCGGGTAGCCAGCTCTATGAAGAGTCCTAGTGGTTCTAAAGTTCTTCCATTTAAGAATGACAGAGGCCACTGTGATCTTCGGGACCTGCCATGCTGCAGAAATTGTTTTATACCCTTCCCCAGATCCGTGTCTCAACACAATCCTGTCTCGGAGGTCTACGAACAATTCCTTCATCTTCATGGCTTGGTTTTTGCTCTAACATGCACTGTCAACTGTGGGACCTTATATAGACAGGTGTGTGCCTTTCCAAATCATGTCCAATCAATTTAATTTACCACTGGTGGATTTCAATCAAGTTGTAGAAACATCTCAAGGATAATCAATGGAAACAGGATGAACCTAAGCTCAATTTTGAGTGTCATAGCAAAGGATCTGGATACTTATGTAAATGTGATATTTCAGTTATTTCTTTTTAATTATTTTGCAAATATTTCTAAACACCTGTTTTCGCTTCTTCATTCTGGGGTACTGTGCGTAGATTACTGATAAAAAAATGAGAATTTAATCCATTTTAAAACAAGGCTGTAACGTAACAAAATGTGGTAAAAGTGAAGTGGTCTGAATACTTTCTGAAGGCACTGTACAGGTTTGTAGGTTAATTGCCTTCAGTGAAAATTGTGAGATTGTCACTAGTGTGTAGAATAGCGTTAGTGCACAGGGTGATCGCTGGTTGACACGGGCTCAGTGGGTCGAAGGGCCTGTTTCCGCACTGTATCTCTAAAATATAAAGAGATGCCAGTCTATGTTATATTCTGCGAAATAATACGCTTAGAATAGCTGCACGATTTTCACTCAGGATCAGTGGATGGATAAGAGAACTAAATGCCAGAATACAGAGAGAATCTCATTCAATAACTTGCTAAATGCCAATTTTATTAATTAAGTTTAATGATATTCCATCACAACTCTTTCTCTCCTGGTTTCACCAAAATGATGAAATACAGCATCAGGCTTCAAGCCAATTATCTGTAAATTTTTCGCTCAACACTCTGCACATGGACAATCTATTACACATTTTCACAAAAAAAGAGCGATACCAATGTGTGTGAGAATGTAATCTTTCACACATTAGGACGTAAATTCAGCTTTCAGATGGAATGATTAAATGATCTTGGGCAAAAATACCATCTTTTTTTTTTGATGCCATTATATGCAATTCCAATCTTTTATAAAATAACAAGCTTGTTGAGACATTAGCAGGAGTAATTTTCATTTCTTATAAAATATCCATTCCTTGAATGGGGAGAAATCCTTTATCATTGCAGACTAGCAGGCACAGTCTAATCAGTTATCTTTACTACGTGTAGCAACAATCCTGGAATATTATAGTGCTAGCTTCTGTTGTGATTATCAAAGCAAAAAATCAGTAAAGCAAATAGCCCATAGTGAAAGGATTGTTTGTAATAGCATTTCTGGAAAGAAGTGATAAGTGTTTCAGCACTTTGAAAAGTGCAATATTGATTTTGCTGTAGTCAAGGATTTGAGTTCATGTACCGCTTCACTCTCAGGTTTGCAAATGCTCTGCCTCATCCCCATGTTTGGGACTTAACATTGTAAAACAGGATGAAACTGGTATAATTTCTTATCAGAAACATCAGATGAGTTCGACCTTCTGAACATTCCTAGTTTACAGTTTAAATTCTATTTTCTGAAATCTGTGAAATTGCTATGGAAGGTTGTAGTCTTTTATTATCAACCAGATTTGTCTCTGCTGTTAATGATAATAAAGTTTAGAGTTAAGAGATACAGCATTCAAACAGGCCGAGCGGCCCACTGAGTCCATGCTGACCATTGATCATCTGTTCACCTTAGTTCTATGTTACGGAACAATGACATTTTTACTTGCAGAAACACAACAGATATGTAAACTCTGCAAAACAATAAACAACAAAAAAGTTCATTATATATAGATTTTTAAAAACAGACAAATAAGTAAACAATAATAGTGCATGATATTGCTTTCATAATTCATTGCTGCCTTTGACTAATCCCATTGATATTTTCTAAGTATCCTGTTATCACTTCCTTTATATAAATTTACAACATTTTCTCCACTGCTGATTTTAGGTTAGCCAATACATAATTCCCTGTTTTATTTCTCAGATAAAATTTTAAATAGTGGTGTTATGTTTTACACCTTTCAACGTGCAAGAAATATTATCTCATCATAAGATTGGCGTAGATAAGGTGAATAAGCATAGTCTTTTCCCCTGGGTAGCGCAGTCTAAAACTAGAGGGCAAAATATCTGCAAACAATATCTGCAATCTGATTGTGTGATTGTCTGAATTTGATTCAGACTTACACAGAAGATATTCATGAAATGCTTGAGTAACTCAGCCAGTCAGGCAGCATCTCTGGAGAAAAGGTTCACCGAAGATAGACACAAAATGTCTAAAGTATGAAGAGGTGTCCCGATCCGAAACATCACCCATTCCTTTTCCCCAGAGATACTGCCCGACCCGCTGATTTACTCCAACATTTTGTGTCTACCTTCTGCAATCCGATTATTATATTGGTAAATCAATTCATAAACCAAGCATAAAATTCCAATAGACTCATGTTGACTTTCTCTTTATATTAGTTTACCTTTGATTCGGTGACAGCATAATTTACAAAGCCAATTGTGTATGATTATAATTAATACCTGTACTTTGGTGGCATCAGTGTTATATAAGCTAATGTAATTTTAATGTTGTGATTGTAAATCTGATTTTAAAACTTTTGGGTCACAAACATGACAAATTCCAACTAATCATCTTAGTTTTAAAAGACTTGTGAAATGGGGCGTAAGTGGTTGGTGGTGACTGCATTACCATGTCACTCCACTCATCACACTGTTGGCCTTTCCATGCTGCTAACATGTTGACAGCAGAGCCATTAATTGGTGGGTAGATCAGAGTCCAAGGTCGCCGATCTGTGGTGGAAATGCACAACTGGAACTTGTCATTTCTGACAAGCTGTAATTTATTATAATTTTATAATAGGTGTACATAGCTTCAAAAGCATTATTTAACATCATTCATAATTTGAAAGGGCTGGATAGAGTGGATGTAGAGAGGATGTTTTCACGAGTGGGAGAGTCCAGGACCAGAGGCCATAGCCTCAGAATAAAAGGACGTACCTTTAGAAAGGAGATGGGGAGGAATTTCTTTAGCCAGAAGGTGGTGAATCTGTGGAATTCATTGCCATGGGTGGCGGTGGAGGCCAAATCAATGGATATTTTTAAGTTTGACAGATTCTTGATTAATACGGGTGTCAGGGGTAATGGGGAGACGGCAGGAGAATGGGGTTGAGAGGGAAAGATAGATCAGCCACGATTGAATGGCAGAGTAGACTTGATGGGCCGAATGGCCTAATTCTGCTCCTATCACTTACGAAATGATAATTTGAATGATTTCCCATTAGATTTGATGTGAGGTTTTGACCAAGCAGATGTACAAGACTGATCCTGGCCTCGAGTGCTGACTGTGAGTGGTTCAATGATGCTTTTCTGTCATGCCTGCACGGCTCAGTGAAATTATTTTTCCATAGATCACACATGCATGAGTTGCTATATTTTGGCGCCAGTCTCAATCATCTTTTTGCGCATTCTCACTATGACCTCGTGGGATTCCTCCGGTGCTCCAGTTTCCTCCCACATCCCAAAGATGGGTGGGTTTTAGATTAATTGGGCTTCTGGTGTAGTAGGGAGTGGATGAGAAAGTGGGATAACAGAAGTAGTGTGACACTTGGAGGACATGGAGAGGCGATGTTTTGGGTTGGGACCCTTCTTCAAAGTGAAGAATCCGAGAGCCTGAAGTAGGGTCCCAACCTAAAGAGTCGCCAAACTATCTCCTCCACAGTTGCTGCCTGACCTGCTGAGTGTTGTGTGTTTTATCTTTTATCATTGTGCTTCACAACTTCTCAAGGGCCATTGTGGGTGGGAGATGAATGCTGAATTTGCTAATATCCCCAATCTCAAAAAAAGAATACATTAAAAGATTCTTAATTCTACAGTCAAGAAATACAATTTAATCAGCACTACTGAAACTCTATTATTTTAGGATTAAATATTTATCTAAATTTAGAACACCTTAAGGATGCAGTTTTAAGTATATTTAAATATGGTTAATTTATGATAATTATGATATTTTTTTTGTTACAAATGTGTTGGTTTGCAAATCCACTGATTTTATACAGTGGAGTCTCTGTACAGCCTCAGCATTTAATTAGGATTGAATCTATTTGAGGAGGTTGTGCAGATTGTGTGAGGGGATGTAAACAAAATTAAAGGAGAAATGCAAACATCAGGTGAAAAAATGTTGCGTTTGGTAAAACTACTATCAGGCCTAGAAAAAAGAATCTGAGCCTCGGTAGCATTTGAATGAAATACAAAATAGTTTAGTTTAGTTTAGAGTGCAGAAACAGGCCCTTTAACTCACCGAGTCCACACCGACCAGCGATCCCCACACATTAACACTACCCTACACACACTCGGGACAATTTTACATTTATACAATTATACCAAGCCAATTAACCTACAATTTTCTCAGCAGAAAACTAAGACAAATGGCTTTGAAATTATCTTGAGGCCAATTATTAACCTTTTTAAACACAAAATGCAGCATCTCTGGAGAAAAAGTATAGGTAATGTTTTGGGTCATAGACTTGCTATCACATCCACGTTTGTTTTCTCAGTGCTTGCCTACGCCTCCATCTTTGGATTCTCTGGATGCTTTCAAGGGAGAGTTAGATAGAGCTCAATGATAGCGGAGTCAAGGGATATGGGGAGAAGGCAGGAACGGGGTACTGATTGGGGATGATCCGCCATGATCACGGTGAATGGCTGAAGGGCTGAATGGCCTACTCATGCACCTATTGTCTATTTTCTATTGTCTATATTGTCTTATGCTTCGGAGATTCCAAATTCGTTTCCAGACCTCCAAGTTCGGATCCAACCCGGATTACAGGTACTGTCAGTCAATCCAACGCTTTTCACAACAGTTCTTCTTCCTGCCCTGCATTCCACACTGGCCACCATGCGCCAGCACCAGGAAGCTCTCGTTCTGACTCTCCCACAGCTCCAGGCCTCATTCACCCATACCTGCAATGGACCCCAACTTTACATAATTCTCCCAAGCAGTCTGAAGAATGGCTTCGACCCGAAACGTCACCTATTCCTTTTCTCCAGAGATGCTGCCTGACCCGCTGAATTACTCCAGCATTTTGTGTCTATCTTCGGTGTAAACCAGCATCTGCAGTTCCTTCCTACATTTTAACCTTTTTGACAATTCCGCTCATTTTTTTGATTGGTAAGAAATAATGAGTTCCATTTGCAAACCGCTTTCTTGGCTCCAAGGCAGTTCCTAATGTTTCCCAGCCAATGACGCACATTTGAAATCAGGTTGCAGCTATTATGAAAACGACTTTAGCAGCTAATATCACAAAGCAAGGACTCACAAGTCTGGTGAGAAAAATAATAACAGCAAATATCTTGTGATGGAGGCTGAATGATGGATCTGCCCAGAGCACTTAGCAGTCTGTATGTTCCCCTTCAAAATAAAAATGTCATGGGATGGTTCAAAAGCCTCTGGCACATCACGATCTAACATCTCACCCAAAACAAAACACTTTTCACAGTCTGAAGAAGGTCATGACCTGAATCGTCACCTATTCCTTTTCTCAAGAGATGTTGCCTGACCCGCTGAGTTACTCCAGCATTTTGTGTCCATCATCGGTGTGAACCAGCATCTGCAGTTCCTTCCTACACTTTTCCCAGGCAATATTCATCAATAATACATTCAAATATCCGCAAAGCCTTTGACATTCAGAAGACATAGGAGCAGAATTAGGCCATTCGGCCCATCGTGTCTGCCATTGAATCATGGCTGATATATTTTTCCCTTTTAACCCCATTCTCCTGCCTTCTCCCCATAACCTTTGAAGCCCTTGCCAATCAAAAACCTGTCAATCTCTGCTTTAAAAATACCCAATGACTTGGCCACCACAGCCATCTGTGGCAATGAATTCCACAGATTCACTGCCCTCTGGCTAAAGAAATTCCTCATCATCACCTTTCATTTTATTCTAAGGCTATGGCCTCTGGTCTTAGACTCTCCCACTGGAAACATTCTCTTCACATCCACGCTATCCAGGCCTTTCAATATACAATAAGTTTCAATGAAGTCCCCCCTCATCCTTCTAAACTCCAGCGAGTACAGGCCCAGAGCAGTCAAACACTCATCATACATTAGTCCAATGATCCCTGGGATCATTCTTGTAAACCTCCTCTGGATCCACTGGCACAAAACTGCTCACAATAGTCCAAATACCTTCAAATGTCCACTAACCCTCTAATGGTTCTTGAACCCGTAACGTCTAACTAACCCACATACAATTGCTTATGGGTCTTTTAAGAACATTCTTTATTTTCTTCCAGTAAAAAAAAAAAAAAAATCCTCCTACTTACAGAAGTCCTCGTGAATGGGATTAGTGTAGGTGGGTAATTGATAGAGGGCATGGATGCAGTGAATTAAAGAGCATGTTTCCATGATGTGTGGCTCTGACTCTCAGACAGTATGCAAAGAACTCACAACAGGACCTATCGACTTTAGAGATATAGCGCGGAAACAGGCCCTTCAACCAACCAAGTCCGCTCCAACCAGTGATCCATGTACACTAGCACTGTCCAACACACAAGGGACAATTTACAATTTTACCGAAGCCAATTAACCTACAAACCTATACGTCTTTGGAGTGTGGGAGGAAACCGGAGCACCCGGAAAAAACCCACATGGTCACATAGAGAAAGTACAAACTCCGTACAGACAGCAACCACAGTCAAGATCGAACCCAGGTCCCTGGGGCTGTAAGGCAGCAACTCTACCACTGTGCCGCCCACAGTACCTATTATACAAAGTCAGAAGTTGATAGGGAATTTCAACCTGAATAGCATTTCACATCTCTTTCACTTAAACTTTCCACAAGATTCATCATGTACCAAGAAAGAAAAGCAGCCAATTGTAGTTTTATGTGTTGAGAAGATCTCGTAAGAAAGTAATGACAAGTTGCCCATTATTTAACACAAAGTAACAACTTATTTTGCCAGGCTTCCTTTACACAAAGATAATGAAAGATTGTCAAATCCTCAGTTTAAATTCACAATTCAGTTTATGAAAGGCTTGTAGCCACCACCAGTTTGTAGGTGTCTGAATTAATCAAGCTGGGTTACAATGATACATTTCAGTCGTAGAACAATTTGTTTTGAAATTATGCCAAAAATTTCACAATGAGTATTTTTTTTAAATACGTAGAGCATTTAAATCAGAGCCAAAAATGCTTGTTAAAAAGAGCTAACGGTTTGATGCCTTCTTTATGCTTGTGATGTGACGATGTGCATGTGACGATCAACTAAACTACAACTAAAACACTATAACCAAGTCAATAGCTTCATAGTTTACCTTTCATCATTCACATAGAAACATAGAAACATAGAAAATAGGTGCAGGAGTAGGCCATTCGGCCCTTCGAGCCTGCACCGCCATTCAATATGATCATGGCTGATCATCCATCTCAATATCCCGATCCTGCCTTCTCTCCATACCCCCTGATCCCTTTAGCCACAAGGACCACATCTAACTCCCTCTTAAATATAGCCAATGAACTGGCCTCAACCACCTTCTGTGGCAGAGAATTCCACAGATTCACCACTCTCTGTGTGAAAAAAAACTTTCTCATCTCGGTCCTAAAAGATTTCTCCCTTATCCTTAAACTGTGACCCCTTGTTCTGGACTTCCCCAACATCGGGAACAATCTTCCTGCATCTAGCCTGTCCAACCCCTTAAGAATTTTGTAAGTTTCTATAAGATCCCCCCTCAATCTTCTAAATTCCAGCGAGTACAAGCCGAGTCTATCCAGTCTTTCCTCATATGAAAGTCCCGCCATCCCAGGGATCAATCTGGTGAACCTTCTCTGTACTCCCTCTATGGCAAGAATGTCTTTCCTCAGATTAGGAGACAAAAATTGTACGCAATACTCCAGGTGTGGTCTCACCAGGTGTGGCCTATTCTTGTCCCTTTTTTTATGAATGTGAGCTGGTTTAGCAGAAAGAACCAGAGGACATAGGTTTAAGGTGAAGGGGGAAAGAATGAATAGGAATGTGAGGGGTAACTTTTTCACACAAAGGGTGGTGGGTGTATGGAACAAGCTGCTGGAGGAGGTAGTTGAGGCAGGGACTATTGCAATGTTTAAGAAACATTTAGGCAAGTACATGGGCAGGACAGGTTTAGAGGGATATGGGCCAGAAGCAGGCAAGTGGGACTAGTGTAGATGGGACCTGTTGGCCGATGTGGGCAAGTTGGGCTGAAGGGCCTGTTTCCATGCTGTATGGAAAAAGGCCCGTCATATGAAGAAAGACTGGATAGACTAGGCTTGTACTCGCTGAAATTTAGAAGACTGAGGGGGGATCTTATAGAAACATATAAAATTCTTAAGGGGTTGGAGAGGCTAGATGCGGGAAGATTGTTCCCGATGTTGGGGGAGTCCAGAACCAGGGGTCACAGCTTAAGGATAAGGGGGAAGTCTTTTAGGACCGAGATGAGAAAACATTTCTTCACACAGAGAGTGGTGAGTCTGTGGAATTCTTTGTCACAGAAGGTAGTTGAGGCCAGTTCATTGGCTATATTTAAGGGGGAGTTAGATGTGGCCCTTTTCGCTAAAGGGATCAGGGGGTATGGAGAGAAGGCAGGTACAGGTTACTGAGCTGGATGATCAGCCATGATCATATTGAATGGCGGTGCAGGCTCGAAGGGCCGACTGGCCTACTCCTGCACCTATTTTCTATGTTTTTATGACTCTATGACTGAGCCGGTGGTTCCTCTCTTCAAATGTTAATGACTTTTTCTCCCGGCTATGATTTTTCTGATTATGTCAGACTTGCCACCCACACCCCTGTCAGAAGGCAATAATTTTCAGGGCACAGAACTGTTATATCACTCAGAAGAGAGATGCTCATTGTAATGCAAATTATACATCTTTTTTCCCTCAATAACATTTTAGGATATAATTTATGAGTAATTTCAGGCACAACATGTACTGAGTGTTGTGAGGAAAATGTTAACCCACCGGTTTGCAAATCTCTTCTCTCTTTAGACTTTAGAGATATAGTGTGGAAACAGGCGCTTTGGCCCACCAAGAGTGCACTGACCAATGATCATCCCATGCACTAGGACTATCCTAAACACTAGGGACAATTTACTGAAGCCAATTAACCTTCAAACCTTTGGAGTGTGGGAGGAAACCGGAGCACCCAGCGAAAAACCATGCGGTCATAGGGAGAACGTACAAACCCCGTACAGACAGCACCTGTAGTCAAGATTGAAACCAGGTCTCTGGCTCTGTGAGGCAGCAACTCTACTGCTGAGCCACTGTGCTGCTCCCAGGGGACTTCTCCTCATTTCCTGGATGGTTGCAAACTACTAGGTCAAGATTAGCAGCTGCCATCATTTAAAGACTTGGCGGCATATTGGCGTAGCGGTAGAGTTGCTGCCTGACAACAAGTGCTGTCTGTACCATGATCTTTGACATTCTTACTAATCAAGAACCTATCAATGTTTATTTTAAAAATACCCAATGATTTGTCCTCCACGGCCATCTGTGGCAATGAGTGAATTCCTCAGATTCACCACCCCCTGGCTAAAGACATTTCTCCTCATCTTCATTTTAAAGCCCAGAGCTCCTTCTGTATCACCTGTTAATCCTCATCACCTCAGACGCACTGAAAAGCAAATCACCTTCATTCCTGAGGGACGGCTAAAATGAAGAACCGTTGTATTCTGTGACCACAATGAGGGCAGTGATAAACTAATGGCCTGGTTTTTCTTCGAGCGATCACCTCTGTTCATGAGAAAGGACTACAATGGGGTACCACCAGCGAATTCCACTGCTTCTGATCATGATGGATAGGTCAGCTAGTTCCACGTTTCACAGGTGGGAGCGTTCTTACAACTCAGTTTGGTTCAGTTTATTGTCACATGTACCGAGGTACAGTGTAAACTATTGTGCGCTAACCATGCGGCGGAAAGAACACATGTCCCTATATTGGGCGGCATGGTGGCGCAACGGTAGAGTTGACCCAGGTTTGATACTGACTATGGGAATGGAGTTTGCAATGACCTGCGTGGGTTTTCTCCGAGAGCTTCGGTTTCTCCCCATCTCCAAAGACGTACAGGTTTGTAGGTTAATTGGCTTGGTGTAAATGTAGATTGTCCCTAGTGTGTGTAGGATAGTGTTAGTGTGCGGGGATTGCTGGTCAGTGTGGACTCGGTGGGCCTAAGGGCATGTTTACGTGCTGTTTCTCTAAACCAAACTAAACTAAACCTCCTCCCTCCACTTTGTCCAGGGACCCTGACAGTCCTTTCAGGTTAGGCAGAGGTTCACTTGCACATGCTCCAACCTCAGCTACTGTATCCACTGTTCCAGGTGTGGACTCCTGTATATCGGTGATACCAAGTGCAGACTGGGCGGTCGTTTTGGTGAACACCGTCGCTCAGTCCGTCTTGACCTACACGATCTCCTGGTTGCCAAACACTTTAACTCCCCTTTCCATTCCCACACTGACCTTTCTGTCCTGGGCCTCCTCCATTGTCAGAGTGAGGCCAAATGCAAAATGAGGGAATGTCACCTCATATTTCGCTTGGGCAGCTTATACCCCAGTGGTACGAATTTTGATTTCTCTAACCTCAAATAACCCTTCCATCCCCTCTCTCTCCATCCCTCCCCCACCCTGGTCATTGTATTAGTTTTACTGTTGCCCTGTTGATTTTCACTGTCTGTATAACACGTTATCACCCAGGCCAAGCCAACAATGAACCATTGAGTGCTCCACCTTTCCTTGATCATTATTACTTTTTTGCACGTCTTTCATTCAATTGTTCTATATCTCTCCATATTACCGTCTATGTCTCTTGTTTCCCTTTCTCCTGACTCTCAGATTGAAGAAGGGTCTCAACCCCAAACGTCACCTATTCCTTTACTCCAGAGATGCTGCCTGATCAGCTGAGTTACTCCAGCTTTTTGTGTCTATCTTCACAAGAAAGACAATTCAGGATTACAATCAAGCCAACTACAGTGTACAGATACAACTTGCACACCTACTGAGCGATCAGTGGTCTACCCAGCCAAGGAATTAGCTCAATGGCATGCATTTCAGTTCTATAGTACAGTAAACCATTGTCATATGGGGGAAAGAGGGAGGGAGGGGGGGGGGGGAGGGGTGGGGAGGTGAATTGCCTCCGTTGTGGCCGACACGTCCACTAAAACCGAATCTAATATAAAGCATTTCATGTGTAGAGTCCTAATAATAAAATTTAGACTGAGCAAGTACTGCACTGACAGAGGTGCCTATATTCAGCTGAAACATTAAACCAAAGTCTTCCCTGCTCTCAGCTACAAAGCTCCAAGGTCTCAAGACAGCAATACAGGCAGTGGCAGCAGCCAAGCCTGGAAGTGGCCGGGGTGAAAAGTTTGTTTGTTGCGTGCTAACCAGACAGGGGAAAGATTATACACGATTACAATCGAGATGTCCACAGTGTACAGATAAAGGTAGCTCAGGACCGCTCTTTAATTGTTGGTAGAATGGTTCAGTTGCCTGATAACAGCTGGGAATAAACTGTCCCTGAATCTGGAGGTGTGCGTTTTCACACTTCTGTACCTCTTGCCTGACGGGAAAGGGGAGAAGAGTGAGTGACCGGGGTGAAACTTGTCCTTGATTATGCTGGTGGCCTTGCCAAGGCGGCGTGAAGTGTAGATGGAGTCAATGTGATGATCTGAGCTGGTCACTTGTGGACACAAGCAACTGCAGATGCGGGACAAAGTTTATTATATTGTTTACAGAATACTATGTTTACATATTCTGTTGTGCTGCTGCAAGTAAGAATTGCATTGTTCTGTCTGGGAAATATGCCAATAAACCACTCTTGACTCTTCAAAGTTATGTAGAAACAAGGAACTGCAGATGCTGGTTTACACAAAAGGACACAAAGTGTTGGAGTAACTCAGCAGGTCAGGCAGCGTCTCTGGAGAACATGGATAGGTGGCGTTTTGGGTTGAGATCCTTGTTCAGATATAATTCAATGTTGACTGTGGCTCAGTCCCGGGCTCCCATATCAATTGCCCAGATCCCACAAACCTTTTTTTAAAACCCAAATAAACTTTATTCAGAATAATAAAATATATACAAAGCAGGAACTGTGCTAAATTCTTCCGACATTCTCAGCGGCTATGCATACATTCATTAGCGTTGTATTTAGTAATGTTCACAAAAACCCTCATTATGCCAGGCATAGACACGAAATGCTGGAGTAACTCAGCAGGTCAGGCAGCATCTGTGGAGAAAATGAGTAGGTGATGTTTCGGTCGAGACCCTTCTTCAGACTGAGAGTCAGTGGAGAGGGAAACTGGAGATATGAGAAGGTACGGAACAAAGCAGAGCCAGCACCAACGACCAAAGGAAGGTGGAGCCCACAATGGTCCATTGTTGGCTGTGGAAGAGGTGATAACAAAAGGATACATGGATGCGAATAATTAAACTAGCAGGATGGCTAGGGTGGAGTAAGGGCTGATTTGTTTGTATCTTTTCATATCTCTAGTTTCCCTCTCCCCTGACTCTCAGTCTGAAGAAGGGTCTCCGTCCGAAAGTCACCCATTCATTTTCTCCAGAGATTCTGCCTGGTGCGCTGAGTTACTCCAGCATATTGTGTCTATCTTCGGTGTAAACCAGCATCCGCAGTTCCTTCATACACACTATACCAGGCACCCTTGCCACTCATGTGGCCAGCTTGGGTCACTCTAAGCCCTGCCTAGGCGCCGTGGGAAAGTAACCATCGTTCACACTTCTGTACACTTGTTGAGAATTGAAGTTTCCCAAATCTTGGGATGGCAGTTCGGTGCGAGCGCCAGCGCTGCTTTTATTGCTCAATACAATCATTTGGGAATATTTATAAGAACAGTAATTAAGATAATAATTCTTCTGAATAAAAGTCGAAGGGGGCGGAACTGCCTTAGTCAATCGCCTGCAGAATGACAGTTGACAAAATGCATGCGAGAAATGTTGATTACAGCCTTACAGCCTTACACCAACCACCCCACTCCTGCCCCCTGGATTTGCAATGCGAAGAGAGAGAGAGAGAGAGAGAGAGAGACGCGACAATTAAAGAGGGGAAGCTCTCCGACCGCCCAGGCAGGGAGTGTGTGTGACCGGGCAGGGGGAGTGTGTGACCGGGCAGGGGGAGTGTGTGTGACCGGGCAGGGGGAGTGTGTGTGACCGGGCAGGGGGAGTGTGTGTGACCGGGCAGGGGGAGTGTGTGTGACCGGGCAGGGGGAGTGTGTGTGACCGGGCAGGGAGTGTGTGACCGGGCAGGGGTGTGTGGGACCGGGCAGGGAGTGTGTGTGACCGGGCAGGGAGTGTGTGACCGGGCAGGGTGTGTGTGACCGGGCAGGGGGAGTGTGTGTGACCGGGCAGGGGGAGTGTGTGTGGGACCGGGCAGGGGGAGTGTGTGATCGGGCAGGGAGTGTGTGTGTGACCGGAGCGCTCTCCCCGGGTGAAGCCCAGAAACTTCACTCCGACCACCCGATTGTCTCCAGAAGTGAAAAGCGGAGCAACATTCAGAGAGAGGGGGGTAAGAGAGAGGGAGAGGGGGGTAAGAGAGAGGGAGAGGGGGGTAAGAGATAGAGGGAGGGGGTAAGAGTGAGGGGGGGGGGGGGGTGAAGAAATAGGAAGAAAGAGGAAGAGTGAGAAAGAAAGATAGAGAGAATAAGAGAGGAAGAAGAGAGAGGAAGAAAGAAAAATAGGAAGAGGGAGAGGGGAAGAAAGAGAGGGAGGGAGTGAAATAAAGAAAGCGAGAGGGGCGGGAGAGAGAGGGAGAAAGTGTGTGTGTGTGTGAGAGGAGGGGGGGGGGGGGGAGGGAGAGAGAGAGAGAGATAGATGAAGAAGAGGAAAGAAAAGTGCAGTTTCGTGACAGAGACTCCGAGAGGTGAACACGCCGGGGCAACAGAGACAGTCAAACATCGACAGAGACCTATTGAAAAAGTTAACAGGACCAAGTGAGATAGAAAGAAAGTCCACAGACACTCAGAGACAGAGAGAGGTAGACAGAGGGGGGCAGACAGAGAGGGGCAGACAGAGAGGGGCAGACAGAGGGAGGCAGACAGAGGGGGGCAGACAGAGGGGGGCAGACAGAGAGGGGCAGACAGAGGGAGGCAGACAGAGGGGGGCAGACAGAGAGGGGCAGACAGAGGGGGCAGACAGAGGGGGCAGACAGAGGGAGGCAGACAGAGGGAGGCAGACAGAGGGAGGCAGACAGAGAGGGGCAGACAGAGAGGGGCAGACAGAGAGGGGCAGACAGAGAGGGGCAGACAGAGAGGGGCAGACAGAGAGGGGCAGACAGAGAGGGGCAGACAGAGAGGGGCAGACAGAGAGAGGCAGACAGAGAGAGGCAGACAGAGAGAGGCAGGCAGACAGAGAGAGCCTCTTGGAGGGAAAGAGACCCACGGACATACAAGTTCTGGGGAGGGAGGGTGAGAGGGTGAAAGGGTGAGTGGGAGAGAGGGTGAAAAGGTGAGAGGGTGAGTGAAGGAGAGGGTTGGATTGGCTCCCGTCCTTTGAGAGCGCTGGCAGGGAGGCGTCAGACAGTAGCCGGGAGTCGCCGGTAGCTGGTGGCCGGCCGCGGGCTCGGGGCTCGGAGCCCTCTGTCTCTCCCTCTGTCTCTCCCTCTGTCTCTCCCTCTGTCTCTCCCTCTGTCTCTCCCTCTGTCTCTCCCTCTGTCTCCCCCTCTGTCTCTCCCCGGCCGGACCAGCCCCCTGTTTGCCACCCTCCGCCTCACCGGCCGGTAGCGGAGTGCGGGCAAGAGTTGACAGGGAGGGTGTCAGGGAGGGGGTGAGGGTGAGGGAGGGGGTGAGGGACAGGGAGGGGGTGAGGGACAGGGAGGGGGTGAGGAAGGTGGACAGGGAGGGGGAGAGGGAGGGGGTGAGGGATCGGGACAGGGAGGGGGTGAGGGAGGGGGTGAGGGACGGGGAGGGGGTGAGGGACAGGGAGCGGGACAGGGCGCCGCTGCTGCCCGCTCTGGACGGTCCGATGAAGGCAGAGACTGACAGCCCCGGCCGCCCCCCGTCGCCCAGCCCGGCAGAGCGGCGCCTCTCCGGACACGGCATCCCCTTCCACATCCAGATCGGCCTGAGCCGGGAGCCCGTTATCCTCGACTGTAGCGACTTCTCCCTGGCACATGTCCGCGAAATGGCCTGCTCCATCGTGGACCAGAAGGTAACGGGACAGGGAATGGGCTGGGAGTGGGGGTGGGGGGTGTAGGGGGCAGAGAGGGGGAGGAGGGGAGGGGAGAGAGGGGGAGGAGGGGAGGGGAGAGAGGAGGAGAGGGGAGGGGAGAGAGGGGGAGGGAGGGTGGATTGGTGGGAGGGGTGAGCGGGAGGGGATAGGAGTGGAGAGAGGGACAGAAAGGAAGACGGGTGAGGGGGAAGGTGAGAAGAAGGTGGAGAGCAGAGGAGCAAATGGGAGAGATACGGGATGGAGAGAGATAAATGGGTAGAGAGAGACAATGAAGAGGGAGGAGGGGAGGGAGTGAATGGAAGTGGAGATTGGAGTGGGCACAAAGAAGTGGGGGGAAGAGTGTAGAGAGTTTGTATTGCGGGGGGGGGGGGTGGGGAATGGGAGGTGAGGTGGGGGAGGATGTAGGTTGGCGGGTGGGTTCAAGTTGGAGGGCAGGAGAGGAAAGGGTCGTTGAGGGGGGGGGGGTGCAGTGGAGAGGGTGATTGGGAGGTAGGTTTGTGCAGAGGATGGGGGTAAAGATGTGGCAGGTAAATGGAGTGGAGTTAAAGGGGGGAGAGGAGAGGGTGAGGAGGGGAACACGAGGGACTGAAGGACTGGGCCAAGGAGAATTTCATGGGTAAAATGTGACTAGTGAGCAAGATGGGAGGGGAGCGGGAAGTGATGAGGGAGGTGAGGAATTTTGGGAAGGGGACGGGAAGGAGAGTGGAGGCAAGGGGAAGTGGGATGGGGTTGAGAGAAAAATGGCTCGGTGGGCTTTGGTAGATGGAGTGGGATGAAATTGGGAATTTGTAGAGAGATGGGGAAGGGCGGCTTCTGGGATATGTGAGGGGGGATTGGCAAAGAGGCAGGGGGTCAACCTGTGAGAGTGGCATGGAGTGAAGGCAGGTGCAGTGAGGAGGGGCGAGGATTAGGGCGGAGGGTTGGGAGGAGTGAAGAAGGGCTGTTGAGGGGAGTGGCAAGCGGGGAGGGGAGAGGTGGACGGGAGGAGAAAGCAAGAGGCCAAGCAGAAGGAGTGGGGTGGGGGGGGTGAGAAAGGAGGAATAAACTCCTGGCATAAGGCTGATGTAGAGATTGCATCTGTTTTTTTCCTGTATGATTGAGAATGTAGTTTGCGGGGCAGTTTGCTGCATGTGCTGAGGTTATTGGTAGAGTTGAGATCTGCAAGTATGTGCGGCTTGTGCTATAAATTCCAGCCATATGGACAAGAGCTCCTGCTGCCAGGGTGCAGAGAGCTTAGTTATCCCAGGCAGTCATGTCGCTGGCCCAGTGGTGTGGGTGCCATGTGTACTGGCTCCCTGCCTCTGGCTCCCTGATTACCGGTTTCTTCTATTTACCGACCTGTTGGCAAGTTCGTAACAACGGCTACATTTTCAACGTTAGACACAAAGTGCTGAAATAACTTTGCGGGTCAGGCAGCCTCTGGAGAAGAAGGATGGGTGACGTTTTGGGTCGGGACCTTTCTTCAGATTGAAAAGGGTCCCGACCCGAACGCCACCCATCCTTTTTCTCCAGAAATGCCGCTTGACCTGCTGAGTTACTCCAGGACTTTGTGACCATCTCCTCTAAACCTATCCTATCCGTGTACCTGTACGAATCTTTAAAATGTTGTGATAGTACCTGCCTCAACTTTATTAAGAGTTAAGCAAACGTTCAGGGCTGAATGGCGCACTCCTGTGGTTTGTATATTTGTATGTTTGCAAAGATTTATCCAAAAACACCTGGAGAAACCAGATTGCATTGGTCAGTGTTTGGTAGAGCCGCTGCCTCACAGCAACAGAGTCCTGGGTTCGATCCTGACCTTGGGTTCTCTCTGTGCAGTGTTTGCACGTTCTCCCTGTGACAGGAGTGGGATTCCTCTGGGTGCTCCGGTTTCCTCCTGAATGTACCATTTCATGTTTCTCGTTTCCCTCTCCTCTGACTCTCAGTCTGAAGAAGAGTCTCGATCAAAAACGTCACCTGTTCTTTTTCTCCAGAGATGCTGCCTGACCCGCTGAGTTACTCCACTCCTCCGCGTCAACCTGTGGCTGCTGATCTGCCCGTCATTGGGAATGACTGAATTACATAGAAACATAGAAAATAGGTGTAGGAGGAGGCCATTTGGCCCTTCGAGCCTGCACCACCATTCATTGTGATCATGGCTGATCACCTACAATCAGTAACCTGTGCCTGCCTTCTCCCCATAATCCCTTAATTCCACTAGCCCCAAGAGCTCTATCTAACTCTCTTTTAAATTCATCTAATGAATTGGCCTCCACTGCCGTCTGTGGCAGTGAATTCCACAAATTTACAACTCTGCTTGAAAAAGTTGCTTCTCACCTCAGTTTTAAATGACCTCCCCTTTATTCTTAGACTGTGGCCCCTGGTTCTGGACTCCCCCCAATATTGGGAACATTTTTCCTGCATCTAGTTTGTCCATTCCTTTTATAATTTTATACGTCTCTATAAGATCACCTCTCATCCTTCTAAACTCCAGTGAATACAAGCCCAGTCTTTCCAATCTGTCCTCATATGACAGTTCCAGGGATTTACTTTGTGAACCTACACTGCACTGCCTCAATAGCAAGGACGTCCTTCCTCAAATTAGGAGGAAGGACACAATACTCCAGATGTGGTCTCACCAGGGCCCTATACAACTGCAGAAGGACCTCTTTGCTCCTATACTCAAATCCTCTCGTTATGGCCAACATGCCATTAGCTTTCTTCACTGCCTGCTGTACCTGCACTCTTACGTTCATTGACTGGTGTACAAGGACACCTAGGTCTCATTGCACTTCCCCTTTACCTAATCTGACACCATTGAGATAATTATCTGCCTCCTTGTTTTTGCTGCCAAAGTGGATAACCTCACATTTATCTACATTATACTGCATCTGCCAAGCATCTTTCCTCTCACTCAACTTGTCCAAGTCAACTTGCAACCTCCTAACATCCTCTTGGCAGTTCACACTGCCACCCAACTTTGTGTCATCTGCAAACTTGCTAGTGTTACTTCTAATTCCATCATCCAAATCATTAATATACGTTGTAAATAGTTGCAGCCCCTGCACCGAGCCTTGCTCCACTCTCCACTGCCTGCCATTCTGAAAAGGACCCGTTTATTCCTACTCTTTGCTTCCTGTCTGCCAACCAATTGTCTATCCATGTCAACACCCTACCCCCAATACCATGTGCTCTAATTTTGCTCACCAATGTCCCGTGTGGGACCTTATCAAAGGCTTTCTGAAAGTCTAGATACACTACATCCACTGGCTCTCAATCCATTTTACTTGTCACATCCTCAAAAAATTCCAGAAGATTAGTCAAGCAGGATTTCCCCTTCATAAAGTCATGCTGTCTTGGACCAATCCTTTTACAGCTCTCCAAATGCACCGTTATCACCTCTTCAATAAATGACACATTTCGACCAACTGTCTGCTGTTAATAGAAAGGGTGAAACCAGACGCACAACAGAGTTTCATTATTATACACTCACTGGGTCACCGTAGAAAAATAATTTCAGTGATTAAAATGTACTGTTTCATCCAACTGTGTAACAAAAATCACATTTGGTTAAAGAAAGCAAGCTAGTAAAAATCGAATGCATCTGAACTTGATCCGGTCTGGCTACTTTGAGCCAGAGCTGTTTGAGCTGGGAATGGGATTTAGTGCCAGGAACATACATATAACACTCAAATGAAGAATTGACAGGTAGTTTGTTATGTAAGATTTGATAATATTTTTTTATTTGATAAAAGATATAAAGTGCTGGAATAGCTCAGAGGGGCCCCCAGCATCTATGGAGAACATGGATAGGGGATGTTTTTGTAAACTAGACAATAGACAATAATCGACAATAAACAATAGGTGCAGGAGTAGGCTATTCGGCCCTTCGAGCTAGCACCGCCATTCACCGTGATCATAGCTGATCATGCACAATCAGCACCCCGTTCCTGCCTTCTCCCCATATCCCCTGACTCCGCTATCCTTAAGAGTTCTATCTAGCTCTCTCTTGAATGCATTCAGAGAATTGGCCTCCACTGCCTTCTGAGGCAGAGAATTGCACAGATTTACAACTCTCTGACTGAAAAAGTTTTTCCTCATCTCCGTTCTAAATGGCCTACCCCTTATTCTTAAACTGTGGCCCCGAGTTCTGGACTCCTCCAACATTGGGAACATGTTTCCAGCCTCTAGCGTGTCCAATCCCTTAACAATCTTATATGTTTCAATAAGATCCCCTCTCATCCTAAATTCCAGAGTATACAAGCCCAGTCGCTCCAGTCTTTCAACATACGACAGTCCCGCCATTCCGGGAATTAAGCTCGTGAACCTATGCTGCACTCCTTCAATAGCAATAATATCCTTCCTCAAGTTTGGAGACCAAAACTGCACACAGTACTCCAGGTGCAGTCTCACTAGCATCTGTAGATCATTGTTTCTACTTTTTCTCCAGCCTTGTTTTGTTGTACAACATCATTAGAGCACCAGTGAGATTGCCAGTAGTAGTCAGCAGCTTGCATGTAAGGCAGAATGTAGAAAAAAGGAAATGCAGATGCTGGTTTAGGAAAAAAGATACAAAGTGCTGCAGTAACTCTGGGTCAGACAGCATCTCTGGAGATCATGGATAGGTGATGTTTTGGGTCAGGACCCTTCTTTAGACGTGAGTGATGTTTCAGATTGGGAAGTATGAAGAAAGGTCCCAACCTGAAACGTCACCTGTCCATGTTCTCTCGAGATGCTGTCTGACCCGCTGAGTTACTCCGGCACTTTGTTTGCATGTAAACCATGAGGTGCTTTGTTAGATAAATAAAAACATATTCTGCTTCTTTGACTTATGAACTTATGAAATTCTGTTCCCTGGACAACTGACTGATTGTTATGTACATTGATTATGAAATGTGTAGCCCTCATTTCAAAATACAGGCACTCCCCGACTTACGTAATATGTGACTTATGTAGACTCGAACTTACGGAAGCAATTGATTAGGTCCACTGCTTTATTTCTGTGTTGCGCGTCTCATTAGCAGAGCACTACTGCCGTCGCATGCTGCTGTTTCCTCAAGCCAGTCTGCTGTGAATGTGGATGCTCTCACGTGATCTCTGCGCCAGAGCTCTCCCCTTAGTCTCCGCTTCGGAACTCCCTCCCGTGGTCTCCATGTTGGAGCTCCCCTCGTGGTCTCCATGTCGGAGCTCCCCTCGTCTTCTCCATGTCGGAGCTCCCCCCGCGGTCTCCATGTCGGAGCTCTCCCATCGTCTCCATGTCGGAGCTCTCCCATCGTCTCCATGTCGGAGCTCCCCCCGCGGTCTCCATGTTGGAGCTCCCCTCGTCGTCTCCATGTCGGAGCTCTCCCATCGTCTCCATGTCGGAGCTCCCCCCGTGGTCTCCATGTTGGAGCTCCCCTCGTGGTCTCCATGTCGGAGCTCCCCTCGTCTTCTCCATGTCGGAGCTCCCCCCGCGGTCTCCATGTCGGAGCTCTCCCATCGTCTCCATGTCGGAGCTCTCCCATCGTCTCCATGTCGGAGCTCCCCCCGCGGTCTCCACGTTGGAGCTCCACTCGTCGTCTCCATGTTGGAGCTCCCCTCATCGTCTCCTTGGCAGAGCTCCCATGTGGTCTGATTGTGACACTTGGATTGATAGGTTGAATGGGGTATAATAGAACAAATGATGTTAGTAAAATCCATGAGGAATGGGTCAAGGTGATATGTTTGAAAACCGAACTTCCCATCAGAGACCCTCGCACGATCTTTAATTGGAATTTACCAGACTTTATCTTGCACTAAACATTATTCCCTTTATTCCGTATCTGTACACTGCGGACGGCTTGATTTTAATCATATATTGTCTTTCTGCTGATTCGATAGCATGCACCAAAAAAGCTTTTCCCTGTACCCTTGTCTGCATGCCAATAAACAAAACTAAACTAATCATGCAGCAACTTTTATTTACCACTCTGCGTAATGTTTAAAATGCTAATTAAAAATTGCGCTTGCTATTTCCTGGCACATGATCTGTGAGGATTCTTGAAGTGATTGTTATCTCCGCTGGCTTGATGATAGGTAGCTCGGGGAGGTGAAAAATCCTTTTGAGCTGGCACTTGATAGAAGGCTTAGGAAGTTTGGCATGTCCCCTACAACACTCACCAACTTCTACAGAAGCACCAGAGAAAGCATTTTATCAGGATGCATCACAGCTTGGTTTCCATCCAGGACCATAAGAAATTGCAGCAAATTGTGGCCACAGCCCAGGCCATCACACAAACCATCCTCCCTTCTATTGACTCCATTTATACCTCACGCTGCCTCGGCAAGGCCAGCAGCATAATCAAGGACGAGACGCACCCTGGCCACCCTCCCTCTTCTCCCCTCTCCCACAGGCAAAAGGTATAGAAGTGTGAAAACGCACACCATCAGATTCAGGGACAGTTTCTTCCCAGCTGTTATCAGGCAATCATCCTCCACAACCAGAGAGCAGTGCTGAACTACTATCTCTGATGTCCCTTGGACTATCTTTGACCGGACTTTACTTGCTTTACCTTGCACTAAACGTTATTCCCTTATCATGTATCTATACTGTAAATGGATTGATTGTAATCATGTGTTGTCTTTCTGCTGACTAGTTAGTACGCAACAAAAAGCTTTTCACTGTACCTCGGTACACATGACAATAAACTAAACTGAACTAGTGGCAGGTCTCTACACATTCCTTCTGGGAAGCTTTATTAAGGTCAAGGTAATGCTGTTCTCCTTTGCTTCCGATTGTAATTCCTTGGCCATTGAATAGTGACGCAGCAAATCAGTAACATCACAATACACCCTCAGCAATATAGGCCCAAACAGAGAGAACAGATTTCCAAAGACGTGCCTCTTTAGCAAAACTTATGAACATCTGAAATGATGATCACTGGTCCAAAATGTGGAAGGATCTTGGTATTGTGCGTAAGTCTACATGAGGTGCTGCCTTAAAAAGGTAGCCAGCATCATCAAAGAGCCACACCACCCTGGCCATGCTCTCATTTCACTCCTGCCTTCGGGAAGAAGATGGAGGAGCCTGAAAACGAATGTCCAGATTCAGGACCAGGTTCTTCCCTACAACCATCAGGCTATTAAACAATACAACCTCCAAATAAGCTCTGAACTACATAGACTTGGGGATATTGGTTTTGTCTTTTTGCACTATTATTGTTTGTTTGTTTTATGTGTATGTAATATATATATATATCGTATTATGCTGCTTGATGAGGGAAGTGTAAGTGGCCTTGTCCAACTAACAACTTTGCAACCAATAACTCATTGATTTTATGCCGTTTTTAAGATGTTGCTATGCATAAAGCAGGTGAAATGTTTATCTACATGACAATTGCTACATCAATTCATTGTGTGTGAAGCACTTCCAGGCATTTGAGAGAACCAACTTATGAATACAATCAATCATTTTGGCTGTTGCTTTGGATTTGTCAAAGAAATTTCCTGCAAAATGAAACTCCCGGCTGTAATTGAGTTTAAAATCTGAAGGATATTATTTATCTTACTAAAATTGCATCACATAATTTAATGAAGAAAAACACTTGCATGTATCGATACATCAATGTCAAGCCATTATTGCAATTTTGAGACACAGGGAACTGAAGATGCTGGATAATTGCATAGAACACAAAGTGCTGGAGTAACTCAGCAGGTCAGGCCGCATTTCTGGAGGATAGGTGACGTTTTGGGTCAGGACCCCTTCTGCAGACTGGAATTTTGAGCTCAGTTAACTAGGAAATCACAAGGTTTGAAAAAAAGTGCTTCCTCAGGAGATCTGTTGCGTTATATTGAACCGTGCTTCCTGCCTTGTCCCTTACAAGAGGGTCTGGAGTGTTTAATTGTCATATGTACCAAAATGGAACAATAAGATTCATACTTGCAGCAGCACAACAGATCTGCAAACATAGTACTGAATGGATAACATAAGAAAACACCAAAGAAAAGTTCAATTTAAAAAACGGTATTAGTGTTGGCTGTCTTTTTGAGGCAGGTACTCCTGTAGGTCCCTTCGATGGTTGGGAGGTCTGTACCCGCGATGGACTGCGCAGTGTTTGCCACTTCTTGCAAACTTCTTTGCTCCTGGGCGTTCAGGTTGCTGAACCAGGCCATGGTGCAACCACAAATGAAACATTCCCCTCCGAGCAGGACGACATCAAAGCCACACCATCGTCTCTCGCAGATGGACGGACGCCAACACAACCCAAAATGGGGTGGAGCTTCTAGAAAATGCCCTTGGAAATTACCAAACGAGGCAAAGCAGCTTTAAAATGAAAACCCTCTGAAGTGGTAAAGCTGGTCTCCATTTTCATGGTGAAATGCAAAGGATCATTTGACTAGATCTTTCACAGCAGCTTACAATGCAAGGATTGACAGAAGACAATCTTTTATGATATTTATTCATTATTGTTTCGTTTAGTTTATTGTTATGTGTACCGAGGTACAGTGAAAAGCTTTTGTGTGTTAACCAGTCAGCGGAATGACTGTACATGCTTACAATCGACAGATAAATGATAAAGAGATTAACAGGTAGTGGAAGATAAAGTCCAGTAAAGTCCGATTGAAGATAGTCTGAGGGTGTCCAATGGGGGCAGTTCAGGACCGTTCCCTAGTTGCTGATAGGATGGTTCAGTTGCCTGATAACAGCTGGGAAGAAACTGTTCCTGAATCTGGAGGTGTGCGTTTTCACACTTCTGTACCTCTTGCCTGATGGGAGAGGGGAGAACAGGGAGTGACCGGGGTGAGACCTGTCCTTGATTATGCTGGTGGGCTTGCCGAGGCAGCGTGACGTGTAAATGTCTATTGTCTATTGAAAGCATCCAGAGAATTGGCCTCCACTGCTTTCTGAGGCAGAGAATTCCACAGATTTACAACTCTCTGAGTTTAGACGGTTTATCTCACAGTTTGCGTACTAAT
The DNA here is from genome assembly GCF_053455715.1 of Rhinoraja longicauda. Taxonomy (NCBI): domain Eukaryota; kingdom Metazoa; phylum Chordata; class Chondrichthyes; order Rajiformes; family Arhynchobatidae; genus Rhinoraja; species Rhinoraja longicauda. Next base: position 25,561,005 of record NC_135962.1, on the reverse strand, counting down.
GTTCAGTGAGTTGGTTCAAAACCCTATGGGTCAGTGTACAGCCATGGCTGGCACTTATACTTTCTGAAAGTAAATCAATTGAATTGATTTCTGGATGGAAACAAGTTCTAATTACAAAATGCTGAACTGAAAGATGCAATTGTGTATTTAACACTGTCTAATCAAAAACAATTCATTTTCAAAGGTACACAGGCTTAGACCTAGGATAGTACTTGTGGATGCAGACTGTGTTACGGTATTTAGGGATACAGCGTGGAAATAGGCCCTTCGGCCCACCGAGTCCATGCTGGTCATCCATCCCCTGTTCACAGCAGTTCTCTGTTATCCCACTTTCACGTTCTACAAAAGGGGCAAATTTACAGAAGCCAATTAGCTGACAAACCTGTACGTTTTTGGAACGTGAGAGGAAACCGGAGCATCCGGAGGAATCCACGTGGTCACAGGAAGAACGTGCAAACTCTGCACAGACTGCACTTGAGGTCAGGATAGAACCCGGGAATCTGGTGCTGTGAGGCAGCAGCTCTACTGCTGCACCACCATGTTGACATTTGATGTTAACAAGCGCTAGCTCTCCGCAAAGGCAGATACTTGTGATAATGTTTATCAGCTGCAATCTTAATGAATGGCAGTGCAGGCAAAAGGGAGTTGTTTTTTTTGTCCAGCTCAGTGCAGGCCTGAGCTACAGGGAGAGATTGGGCAGGCTAGGACTTTATTCCTTAGAGCGCAGAAGGATGAGGGGTGATCTTATAGAGATGTACAAGATCATGGTGGGAATAGATAGGGTGAATGTACAGAGTCTTTAACCCGGAATAGGGGAATCAAGAGCCGGAGGACATAGGTTTAAGGTGAGAGGAGGTGCCGCGCACAGAATAGGCCTTCCCGAGCTGCCCTGGCCGCAGAATCAAAGCCGCTGGAGGACCCGACTCCAAGGCTTGGCAGGTGGAGCAGAGGACCCGGAGCTGAGGGTCCGCTGACCGCGGAACCAGGAGGGAGCCGCTGGAGACATCGGATGCGAGGAGCAAGGGCCAGTAGGAGGGTAATGCTTCCAGCGCCTTCAAAGTCAGCTGCAAGAGATGCCCCCAGGACACAGAGTCGGCCGGTTGAGGGGAGAAACTTTGGTTCACAGGCCATTCCGGTCGAGGGCAATGGAGGAAGGGCCTGCAGGAGCCTGGGGTTGCCAGGATTCAGAACCGCTCCAATAGACAGCACATGGGCGGACCAGATTATGGATTTTGGAAATGATGCCAAACATGGCGGCACCCGTGTGTGTAAATATGCAAAAGGAATTTCACTGTGCAGTTGCACATGTGACAAATAAAGCACCTTTGAACTGTTGTGCCAGAGGGGAAAGATTTAATAGGAACATGAGGGGAAACTTTATTGCACAGAGAATGGTGGGTATATGGAATGGTGGGTATATGGAATGGTGGGTATATGGAATGGTGGGTATATGGAATGGTGGGTATATGGAATGGTGGGTATATGGAATGGTGGGTATATGGAATGGTGGGTATATGGAATGGTGGGTATATGGAATGGTGGGTATATGGAATGGTGGGTATATGGAATGGTGGGTATATGGAATGGTGGGTATATGGAATGGTGGGTATATGGAATGGTGGGTATATGGAATGGTGGGTATATGGAATGGTGGGTATATGGAATGGTGGGTATATGGAATGGTGGGTATATGGAATGGTGGGTATATGGAATGGTGGGTATATGGAATGGTGGGTATATGGAATGGTGGGTATATGGAATGGTGGGTATATGGAATGGTGGGTATATGGAATGGTGGGTATATGGAATGGTGGGTATATGGAATGGTGGGTATATGGAATGGTGGGTATATGGAATGAGCTGCTAGTTGAGGTAGGTACTATTATAACATCTAAAAGTCATTTGAACAGGTACATGGACAGGAAAGATTCAGAGGAATGTGGACCAAATGCGGGTAGGTGGGACTAGTGAATAGTGCAGACCTTGGTCGGAATGGCTAAATATGGGGCGATGGGCATGTTTCTGTGTTTTAACACTCTTTGACTCTATGACAAAAGTTTTGGTTGACTGACTTTCTGAGGCAAAGGAGCTTTCAGAACAGTTCGATTGAATATGCAATATGCTGGGGGTATAGACCACAGCAATGCAGATGCGTAGGTATAACGGCCAAATAATTTTCTTTTGGTTCTTGCTTTAAGTAACAATGAATCACGGATGAAATATCTACTGGAATGCAACTTTAAGAATTGAATGAATGAATGAATGAATAAGTTTATTGGCCAAGTATGTGCATATACAAGGAATGTGTCTTGGTGCTCCGCTCACAAATAACAACTCAAACATACAGTTAACAATTAAGAGTAAAGCATAAACACATCAAAACAATAAGGATACAACTTTACGGTCTAAACATGTGGGTGAAAATAAACCAGAGCACAAAAGAGACTACAGACTTTGGTTATTGAGTAGAACTGCCACTCGTGGAAAAAAAGCTGTTTTTATGTCTGGCTGTGGCTGCTTTGACAGTCCGGAGTCGCCTTCCAGAGGGAAGTGCTTCAAAGATTTTGTGGCCAGGGTGAGAGGGGTCAGAGATGATCTTGCCCGCTCACTTCCTGGCCCTTGCAGTGTACAGTTTGTCAATGGGGGGAAGGTTGCAGCCAACAACCTTCTCAGCTAACCGAACGATCTGTTGCAGCCTCTGGATGTCGTGTTTGGTGGCTGAGCCAAACCAGACCATGATGGAGAAGATGAGGACGGACTCAATGATAGCAGTATAGAATTGGACCATCATTGCCTGTGGCAGATTATGTTTCCTCAGTTGCCGCAGGAAGTACATCTTCTGTTGGGCCTTTTTGACTGTGGAGTCGATGGTGGCCCCCCATTTAAGGTCCCTGGAGATGATGGTTCCAAGGAACCTAAATGACTCCACAGATGTGGCTGTGGTGTTGTTGATGGTGAGTGGGGGGGAGGGGAGGGGGAGCTCTTCGAAAGTCTACAATTAGTTCCACTGTCTTAAGAGCATTGAGCTCCAGGTTGTTGCGATGGCACCAGGACGCCAGCTGTGTCACTTCCCGTCTACAGGCAGATTCCTCCCCATCCTTATTATATTGCAAACTTATTAAAAGCCTATTATAAAGAAGTATGTCCAAGAGGAATGATTGAAGGATTGCATTTGGTACAAAGAAATATGTAAAATAAGCTATAGTGACCAATGAACAATATTCAAAGATATACAGGAAATATGGACCAGTGTAAGTTAAGCAAGTATATCCAAATACATTTTTTTCATGTCATTTCCAGGTGAAATCTTGAAGGTTTTTTGTGTCTATTGTTCTGCATGTCAATCTTATAACAAACTCACAGAGGGAATTGCCATTATCTTTATGTGGAGTTGCTGATTACATGTTTGAAGAAGTTTTCGGTGAAATTTTACCATTTCCATTGTATGCATTCAGCATTCAGTAATTCAAAATGGGATTATTACATAATATTATGTATCATTAAATCTTCTCTACTTTCTTGACTAATACATTTCTAAGCTAATGTATTTTAAATGTCTTTTAATCTCATTCCGATTAAAACATAGATTTTTTTTGTTGCAAGAAGCAGAGAGATTTAATTTCTCAAATTTTTATTTGCAGTTGACAGTCACATTGTCACTTAATCCAACAATTCCACTTTGTTAATTTTAGGCTTTAGAAATACAGCATGGAAACAGGCTCTTCATCCCACCGAGTCCGTGCTGACCAATGATCAGCCCCCTGCACACTAACACTGTTCAACACGCTAGCGACAATTTTATGATCATTACAGAAACCGATTAACCTACAGACCTGTACGTCTTTGGAATGTGGCAGGAAACTGGAGCACTCGGAGAAAACCCACGCAGTCACATGACCACAGGGGTATAAACACCATACAGACAGCACCCGAGGTCAGGATTGAACCCTGGTCTCTGGTGCTGTAAGGCAGCAACTCTATAGCTGTACAACTGTGTTGCCCTTTGACTTTACATTTGACCACGGTCAGTGTAGAGTTTGTATATTCTCTCTGTGACCGCGTGGATTTTGTCCGGGTGTTCCGGTTTCCTCCCACACTCCAAAGACGTGCAGGTTTGTCGGTTAATAGGCTTCTGGAAAATTGTCCCTGGTGTGTGTAGGATAGAACTAGTGTACGGTTAATCGCTGGTTGGCGTGCACTCGATGGGCCGAAGGGCCAGTTTCCACGTTGTATCTCTGAACTAAAAATGAAACTAAATGCGGTTAGTTCTACGTGCTAATCGTGTGAAAATATCAGAGCCTCTTGGTGCATTTCGTCATTAGTTATCCACAAGTGAATGAAAGTGGAAGTAGAATCAAAGCTATTAGAACATTAAAAACTTTGTTATGCACCACCACCATTTTGTGAAGCTTATTTTCATGAATCCAACATCTTTTCTGTCAATGCGAGACCCTGGGGCAAGCTGGGGGCAAGAGATTAAAATTATCTTCCAACACAAGTGGAACAAAATTGGGCTGAAACTCATCCGGGAATAATTTATGCAATGTTTATTCAGTGGAGTTGAAGAGTCATTCAGTGTGATAGATACCAATGTCCGAGGGTCAGATAAATCAAAATGTCAAGTACTCTTGGAGCATTTTGGAAGTCATTTGGAGTTGTAGTCTTTGTAATGTTTTATTTCTAATATTTCAATGAATGGTTTGTTCTGTTTCAGCCTATGGGTTAGTTGTTTTCATTAAAAAACCACTGAACGACCTATTTGGCCTGTCTAACCTAAAGGGAGATTCATGCTGGTGCTTGACATTGACATTACCTAGTTTGTGGAGCTTTATATTCTGCACGCTAGTTTAAAAAGCCAATTTATAAATTGGGAACTTTTAAGATCATAATGCGTCAAGGTTTGTAAGTGCTGGATCCTGTCTTTGGGAGAAAATAGTAAAATCGGCATGTCAACAAGCCTTAAGTGTTTATAACTGTCTGTCTGCATCCAAGCAAACAAATCGAGCAAATAATTCCATTCTCTGTGCCAAACTACATGATTAGCATTTGCTTGCATTTTGGACCAACAAAACGGAGAGGATGGGGGTGTTTGAGGAGGGCAGTGGGCAATGCCAAGATACCTGTGTACAGAGCTTCTGAAAAAGCTAATAGATCATCTGAAGAAGGGTCCCAACCTGAAACATCACCTATCCATGTTTTCCAGAGTTGCTGCCTAACACTCTGAATTACTCCAGCTCTTTGTATCCTTTTGTGTAAACCAGCATCTTCAGTGCCTTGTTTCTACATTTTGACTCCTCCACAGCAAAATCTGAAGAAGTTCTCCTCCTCTCTCCGGGAGTTCTGTGAGACCCTCTCTCACTGCTTCCTCTCTGTGATTCCAGCTCTACGACCATGTTCTGACCCTGACTCACTACCACAGCCACGTATGTTTCCTCAACACTTGCCCGCGCCGCCTAGGGTCTGAAGAAGGGTCCTGAGCCGAAACATCATCTATCCATTTGTAGTGGCCTGGCGGAGGCCAGAGAAAAGGCAGGACGCCAGGCAGTTTTGGATATAGGTCTTTATTAGGCTGTGAGCTCCTGCTCACAGCGTAGTCCACCTAGGGATGAGCCACGCCTCCCAACGGGCTGGCTTTTAACCCCTTACGCCTGTCCGTCACGTGATGAGGGGGCTGACCCAAGGAGTGGCCTGATCCCCAGGGACCGCCACAGGACCCCCCCCCCCCCCCATAGTTTAGTTTAGACCTTCAGCGCGGACACAGGTCCTTTGGCCCACAGAGACTGCGCCGACCATCGATCACCCCATGCACTACTATCCTACACATTAGAGGCAGTTTACAGAAACCAAATAACCGATAAATCTGTACGTCTTTGGAGTGTGGGAGGAAACCGGAGCACCTGGAGAAAACCCATGCGGTCACAGGGAGAATGTACAAACTCTGTACAGACAGCACCCGTACTCAGGGTTGAACCCGGGTCTCAGGTGCTGTGTGGCAGCATCTCTACCACTACGCCACTGTTCCATATGTTCTCCAGAGGTGCTGCCTGACCCGCTGTGTTACTCCAGCATTTTCTATCCTTTTGTGTAAAGCAACATCTGCAGTTCCTTGTTTCTATGTGATGGATCTACTTTTTGCCTCCAAACGTGTCTGTGGACACTGACTTGTTGAGGATTAGCGATGGGAATAAGAAAGCAAGAATACAAACTTGCTCTGAAGCTAAAATTTAAATTCAAGTTTCCGAGTAGTGTGTGTTGAGTCATTAAGCAGCTCTTAAGGTCAGCTCTGTTTATACTGCCATTATTTATACTGGAATGCCACAAAAGTTTCTTTTCTTGGAAAGGTTTGATGTTTTCTTTAGACTAAACTGTAGGTACGAACATGTTCTTCAGACTCTGAGGTTCTGGGTCATGATTTTCTGTAAGATACTTAAAGTGTATTGAACTATTCCTTGGAGCGCAGGAGGATGAGAGGTGTACAAAATCATGAGAGGAATAGATCGGATAAACGCACAGAGTCTCTTGCCCAGAGTAGGGGAATCAAGAACCAGAGAACATAGGTTTAAAGTGAGGGGTGAGAGATTTAATAGGAACCTGAGGGTTAACTTATTTACACAAAGGTTGATAAGTATATGAAACGAGCTGCCGGAGGAGGTAGTTGAGAAAGGTACTATCACAATATTTCAGAAACAATTGGACAGATACATGGGTCGGATAGGTTTAGAGGGATATGGGCCAAATGCACGCAGGTGGCACTAGTGTTGATGGGACATGTGGGCAAGTTGGGCCAAAGGGCCTGTTTCCACACTGTATGACTATGATCATCATTTTATGGAATTAAGTTGCACTGACCATCCAACTGCTCTAGTTATTGGGGAGATATTTAATCACAGCATGTTAGTTAGGCTTTGACAACATTGCCATGCAATATGAGAAATGAAGTTCTCGTCTTGCTCTGGAACAGTCCAGACATTAGCTCACTATTTTTTGATCTAATAATTATTCTCTGTGTCAGCATTTCAGCATCAACATAAATGAGCTCTTGTTTCCTCAAAGGGAAGCAATAAAAATCCTACCAGTTAACAGAAAGTTCAATGTATTTAACGGAGACGAGTGTTTTGAAATTCTTCATCGGTGATGAATAAATCTTCTATTATTACTTACAGAAATAGTGGGAAAAAAAGAGTAATAAAAACATCTGGTAACATTTTACTAAAGGGTTTGGCTTACAAATAAACTCTGATTCACTAGAATACTTGGTTTAGTTTATTGTTATTGTCATGTGTATCGATGTGCAGTGAAAAGCTTTTTTGCTGCATGCTATAAAGTCAGCGGAAAGACTAGACATTACAATCATGGCATCCACCGTGTACAGATACAGGATAAAGGGAATAATGTTTAGTGCGGGATAAAGTCCAGCTATGTCCGGTTAAAGATAGTCTGAGGGTCTCCAATGAGGTAGCTGGTAGCTCATGGACAGCTCTCTGGAGATAATTACGAGAGGGCTATCACTTCTTATACCTTTTATTCCTTTTCTCTAGAGATGCTGTCTGAGTTACTCAGCTTTTTGTGTCTATCTTCGCTATCAATTTCACCCACACTTTCAGGTGGGGACCCTTGAAGAAGGGTCCCGACACGAAATGTCACCTATGCATGTCCTCTTCGTTGAGTAAAAATATTCCAGTACTTTGTGCCATATTTTTCCTATCAATTTCATCCCAATGTTGCATTGGGACGACTGGTTATTCAGCAGACATTTAACCTTGCGACGCATGTTAACAAAAATGGCATGGACATGAAATGAGGCAGAAACCTGTTTCAAGTTCAGAAATATCCTACGCCGGAGCACACAAGTCAAACAGAACAATCTACAGGGTTGTAAAGGTTGTTCCTTTTGGCATTTTGAGATCAACTGCTGGTTTGCATTGCAAATGTAGGACAAACCGATCAATGTTTTCTTCACTTCACTTCATTGAATTGACACAACTAACGTCATGGAGTCATACGGCATGGAAACAGGCCCTTCGGCCCAATTCATTCATGCTGACTAGGATTTATATAGTTGATCTAGTCCCAATTGCCTGTGTTTGGCCCATATCCATCTAATCCTTGCCTATCCATGTACCTGTCCAAGTGTCTTTTAAACCTCACCATTGAAGCCACCTTCACAACTTCCTCTGGCACCTTGATCTAAATACGCATCACCAACTGCGTGAAGAAATTGCCCCTCGGGTCTCTTTTAAACTTTTCCCCTCTGATAGGAAGCTAAGGGGAAATGTTTTCACTCAGAAGGTGTGGGTATATCGAATGAGCTGCCAGAGGAGGTAGTTGAGGCAGGTACTATAACAACATTTAAAAAACATGGGGCAAAAGTGGGCAGGTTGGACTAGTGTAAATGGGGCATCTTGGTCAGCATGGGCATGTTGGGCCGAAGATCTGTTCCATGCTGGATGTCTTTTAGGCAGTATGACTCAATTTAGACCTGTGCCCTCTAGTTCCGGATTCCTCTATCCTTGGTAAAAGACTGTGACTATTCAGCTTATCCTTGCCTCTCGTGATTTTATTTACCTCTATGATGTCACTCCTCAGCCTCCTGCCCTCCAGGGAAAATAGTTCCAGCCAATCTGGCCTCTCCTTAGAACCTAAGCCCTATAATACTGCTATCATCCCAGTGCATTTTTTTCTGCACTCTTTCCAACTTAATTGTTTTATTGTCCAAGTTTATTGTCATATGCATGATTATGGTGAGGTACAAATGTAATGAGAAATAAATTTGACCAAGCACATAAAACCAAACCATACATGAATCACGCATAAAATTTTAAAAGTAAGAAGTTGTGCACAATGAAGACATGAGTGTGAATATATGATTAGTAAAATAAAAGCATGTCAATCGTAGTGCGAGAGGTGTACCACAGTGTTCCATAGTTGAGGTATCATTAAGGTCATGTAAGTTGGTTCAAGAACCTTCGGGCACAACAGTGGCGCAGCGGTAGAGTTGCTGCCTCACAATGCCAGAGTCGCGGGTTCGATCCTGACGATGGGTGATGTCTGTACAGAGTTTGGCGTAGTTTAGTTTATTGTCATGTGTACCGAGGTGCAGTGAAAGGCTTTTATTGCGTGCCAACCAGTCAGACTCTACTGCTGCACCCTATGCCGTTCACCATGTCTACTCTATGATACTCTCCAGGGCCCTGCCATTTACTGTGCAAGCCCTGACCTGATTTGACTTGCCAAAATGTACCACCTTTCACTTGTTAGTGCTAAATTGCTAAATTCCCAATCTTTCCTGCAATCTTTCCTACTCCAAAGTAAAATCTATGGAACAAAATGCTTTGTACCAGAATTATGCCTTTTCCTTTGCACTTTAAATCGCTTTCTTTGCGCTGAGAAGAATGCTCATTAAAATATTTAATCCATTACTGGTTTGCTTGGGTATGTTTTATAATCAGACAATAAAACCAAGTTGACAACAGAATGAAAAATGCAGACATTATTTAAAATAGATCTGTACAGGGCTACATTTAGCACCCCAGGTAGTCCAATAAAATTATTGGTTGATTTGCAGTGTTGTTATTTTCTGTTTTAAATCTCTAGTATTTATCTATTCCTCCAGCATCAGCTGGGGCTCAATGGATATTGCTCTTTTCTCTGAGTCCAATGGTTCTTGGTTCAAGTCTTTCAGAGATGGGAGCTCATAAAATCCAAGTGGACCCTCCAATATCAGGTCCATCACTGGTTTTCTGGCATCTGATGGACCGGCACCTTCTTTAATTTGGACAAAATTACGAGAGCACACTTAAAATTCCCTGGGCGGCCACAGGTGGCATTGCACGTGGAATGCACTCTTTAGAGACCTCTCCCTCCGTCCCGAAAGAGTTATTTGCTTACATTGAAGATAGACACAAAATGCTGGAGTAACTTAGTGGGACAGGCAGCATCTCTGGAGAGAAAGAATGGGTGATGTTTTGGGTCGAGACCCTTCTTCAGACTGATGTCAGGGAAGAGGGAGATACATAGATAAGGAAGTGTAAGGTGTAAAAATAGGACAATAGACAATAGGTGCAGGAGTAGGCCATTCGGCCCTTCGAGCCAGCACCACCATTCAATGTGATCATGGCTGATCATTCTCAATCAGTACCCCGTTCCTGCCTTCTCCCCATACCCCCTGACTCCGCTATCCTTAAGAGCTCTATCTAGCTCTCTCTTGAATGCATTCAGAGAATTGGCCTCCACTGCCTTCTGAGGCAGTGAATTCCACAGATTTGCAACTCTCTGACTGAAAATGTTTTTCCTCATCTCCGTTCTAAATGGCCCACCCCTTATTCTTAAACCGTGGCCCCTGGTTCTGGACTCCCCCCAACATTGGGAACATGTTTCCTGCCTCCAACGTGTCCAACCCCTTAATAATCTGATATGTGTTGATAAGATCTTATATGTTTCGATAAGGACAAAGGGAATGGAGTTCAAGGAAAATGTAGAATAGATGATTGTTAGCTGGGAGGTAACAACAATGCAAACAGAGATAAAATGTAGTCGGAGACGGTAAGACTGATCAGAGAACTGGGAAGAGGGAGGTATGGAGAGAGAGAGGGAAAGCAAGGGTTACATGAAGTTATAGAAGTCAATATTCATACCGCTGGGGTGTAAGCTGCCCAAGCGAAATATGAGGTTTTTACATCTGCAGTTGTTGGGGGTGATCCCTCAGTTTGTGCAATTTGGGTCGAGTCCCTTCTTCAGACCTTCGAGATGCTGCCTGTCTTGCTGAGTTACACCAGCATTTTGTGTCTGTCTTTCCTAAACTCCTGGTCAACATTTGCCACTCTATATCTTCAAACCAGATAAACTGTTTATTGTAGAAGCAGCGAACTGTAGATGCTGGTTTACAAGGACGGAAGGTTTAGAAGGATGAGGGGGGGGGACCTAACTGAAACTTACCGAACAGTGAAAGACTTGGAAGAGAGGATGTTTCCACTAGTGGGAGAGTCTAGGACCCGTGGTCATTGCCACAGACAGCTGTGGAGGCCAATCATCAATAAATATATTTAAGGCAGGGACTCACAGGCTCTTGACTAGTAAGAGTGTCGGTCGGGGTTACGGGGAGAAGGCTGAAGAATGGGGCTGAGAGGGAAAGATAGATCAGCCATGATTGAATGGCAGAGTAGATTTGATGGATCAAATGGCCTAATTCTACTCCTAGGACCTATGAACTTACAAAAGAAAACAAGGTGCTGGTGTAACTCAGCAGATCAGGCAGCATCTCAGGAGAACATGGATAGGCAACATTTCTGGTCGGGACCCTTCTTCAGATTCGGGCTGAGAATGGCACTGAATCATTGGGATTTCCAAGCAAACGGATATCCTGAAGAACTCTACAGAGTATGTTACAAAGGACAGCCAAGTCATTGTTCTGTTTTGTACAATTAGTTAAAATTATGAATGAAAAGTTATTTTTTGATAAATAGTGGGTTCGTGCACAGTAGTTCAGTTTACTTTAGAGATACAGTGAGGAAAAAAGGTCCTTCGGACCACCGAGTCCATGATGACCATCGATCACCTGTTCACACTAGTTCTATGTTATCCTACTTTCATATCCTACACACGAGGGACAACTTTAGTTAGAGGCACAGCATGGAACGGGCCTTTCTGCCCATTAGGACCCTTCCTTTGACAGACTTTGTGTCTTTTTTTAATAGGTGTTACCTGACCAGCTGAGCATTTCCAGAATTTTCTGTTTTTATTTCAGTTCCCTTTTCCTTTTTTAAGTTGTACACCGTTGCCCTCTGGAGAAATGTTGCTCATTAAGATTACATCTGGTCTGTTCATTCTGGCCCCTCAGTTGATTTCAGACAGGAAGAACTTGTTTCCTGGTTCTGTACAAAAGAAGGCTTGGCGGACAGAAACATTAAGTAACATAAAAGCTTTGGTTTGAGAAAGGTGCCAACTAGTTCTGTTTGTAACATTTTCCACCTTTCTTCCCATATCATTGCCAAAATTAGATTTTGTAGAACACTGATCTTTTACCAAGAACTTGACTTGCCAGCTCCCAAGACAAAAATGTAGCTGGAACCATTTGACTGTTTATTACATACTTGACTATAGCAGTCCTGAGCTACTGCCTGCCTCATCACACAAACCAACCTCCCTTCCATTGACTCCATTTCCACTGCACGCTGCGTCGGCAAGGCCACGAGCATGATCAAGGACGAGTCTCACTCCCTCTTCCCTTTCCCATCAGGCAAAAGGTATAGAAATGTGAAAACGCACACCTCCAGATTCAGGGACAGTTTCTTCCCAGCTGTTGGCAGGCAACTGAACCGTCCTATCACCAACTAGAGAATGATCCTGAGCTGCCATCTACCTTCCTGAGTGGATAGCACGCAACAAAAGCTTTTCACAGTACTTTGCTGCACCTGACAATGAACTAAACAAAATGGAACTAAATTTAGGTTGGAGATACAGCATGGAAATGGGTCCTTCGACCTACCGAGTCCACGCTGAACATTGATCACACTAGTTCTACGTTATTGCGCACTGTTATTCACTCCTTACATACTAGGGACAATTTACATATTCCAACTAACCTACAAACCCGCACGTCTTTGGGATGTGGGAGGAAACCGGAGCACCTGTAGGAAACCCATGTGGTCACAGGGAGAACATGCAAACTCCACATAGGGGTCAGGATCAAACCCGGGCCTCAGGCGCTGTGAGGCAGCAGCTCTACCGCTACGCCGGTATGCCACCCTGGCACAATCCTACATCCTGTGGGCAGGGCAGGGCTGTAAATCATGATTTATGTTGGGATAGGAGGAGGTGCTGCTATTGAAGACCTGCACTCTTATGTTGGTGTATTTTGTGAGCAACTCCATTGAGGAAGTGTTATAAGTTATGTTGCTTTTCTCCAAATTGCTGTTTGTAGAACAAATTTGAGGTGGCGTAGCGGTAGAGCTGCTGCCTCACAGCACCAGAGACTTGAGTTTGATCCTGACTACGGGTGATATCTGTACGAAGTTTGTACGTTCTCCCTGTGCCTGCGTTGGTTTTCTTTGGGTACTGAGATTCCCCCTCCACGTGCCAGAGAGGTTAATTGGCTTCTATAAATTGCTCCTACTGTGCAGGATAGAACTAGTGTACAGGTGATTGTTGGTCAGAGTGGACTCGGAGGGCCGAAGGGCCTGTTTCCATGCTGTATCTCTAAAATTAAAACTCAACTAAATCCTGACCGATATTGTGGCTTTATACGTATGGAGACATATCTCTGTTAAACACAAGTGGCATGATCATTGGAAGACCTCCTTAACATCATGTGTCAGTGTCTGGTTTTATTATTGATCTGAGATTCTGTTAATAACTTGAAATGGACCCGGAAGGTTTGTTGGTCAGCAGGACCTTGCCCGAAGGCTCGGTGGTCGATGGGGCCGGGAACCCCCCTGAAGGCTCGTTGGAACTAGCTGGAGACTTTAGGCACTAGGAGGTTGAACCTGGGTATTGCCTCCAGCGCCTTCAAGGTAAGCTGCAGGAGGCGACCCCGGGACACAAAGATGGCAGGGCGAGGAAACATGTGGGACATCAGTTCACGGGAAGTGCTCCAGTACATCAAGCATGCGGGCCAACTGAATTTGGACTTTGAATAATGGCACCAGAAATGGTGGCGCCAACATGTGTAATATATACAAAAGGAATTTCACTGTGCAGTTGCATATGTGATGAATAAAGCACTATTGACTGTTACCTTGGCAGTGGCACAGGGGCACTAACCAGGAGCTCCTATGAACTATTCTGTAACTAACAAGGTTGAGTATGCTAGCCAGGGGTTTAAAACTTCAAGTGTGGTCTGACACAGAGGGAGATGAGTCTGTTTCCAAGCGGGTTCCCTGCAATATTTTTATTGGACAAAGAATTCCAGGCACTTTTTGCTAGAGTCATAGTCATACAGTGTGGAAACAGGTCTTTCGGCGCAACTTACCCACATCAACCAACATGCTCCATGTGCACTAGTCCCACCTGCCTGTGTTTGGCCTATATTTCTCTCAACCTACCGAATCCTTGCAACCATCCAAATGTTTCTTAAATGCTGCAATAGTACCTGCCTCAACTACCTCCTCTGGCAGCTCGTTTCATGCACCCACCACCCTCTGTGTCAAAAAAAACGTTATCCCTCTGGTTCTGATTAAATAATTTCCCCCTCACCTTAAACCTATGTCCTCTAGTTCTCGATTTCCCCAACTCTGGGCAAAAGACTTTGCATTTACCCGATCTATTTCTTGCATGATTTGGTAAATGAGATCACTCCACATCCTTTTGCACTGCAAGGAATGAAGCCCTAGCCCGCTCAACCTCTCCGTACAGTTCAGGCCCTTGAGTCCTGGCATCATCCTAGTATACATCTCTGAACTCTTTAAAGCTTAACAACATCTTCCCTATAACATGGTGACCAAAATTGAACCCAAAGCTCTAAATGTTGCCTCACCAACTTCATATATAACTGCAACATGACCTCCCAACTTCTATACTATTTAGACAACTTTGAAGTAATCTAAGTGTAGATATTGATTTTTACTTTGACAGTGGCACAGGGGAATGCTTACAGGAGCTCCTATGAACTATTCTGTAACTATCGGGGTTGAATTTGCTAACCCAGAGTTTTAAAACTTCAAGTATGGTTTACCGAGAGGGAGATGAGTCGGTTTCCTTGCGGGTCCCCTGTGATGTTTCAGCAATCAGTTTTATTGTACGAAGAGTTCCAGGCAATGTTGTCTCTGTGATACAGAACTCTTACCCTGCGCTGCTCTGAGGCATTTCATTCGAATAGCTCTTGTTCCCACGGCAACAGAGAGGCCGAGTTATCAGTCCTAATTTTCAGTAGGAGACAGGAATAGGTGGAGACTTTCAAGATCTGTCTCTGGTTCTTTTACAATGTGTTTTTGTTAGAGAATATTAACTTTTGGACACCAAAAGAAAATTCTGAGAAGTTTTGTTTAAAATGACCATTTCATGAGTATGTGCATGTTTTACAAAAGTTTAGTGTGATTCTTCTCGTTGCATAATAAGCTGAATTCACAATTAAAAGCCAGTCTTTGCACAATCACTTTCAAAGCATGAAAACGTATTTTAATATGAATGCATGTTTATAAAAATATTTGTCCAAGATTTAAGATTTGTCCAAAAATACTAAAATACACTTTAATTGCATCATGTGGGTTGAGATGGCAGAGGTTAGATCATGGTTATTCTTGGCTATTCTGAATCTTTAAACTTTAGCTCATTTGACTTGTTCTGAATGTTTTTAGCACATCTGCACATCTGAAGAGCTTATGGAAAAAGTAGTGTGCATGAAATCAGTGCAAGTGAATGCTTGATGTTCATCCTTAGACTCTCTTCTATTTAGCAATGTAAATTTTTGAAATACATAGTTCATATGTTCTTGGAGCAGAATTAGGTCATTTGGACCAACAAGTCTACTCCACCATTCAATCACTGCTGATATACAGTATCTTTCCCTCTCAACCCCATTCTCCTGCCTTCCCCCCATAACCCCTGACACTCCAAATTTCTTTGTTCTCCTGACTGGAGTACATCAATCCAATTTTTGTCATTAGCATTGTGAACGATGCCTTTTGCATTTTTCACCCAGATATAAATAGAAATTAATTTAGATTTCCCCCTCTCAATTATAATTCATTTAAGTGTGAAATGCGATATTCCTTCCTTCCTGGAGTTGTAGATTATTTTTCATCTCAGTGACCAGAGTTGATATTAGTTTGCCCCTCTCCAGTTTTCTACTGTTGACGATTTTATATAAACGAATAGCTTTATTTCAAGGCTTTCCATTGTAACATAATTCAGACAGCAGTACAACTTACCTGTATTTCTTCAGTACATGTTGGAGGGTGATTCTCCAGAGCCTGCCATCAAATAACATTGCCTCTCCCAAATACACTCTGGCTTTTTACCAATGTAAATTCTCCTGTTCATTTTAAATAATTGCTTTTATAAAAGCTGAATAACTAAAATTCTGATTCTATTTTTTTTTAAAAGAAGCCCAGGTGGTGATTTAGAGCTGAATTGTTTAGTTTAGTTTAGATACAACAATAAAACTGGCCCTTCAGTTCACTGGTCATCGATCACCCATTCATACTAGTTCTATGCTATCGCACTTTCTCTTCCATCCCCTATACATTTCAGAGGGCTAATGAACCTACAAATCCACACGTCTTTGGGATGTGGGAGGAAACCAGAGCACCCGGAAAATACCCAGCGGTCACAGGGGGAACATGCAAAATCCATACAGACAGAACCCGAGGTCAGGATTGAACCGGGGTCTCTGCCGAGGAAGCAGCTCTACCAGATATGCCACTGTACCGCCCAATCTTGTAACTTGCAAGACAAACACAAAAAGCTGGAGTAACTTAGCGGGTCAGGCAGCATTTCTGGATGAAGTGAATAGGTGACGGTTCTGGTCGAGACTGCTGGTCAGGGGAAAGGGGAATGAGAGATACAGATGGAACTTAGGAGAAATGAATGGAAGATATGCAAAAAGCAAGGATAATCAAGGAAATGTGGGGCACACGATAGGCCATTGTTGGCGTTGGATAGGTGATAATGAATGCACAGAGGAACTCAACAGGGCGACAGTAAAACTAGTACAAAGGCTAGGGCGGGGGAGGGATGGAGGGAGAGGGTGTGCAAGGGTTATTTGAAGTTAGAGAAATTAATATTTCTTACCGCTGTGTTGTAAGCCTACTTTGTTGATTGTAAGATTAGATTAACATAATTTAGAACGGTTCCAAATTAAAATTGGCCATCTTATTGAATAAAGTTATTTTGTACTGGATCAAAAAGAAGCATAGCATGGCACAGTGGCGCAGTGGTAGAGTTGCTGTCTTACAGCGCCAGAGACCCGGGTTCAATGATGACCACAGGTGCTGTCTGTACGGAGTTTGTACGTTCTCCCCATGACCGCGTGGGTTTTCTCCGGGTGCTCCGGTTTCCTTCCACACTCCAAAGACGTACAAGTTTGTAAGTTAATTGGCTTTGGTAAAATTGTAAATTGTTCCTAGTGTGTAGGATGGTGCTAATGCATGGGGTTATCACTGGTCGGCGTGGACTTGGTGGGCAGAAAGATATCTTAAAACTATATCTCTAAAGTCTAAAGCGAAGCAGAATGGATGCAGACCATTTCTTCCTTCCTTGCTATTAATTTAATTTACAAGCGCAGGGCTTTAGAAACATCTATTGTGCCAGGATTGGGAGTGATATGTATGACTACAAGCTAGTCATCCACAGTCCATTATGTCATATCCAAACATGTGTAAAATCACACAACACCTAAAACCTTTCCAAGTGACATTTCAATACTTTGTATTTCAAGTATTGAAATGTATTGTATTCATTGTACTGAACTAGACGTTCAAAAAAATAACACCGTACTTAGAAGTATGAAAACTCATGCGGTATGTTTTTGCATTGAATTGCTGAAGGAATCTGCAAGCTGTGGAAAATATAGGTAAATTGAACAGTTTGCAGAGAATCTTGTATTGGAAAGATCTGCAGATGCTGGTTTACACTGAAGATAGACACAAAATGCCGGAGTGACCTTTTTTCCAGAAATGTTGCCTGACCCGCTGAGTTACTCTAGCATGTTGTGTCTATCTTGCACTCATCCATACACAGTAGAATATGTGGCACAAAAAATAGTAACCATAATTAATAATAATTGTTAGTTTAGCGACGCATCATTGGCTGCTGATTTTTATCAGGACCAAAATATGAACTTGTTTATGAATTATCATCGATACATATTTTTTCCCTCCAGCGCGAGAAGTTTAAATTACTGTAAATGGTTTTGAACTCAAATAGTGGGAGAGTCTCGGTTTCCACTAGTGGGAGAGAAAGGAGATAATGAGGAATTTCTTTAATCAGAGGGTGGTGAATCTTTCATTGCCACACACTGCTGTGGAGACCAAGTCAATGGATATTTTTAAAGCGAAGATTGAGAAAATCTTGATTAGTACGGGTGTCAGGGGTTATGGGGAGAAGGCAGGAGGGAATGGGGTTGAGATGGCAAGATAGATCAGCCATGATTGAATGGCGGAGTAGACTTGATGGATCGAATGGCCTAATTCTGCTCTTATAACTTATGAACATGAATACCAGCCATGATTCTACCTGAGGCACAGATCTCAACTTACTGACTGCAGGTAGCCGTACTGCTAGCTACAATGATATGACTCAGCTATGGTCTGGGTTGAATGTGCGGCCTGCTGAATGCGATGTATGGGTATGCATATTAAATCGTAACAAATCAACTTTGTTCTGTCGAGGAAGATCCGATCAAGGATGAAAGCATCTGAGGCCACTTTGAAACGATCTTAGAAGGGTACAAAGTGCTGGAGTAACTCAGCGGGTCAGGCAGCATCTCTGGAGAACATAGATAGGTGACGATCAGTCTGAATAAGGGTCCCGACCCGAACCGTCACCTATCCGTATTCTCCAGAGATGTTGCCTGACCCGTTGAGTTACTCCGGCCTTCTTTGTAAACCAGCATCTGCAGTTACCTTGTTTCTACATTTTGAAAATATCTTTATTCCTTCCTGCATTATGTCAGGAAAAGTGGAGCAGGTTAATAAACAATTAGGTCATTAAAATTGCACAAAATTCAGACACTTAGCAGATGTATTAAAAGCAGCACTGTCATAGAGTCATGCAGTGTGGAAACAGGCCCTTCAGCCCAACTTGCCCACACCGACCAATACTACATTGGTCTCACCTGCCTGTGTTTGACCCATATCCCTCTAAATCTGTCCCATCAATGTACCTGTCCAAATGTTTCTTAAATGTCGCGATAGTACTTGCCTCAATTACTTCCACCGACAGCTCGTACCACTCACCCACGACCCATAATCCTAAGTTAGTCCTCAGGTTCCTATTAAAACTCTCTTCCCCCCGCTCCACCCCCTCACCTTAATCCTCTGTCCCCTGCTTTCTTGGTTCCCCTCGTCTGGGCAAGAGATACTGTGCGTCTACCTGATCTATTCCTCTCATGATTTTGTGCACTGTATTCAAATCTAGTGCCTGATGTCGTAAATGGACCTGCATTGCCACGAAACCAGTTGAAAAATTGTTCATTTTCAAATGACTACTTTAAGGACTAAACAATGTGGATCTCATTCTTTATCTCGCTGCTCAGGAAGACTGACCCGCCCTAAACCACAACATGCTGAGACTTGAATACTGCCTACTCTGGAAATGACACTGTCGCTGTATCAGTGAAACCCTTCTGCTTAGCTTGCTGTTGATAAGAGGCTCTCGACAGACAGGGAAGTCTATCAAGTGTGGAGAATGAACAGCCACAGTTATCTTAGTTTTGCAAGAGTGAAATGTATTAGTTACTGGAAAACCTTTACTGTATTTTAATTAATTATCTTGACTTGTGTCATTTTAAATTGGATAAAACAATTACATGCCAATGCTCATTTCTTGAGATTCTTCCTTACAATGGTTCTTCATTAAAATTGTACACATTCCCTCCATCCATTTAATTATTTAAGAGTCCAGCTTAATGACTTTTGTTTTGCAATTTCTACAGGTATCAATGTCTAATTATCTTTCCCCATGCCTCGCACGAGGCCTGAAGTACATAAACATTACATGGGTGACCTTTATTAAGGAATATAAGATGAGTTATGTGTAGGAAGGAGCTGCAGATACTAGTTTAAACTGAAGATAGACACAAAGTGTTGGAGCAATTCAGCGGGTCAGGCAGCATCTCTGGAGAAATGGGACAGGTGGTGTTTCGGGTCGGAACCCTTCCTCAGACTGAGATGAGTTATCACAGTTTTGTGATATCTTCCCTGTGATATGGAACAGCACGCTGTGATAGAACAAACCCTGGGCGGAAAATATTGAGCCATTCGCACAGCCGAAACTAGTGATACATTTTGCACTGTGATAGCATTTTAATTTAACTTAATTCATGGAAAACTATTTTTTGGCAACTAAAAATATGCAATTAACACCTCGTAAAGATGCAGGACAAATTAGAAGGATGTTTTGTGCAAATGTATAGCTTAGCTCTTTATCTTTCCTCACCCCTCTTAATTCATGCAATTTTGCCAAGTGCCATCAACTGGGAGAGGTTTAATTTTCAATTGTTAAAATGTATTTACCAGACCCACCTATACATGAGGCAAAAGATAAACACAAAATGTTGGAATTACTTAGCTGGACAGACAGCATCTCTGGATAGAAGGAATGGGTGACGCTTCAGGTCGAGACCCTTCTTCAGACCTATCTTCAGATATGAGCCTGAGATCCATTTCTATTATGGAGCTGATATGGGTATTGCTCAAGAAGGCTGAGCGCGTGGACTGGACTGGATTTTAAAAATGGCACCAAAACTTGGTGGCTCTTGTCTCAGTGGACCTTTTCTGTACACTTTGTACTAATCTGTGATTGTGTTTAGGTATGATGATACTTTACTGAACTGTAAACAAAAAACAAAATTTCACTGTACCGCTGTACAAAGAATCATTGAACCAATGAGATAAGGACTTAAAGAGCAATTTTCCTTACTTTTGTTTGGTGAAAGTAACAACATATTATTCCAGGGAAGGACACAAAATGCTGGAGTAACTCAACGGGTCAGGCAGCATCTCTGGAGAACATGGATAGGTGACGTTTCGGGTCGAAACCCTTCTTCAGACAGGTCCCATAGAAAGGTCCTGACCCGAATTGTCGCCTATCCATGTTCTTCAGGGATGCTGCCTGACCCGCTGAGTTATTCCAGCATTTCATCATTCCATGGTAAACCAGCATCTGCAGTTCCTTGTTTCAACATATTATTCCAATAGTACATAAAATGTGCCTGCTTAATAGTGTATTCTTAAAAATTGTTTTAACCCATGGTGCTTCAATACTACAATCCCATTTAGAACGTGGGTGTTATTAAAAGTACCTTGCATTGAGAAATGCTGCTGAAGATTTCTTCCTGATGTTTCCCAGTTAGCCGACATGGTTACAATCTTAACTCGGGTGTTGTGGGAAAGGACTGAGATCAGTTGGGAACAGTTCAATTGAGGACTTAAGTATATTGGAAGCCCAGTGCCTTGTCTTGGAGCAGGTATGAACTAGATGATACGTAACTTGTAGTCCTTGAATAGCAGCTACATCAAGCATAAACTACTGCTACTTAGACGGGTGTTAGGGGAAAATGGACAGATGTGCCTGTTCTTTCATAAAACTTAAATTATTCCATTAAAGGACACAAAATGCTGGAGTAACTCAGTGGGTCAGGCAGCAACTCTGGAGAAAAAGGATTGGTGACGTTTCGGGTCGGTACCCTTCTTCGGACTCCCGACCAAAACGTCACCCATCTTTTTTCTCCGCAGATGCTGCTTGATCAGCTGAGTTACTCTGGCACTTTTTTGTCTACCTTTGGTATAAAACAGCATCTGCAGTTCCCTGTTTCTACTTGAATTATTCCATGCCATCTTAAAAATACTGATCACCCAGTGACAGGACTATACAGTATCCTAAACCGTTGGTGTATTTGGCCATTAGATTGAGAACCAACATGTGAATCACTGCACTGCTTGTGCTGAACACACAGCACAAGAGGTTACAGAGCTGGCAGTGTGATTGCAAGTAGCAATGACATTCCCATCTCTTGGGCATGTGAACGATATTCTTGCAAGCAGTTTATTTATCGTGAACGTGTATAAAATCATGAGAGGAATAGATCGGGTAGATGCACCAAGTCTCTTACCCACAGTAGATGAATCGAGGACCAGTGGACATAGGTTTAAGGTGAAAGGGAAAAGATTTAATAGGAATCTGAGAGGTAACTTTTTCACACAAAGGGTGGTGGGTGTATGGAACAAGCTGCCAGAGGTAGCTGAGGCAGAGACTATCCCAACATTTAAGAAACAGTTTGGCAGGTGCATGGATAGGGCAGGTTCGGAGGGATATGGACCAAACGCGGGCAGGTAGGATTGGTGTAGCTGAGACATGTTGGCCGGTGTGGGCAAGTTGGGCCGAAGGGCCTGTTTCCACACTATAGCACTCTATGATTCTGAACTGCTGTGACCACATGATCTATGGTACTCTGCAGCTTGACAGACTAAATTTCATGTTCCAACACAGCTCTTATTACTGTTATTGTGCAGTCGTGAATTGTCTTTAGCCATCTGCGTACTTCTGTTCCCATTTGATCCACGGTATCTTTTTTCACCGGCGTTTCATGTTTATGGTGTAGACATCTTCCAGAGCAGGGTTCAATTGCAGCACTTTCCTTTCATTGCTGAACTTTAAAAAAATTACAGATCATAGAGGAATAGATGGGGTAAATGTGCAGAGGAGGAATAGATAGGGTAAATGCCAAATGCAGGCAGGTAGGACTAGTGTAGATGGGACATGTTGGTCGATGAGGGCTGAAGGGCCTGTTTCCACACTGTATGACTCTATGATGTTGCCAGGACTTGACCGGGGCTTTAGGGAGAGGTTGGCCAGGGTAGGATTATATTCCATGGAGTGCAGGAGTGTGAGGTGATCTTATAGAGGTGTTTAAGATTATGAGGCTGCTAAGGAAGCCCATGGTATCAAAGGGAAGATACCAGCATGGATAGCAGGTTGGCTGGATGATCGAAGGCAAAGAGTGACAATAAGGAGGATTTTTTCTGGTTGGCTGCCAGTGACTGGCGGTGTTCCACAAGGGCCAGTGCTGGGGCCGCTACTCTTCACGTGTATATTAATGATTTGGATGAGGGGATTAAAGCTTTGTGGCCAACTTTGCAGATGATTCAAAGATAGGTGGCGAGAAAAGTAATGTAGAGAAAGCAGGGACGCTGCAGAAAGATTTGGACAGGTTGGAAAAGTGGGCAAAGAAGTGGCAGATGGAATACAGCGTGGCAAAGTGTGGAGTCATGCATTTTGGTAGTAGGAATAAAGGCATAGATTATTTTCTAAATGGGGAGATAATTCAGAAATTAGAGGTGCAAAGGGACTTTGGAGTGCAGGTGCAGGATTCCCAAAAGGTTAATTTGCAAGTCGAATCAATAGTAAGGAAGGCAAACACAATGCTAGCATTTATTTTGAGAGGACTACAATACAAAAATAGGGATGTAATGCTGAGGCTGTATAAGGCGCTGGTCAGACCCCATTTGGAGTATTGTGAGCAATTTCGGGCCCCATATCTGAAGAAGGATGTGCTGGAGTGGAGAGGTGATTTACAAGGAATGAGTAGGTTATTCCCTTTACCTTGTATCTGTATACTGTGGATGGTTTAATTGCAATCATGTATAGTCTTTCCGCCTACTGGATAGCACGCGACAAAAGCTTTTCACTGTACCTCGGTACATGTGATAATAAACTGAAGTAAACTAAACTAAACTAAACCTGACCTGCCCTTACCCAGCCCCAAATGGAAACTCTGTGTCACCCATTACTTTGCCAGCGTTTGCACACAGTAAGCCTTTGTCCACTGCTGGAAAATAGTACAGAGGAAGTGGCCATGCCTGCTACAACTACTAATTGAATAAATATTTGGGAGGACTACTTCAGAGGATTTTGACCAGGGCCCGCTTTTCCTTACGCGTGTTCTATGTTATCGGATTCTTTCCCGTGCGATTTGCAATGTTTTATGAAAATATTTTTGCTCCCCAGTTACATCACAAAATCCAAAAGAAACTCCTTTATTCAGTCATAGGGCAAAAGTTGATGGTTTATTGGCATTTGGACCACTTGAGTTCGAGTTGGCATCCAACTTGGCATCCAACTTGAGTTTGCATGAATTTTATGATTTGTTTACAGTTGCTTCCGAGATAGGTCCATAAGACATAGGAACGGAATTAGGCCATTTGGTGCATCGAGTCTACTCCGCCAATCGATCATGGCTGATCCATTTTTCCCTGTCAATCCCATTCTGCTGCTTTCTTCCATAACTTTTGACACCCTTACTAATCAAGACCGTGTCAATCTCCGCATTAAAAACACCCAACGTCTTGGCCTCCTCAGGCATCTGTGGCAGTGAATTCCACAGATTCGGCACTAAAGAAATTCTTTCTCATCTCCACACTGAAGGTACGTCCTTTCCTCGCACGGCATGGCAAGAAAAAAAGGATAAATATGCAGCATGACACTTAAAGCAGTCATGGTAACATCAGTGGCCAACCTACACAATCCCTCCTTAATGGAGACCTGTACAGTGACTGTGCCAGTGCCAAGTAAGGTGGGAACCCTGAGGCAAACTACCATGAAGGATCACTTGGTTTATAAAGAATGGGTGGTTCATAAGTCATAGGAGCAGAATTAGGCCATTTGGACCTTTGAGTTCACTCCACCATTCAATCATGCCTGATCTATCTTTCCTTCTCAACCCCATTCTCCTCCCTTCTCCCCATAACCCTTGATGCCCTTGCAAATTAAGAATCTGTCAATCTCTGCCTTAAAAATACACAATGAAGTAGGTGTACCTTGTTGAAATCACTCAAACTGAGTCCTTGATTACAACGTACGCTGCACAAAGTTTTATTTTTGAGAACTTACACATAAATTTGCTGAGCCATCTTTTCTTAAAAGAAAACTTCAAGTAAAATATTTTTTTGACTTGTCTAAAGTTCTGATTTAACTCCACGCATAAAGGCACCTTACACATTTCTAATTTCTAATTTTGATGTTCCATCAAGCACCTCACAGTGGCGTGGCTGGTGGAGCTGCTGCCTCACCGCTCCAGTGACTCGGTTTTGATCGTGACGTGCGGTGCTGCCTATGTGGAGTTTGCATGTTCTCCCTGTGACCTCCAAGTGCTCGGGTATTCCAAAGAGGTGGAAGATGATGGGTTAGCAAAATTTTGTTAGTTGCCCACAGTGTGTAAGTGAGAGGTAGAATCCGAGGAGTTGTTGGCAGAATGGGTCAAGAATAAAATGGGTTAGCCGAGGATGAGTTTAAAAATGGGTGGTTAATGTTGGCATGAGGTTGGTAAGACAAAAAGCCTGTTTCTCTGCTGTATCTCTCTATGAATCTAATAGTGGGCCAGTAGTAATTATGAAAGTTTAAACCTAAGTTAAGAAATCGGAGGTTAAAAGAGTCTTGGGAGCGCTGGTGCAGTATTCCCCAAAGTTAATTTGCAAGTCGAATTGGTAGTAAGGAAGGCGAATGCAATACTAGCATTTATATCAAGAAGGGCTGGAGTCACCATAAAATCCCTGTAGAGTCACAAAAACAGGGTTATAAGGCACTGATCAGACCGCACATGGAGCATTGTGAGCAGTTTTGGGCTCCATATCTGAGGAAGGATGTGATGGCATTGGAGAGGGTCCAGAGGAGGTTTACGAGAATGATCCCAGGGATGATTGGGTTAACATATGATGTGCGTTTGACGGCACTGGGCCTCTGATGAGGGGGGACCGACCACATTGAAACTTACCGAATAGTGAAAGGCCTAGATAGAGTGGATGTGGAGAGGATGTTTACACTAGTGGGAGAGGCTAGGACCAGGGGGTCACAGCCTCAGAATAAAAGGACGTGCCATTAGAAAGGAGATGAGGAGGAATTTCTTTAGTCAGAGGGTGGTGAATCTGTGGAATTCTTTGCCACAGAAGGCTGTGGGAGCCAAGTCAATGGATATTTCTAAGGTGGAGATTGAAAGATCATCTGTTAAGGGTTACGGGGAGAAGGCAGGAGAATGGGGTTGAGTAGGAAAGACAGATCAGCCATGATTGAATGACGGAGGAGACTTGATGGGCCAAATGGCCTAATTCTGCTCCTACAACTTATGAACTTAAGGACAACACAGTGGTGCAGCTTCTGCCTCACACTCAGGTTCAATCCTGACCATGGGTGATGTCAGTGTGGAGTTTGCACGTTCTCCCTGTGACCACATGGTTTTACTCCGGGCGCTCCGCTTTCCTCCCACATTTCAAAGACGTGCAGATTTGTAGGTTAATTGATCTCAGTAAAATTGTCCCTTGTATGTAGGTTGCGAAAATTAGTTAATAGAAACATAGAAACATAGAAAATAGGTGCTGGGGTAGGCCATTCGGCCCTTCGAGCCTGCACCGCCATTCAATGTGATCATGGCTGATCATCCAACTCAGTAGCCTGTACCTGCCTTCTCTCCATACCCCCTGATCCCTTTAGCCACAGGGGCCACATCTAACTCCCTCTTAAATATAGCCAATGAACTGGCCTCAACTACAAGAACACAATGTGGCACTAGTCTATGGGGTGATTGTTGGTCGGTGTCAGCTCTGTGGGCCGAAGGGCCCATTTCCATGCTGTGTCTCTAAACTAAACTAAACCACAAAACATTCTATGTTTGCGCCACTTTGCCTGCCCTGCTGGGCACTATTGTTTGAACAACTTTGATTTTTGACTTTGCATTATTATTATTGTTATTGTTATATAAATATATTTCTGTCCTTTTGAATTGAGGTAAGGTAAGAGTCAAGTGTGTTTACATATATGTAGGTGTAGGTCAGCCATGATTGAATGGCAGAGCAGACGTGATGGGCTGTATGGCCTAATTCTGCTCCTAGAACTTGTGAACTTGTATATGTAAAACACTCTTGGTTCCTACCTTACCTCAGTTTGAAGGGACAGAAATGCAGAGGATGAACCTTTTAGGAAAGGATGCCTAACTAAATGAAAAGGGGTGCAGCGATTTTTTTTCTTTTGTGTGGTTTTAAGACAACTGGGGCTCACAATTTACATTATAATGTTTTATTTTTTAAATGCATTTCAATCATTGAGATAGAAGTATTATTTCTGACACATGGCTGGGAACATGATTATTCGTGTCAAGTTGTAATTCATCATCTAGACTCACACAGTTTCGTCAGGACTTTTCTTCAACTGAAACTTGTTTAAAAAAAGTTCTGGAATTTCAATTTGTTCACCAGCTATTTCCATATATGTACAACTTCTGCAGAGATACATGATAAACCATACTTTAGATGATTCACATTATTTATAATGTTGTAATTGTATAATTAACCAACGATAATTTCATATGTTAAGTTTTTAAACATTTTTCCCAGGGTGAGGGGTGGAATATTATGTTTACATTGTAGTGGCCTGGCGGAGGCCAGAGAAAAGGCTGGACGCAAGGCAGCTTTAGTAAAAGTCTTTATTTGGCTGTGAGCTTCTACTCACAGTGAAGTCCACCTAGGGATAAACCACACCCCCCAACGGGGCTGATTCTTAACCCCTTAAGCCTGTCCGTCAAGTGACGAGGGGGCTGACCCAAGGAGTGGCCTGATACCCAGAGACCGCCACAGGACCCCCCCCCCCCAAGAACCGGAGGTACAAAGCGGGCAGGAGGGCGCACGAGGCGTCCAGCCCGGGTGCGCACCACGCCCGGCGCAGGGACAGGCGACCGACCGACAGGTGGAGGGGACGTAGCAGACACTGGCGGGGGTAACGTGGACGGAGGGCGACCTCGTGGGCGGGGCGGGGCTGCGCAACCGGCACCGGCTGATCAATGTCCACGTGTGCCAGCTTCAGCCGTGCGACCGAAACAGTCTCACTGCGACCCCCCATGTCCAGGACAAATGTGGCCGAGCCGTGTTGCAGGACCCGGAAGGGGCCTTCGTACGGCCGCTGGAGAGGTGACCGATGAGCGTCCCTGCGCAGGAAAACAAACTGGCAGTCCTCCAGAGCAGCAGGGACGTGTGGATGTTTTTTTATATGTTTTTTTTTTGCCAAACTCAAATGGAATTAGTGATGCCTTTCTTTACATTTTCAATGCTACAATGCTTCAATAGACTAGGCTTATACTCGCTGGAATTTAGAAGACTGAGGGGGGATCTTATTGAAACATATAAAATTCTTAAGGGGTTGGAGAGGCTAGATGCGGGAAGATTGTTCCCGATGTTGGGGAAGTCCAGAACCAGGAGTCACAGCTTAAGGATAAGGGGGAAGTC
This sequence comes from Rhinoraja longicauda, assembly GCF_053455715.1. Taxonomy (NCBI): domain Eukaryota; kingdom Metazoa; phylum Chordata; class Chondrichthyes; order Rajiformes; family Arhynchobatidae; genus Rhinoraja; species Rhinoraja longicauda. Next base: position 25,533,085 of record NC_135962.1, on the reverse strand, counting down.
TTTTAGGACCGAGATGAGAAAACATTTCTTCACACAGAGAGTGGTGAGTCTGTGGAATTCTCTGCCACAGAAGGTAGTTGAGGCCAGTTCATTGGCTATATTTAAGAGGGAGTTAGATGTGGCCCTTGTGGCTCAAGGGATCAGGGGGTATGGAGAGAAGGCAGGTACAGGTTACTGAGCTGGATGATCAGCCATGATCATATTGAATGGCGGTGCAGGCTCGAAGGGCCGAATGGCCTACTCCTGCACCTATTTTCTATGATTCTATGTTTCTATCATGCATTTGTGACTTTACTTTTCAAGTTATTTAATTTATTTTCCCAAGGTAGAAATGCCACAGACTTAATGAGCATAGGTCGTCGGTGATAGGGGCAAAGTTTACAGAAGATGAGTGAGGCAAGTTTTTTTTTCACACAGAGTGTGGTTTGTACCTGAATGTGCTACTGGGGTGGTGGTGGAGGAGGATTTGATAGTGGCTTTGTGATATGTGCATGGATAAGCAGGGAAAAGAGGGATTTGGATCATGTGCTGGCTGATCATGAGATTAGTTTAGCTTCGCATCATGTCGGCACAGATACCATGGGCCATAGGACCAGTTAAGTTAAGTTTAGAGATACAGTGTGGATACAGGGTTACCAAGTCTGCACCGATCAGCGAACACCATGTTCACTAACACTATCCTACATACTAGGGTCAATTTACAATTTTACCAAAGTCAATCAACCTACAAACCTGCACGTCTTTGGATTTGGGAGGAAATCGGAACACCTGGAGAAAACCCACACAGTCACTGGGAGAACGTACAAACTCCATTCTGGCAGCGCCTGTAGTCAGGATCCAACCCTGATCCCTGGCGCTGTAAGGCAGCAATTCTACTGGTATCTGTTGTATTATTGAACATAATAATTTAGAGAGAGAGAGAGAGAGCGAGCGAGAGAGAGACATTTTCTTACTTGTCTTCATCTTGAAGAGGAGGGAGTTGTTAATGATGGTCACGAGGAGTAAGGTTGGTAAGAGTATGAACAGGGATTTGGCATCCCACACCCTCAAGATTGGCTGCATGAGTCGCCCCTCAGGGCATAAAGGTGGCCGGGCGAGAAGAGGGTTGACGATTCACTGAACGATCCAGACCAAGGTGACGGCTGGAGGCCCTATAGCAGCCTGGGGCTCGTCTGGATCTGGTGCCTCTCCATAAGACCTAGAGCGCAGACTGCACTTTGGAAATGTCGACTGGGAAAATGATCTCATTGCGTTTTGCACATGTGACAATAAAGCACCATAAATGCTTCACAATGTTGGTGTGAGGACTAAATCGAGTTTGTAAAGAGTTAATTCCCAGAGGAACATTATTTTCGAGAATATTCAAAAAACTGTATTTTCTGTGCGTGTGGGTGGATGCCTGAATTATTGGGTAGACGAGCATCAAACCACTTGCTTATTATGTTAATTTTTAGACAATATGATTCATTAATGCTTGGCCTAAGTATTCCATATGTATGATTGAATCTGTTTTCCACATAAAAGTGCGGCTCAGCTGATTTGACATATTCAGGAACTGCCAAATCAAAAGAATTATTTTGCATTAAAGATGGTGGGTTGGGGGCATTTTGGAGCAGTGCAATATTTTTGTACACAATTCAGATGAATTTTATCTAAAACCTGATACCTGAACGCAATCAAATCCTTTGTATGTATTGTGGGCTCAACCTTTGCTGAGTCATCGATGCAGGATCTGCTTTGTTCTGTACCTTCCCATATCTTTAGTTTCCCCCTCCCTGACTTCAAGTCTGAAGAAAGGTCTCAATCTGAAACGTCACCTATTCCTTTTCTCCAGAGATTCTGCCTGACCTGCTGAGTTACTCCAGCATTTTGTGTCTATCTTCGGTGTAAACCAGCATCTGCAGTTCCTTCTTGCACCTTTGTACGTACATACTGTACTTCCAGAAATGTAATCTTCTTAGTTTAGAGATACAGCGTAGAAACAGGCCCTTCGCACTGAGTTCGCACTGACCAACGGTCACCCGTGCATTTGTTCTATTTTATGCATTAGGGGCAATGTATATAAGCCAATTAACTTACAAACCTGCACGTCTTTGGAGTGTGGGAGGAAACGGGAGCACCCGGAAAAAATCCGCGTGGTCACAGGGTGAACGTACAAACTCCGTACAGACAGGATCGAACTCGGGTCTCAGGCGCTGTAAGGCAGCAACTCTAACACTACGCCACTGTGCCACCCAGAAGGCAGGCACACTCGGTGTGTATGAGGCACATTCTCATGGAAACCACTGGGTATGTGCAAGTGCTATTAACTGTGGTTGACATTACCCATTGCTGCAGCTTCCCATGTCTAAACATCAATCTCCTCTCTACATCCACAGCCTTCTAGCTCTTCCCATCTCAGACTCTCAACCTCTTGAGCCTGAGCCCTAGTTCAGGAAGTGTTGGTCTTGGGGCATCTCTACATGCCAGGCAAGGATCGGGTAGATGAACAGAGTCTATTGCCCAGAGCAAGGGTAATCAAGAACCAGATGACAACGGTTTATGGTGAGAGGGGAAAGATTTAATAGGACCCTGAGGGGTAACCTTTTTACACAAAGGGTGGTGGTGTATGAAACGAACTGCTGGAGGAGGTAGTTGAGGCAGATAATATTGCAATGTTTAATAAACATTTAGACAGGTGCATGTATAGGACAGGTTTAGAGGACGTGGGCCAAATGCAGGCAGGTGGGACAAGTGTAGATGGGGCATGTGGTTGGTATCGCCAAGTTGGGCCGAAGGGCCTGTTTCCACACTGTGTGACTCTTCCAAGAGGGGTTTTTCTGGGGGGGTCTTTGCTTATTGAGCAGTTACTCTTTCCGAGAGCACATGTCTTGCATGCCGCAGATAAAGATCTTGGTTCTGTGGAAGGTGTGATCTTCAGGGCAGATCACACTGTGCCTTAGTCAAGTCATAAAAACGCATGGGCCTGAACAATGACATCAATCCATCGTGTCCATATCCATGTTGGCAAAATAAAAACAGCCAAGTGTTTGGCATCCTCCCAGTTTTAGCTGTGTTGTTTTTGGCTGCCAATGCCGAGATACTGAGCATGTGGTTTGCTTGCTGTCTCTTTCAGGCACAGAGTTCCAGACACCCACTTGGGTGAAAATATTTTTCCTAATGCCCCATCTATTCCTCACACCAATGAATTTGAACCTATGTTGCCTGACCATTCGCTCGTTGCCAAGGAAAATAGGTTCCTCCTGTTTATTTTGTCTCAGCCTCTCATATTTTTGTACACCTCAATTAAATTCCCCCTCGGTCTCTTTTGTTCCAAACAAAATAACCCCAGCTGCATGATGGGATTTGAATTCCAGCCTCTGAATGGGATCAATAGGCCAGACCCTTGGATGTTAGTCTAGTAACTTGACCACTAGGCTACTGTAATTCACACTCAAACATCTGCTTGGAAGAGGCTGTTAACTGAAGCTAATGTGTCTGGGAAAGGCACAAAGTGCTGAGGTAACTCAACGGGTCAAGCAGCTTCTCTAGAGAACATGGACAGGTGACCCTTCTCCAGTCTGAAGATGTTCTCCAAGGATGCTGCCTGGCCCGTAGAGTTAGTCCAGCATTTTATGTCTTTCCTTGGTAAACCAGCACCTGCAATTCCTTGTTTCTACTTTGCCTATCCATGTTCTTCAGAGATGTTGCCTGAACCACAGAGTTACTCCAGCACTTTGTGTAGAGAGGAACTGCAGATGCTGGTATACACCAAAGATAGACTCAAAGTACTGGAGAAACTCAGTGGGTCAGGCTGCATCTGTGGAGGCAGATATATTATGGTCAATGTTTTAGGCAAAGACCCTGCATAAGACTGAGAGTGTAAAGGGGGTATGAACTAGCCAGTATAAAGATCTGAGAGGGTGACTATGGAGAATCATTTTGTATTTTGATAAACTTGATCCATCTGCGCATTGTGCTGGCCAAACTAGACTTTGAACAAAGTGTCCAGTTCTGATCACTGAGAAACAAGTAATATATTTAGACCCAGGAAGAACAACGAGGGAGACTCAAGCATTGAACGGCGTTCCAGCTGGAAAATAGACAGGTTAGAGGGAATGTGTAGATAGGAACTGCAGATGCTGGTTTATGCAGAAGATAGACATTATGTGCTGGAGAAACTCAGCGTGTCAGGCAGCATCTCTGGAGAAAATGGATGGGTGATGATTCGGCCTATCTACTCCAGCACGGTGTATTTTTTTGTAAACCAGTATCTGCAGTTCCTTGTGTCCAAAATGACAGGCCATGGTCATGCAGGTAACAGACAGTGACTGTTAGCCGTGGTCCTTACTTTTGATATTGCCACAGGAATACGAAGGAAATGTGGGATAGATCATTAAACTGCATTATCATGTTCAACGGTGCAAGAGACTCTTTCCTGTATACTGTAGACTATTTACTGTACACCATAGACTCTTTACTGTATACCATAGATATTCCCATGTGAAGTACCATGCAATACGAGATGGACCATTAATGAACAATATTATTATCAAGCTGAAGATAGGTACAAAAGCTGAAGTAACTCAGCAGGTCAGGTTGTATCTTTGGAGAAAAGGAATATTAAGCCGTACATTTGAGACCCACACTGAAGGTGTTAACTGGAGAGATAATAAAAGGAGGCCAGACCTTCCTGTTCCGGTACAGTTGTATGTGAGGTATGAAGAAAGGTCCCGACCCAAAACGTCACCTACCCTTTTTCTCATGAGTTACAGCCTGACCCGCTGAGTTACTCCAGCACTTTGTGTCCGTCTTTGGTGTAAACCAGCATCTGGAGTTCATTTATATCTCTGTTCCTTTCTGCACATGTGAGGTATCTGTCAACTTGCAGGCAGGCCTACCTTTAAACATGTACTCATTAACCATTTTACTCTTTTACACTTTCTCCACTGCTGAAGCAATCTAGCCCACTCTGGTGGCACAGTGGCACAGTGGTAGAGCTGCTGGCTCACAGCGTCAGAGACCCTGGTTCTATCCTGACCACGGTACGAGTTTGTACATTCTCCCTGTGACCTTATGGGTTTTCCCCGGATGCTGCGGTTTCCTCTCACATTCCAAAGTCGTATGGGTTTGTAGATTAATTGGCTTCTGTAAATTGTAGGTAGACACAAAATGCTGGATTAACTCAGTGGGACAGGCAGCATCTCTGGAGAGAAGGAATGGGTGATGTTTCGGGTTGAGACACATCTTCAGATTCTGTAAATTCTGTAAATCTACGGTAGGATAGAAATACTGTGGTAGGATAGAACTACTGTGAATGGGTAATCGTTCGTCAGTGTGGACTCAATGGGCTGAAGGGTCTGTTTCCATGTTGTATCCCTGAACTAAATTAAACTAAAGTCAGGGACACTGTGTTATATAATGGAGCAGTGAACCATTGTAATTGGATATCATATCCAAGGAGATCAGGCTTCTATCTACATGACATTCTCATTGTTGCAACAGGTCATGAACCAATTCAAGTTTCCATTAATTTATGAACACCCCAGGCTTCAGTTACAGCCAAATACAAACATCTCATTTGTTTTGTGCAAGTTGGAGCCATTTGCTATTTAACATTGAGAAGCTAAGCAGAAAGTGCGATCACGTTCTGAAGAAGGGTTCCGACCTGAAATGTCACCCATCCTTTTTCTCCAGAGGTGCTGACTGACCCGCTGAGTTACTCCAGCACTTTATGTCTATCTGTGCTATCTTGAATCGGGTTTTAAATTTTATTAGCTCTGCATAAATTCAATGTTCAAATGTTTGTGATATCTTAGTTTTGTTTAGAGAAACAGCATGGAAGTAGGCCCTTCGGCCCACTGTGTCCGTGCCGACCAGAGATCTCTGTACACTAGCACTATCCTACACACCCGGTACAATTTACAATTTTACCAAGCCAATTAACATACAAACCTGTACGTCTTTGGAGTGTGGGAGGAACCAAAGCACCTGGAGAAAACCCATGCGGTTATAGGGATCTGAACCCCAGTTCTCTGGCACTGTAAGGCAGCAACTGTACTGCTGCACCATCGTGCTGCCCGATATCTGTTGAAATCCAGACAGACAGAACAACCTATGGTTAATAATAATAAAATTATTTTCTGCTAACTTAAGATGAACTAGTTGAATATTCACCTCAGCATTAGGAGAGCATTATATTGGTGTTCTCATGCTAAAATGTACTCACTGAAATCATGGATTTTTCATTTGTTCAGCATATATTTTCATATGAGTATATTTTCATATGAGTTCAGCATCATCATCATATTGATAGACCAGGAACCGACTATTCCTGCTTCATCCCTCGATACTCTTTCTTGCTGATAAAGACTTAACATGCATCTTCTTTTTCTCTCTTGGTCTTCTCTCACAAGCCAGTTAAAAAAAAATATTCTTTCTTTTATCCATTTTTCTTTGTTGATTTATTCTTATTTTTCCTTATTTCTTTCCACTATTCCTGTTCCTTCTGTTAATTCCCTCTGTGTGTGTAAGGAGTTGGTTGTTTCAGATGTTCAGCAAATCCCCAGATGTTGCATTTGCCCTTATCCCCTCCCACTGAGGAAAATAAATGTCAAGCTGAAGATTTAAGGAAGTAAAATTAATGGGATGTGGCACAAACGCCCGCCTGTACAAGGCAAGGGTCTTTATTTTGTTGGTTTCCAATTAATGATGATGCCATTTACCCACAACTATTTTTGCAACTTGTCTGGGCTGCTTTGGCCACTTTCTTGACATTTCAAAAGCAACCAAAGTAATTAAAAAGTGGAAAACAGAGTGTGTGAACAAAATGCTGGATATGAGGAAATGCCACAAATAATCTAAACCTCCAAATGAGTAAAAAAGTATATTCCACCCCTTCCTCTCCCCAGTTAACTGACATTCTAATAATTTCAAGAAAATACCATGATGGAGTTTAATTAATAAGTAACACTTTAATTCTAACTGATAATGGGAAGTCAGAAACACAACATATTATGCACTCTGTGTCTTGAAATATTTTAATTTTAGGGTATTAACTACTTTTCCAAAAACAATGGAAAGGAAATCAAAAATTATTAATTACCATCGATGATTGCAACTGTGAAATTGCATGAAACATATTTCAAGTTCATGTTTCAAGTTATAATTTGCACATTTGTTTTCTGAGAAAGAAGGAAACTTGACTTCATAAGTTCAGAAGTTCATAATAGACCACTGTTCTTCATCTTGCATCCAAAAAATATACAAATTGAAGACAACCTAATTTTAGACAGCTTCTTGTCACTTGATTGGTGTTTGTAAATTATGACTGATTTTGATTTATAATGCTTCTTTTCAACCTTTGAAATTCTTGTCAGCTTTACTGCTAGTTCTTTAAAATATAATTTTCTTTTTTATTTAGGAGGTAAAGTTGAGAAAACTGCCTTAAAACATAAAATTGTGTTTGAGTTTGATCTTATTGGAGGCAGAGTAGTGACAAATGACCACCTAAGTATTTTTGGTGAGGAGTGTTGAAGAAATATAGAAGTGACAAAGAAATATGGAATGGGATAATTGAAGGCATGACCCATAACTTCCTGCGTTGGAAGGAACTGCAGATGCTGGTTTATACCGAAGATAGACACAAAATGCTTGTGTAGGAAAATAACTGCAGATACTGGTACAAATCGAAGGTATCACAAAATGCTGGAGTAACTCAGCGGGTCAGGCAGCATCTCAGAAGAGAAGGAATGGGTGATGTTTTAGGTCGGAACCTTTCTTCAGAAGGAACCCTTGATGAACCTTAACTCCCCTTCTCTTCCTCCCCTGCACCCCACCTGGACTCGCACCGATTTCTCCCCTCCATACTCCCACCCTCCGCTACCTTCCTCTGGCTTCACGAGCTGCCACTTTTCAAGCATGTCTCACACCTTCCTTTCTTATCTCTGGCCTTTGTTCCAACTTTTTACCTATCATACCCCCCCTCGCCGATGTTGACCTATTAACTGCCACGTTTTGTCGTGCCTCTCCCCTTTTCCAGCTTTCTACTTCCCCCCAACACAATCAGTCTGAAGAAGAGTCCCGACCTCAAACATCCCCTATCCATGTTCTCCAGAGATGCTGCCTAATCTGCTAAGGTACTCCAGTGCTTATTTACTTTTGTGTATTAACCAGCATCTGGTTATATATATATATATATATATATATATATATATATATATATATATATATATATGTTGCTGCAAGTAAGAATTACATAGTTCTGTTTTGGCAAATATGACAATAAAACACTCTTGACTCGCTTTTACAAGGTGTACTATTAGCAAGGTATTTCATTATTCACAGATGCCATTCGTTGCAAAAGATATAAAACTGCCTCAAAATGCTCATTGGCTTTGATCTCCAATTTTAATTTTCAATCTCAATTTGAGATTGCATTCTGTATAGGTTCCTCGAAAAGAAGCAATTTAGTTAAGAATGTCCCAAATCTCTATTCACTGCATGTTTTTCTGAACGCACATCCTTTATATTTTTCTCGGGGTTGGCTCACATTGTAGAATCTTGTCTTTATGGTTGAGTCCATGGCAGATCTAAAAACAAAAGTTCCTGGCAGCGATGAAGTGCGAGTTGTTTATTTAGTTTTTGCACCTTTTCTTTTGCAAAACCACTAAGAAAATAGAAGTAAACACAATTCAACAATGACTCTGTAAATAACAAGTAATTAGTCATTCTGCGAGCTCCCACATAATCACAGTCATAGGTGTAGTGAGTGTGTCAAAAAAATGCTAAACCACAAATGTGTTAAATAGTATCCATTAATTTCTTGTGAACTACGCTAACACGTACCGCTAAACACAAGTTGTGGAGTTGCATTGCTATGTGTTCCAGTGCACATTCACATGTACGTATTATAAGCACGTTATACTTTACTTTGTTCAGTGCATGATATGAGTCCAGAGAATTCAGAGCTGGAATTGTACATTCCTGAGATGTATTTTAGGCAGTGAAAACGCTAACATTAGGGAGTCATGGACACATACAGCGTGGAAACAGGCCCTTTGGCCCAACTTGCCCACACCGACCAATATGTCCCATCTAAATTGGTTCCACCTGCCTGTGTTTGGCCCATATCCTTTTAAACCTGTCCTATCCATGTACTTGCCTCATTGTTTCTTAAACATTGAAATAGCCCCTGCCTCAGCTACCTCCTCTGGCAGCTCAGAGCTTCACACGGCAAACTTGTTTAGAAGCCAGATGTAGAAACATAGAAACATAGAAAATGGGTGCTTTGGCCCTTCAAGCCAGCACCGCCATTCAATATGATCATGACTGATCCAAAATCAGTACCCCGTTCTGGCTTTTTCCCCATATCCCTTGATTCCCTTAGTCCTAAGAGCTAAATCTAACTCTCTCTTGAAAACATCCAGTGAATTGGCCTCTGCCTTCTGTGGCAGAGAATTCCACAGATTCACAACTCTCTGGGTGAAAAAGTTTTTCTCATCTCAGTCCTAAACAGCCTAAGGAAGTGCAGATGCTGGTTAATACACACACGGACACAAAGTGCTGGAGACATCAGTGGGTCAGGCAGTATCTCTGGAGAACATGACTGGATTTCACAGTGTAGCACAAAAGTGGAGAAATAAGGAACAGCTGATGCTGAAACAAGGACCTGCAGACATTAAGTTTCAAAAAAAGACTGAAAGTGCTCCAAGCATTTCTGGAGAAGATGGATATGTGACATTTTTGGTTGAGACCCTTCAGGCTGTTGAAGAACGGTCTGAAGAAGGGTCCTGATCTATCCATGTTCTCCAGAGATGTGTAGGAAGGAAATGCAGATGCTGGTTTACACCGAGATCGACACAAAAAGCTGGAGTAACTCAGCCGGTCAGGCAGCATCTCTGGAGAAAAGGAATAGGTGACCTTTTGGGTCGACAACTTTCTTCAGAACCAGAGATGCTGCCTGATCTGCTGAGTTACTCCAGCACTTTGATAGGAGCCATATTAGCTAACCCATCGTTTCAAACTACTTTCAACTTATCCACCACAGTAAAGCTGCATTAGTGATGAGTTGTGCAGTTCTGACAAATAAGAATTCTCTGCGAGAAATTGCAGAGAATCGTGGACGCAGCCCAGACCATCGCACAAACCAACTTCCCTTCCATTGACTCCATTTATGCCTCGTGCTGCCGCGGGAAGGCCAGCAGCATAAACAAGTACGAGTCGCACCCTGGCTACTCCCTCTTCTCCCCTCTCCCATCGAGCAAAAGGTAGAGAAGTGTGAAACTCCAGATTCAGGGACAGTTTCTTCCCAGCTGTTATCAGGCAACAAAACCATCCCACCACAACTAGAGAGCAGTCCTGAACTACTATCTACCTCATTGGAGACTTTCAGACTAACTTTGATTGGACTTTACTTGCTTTATTTTCCACTAAACATTATCACATTATTCCGTTTATCATGTACCTGTACACTGTGAATGGACCAATTATAATCACGTGTTGTCTTTCTGCTGACTGGTTGGCAAGCAACAAAAGCTTTTCACTGTACCTCTGTACACATGACAGTAAACTCAAGCTCAAATAAGAAGCATGGTGGCGCAGCAGTAGAGTTGCTGCCTTACAGCTCTTGCAGTGCCGGAGACCCGGGTTCGATCCTGATTCTGGGTGCTGTCTGTACGGAGTGCGTACGTTCTCCCCGAGACAGCGTGGGTTTTCCCTGAGTTCTTCGGTTTCCTCCCACACTCCACAGACGTACAGGTGTGTAGGTTAATTGGCTTGTATAAGTGTAAAATTATCCCTAGCGTGCGTAGGGTAGCGTTAATGTGCGGGGATCGCTGGTCGGTGCGGGCTCGGTGGGCCGAAGGGCCTGTTTCCACGCTGGATCTCTAAAACTAAAACTAAAAGGCAGAAAGGATAATGAAAAACTTTAAAGAAAAAGAGCAAAGCAATTGCTATTTGGGTTCACTGGTGAGATCTGTTTTCCACATCACCGATTCATGTTTTGTTTAGTGAAGCAAATGTAGGACCAAGGTAACAACAGCTGCCTGCCTATCTGGGCACATTTTCAGATGTGAAAGTAGTTGCTACTAATGTACAGTGGATGCAAATTAAAACAAAGTTAAATCGACCATGAACATTTACAATTACTGTGGATCTGTTTTTGACAAGTTAGACACCTACAGATTTTGAGGGAAGGATGAACCATTGAAGTACATTTAAAGCTGTGTGTAACCAAGGAACAGTGAAATTATTTTACTTTTTTGCACACAGTTCAGTAAATTATTACTTTGCATAAGCACAATCCCAGATTAAGTAAAAAATGTATAGAAATAGTCCACAAGAGTCGCCAGGTTTTGGCGGCATTTTCAAAGTCCCAGCTGCAGCCCCCCCCCCCCCCACCTGGATCATCCAGTGAACCACTGTCCCACCCACCTGGATCATCCAGTGAACCACTGTCCCACCCACCTGGATCATCCAGTGAACCACTGTCCCACCAACCTGGATCATCCAGTGAACCACTGTCCCACCCACCTGGATCATCCAGTGAACCACTGTCCCTCCCACCTGGATCATCCAGTGAACCACTGTCCCATCCACCTGGATCATCCAGTGAACCACTGTCCCACCCACCTGGATCATCCAGTGAACCACTGTCCCACCCACCTGGATCATCCAGTGAACCACTGTTCCATCCACCTGGATCATCCAGTGAACCACTGTCCCACCCACCCGGATCATCCAGTGAACCACTGTCCCTCTCCTCACTCGGCCACCATTCAGCCTTTGTGCCCCGGGGGTGCCTCCCGCAGCCGACCTTGCGGGCGTGCAAGATAAGACCCCTTACATTTATCTTGTACGGTCAGTATTGGCATCATTTATGTTCGTGGGACAAGGGAAGACAGTACGTTTAAGAAAGATAGTCACAAAATGCTGTCATAACTCAGCGGGTCAGGCAGCATCTCTGGAAGAAAGGAATAGGTGACATTTCAGGTCGTGACCCCTTTTCAGTCTGAGAGTCAGGGGAGAGGGAAGCTGGAGGTGTGAAATGGTACAGAACGAAGTAGAACTGGCAAATCAAAGATGACCAAGGAGCCTACAATGGTCCATTGTTGGCTGTGGTAGTAAGTAAGGGATCCGGACAGTGAAACAAACAGGTCAACTAGGGTGGGGGACAGAGAGAGAGGGAATACAAGGGTTACTTGAAGTTAGAAAATTCAATATTCACACCATTGGATTGTAAGCTGACCAAGTGAAATATAAGTTGCTATTCCTCAAATTTGCGTGTGGCCAAACTCTGACAGTGGAGGAGGCCCAAGACAGAGAGGTCAGTGTGGGAATGGGAAGGGAAGTTAAAATGTTTGGCAACCGAGAGAAAGACTCTGGTGATAATGAACATCTGAAACGATGAAGCACGTGAGATTCCCCATTGAGTGTGATGGCCTCTGGTGACTGTGTGCAGGCAAACACCAGATTTTGCTGTCAGGGCGTCACATTGGCGCAGCGTAGAGTTTCTGCGTTACAGCGCCAGGGACCTGGGTTTGATCCCAACTACTCGTGCTGTCCGTATGGAGTTTGTGCGTTCTTCCTGTGACCTGCGTGGGTGTTCTCCGGGATCTCCGGTTTCCTTCCATGCTCCAAAGATGCACAGGGTTGTAGGTTATTTGGCTTGGTATAATTGTAAATTTTCCCTAGTGTGCAGGATAGTGTTAATGTGTGGGATTCATTGGTCGGTGCGCACTCGGTGGGCTGAAGGGCCTGTTTCCGCACTGTATCTCTAAACTAAACTAAACTAAACTTTCTTGTGGTCATGATGGCTCGGAATGCTCCCAGTCCAGCTGCAAACTCCTTGTGATCATGGCCACTGTACTCTGATGCTCTTTGGCTGAAACATGCTTTGTTCATTCATTCATTCACCACAAGTATTTCCAGCTCTTTTATTATTTTATATAGGTGATGTTTTGGGTCTAGAAAATGGGTCGACGGTTCAATGGCACTTCATTGTCACATGTATCGAGGTAGAGTGAAATTCATTTTTGTATACAGTTCAGTACCTGTACCACTATACATAAGCACTTAGATACCTGTTAGATAAGCATCCCAGAACAATCCAGGTCAGGATAGAGTGGATGCGGAGAGGGTTTTTCCACTAGTCTAGAAGAGTCTAGAGAGTCTAGAACCAGAGGGCACATCCTCAGAATAAAGGATTTATCTTTGGAGGAGAGATGAGCAGGAATTTCTTTAGTCATAACATAACATAACATAACAACACTTTATTGTCACTCGGCACAACACCGAGCGAAATTTCAGCAGTCACACAAAACACAGCAAAAAAGAAAACACAGGACACCCGACCCCAACACAAACATCCATCACAGTGACTCCAAACACCCCCTCACTGTGATGGAGGCAACAAAACTTCCCCTCTCTTCCCCCCGCACCCACGGACAGGCAGCTCGACCCCTACCGAGGCAAACGACAGGCACAGCCCCCGCAAGGGGATGGAAGGCCCCCCGGCCGAGCCGCCCCGGGCACCGAAACGTCCCGCGGCCACACCGGGCGATGTTAAGTCCAGCGGCCGAGCCGCACCGGGCACTGAAACGTCCCGCGGCCGAGCCGCGCTGGCGATGTTAAGTCCAGCGGCCAAGCCGCACCGGGCACTGAAACGTCCCGCGGCCACACCGGGCGATGTTAAATCCAGCGGCCAAGCCGCACCGGGCACTGAAACGTCCCGCGGCCGAGCCGCACCGGGCACTGAAACGTCCCGCGGCCGAGCCGCACCGGGCACTGAAACGTCCCGCGGCCGTACCGGGCGATGTTAAGTCCAGCGGCCGAGCCGCACCGGGCGCTGAAACGTCCCGCGGCCGAGCCACACCGGGCATTGAACGTCCCGCGGCCGAGCCGCGCTGGCGATGTTAAGTCCAGCGGCCAAGCCGCGCCGGGCACTGAAACGCCCCGCGGCCGCACCGGGCGATGTTAAGTCCAGCGGCCTAGCACCGGGCACTGAAACGTCCCGCGGCCGAGCCGCGCTGGCGATGTTAAGTCCAGCGGCCAAGCCGCACCGGGCACTGAAACGTCTCGCGGCCACACCGGGCGATGTTAAATCCAGCGGCCAAGCCGCACCGGGCACTGAAACGTCCCGCGGCCGAGCCGCACCGGGCACTGAAACGTCCCGCGGCCGAGCCGCACCGGGCACTGAAACGTCCCGCGGCCGCACCGGGCGATGTTAAGTCCAGCGGCCGAGCCGCACCGGGCGCTGAAACGTCCCACGGCCGAGCCACACCAGGCATTGAACGTCCCGCGGCCGAGCCGCGCTGGCGATGTTAAGTCCAGCGGCCAAGCCGCGCCGGGCACTGAAACGTCCCGCGGCCGCACCGGGCGATGTTAAGTCCAGCGGCCGAGCCGCACCGGGCACTGAAACGTCCCGCGGCCGAGCCGCGCCGGTGATGTTAAGGCCCGCAGCCGAGCCGCGCCGGGCGATGGTAGGCCCCGTGGGCGAGCTGCGCCCCGGGGAAGAGACCTAATAAAAGAAAGGTTTCCCCCCACCCCACACCCCCACCACACATACACAGCCAAAAACAGAAACAAAAACCATCCCAACACCGACACAAACAAAAAAAAAGAAAAAAAGACAACAGACTGCCAGAGAGCCGCAGCCGTTAGGCGCAGCCAACTCCTCCCATGGGTGGTATATCAGTAGAATTCATTGCCATAAAGGACTGTGGCTTCTGTTAATGGATATTTTAAAGGTGAAGATTGATAGATTCTTGATTAGTAAGGGTGTCAAGGGTTACGGGAAGAAGGCAAGAGAATGGGGTTGAGAGGGAAAGATAGATCAGCCATGTTTGAGTAGACTTGATTGGCAGAATGGCCTAATTCTGCTCCTACAACCTATGAACTTGTGAACTTATACAGTACAAGTGTACAGTTGTAGTACACTGAGAGAATATACAGAGTTTCCAGACTTGGCACCATTTTCAAGTCCCAGTTGTTGTTAAGTGCTCCACCACTGATCATACTTATTGAAATAATGCGTCGGAAGGAACTGAAGATGCTTGTTTACACCAAAGATAGACACAAAATGCTGGAGTAACTCATTGGGTCAGGCAGCATCCCTGGAGAAAAGGAATAGGTGATGTTTTGGGTCTAGAGCCTTCTTCAGACTGAAAGTCAGGGGAGAGGGGAACTAGAGGAATGAAAAGGTTCAGAGCTGGCACTGATGACCCAGGAAAGGCAGAGCCCACAATGGCCCATTGTTGGCAGTGGAAGAGATGATAAAGAAGATACGAACAGTGAAACTAGCAGGACAACTAGGGTGGGGGAGGGATGGAGAAAGAGGGAATGCAAGGGTTGAAATCATACCTGCTTTTTTTCCATTTCTGCATTAAAATGCATCACCAGTATTCTGCAGTTGTTGCACATTGCAGGTTCTGCCTCTACCATAATCCCATGTTTTGGTGGGCAATTGTTGGACACCCACTAACAAAATATCTCCACTGATGTTTCTTGAGCTTTCCAAAGGTGCTGTCTTTGAACTGACAAATACATTACTGTTCCTCACCTTTATAATGGAATCTTTGTCCAGTGGGAGAATAAAAGAGGAAGAGGCTTGGACTTTATTGCCTTCCATCACAGTGAGGAACATGAGGAATCCCATGTGGGGAATCCGCTGTGGTGGATGTTTATGCTAACTTTTATGTAGTTGTGGTGTCTTGTTGCTTTTTTTTAGTGTGGCTGTATGGTAATTCGAATTTCATTGCACCTTAATTGGTACATGTGACAATAAACTGACCATTGAACCGTGAAACCTTGCCGCTACCTTCACTCTTTGTTTTACCTTCTCAAGTGCCTTGTGAACTTGAATATTAAATTCCAAATCCTCCTCCTCCTCTTTGAGCCAGGCCTTTGCTATTGCTATTGCTATTCTTTTTTCTCCAGAGAGGTAGCCTGACCCCCTGAGTTACTCCAGCACTTTGTGTCTGTCTTCCTTGTGATTTGGGCAGTTTGCGACACCCTGAAACCAGATTTCTTCATTCCGAAAAAACATAATGACAATCTACTGAAAGCGATACAAATTAAAGGCATTAAGCGATATGAAACAAACATCATAGCTGCTTGTAATTTAGCTGGCACTGAAGCGATGGAAGGAAAAGATTTAATTACAGGCTTTGCAACTCTCGTGGAGACTTGTCATTGACTGGCAGGATGGTGGCTGATGTTCCTTTCACTGGTGAGAACACCAGGATCAGGGCTGTGAAGTGGGAGCTTCACTCCCTCGCACTTGCAGATAATCCGCTCTCCCTTTCGCCGAGAATGCTGCTAGTTCCTTTCCACTAAGTACTCGTGATTCATGGCCAACTTTTTCCATCCCCGTTGTGCATTGATCCAGGATACGGGCAGCACAGTGGCAGATTTGCTGCCTCTCAGCGCCAGGGACCCGTGTTTGATCATGACCACGGGCGCTGTCTGTACACAGTTTGTACTTTCTCCCTGTGATCACGTGGGTTTTCTCCGGGTGCTCTGGTTTCCTCCCACACTCCAAAGATGTGCAGGTTTGTAGATTAATTGGCATTGGTAAGATTGCAAATTGTCCCTAGTATATAGGACAGTGCGAGTGTTACGGGTGATCGCTGGTCAGCGTGAACTCGGTGGGTCGAAGGGCCTGTTTCCACCGTGTATCTCTAAATATCAAGGCTAAAAGTCAAAATCTATTCATTTAACACTGCAGCCTTGGCATGTGTAAGAAAGAACTGCAAATGCTGGTTTAAATCGAAGGTAGACACAAAAAACTGCAGTAATTCAGCGGGACAGGCAGCATCTCTGGAGAGAAGGAATCGCTGACGTTTCGGGTTGAGACCCTTCTTCAGACTGATGTCAAGGGAGTAGCTGGGACAAAGATAGAATGTAGTTAGAGACAGTAAGACTGGTGGGAGAACTGGGAAAGGGAAGGGGATAGAGAGGGAAAGCAAGGGCTATTTGATGTTAGAGAAGTCAATGTTCATACCGATGTTCACAACTACCCAAGCGAAATATGAAGTGCTATTTCTCCAATTTGTGCTGGGCCTCACTCTGATAATGGAGGAGGCCCAGGGCAGAAAGGTCAGATTGAGAATGGGAGGGTGAGTTGAAGTGCTGAGCAACCAGGAGATCAGGTAGGTTAAGGCGGACTGAACGGAGGTGTTCAGTGAAACGATCGCCAAGCCTGCGCTTGGTCTCGCCAATGTAGAGAAGTTAACACCTGGAACAGCAGATACAGTAGATGAGGTTGGAGGAGGTGCACCTGGAAAGCCTCACCTGGAAAGACTGTTTGGATCATTGGATGGAGTCGAGGGGAGAGGTAAAGGGACAGGTGTTACATCTCCTGCGGTTTAAGGGGAAAGTACCTGGGGAGGGGGTGGTTTGGGTGGGAAGGGACGAGTTGACCAGGGAATTTCGGAGGGAACGGTCTCTGCGGAAAGCAAAAAGGGGTGGAGATGGGAAGATGTGGCCAATAGTGGGATCACGTTGGAGGTGGCGAAAATGTTGGAGGATTATATGCTGTATGCGATGGCTGATGGGGTGGAAGGTAGGACATTGTTATGAATGGGAGGAGGGGGAGCAAGAGAGGAGCTACGGGATATTGAGGAGACCCCAGTGAGAGCCTCATCTATAATGGAAGAGGGGAACCCCCGTTTCCAAAAGAATGAGGACATCTCCGATGCCCTGGTATGGAAAATCTCATCCTGGGCGCAGATGCGGTGTAGATGGAGGAATTGGGAGTAGGGGATAGAGTCTTTACAAGAAGCAGGTTGGGAAGAAGTGTAGTCTAGATAGCTGTGGGAGTCAGTGGGTTTATAGTAGATGTTGGTCAATAGTCTGTTTCATGTGATAGAGACGGTGAGATCTAGAAATGGTAGGGAGATGTCAGGGATGGTCCAAGTGAATTTGAGTGCAGGATGGAAATTGGTGGTGAAGTTGATGAAGTCAATGAGTTTTGCATGAGTGCAGGAGGTAGCACCAATGCAGTCGTCAATGTAGCGGAGGTAGAGTTCGGGGATAGGGCCAGTATATGCCTGGAACAGGGATTGTTCGACGTACCTGACATAGAGGCAGGCATAGCTAAGGCCCATGTGAGTGCCCATAGCTACGCCTTGGATTTGGAGGAAATGGGAGGAGTCGAAGGAGAAGTTGTTGAGGGTAAGGCCCAGCTCTGCTAGGTGGAGGAGAATATTGGTAGACGGAAATTGCTTTGGTATGTGTACTGATTTTGACTTGCAAAATAGTCTGCCCATATTTTTGAGTGTTCCAATGCTAGTTATCAGTTTGAAGAGCTTTTACTTGCCTCTTATTAATTCATTTATTGGGAAAGAGCACAATCATAAGACATAGGAACAGACATAGACCACACGGCCGGCCCATCAAGTCTGCTCCGCCGTTTGATTGTGGTTGATCTATTTTTCCCTCTCAACCCCATTCTCCTGCCTTCTCCCCATAACCTTTGATGCCCATACTAATCAAGAATCTATCTCTGCGTGAACAAAACTATGCTGACTTTGGCATATTTTATTATGTGCTTCCAAATGTCTCAAAACCTCACCCTTAATAATAGATTCTAAAATATAACCAACCACAATCAGTCTAACTGCCTTAAAGATTCAATGTGGGAGGAAACCGGAGCACCTGGAGAAACCCCACACGGTCACAGGCAGCATGTACAAACTCTGTACAAACAGTACCCTGTGGCTCTAATAGGTGGCAAGGTTAAAATGTAAGCCAGTGCCCCATTAATAATGCGGCACAATGGTTCAACTGGTAGAGCTACTGCCTCACAGCGCCAGAGACCCGTGTTGATCCTGGCCTTGGTGGCTGTCTGTACGGAGTTTGTACGCTCTCCCTGTAGATGCTGGTTAATACACAAAAGGACACAAAGTGCTGGAGTAACTCAGCATCTCTGGAGAACATCTGAAGAAGGGTCCCGACCCAAAACATCACCTGTCCGTGTTCTCTAGGGTCGATGTCTGACCCGCTGAGTTACTTCACCACTTTGTGTCCTATTCCAGCACTTTGTGTCCTTTTTATTTAAAAAAATTGCTCGGGTTGAATGGTGCTGTGCTCGTGGGAAAGTGAACCTTCCCATATTTTATTCAACAATTCAATGATACTTTAGGTCCAGTGAAATTCTTTGTTTTTGCGTACAATCCACAAAGTACACAAAGAGTCTTCACCTGGCGCGGGCAAAGTTGCAACATACTCATTAGAGTCATGTTGGTCCATTTTTGTTCTTGCCATCTCCCACCCCCTCCCCTCCTTCACCGCAGGGTCCCCCTTTGTTCTCGGCACCCTCCCCCTCCCCCACCATCGGGTCCCCCTTTGTTCCCAACACCCCTCCGCCCCCACCGCCGGCCTGTACTCGCTGGAGTTTAGAAGAATGAGGGGGGAACTCATTGAAACATACAGAATAGTGAAAGGCTTGGATAGAGTGGATGTGGACAGGATGATTCTGCTGGTGGGAGAGTCTAGGACTAGAGGTCACAGCCGCAGAATTAAAGGATGTTCTTTGAGGAAGGTGATGAGGAGGAATTTCTTTAGTCAGAGGGTGGTGAATCTGTGAAATTCTTTGCCACAGAAGGCCGTGGAGGTCAAGTCAGTGGATATTTTTAAGGTAGAGATAGATTCTTGATTAGTACAGGTGTCAGAAGTTATGGGGAGATGGCAGGAGAATGGGGTAAGGAGGGAGATAGATCAGCCATGATTGAATGTAGAAAGTAGACTTGATGGGCTGAATGCCCTAATTCTATTCCTATCACTCATGACCTTATGACCACCTTTGTTCTCGGCGGTTCAACGGCCTCTCCATTGTCCATTCTCGCCCCGGCCACTTCTCTCCCTCATGTGGTTTGTCCTTCTCCTCAGTTGCTGCTAACAAAGACACATGGCTCGGAAAACAGTGTTTCAATCAGAAAAGTGCCTTGGGTATTGCTGTCATGACAACTGTGCTATTACACTTCATTTGCCATCATGGTGACCTTGATACTCCCTTTATTATTTCAATGTCTTACGCTTATTGGAACTGTAAAGCAACAGTTATGTTAAGTACGGGAAGAGATTCTTCCTTCTAAAATATATAAGGAATAGCAGTAATCCGCAATTGATTTATTCAAAAGAATCAGGTGGCAAATTATAAATTGAATCAGTAATAAATTGACTACTAACAGATAACAGATAATGGCACATTAGGTTCTGAAAGCGCGAGAGGTTTCTGTTGATTTCTAATGATATGACCTGCGTGGGTTTTCTCCGAGATCTTCGGTTTCCTCCCACACTCCAAAGACGTACAGGTATGTAGGTTAATTGGCTGGGTAAATGTAAAAAATTGTCCCTAGTGGGTGTAGGATAGTGTTAATGTGCGGGGATCGCTAGGCGGCACGGACTTGGTGGGCCGAAAAGGCCTGTTTCCGGCTGTATATATATGATATGATATGATATGATAATCACAGTAGGAAGATTACACGCATAGATTTCACATTTAATGAGCAGAATAAGTTTTAAAGTTATTGTGAAGTATAGGTCCACCACTGATATTCTGGCAACTTGTGGTCCAGCACCTCCTTTAATTCGGCCAAAATTATGAGAGCACTTGAAATCACCCCCGGAAGTCCCCCTGAAAATGTGGCGCCTAGGCCAGGTGAGGCAGCCGATATTGACCTCATCGGAAATTCCAAGTGGAATACTAGAAATTTTGGTAAGGTAATCTCAACCCATTTGGCATGTATAACTCACCTCTGCATGTTGGCTTTTCCTAAAAGTTCCACCAAATTTGGGAGCTATTACATTGTTCAAGCTCCCTTGCATAATCACAGGTGGAATGTTTGAGAAATTTATTTTCAAATTTTAATATGTAGGAAGCTCGACAAGAGAAGGGACAATTCCAGACTTAATTGTAGGGAATGAAGCTAGGTTGGTGGGTGAGCATTGCTGGGAGTCCATTTTGGTAGTGATAATCCCAATTTAGTTTAGTTTAGTTTAGAGATACAGCGTGGAAACAGGCCCTTCGGCCCACCGAGTCTGCACCGACCAGTGATCCCCGCACATTAACACTATCCTACACACATTCGGGCCAATTTTCATTTATACCACTCCAATTAACCTACATACCTGTACGTCTTTGGAGTGTGGGAGGAAACCGAAGATCTCGGAGAAAGCTACGGGGAGAACTTACAAACTCCGTACAGACAGCACCCGTAGTCGGCCCTTTGGCACTGCAGGCACTGTAAGGCAGCAACTTTACCACTGCGCACTGTGCCGGTGATTAGATTCTGCACCACCGTGCCGGTATTAGATTTTGCAGAGAACAGGAGCAGAAGTTCTCTATTTGGGGGAAGGTCATTCTGAAGAAGGGTTCTGACCCGAAACGTTAGGGATGCGTGTCCTCCACAGATGCTGCCCGACCTGCTGAGTTGCTTAAGATTCCAGCATCTGCAGCTCCTTGTCTCCCCTCAGGCCAATTTTTCTTTCTCTGAGATATGATTTACCAAAAATGGACAGGAAACATTTAATTGCAGATAAATCTGTGCCAGATCATTGTCATCTGTTGCTTTTGTGGCCATAAATGTAACCATTGAAGTTTGACTGCTGGAATGACAACATTTGCTTTTGCAATCAGTGGTGAAGATCGTGAGCAGCTTGCCATCGACTTCCAAAAACTGTGCTCATGAACACGCCTGCGAGATGTTAGATTTTCTTCAGACTGATTGTAGGGGAGATTGAGGGGAAGGGGAAGAAAGCTGCAAGAGAGGAGAGGAGGGACAAAGCGTGGCAGGAAATGGGTCTGAAGAAGGGTCCTGACCCCAAATGTCACCTATCCATGTTCTCCAGAGATGGTGCCTGACCCTTTGAGTTACTCCAGCACTTAGAGTCAAATCATATAGCATGGAAACAGGCCCTTCTGCTCAACGTGCCCACGTCAGCCAACATGTCCAATCTACACTAGTCCCACCTGCCCGTGTTTGGCCCCTAAACCTGTCTAAATGTTTCTTACTTGTTGCGATAGTATCTGCCTCACTACCTCCTCCGGCAGCTTTGTTTTGTGTTTTTTTTGTAAACCAGTTCCTTGTTTCTACAAAGTGTATCCTGGGCTGTTTGTTAAAGTAAGGGACAAAATGGTAGAGACTCCAGCCATCTTCCTCTAGTCGTCTGTAATCACCGAGATGATGACAGAGTTTGGGTGAACTGCCAAATTGGTACCATTATTTTAAGAGGATACATTTAATTGTTGTAAGTGGTTGAGTCTAATATCAATGGTTATATGGTTGTTGGAAAAATGTCATGGGGCCATTATAAATTATCATTCAGAAAGTCAGAGTTTAACAAGGATAATTGTGATCGAAGGAAAGATTGCATCTGATTAACAATTGAATGTTTGAGGTTGGCTTTTGGGGGTACCCCGGGGAACAAAGGTGGACGGCGAGGAGAGGGACATCGGTGTGCAGTCCTACCTCCAATAGAAGGTGATGGCTGGAGGCCCTGCAGCAGCCTGGGGCTTGCTTGGATCAGGCACCGCTCATAAGAACTACAGCGTGGACCGGACTTTGAAAATGTCGCTAAAATATAGCACCTCTTGCATGCGGGATCAGTGGACTATTTTGGTACAATTTGCTAATTGGGCATGTGCAATAAGTGTTTGTAAGAAATGAATTTCACTGTGCGTTTGCACTTCGCACATGTGACAATAAAAGCACAATTGAAGCATTGCTACAGACTGCTCATTTTTACCACTCAACAGCAGACTGACTGTTGTGCAGGTTTAAAAGCCGCTTCTGCCCAATGCAATTGAGCGTACTCTACAAGGCTTGGATGCAGCATAATTGAGGCATATGGAAGGCAGATTATCAGTAATAGGTCAATGTTAGCTTTTATTCCCCTGGCATGAGACAAATGGTTCAGCAGGTCACGGCTGCAGGCAAGTCAACGTGAAATGCTGGATGAAAATAAATCCATGCTTCAAGCTGTAGCATTTAATTTAGTACAGTGTTGCAGACTGATTATAAATGGATGAATGAATACTTCATATTATCTGTTTATGTCGAGCCTCAGAGCCACCATTTCACATGCAGCTCTGTGAAGTAGATTTTGTACAATGACTAATCTCCAGAACAGTGTGAAATCCTATTTTTAAGGAACTACTCTTGACAGTCACAAACGGGAGTACGTGGCTTGGTTTTGTATTGCTGGTGTCATACTTGAGAGGCTTGTTTCAAACTGATCCTTGCTCTTGCAAGCAAAATCTAAAGTTATAGCATTCTGCACACAGGGTGGCACACAGTGGCGCAGCGGTAGAGTTGCTGCCTTACAGTGCCAGAGACCCGGGTTCGATCCTGACAACGGCTGCTGAATATATGGAGATAGTGCATTCACCCTGTGACTGCGTGGGTTTTCTCTGGGTGCTCTGGATTTCTTCCACAATCGAAAGACATGCGGTTAATTGGCTTCTTGTAAATTGTAGGTTAATTGGCTTCCTGTAAATTGTCCCTAGTGTGTAGGATAGTGCTAGTTTATGGGGTAATCGCTAGTCGGCGAGGTGTTAGTAGGCCGAGGACCTGTTTCCAGGCTGTATCTCTAAAGTCAAAAGAGTACAAATGAATTGGCCGAAAAAAACCTCTGGCTTTTAACATACTCCGATGCCATTGTATTCAGTCTTCATTAACTGTTGAACTAATTAGATTACAATTACAGCAAAGGAATTGAGTTTAATTTAGAGATAGAGATACAGCATGGAAATGGGGACCTTCCGCCCACCGAGAGTCCATGTCATTCAACGATCACCATTCACACTAGTTCTCTGTGAACCCATCTTCACAGCTTCTAGGGGGAATTTGCAGAGGTCAATTGCCCTACAAATCTGCATGTCTTTGGAATGTTGCTAAGTTTCAAGCATTGCCTATTTTGTGCCGATGTAATATTCTTTCGCACTTAGTTTTTACTAAAACTTTTAATTTCTTTAATTTCAGTTTCCTGAATGTGGGTTCTATGGGATGTATGATAAGATCCTCTTGTTCCGGCATGAACCTAACTCGGAGAACATCCTACAGCTGGTGAAGGCTGCCACTGATATTCAGGAAGGAGATTTGATTGAAGTTGTCCTCTCAGGTAATCTATGTTGTGGCTTTCACTTGCCTTTGCTTGGAGTCTGATTTGGCAATATAATTTGATTTCAGTTTCATCAAAAGATTCATGATCTTTTCTATCCAGAGGGTAGTGAGTGCCTGGAACACACTGTCAGGGTTGGTGGTTGAGGCCGATACAATAGTAACGTAGCTGGGGGCGGCCGATGGTTCTCCTCCCAGATATTAGTCTTTTGGAATACGGCCATCCTCCATGCGGTGGACATGGCCCAGCCACCGCAGCCTGCTCTGCCTGAGTAGAGTGTACATACTCAGAAGGCCAGCGCAAGGCAGAATCTCGGCGTTGGACACTCTGTCTTGCCAGGATATACCCAGGATCTGGCGGATGCTTCTAAGGTGGAAGGTGTTGAGTCTTCTCTCCAGTCAGGCAGGACATGCGCGGGCAACTTTTCTATACAGAGGGTGGTGGGTGCCTGGAACACGCTGTCAGGGTTGGTGGTTGAGGCCGATACAATGGTGGCATTTATGAAGCTTTTGGATAGGCACATGGATACACAGGGAATGGAGGGATAGAGATTGTGCACAGGTGGATACTAGATGATCTTGGCATCATGTTCACCACAGATATTGTGGGCCGAAGTAGACCAGTTGTCGTGTTGTACTGTTCTATGTTTAGCTCATGGACTGGAATTACATTGGAAATTTTCTTTACTTTTGAGTGGCGAATGCAGATTTGTAAACTAGGCCTTGAATCTTTATACACATAGGTACTTTCATTAGCCTGCTTTTCGCTGAACACCTTCGCTCAGTCCGCCTGAACCTACCTGATCTCCCAGTTGCTAAAGACTTTATTTCTCCTTCCCATTCCCACATAGACCTTTCTGAACCCGGTCTCCTCCATTGTCAGAGTGAGGCTAAATGCAAATGGCGGGAACACATCTCTTATTTCGCTTGGGCAGCTTACAGCCCAGTGGTATGAAGTTTGATTTCTCTAACTTCATGTAACCCCGACATTCCCTCTCTCTCTATCCCTCCCCCAACAAAGTCGCACCAGCTTCTCATTTTCACCCAACAGCCAACAATGGCCTGTTTCCTTTATCGTCGTTACTTTTTTTGCATATCTTTCATTCATTGTTCTTTATCTCTCTACATCATCGTCTATATCTCTCGTTTCCCTTATCCCTAACTAGTCTGAAGAAGGGTCTCGACCCGAAACATCACCCATTTCTTTTCTCCAGAGATGCTGCCAGTCCCGCTGAGTAACCCCAGCTTTTTGTGTCTATTTTCATATCAACATTTATCAACTAAAGTGAATGGGTGATCGATGGTCGGCATGGACCATTGACTTCAATGTGGACTTCAAGCAGTTCGACTGCATCCTTGAATCTTAAGCAGGCTGAGAAACTTGAATATAGGGTGGGAAGTGGAGGAGAAAAAGCATCTTCCAGATTCCAACATCAGCAGATTACGGAACTGTGCTTTCAACACAAAGTTCAGTCATTCAATTCATTTCTAAGAGAAGTGACATTGTATTGTTGGATAAATGTTCGTCCTTACAATTCGGTGACTGTAGGGCAGAGATGTAAACCCTGTGTAAAACATGTGGTGCTTGCACTCTTACTCAGTAGGAATGACCAAAACTATGTTTTTAAATTAGCATTTGACCAGTGAACACCACTACTAATTATTCACCATATCGGCACAGTGGCACAGCTGTAGATCTGCTGCCTTACAGCCTAGGGACCCGGGTTTGATCCTGACTACCGGTTCTGTCTGTGTGGAGTTTGCATGTTCTCCCTGTGACCGTGTGGATTTCCCCGGATGCTCCGGTTCCCTCCCACATTCTGAAAGACATGTGGGTTTGTAGGTCAATTGGCCTCTGTATATTGTCCTTGGTGTGCAGGGAGTGGATGAAAACGTGGGATAACAAAAGTGGGATAACTAGTGTGAATGGGTAATCGTTGGTCGTCGTGGACTGAGTGGGCCCAAGGGACTATTTCCGTGCCGTGTCTCTAAACTAAACTAAACTAAACAATCAGCAGGGCACATTAACTCAGGACACGTGGTCATAAGTAATGCCTGCCCCGTACATTAATGCAGGGAAAGTAACGAGTATTTCAATATTTCAGTTATTATTCTGTATAAAATTTGTTTTGGCATTACCCAGAGAACATCATTGCCACAAAAAAAAACGAGGAGAGAGGGCAAACGATCAGGAATTCATGTCTGGAGCCCAGGCTTGACCCAAACATGGACATAAGAGCTGAGATTTAGACTTGACAAGAACTGTTGAGGACAGCATAGAGCATTTTACAGAGTGTGATATCATGGTGCTCCAATAAAACTGAAGGAAACAAATATCAAAGGAAAACATTCCAATGAGTGAAGTCATGCTTTGTACAAGGGATGATTGAGATTGTCTGAGGTCATTCCTTTCAGTTCCAGGACTCTTGCAGGACTTCCTCAGAGCGCTCTCCTAGGCCCCACCAAGTCAAGCTGTTTCATTAACAACCTTCACATCATATTTTTAGAGTTTTAAAGATACAGCGTGGAAACAGGCCCATTGACCCACCGAGTTCTAGTGGCCAGAGATCCTAGGGTGACAGAGGAACTGGAGGAAATCCACATTAGGCAGGAAAAAGTTTTGGGTAGACTGATGGGACTCAAGGCTGATAAATCCCCAGGGCCTGATGGTCTGCATCCCAGGGTGCTTAAGGAGGTGGCTCTAGAAATTGTGGACGCATTAGTGATTATTTTCCAATGTTCTATAGATTCCGGGTCAGTTCCTGTGGATTGGAGGGTAGCTAATGTTATCCCACTTTTTAAGAAAGGAGGGAGAGAGAAAACGGGAAATTATAGACCAGTTAGTCTGACATCAGTGGTGGGGAAGATGCTGGAGTCAATTATAAAAGACGAAATTGCGGAGCATTTGGATCGCAGTAACAGGATCATTCCGAGTCAGCATGGATTTACGAAGGGGAAATCGTGCTTGACTAATCTACTGGAATTTTTTGAGGATGTAACTAGGAAAATTGACAGGGGAGAGCCGGTGGATGTGGTGTACCTCGACTTTCAGAAAGCCTTCGACAAGGTCCCTCATAGGAGATTGGTGGGCAAAATTAGAGCACATGGTATTGGAGGTAGGGTACTGACATGGATAGAAAGTTGGTTGACAGACAGAAAGCAAAGAGTGGGGATAAATGGGTCCCTTTCAGAATGGCAGGCAGTGACTAGTGGGGTACCGCAAGGCTCGGTGTTGGGACCGCAGCTATTTACAATATACATCAATGACTTGGATGAAGGGATTAAAAGTACCATTAGCAAATTTGCCGATGATACAAAGCTAGGTGGCAGTGTGAACTGTGAGGAAGATGCTATGAGGTTGCAGGGTGACTTGGACAGGTTGTGTGAGTGGGCGGATGCATGGCAGATGCAGTTTAATGTAGATAAGTGTGAGGTTATCCACTTTGGTGGTAAGAATAGGAAGGCAGATTATTATCTGAATGGTGTCAAGTTATGAAAAGGGGACGTACAACGTGATCTGGGTGTCTTAGTGCATCAGTCACTGAAAGGAAGCATGCAGGTACAGCAGGCAGTGAAGAAAGCCAATGGAATGTTGGCCTTCATAACAAGAG
Organism: Rhinoraja longicauda; assembly: GCF_053455715.1. NCBI lineage: Eukaryota > Metazoa > Chordata > Chondrichthyes > Rajiformes > Arhynchobatidae > Rhinoraja > Rhinoraja longicauda. The sequence continues at coordinate 25,505,373 of NC_135962.1, read as the reverse complement.
GAGTTGAGTATAGGAGCAAAGAGGTCCTTCTGCAGTTGTACAGGGCCCTAGTGAGACCGCACCTGGAGTACTGTGTGCAGATTTGGTCTCCAAATTTGAGGAAGGATATTCTTGCTATTGAGGGCGTGCAGCGTAGGTTTATTAGGTTAATTCCCGGAATGGCGGGACTGTCATATGTTGAAAGACTGGAGCGACTAGGTTTGTATACACTGGAATTTAGAAGGATGAGAGGGGATCTTATCGAAACGTATAAAATTATTAAGGGGTTGGACACGTTAGAGGCAGGAAAGCTGTTCCCAATGTTGGGGGAGTCCAGAACCAGGGGCTACAGTTTAAGAATAAGGGGTAGGCCATTTAGAACGGAGATGAGGAAAAACTTTTTTAGTCAGAGAGTTGTGAATCTGTGGAATTCTCTGCCTCAGAGGGCAGTGGAGGCCAATTCTCTGAATACATTCAAGAGAGAGCTAGATAGAGCTCTTAAGGATAGCGGAGTCAGGGGGTATGGGGAGAAGGCAGGAACGGGGTACTGATTGAGAATGATCAGCCATGATCACTTTGAATGGCGGTGCTGGCTCGAAGGGCCGAATGGCCTACTCCTGCACCTATTGCCTATTGAGTTCACGCCGACCAACAATCTCCCATGCACGAGTTCTATCCTACACACTAGGGACAATTTAAAGAAGCCAATTAACCTACAAACCTGCACGTCTTTGGCGTGTGGGAGGAAACCGGAGCACCCGTAGAAAACCCATTTGGTCACAGTGAGAACGTGCAAACTCCATACAGACAGCACCCGTAGTCAGGATCGAACCTGTGTCCCTGGCACTGTGAGGCAGCAACTCTACCGGCTCCTGATGCATAGGCTGGAGGTTCCCCACCCCGTTTCAGTGTAGGAGCAGGGAGGTTCTGCTGCAGTTGTACAGGGCATTGGTGAGACCACACCTCGAGTATTGCGTACAGTTTTGGTCTCCTAATCTGAGGAAAGACATTCTTGCCATAAAGGCAGTGCAGAGAAGGTTCACCAGATTGATTCCTGGGATGGCAGGACTTTCATATGAAGAAAGATTGGATAGACTCGGCTTGTACTCGCTGGAATTTAGAAGATCGAGGGGGGATCTTATAGAAACTTACAAAATTCTTAAGGGGTTGGACAGGCTAGATGCAGGAAGATTGTTCCCGATGTTGGGGAAGTCCAGAACAAGGGGTCACAGTTTAAGGATAAGGGGGAAGTCTTTTAGGACCGAGATGAGAACGTTTTTTTTCACACAGAGAGTGGTGAGTCTGTGGAATTCTCTGCCACAGAAGGTAGTTGAGGCCAGTTCACTGGCTATATTTAAGAGGGAGTTAGATGTGGCCCTTGTGGCTAAAGGGATCAGGGGATATGGAGAGAAGGCAGGTATGGGATACTGAGTTGGATGATCAGCCATGATCATATTGAATGGCGGTGCAGGCTCGAAGGGCCGAATGGCCTACTCCTGCACCTATTTTCTATGTTTCTATGTTTCAAATCCTTCTCAGAGCCATCGAGTCAGACACCAGGGAACAGGCCCTTCGGCCAAAACTTGCCCATGCCGAACAAGATGCCCAATCTACACTAGTCGGCGACACAGTGGCACAATGGTAAAGTTGGTGCCTTACAGCACCAGAGACCCATGTTCGATCGTGACTACGGGTACTGTTTGTACAGAGTTTGTATGTTCTCCCTGTGACCGCATGAGTTTTGTCCAGTTTCTTCCCTCACTCCAAAGACGTGCAGGTTTGTAGGGTATCTGGCTTCTGTAAATTGTACATTGTCCCGACTACTGTGTAGGACAGTGCTAGAGTATGGGATGATTGCTGGTTGGCGTGGACTCGATGGGCTGAAGGGCCTGTTTCCATGCTGTATCTCTAAAAGTCTAAAAGTTTAGTTCCACCTACCTGATTTGGCCAATATCCCTCTAAACCGTTCCTATCCATGTGCCTGTCCAAATGTCTTTTAAATGCTGCTATAGTGCCTGCCTCAACTACCTCCTCGGGCAGCTTGTTCCATACACTCACCATCTTCACCACCTGGATGTGGTCTCCCCTGTGGAGCAGCAAGATGTGTAGGAAATAAACAACAACAAAAAACTGCGATGCTGGTTTAAATCGAAGGTAGACACAAAATGCTGTAGTAACTCAGTGGGTCAGGCAGCGTCTCGGGATAAAGGAATGGGTGATGTTTCGGGCCGAGATCCTTCTTCAGACTGATTGTGGCATACAGAAGCAGGAACAGTCTCACTATAACCTCTCTATTGAATATACCAAGTGACTCAATCACCACAGCCCTCTTGTATACAGAATTCCCTGGATTCTGTATACATTGGGTGAAGAAATTTCTTCCTATTTAAAAATAATAATTATTTGATACAGTGTAAGGAGAGCAAGTTGGAGCTATGTTAAAAGATCAGCCATGAACTTACATGAAACACATAAAACGTAGTACAGAGCAGCACAAGAACGGGCCCTTAAACCCACAATGTTTGTGTCAAACATGATGCCAAGACCATCACTTATCTACTTGCACATAACCTGTATCCCTCCATTCCCTGCACATCCATGTGCCTATCCAAAAGGCTTTTAAATGCCGCTATCCACCGCTGAAACCACTACCCCTGGCAGCACATTCCAGGGACTCATCACCCTCTGTGCCCCGCACATCTCCATTACTTTACCCCTCTCACGTTATAGCTATGCCCTCCAGCATTTGATTTTTCCATCCTGGGGAAGAGGATTCTGACAGTCTACCCTATCTTTGCCTCTCATAATTTTATATACTTAATGAATGGGACTTCCATCGCCCGGCTCGGCCGCGAGACGTTTCAGCGCCCGGTGCGGCTCGGCCGCGGGGACTGTGCGGGTCGGTCGGGGACGAGCTGTCTGTCCGTGGGCATGGGGAAGAGAGTGGAAGTTTTGTTGCCTCCATCACAGTGAGGGGGTGTTTGGAGTCACTGTGATGGACGTTTGTGTTGGGGTTATGTGTCTTGTGTTCTTTTTTTTTGTGTGACTGCTATGTAGTTTTGTTCGGTACCTTGGTACCGAATGACAAATAAAGCTCTGTTGACTGATGAATGCTAGACACGATTCACACAAAAGGTGGTGGTGTATTAAACCCGCTGCCAGAGGAGGTAGTTGAGGCAGGTAGTATCGCAACGTTTAAGAAACATCTAGACAAATACATGGTTTGGACAGGTTTAGAGGGATATGGGCCAAACACAGGCAGGTGGGACTAGTGTAGATAGGACATGTCGGCTGCTCAGGGCAAGTTGGGCTGAAGGGCCTGTTTCCACGCTGTAAGACTCTTTGACTCTATATGATGGTCCAAAAGGCCTCTCCCTGCCTTTATGCTCAGTTTTTTAACCTTTTGTGTGGGTTACGAATGTTCTCTGTGACCACGCGGGTTTCCTTCGGGTGCTCTGCTTTTCTCCCACATCGTAAAGACGTGGGTTTGTAAGTTAATTGGCCCTCCGTACATTGCCCCCAGTGTGTAGGATGTGGATGAGAAAGAGAGAAAACCTAGAACTAATGTGAGCAGGCTATCTCATGGTTGGTGCGGACTCAATAGGCCAAAGGTCCTGTTTCCATGCTGTATCTCTAAACTAAACTAAATAAAGTTTGCATCAGTTATAAGTATTGCAAAAATATATGTTAGCACGAACTGTTGTTTTGGTATTATTGAATTCTTCATGATTACAGTTTAAGATTTGGAACCTGAAAGTGTTTTTTTTATTGTTGATAAGTTGAGTATTTACCTTGGCTCATAGCAGCATTTTTTTAAAAAACCATCACTAGATTCTAACTGCAACTTGAGATAATTGTTCGCTTTAAACCGGTGGTTTTAGGAGTTCTCTCTGATTTTCAAATATGTGCAGATTAATTAGCTTCTGTAAATTGCCCCTAGTGTGTAGGTTACGAGAGTGGGATAACATACAGTAAGTAGAACTTGTGTGAACGGATGATCGATGGTCAGCATGGACTCGGTAGGCTGAAGGGTCTGTTTCCACGCCCAATCTCTCCAAACTCTGAATCGCTCTAAACTTTATTTATTTCTGTTACTGTTTAGACAAATATGAAATACATTAAAAGTGAAAGCTCCCAGTGGAACAGGGAAACTTAGCAATGTTTAAATTGATGAAAAATTGGTCTCTAGTTGTAAGTGATTTTCTTTTTTCAAATGCAGAGGTGACGCATAAAACAAGCAATTGAGTTAAAGTCTTCGCATAAAGAGAAATGTTCTTGTCGGCATTGTTAAAGTAATTATGAACACTAGCACTATGGCTCCAGGGGATGAGAGATGTGCTGAATAATTGACATATTGTCGACTGTCACTTTATGTAATCGAGGCTTTGAGGGCTTGGGAACGCAGCACATTATTCTCTTCAATAATGAGCCTCTGTTTACATCATAAAATCAGAAAGTAAAGTGGAGTATAACCACAACAACATCTGAGAATGGGCTGTTTCAGTTTTGGGCATCACAACAAACATTTTTGTCCTTTAAAAGTTCTGAGAAAGAAAAGGAGTAAGATAGGCAAAAACAAAAGTTTCTAAATAAATTAGAAACTGAGAGATCCCTGAATGCTGTCTAGCAACATAAATAGATCATTCAAATAATTCAGCCAATTCATGCCGACTTGTACGTTAACTTATTTATACTTATTGTTCTTCAATATGCCTTGATAATTCCGAACAAGCAAATATCTATCCATTTTGTTTTTGAATATTTCGACTGAGAACACACAGCAATTTAGAAAGCATATTCCAGATTTTTACTGTTAATTTTACATACCATGCTTTTGTTTCACCCCTGAATGGCTTCGTTTGCAAATTATCCCTTCCTGTTCTGAATTGTTCAACCAATTTAAATTATTGTTATTTTTTAAAGGATGTTTCTACATTTTTACTTGATTCGAATACTGATTTGAATTTTGATAAGGAGCAAAGTGGTGGCATATTGGCGTAGTCGTAGAGTTGCTGCCTTACAGCACCAGACACCCGGGTTCGATCCTGACTACAGGTGCTGTCTGTACGGAGTTTGTACACTTTCCCTGTGACCACATGGGTTTTCTCCGGGTGCTCCAGTTTCTTCCCACATTCCAAAGACATACAGGTTTGTAGGTTAATTGGCTTCGGTACAATTGTAAATTGTCCCTAGTGTGTGGAATAGTGTTAGTGGCGGTGATCACTGGTTGGCTGGACTCAGTGGGCCGAAGGGCCTGATTACGCGCTGTATCTCCAAACTAAACTAAACTAAGCTAAAATGTCCGCTAAAGCTTTCAACAGTTTTGTCTGTCAATTTGCATGTGAACGGAATGAAAGCACTTGGCCATGTCCGTTTCTTAAACTCCAGAAACTGTTTGGTTCTTGAGCGATTTAAGCCTCATGTGTGGATTAAATACAGTGCATGGGGGGAGGTTGGCCAAGAAGTTTTCCGGTCGTCTGTTGGTTTGCCAGACTCAACGATGGTAACGACCTTTATACGTCGCCAAGCCCTTGGAATGTTTCATGCTGAGATGACGCTTGTGATGATGGATGCCGTCCAGATTTGCCTGCTGGCATCCGAGGTGCCAAAGGAATTCTGGAATGGTTTACACATCCCTGGATGTATTCTTTGCCCTACTCCATCAATCATCCTTTTACAGGAATAAATGCAGGAGTTGTCATGGAACCAATTGACTCTTACAAGGCCTTAAAGGGCACAGGGTGCTGGAATAACTCAGCAGGTCAGGCAGCATCTCTGGAGAACATGAATAGTGACATTTTGGGTCGGGACCATTCTTCAATTACATTGGGGTGCTGTTATAAAACATACCTCGACATGTTTCAACCTAAAAAAGGGATAAAACGTAACTCATTACATCAAGAACACACTTCTAAGAAAAAAAGACACACAAAGTGCTGGAGTAACTCAGCGGGTCAGGTAGGATCCCTGGATAGTCTGAAGAAGGGTTCTGAGCCGCAACATCACCTATCCATGTTCACCAGAGATGCTGCCTGACCTGCTGAGTTACTCCAGCATTTTAGCCTTCTTTTTAATCACGTCTTTAAAGGGCACAAAGTGCTGGAGTAACTCAGTGGGTCAGGCAGCATCCCTGGAGAACATGGACAGGTGACGTTTCGGTTCGGAACCCTTCTTCAGTCAACAACAGGAATCACAGAGCAGTGGGAGAGGGTTTCACAGAACTCCCATTGGAGAGAGGAGGAGAACTTATCCAAAGTGGGCATACCTTGAGGCACTGTCACCTATCAATGTTCTCCAGAGATGCTGCCTGACCCGCTGAGTTATCCCAGCAGTTTTAGTCTTTTTTGTGCAAACCGGCTTCTGCAGTTCCTTGCTTCTTCAATTAACCCTAACAAGGCTTGTTTACTTTAACTTTTGCATGGACCAATTGTGTGACGATAGCTTGGAGTGACTGCTGAAACTATGGAAAGCGTGGCAATATTTCCTCTGGAAAGTTCTTGTAATTCAAATTCCTCCTCTAGCATTTGTGAAGCATCAGAATAATTAAACTCAATGGGAGCCAATTAAACTTCACTGGGATCTTTTGTTGTGTTTCTTATTTTAAGCTGGCCAATGATTAGGTATGTAACTCATGTGCTCTATAGCTAACACCATGGTCCAAATGAACGGGGAAATTTGGTGTTCTCCATTAAGAAAATGTTTAATGAAGAATAAGTCATCGGAGTAGTATTAGGCCATTCGGCCAATCGAGTCTACTCTGCCATTCAATCATGGCTGATCTATCTTTCCCTTTCAACCCCATTCTCCTGCCTTCTCCCCATAACCCCTGGACACCCTTACTAATTAAGAATCTGTCAATCTCCATTTAAAATATATCCATTGACTTGGCCTCCACAGCCATCTGTGGCAATGAATTCCACAGATTCACTGCCCTCTGACTAAAGAAATTCCTCCTCATTCACTTTCTAAAGGTACGTCTTTTTTACTCTGAGGCTATGGTCTCTGGCCCTAGACACTCCCACTAATGGAAACATCCTCTCCACATCCACATTTCACTCATATGACCCAATGGAACCCTGAAGAAAAGCCAAATGTAATCATTCTGTTTGTATTAACCTTAGATGTCCTGATTTTGCAACTAAATTCTGTTTAAATGTGCATAATGTCTATTTGCAGAATTCCACATTCCCTGTAGAAGAGAGGGTTTATTTTAAGTTTCCCTCTGATTGCTCTTCGCAAAGGCTTTGTTTGGAAGCCAAACTTCAGTACTTCCATAAGAATTCAATCATAATTTATCACTCTTTTGATCTGTTATTGTAAATATCACGCCCCTGGACAGTCGAGCAGATCAACGAGGTATTTTCTCTGTGATAGACTTTTTAGACTTTCAGAGATACAATGTGGATACAGGCCCTTCGGCCCACCGAGTCCGTTCTGACCAGCGGACCAGTACACTAACCTACACACACCAGGAACGATCTTACAGCTATCGGAAGCCAATTAACCTTCAAACCTGTACATCTTTGGAGTGAGGGAGGAAACTGGAGCACCCGGAGAAAACCCATGCAGTCACAGAGAGAACATACAAACTCCGTACAGATAGCACCCATGGTCATGATCAAACCTGGGTCTCTGGCGCTGTGAGGCAGCAACTCTAACAATGCTCCACAGTGCTGCCCATACAATACCATGTTTGCCATAATAAATGTTTAAAGTGAACTAAGTCATGCTGAAAATGAACAAGTTTAGGGTCTCTGTATTTTTTATACTCTTGCTTATGTCAAAAATCCCCATATAATTCAAAATAAAAGGGGTTTTTTTAACAATATTTACCAGTACTGTATTGTAAACTATCCATTAGAGTTGGCATTTCATGGTCATTTAATCAAATATGACTAAAAATGTACAAAGATAAAAATCAGCCACATACCATATTTATACATAGTAAGCTTTAGTTACAGTGTTTCACCATAAATGGGAATCTTATGTATGGTGTCTTGTTTCCTTAGTCCATTCTTTATTCCAAACATGGGCTTTATTCCAGATCTTGAGTGTAAACTATTCCATGCTTGGAAAGAAAGAAAATCCATCTGCCATGTGATATGGGAATCATTTCATGGCAAGACCTTATCAGCCTACAGACAAATAACAATGAGTCAGATGCAAAAAAGTATTTCAAAGAGTCAGGCAGCATCTCTGGAGAACATGGACAGGCCACGTTTTTGGTCGTGGCCCTTCTTCTGACTGATTGTAGTGGGGGGAGGTGGGGAAGAATTTGGCCGGGAGGAGTTTAAAGCAAGTTTAACCCATTGGCACGGCACCAGAGTTAGACAATAGACAATAGGTGCAGGAATAGGCCATTCGGCCCTTCGAGCCAACACCACCATTCAATGTGATCATGGCTGATCATTCTTAATCAGTACACCCAGATCTCGTTGTACATCCCCTTTTCCTAACTTGACACCATTCAGATAATAACCTGCCTTCTTATTCTTACCACCAAAGTGGATAACCTCACACTTAGCCACATTAAACTCCATCTGCCATGCATCCGCCCACTCACACAACCTGTCCAAGTCACCCTGCAACCTCATAGCATCTTCCTCACAGCTCACACTGCCACCCAGCTTTGTATCATCTGCAAATTTGCTAATGGTACTTTTAATCCCTTCATCCGTCATTAATATATATTGTAAATAGCTGCAGTCCCAGCACCGAGCCTTGCGGTAGCCCACTAGTCACTGCCTGCCATTCTGAAAGGGACCCATTTATCCCCACTCTTTGCTTTCTGTCAGTCAACCAATTTTCTATCCATGTCAGTACCCTATCCCCAATACCATGTGCTGCCTCACAGCACCAGAGACCCGGGTTCGATCCTGACTATGGGTGTTGTATGTGCAGAGTTTGTACGTTCTCCTTGTGACCGCGTGGGTTTTCTCCCAGTGTCTGGTTTCCTCCCACACTCCAAAGACGTGCTGGTTTGTAGGTTAATAGGCTTTGTGTAAAATGTAAATTGTCCCTAGTCTGTAGGACATGGTGTATGGGTGATTGATGGTCGCTGTGTCTTTAAACAAATCTAAAATAGTTGACGTGAAATGAGTTCTGCAGGTCTCTGGTAAAATATTTTTCATGATTTTATGTGGAGTTAATATGTTTGCTAACACCAACTAAGATAGTAACCTAGAAATCTGCAAAAATGCAATTCAAATAAGCAATTCAGATTCCGTATTTGTTTTGGTGTTTGTATAACTTGCAAATAAAATTTGCTAATTTATATTTTGTGTTACAATCTATTCAGGAGTTAAGACCATTTAAGTCACATTATTCATAATTCAGCTGACACAAAATTAATCAGATGAGTGATTAGACTGTAAATTGTACTATTGTGCAAAATCTTGGCAAAATATTGATCCTATTTAGCCTGCTGCGCATTAAAGCATGTCCTTGGTAATCTTGAATCAAAAGAAACTGCTGCCAGAATGAACTACAGTTTTTAAATTAGATGTATGAATGGAATATAAGATGTAGGAATAAAATTTTCAACTCTTGAACGGAACATTGGAACCATTATATAATTCAGTTCATTAATATAATTGAAGCATGGTGCATATCAAACCACTTGCTTTTATCTACTGTTAACTATTTGAATCTGATGTTTTATACATTGCCATATGATGGCCTTGATTCAACATAGGCGATGATGCCATGTGGATTTTAATATGCCCTATTTCATGGCGCTATTATATTTGCTCAATCATTTAGATAAAACATGGGGACCCTCTTGTGTTTCGCCAGTATATCTAATTTCCATGCACATCAACACATCTGTTTTCTCCAGTACTGACTGCTTTCATCAGGGAACAGCTTACTGCATTTACGCTAAACATGCAAGATAGAAGTCTCGATAAGTGCTGAGCATTTTCTTTGAGGTGTTACGTTCTAACTGGCATACACATATAAACATTTGCTGTCTCCCAACATCATTAGGCAGGCTCAAAAGAAGGGAATATCAATCTGAAGAACAGAAAACTGTGAAAAACATTATGAGCACGTTTTGTCTTTTATTTTCCATCATACCGATAATAGCGATTTTTGATTGTCATGAAAATACCAAAAATGCACATTTAGTCGTAAATAATAGTCAGCCCTGTCCAAATATCAAATCAAAATATCTGAATTATCAAATGGAAATATAACAAATTATGCAGTTTTAGCTTCCAGATAAAAGAAAATTATTTGGAGCTGTTAAGCTAGGAAAGATTCATCGCAGGAATAAGAAAAATAAGTTCAATAGGAACCTGAGGGGTAACTTGTTCACACTGAGGGTGGTGGATGTATGGAACGAGCTGCCAGAGGAGGTAGTTGAGGCGGGTAGTATCGCAATGTTGAAGAAACATTTGGACAGTTACATGGATGGAACTGGTTTAGAAGGATATGGGCCGAACACAGGCAGGTGGGACTTGTTTAGATGGGACGTGTTGGTCAGTGTGGGAAAGTTGGACCGAAAGTCCTGTTTACATACTGTATGACTCTATAACTCTAAGTGGGTTTTCTCCAAGTGTTCAAGTTACCACATCCCAAAGACATGTGGGTTTGTAGGTTAATTGGCCATTGGAAGTAGCCCCGAGTGTGTAGAGCGGTTGAAAAAGTAGGATTAACACAGAAATAGTGTGAACGGGTGGTTAATGGTCGGCGTGGACTCAGTGGGGCAAAGGGCTGTTTCCATTCTGTATCTGTAAAGAAAACTCTGGCAGAAAAGTGACAACTTTTGGGGGGCATTTATACAAGGTAAAGGTGTTTTTTGGGAGCTGTGATCTGATGGTATGAATTCAGGAGGGGAACAGATAGTGAATGCATTCTAGCACTGTCTCCTTTTGCACAAATATTCATTTTAGAGTAGGAACATAGAAACAAAGTACTGTAGATGTTAGTTTATATCAAAGATAGACACAAAGTGCTGGAGTAACTCAGCAGGTCAGGCAGCATCTCTAGAGAATAAGGATGGGTGACGTTTCAGGTCGGGACCCATCTTCAGACTGAAAAAAGGGTTCTGACTAATAATGACACCCATCCTTTTCCTCCAAAGATGCTGCCTAACCCACTGAGTTACTCCAGCACTGTGTTTCTTTTTAGAGACCTGTTGTATTACTCCAGGGATGCTGCCTGACTTGCTGAGTTACTCCAGCACTTTGTGTCTTTTTGCACAGATGTATAATTTAGATAGAAATCTTTGCTATTTGCAAAGCAGACTTGTTTAACAATATTCTTGAATAATTGACTCCAAAGTAGTCCATTGACCATTCGCTTATATCATGCTAAGGAATGAATGTTAGTCTGGCCAGTTATGCTTATAAACTAAAAAAGTTTGAAAACTTTTCTTAGAATCATGTCTTCTTCTGCATGTTGTTGATCAAAAATATGATTGACAGGTGCATTAAACATATTGATTTAAAGAAATCCACAATTTAGGAATTCTTCACTGTTCCTACTTTACTCTGCTGTATGTAAGAGGTCTCCATAGTAGCTGCTAGTTCACATTCAGTGTGGTTGCCTACACCTGTATCTTGCTATTTTGTATACTCATCATAAGCTTATAAGTTCATAAGTCATAGAAGCAGAATTAGGCCAATTGGCTCATCGAGTCTAATCCGCCATTCAATCATGGCTGACCTATTTTTCCCTCTCAAACCTCTTCTCCTGCCTTCTCACTTTTTCAGCTTAGGGGGCAAGAGTTAGCAAGGCTGACATTTGTTCCCTAATTTGAAAAAATGGATGGTCAGTAGACTACTTTGAAGGACATTTAAGGGCCTGTCCCACTTAGGCGATTTTTTAGGCGACTGTCAAAGTCGTAGCAGATCGCCAAAATTTTCTTTTACCCTACGACAATGACCACGACAATGCCGAGTCAAGTCGAGATTACACCGTCTTCGGAATGCTTCTCCGGCGTCCTAATTTTCGCTGAAATCACTGACAAGTCGGTAATTACGAGAGTTTTGAATTATAACATCTTGCCCGGGTTACTTGAAAACCAAACTTCACAGTAACAAGGCATAAATTGGATTGACTTCCCGTTTACTAATAGCAGTATTAAGAAATTTAATTTTAAAAGTGGTTAAATGGATTTTTGTGCGGAGTGTGGGCATTCTTTGAAAATGTACGGGAGATGCATGTCTGGTTTCTGGGTTGCATATCTGGGTTGGGAGCCTACTTTAAATGTAATCGCTGATGGCCATAAACATTGCGAAAATTCACACGCTTACCTGACCGTCAAACTGTCGCCTCCAATCTACCTGTCAACTGTCCTGACGGTAAATAAATTGGTTAAACACAAGTATTTTATGGTATCTTCAAATGACTTTACTTAATTTAATATTATGTGCTTCTAAATGATCTAAGAGAACCTGGGGACAGCATGCGACAGCACCCGCAATAAGCAACGATACCTGGCGACAAGCCAGCTGTCACCGAGAAATTTCATACCGGTTGATTTCTCAGCGACGCGCCGAGATCCACTACGATTCTTTGAAGACTCCTCACGATCATGCCCGCGACACCCCGGCGAACAGTCGGCGGCAGCCTAGTCGTCGGCAGTCGCCTTAAAATCGCCTAAGTGGGACAGGCCCTTTAAAGTTCAACCTTTCACACCCTTAGAAATTATTAATCCTTATTAATCAAGGACCTGTCAATCTCCCCTTTAAAAATGCCCGAAGGCTTGGCCACCACAGCCGTCTGTGGCAATGAATTCCACAGGTTTGCCACCCTCTGGCTAAAGAAATTCCTCCTCATCTCCTTTCTAAAGGTATGTCCTTTTATTCTGAGGCTGCACCCTCTGGTCCTAGACTCTTCCACTAGTGGAAATATTCTCTCCATATTCACTCTATCACAGACCTTTCACTGTTCAGTAAGTTTCCATCTTCATAAGCCCTTCATCTCCTCACCGTTCTAAACTCCAGCAAGTACAAGTCAAGAGCCGTCAAACAGCCTTGACATATCTGCATTGTAAGTTGGTCAGTTGCTTTTTCTCTTCTGTATGTTCTTCTGGCTAATTTATCACTTGGATGTTGACCTGCCCAGTCTTCCATGCGTGTGGTGTTTTCATTCTGCTGACTCCTTCAAACCCACTTCCACAGCTCTTGTCAATCTCTCTGTGGGGATGTTGAACCCCAATTCTGTTTGGAAGCACCCCGTTCAGCTTGCACTCTTCTTCTTGCTCCAGAATTGATCCCAGTACCTCAGGAATCCGAAGCCCTCAGCCCTGGACTTTTACTGTCTTCACTCCAGCCAGGTAACTTCACCGTTTTCCTATTTCTGTCCTCGACAACATGTGCCATTGAAGTCACTCTCATCTTCACATCTGTGGGGTCTTGTTCTTTAATTTTATGCTCCGCTCCTTTCTACATGGTCCTTCCATGTGGACCATGACTTCTGATCGCTCCTCTTACATGTGGTCTGTCTATTCTTGCATCATCCATTTCCATGTCAATGTGGATCAAGATAAGTATTTGAGCAGTATCGAAGTTTGAGATAACACGTCAAATAAAATTGACAAAGCTACTGTGCATCAATTCTATTTTGCACAATCATATTCCAAGCAAGCAGCATTGAATATGACATTAAGATCATGACACTTTCCCTCTCAACCCCATTCTCCTGCCTTCTCCCCTTAACTTTTGACACCCTTACTTATCAATAAACTTATCGTTCTCTGCTTTAAATAAACCCAATGACTTGGCCTGCACAGCTGTCTGTGGCAATGAATTCCACAGATTCACCATCCACTGGCTAAAAAGATTCCTCCTCACCTCTGAGTCTTGCTGAAGACTGGAATTTCTGGTGTTGATCGATCAGAGGAATTCCCATTTTAGTTCAATTGAGCTGAGTTGAATTGAGCTCAGTTCAGTTCAGAATCGTTTAGGTTAGTTTCGAGATACAGCATGGAAACAGGCCCTTCAGCCTACCGAGTCTGCGCTGACCTGTACACTAGTTCTATCCTACGCACAATAAGGACAATTTGCAGCAGCCAGTTAACCTACAAACCCACATATCTTTGGAATGTGGAGGAGACCAGAGCACCTGGAGATGGTACAAACTTAGTGCAGACAGCACCCAAAGTCAGGATCGAACCCGGGTCTCTGGCACTGTAAGGCAGCAACACTACCGCTGCGCCACTGTGCCGCCCCACAGATCATGAATCTGAACACAGTGACCATATCTATGTTCCTAGGACTATATGTTCGGCAATCGGTAATACTCAACCTTTACCTAGTGCAGTGGGTAGTGCAACTCCTTGAGGTAATTTACTAATTGATTCCTGGATTTTGACAAAAAAGGGCACAGTCCCCCACTTCCACAGGGCAAATATATTGTTGGTCTTTGGGTGAAAATGGCTGGCAGATTTTCAGCAGAGAAGTGTTTCCAAAGAGACAGTGCTGTGTGGGCAGGCCAGGACTAAGATGCAATCAGATGCAGAGAAATGTCGACTTAGACCAGACCATCACACAAACCAACCTCTTCCCTTCCATTGACTGCATCCACACTTCACGCTGCCTCGGCAAGGCCAGCAGCATAGTCAAGGACGAATCTCACCCCAGTCACTCCCTTTTACCTGCCAGGCTTTATCCTGACCCTCCTAGCTTTCTCCCCCCCTTCACAGTCTGTAAAGGGTCCCATCCCGAAACATTACCTATCCAGGTTCTCCAGGGATGCAGCCTGACTCACTGCGTTATTCTAGGACTTTGCGTATTTTTGCAAACTTATTTTGATTTTTGACCCAAACTCAGAATGGATTTTAAGAAGGAGGGGGGTGGGATGCTGTTCTTGATGTAAGACTTGTCTTGCTTTACTGGAGCAAGTGGTACTGTTTGCGTACTATTTAGAACATTGGGATGGTGTGATTGGGAAGAAATGGGTAAAATAGCACTTCACCATTACTTTATGATGACATTCATGAATACAGATACTTTGCTTGTCTATAGCTCCACGGCAACATAGCTTTAACCCACCTTTCCCACCACATTTGGAGGAGGATAGAAAATTGAGAGGGTCGAGCACCAAACTCTTCTGTGCATCAGAATAAAAGGACGTACCTTTAGAATGGAGATGAGGTGGAATTTCTTTAGCCAGAGGGTGGTGAATCTGTGGAATTCATGAACCACAGGCGGCTGTGGAAGCCGTCATTTGGTATTTTTAAAGCACAGATTAACAAGTTCTTGGTTGGTAAGGATGTCAAAGGTTATGGGGAGAAGGCAGGAGAATGGGGTTGATAGAGAAAAATAGATCAGCCATGATTGAATGGTGTAGACTTGATGCGCCAAATGGCCTAATTCTGCTCCCAAAACGTGATCTTATGAACTTGGAACCAATGATCAGGTTAAGAGATTTATTTTTACCTGACGTGACTCTGAGTTCATTTCCCAAGAAGGCAGGAGAATGGGGTTAGGAGGGAAAAAGTAGATCAGCCATGATCGAATGGCAGACTAGACTCGATGGAACAAATGGCCTAATTCCACTCTTATGTCTTATGGTCTTAATGCAGTTCCCTTGAATCTTTGATCAATAAACTACAGAACTGGCTTAAAATCTCATCATGGAATTAATTGTGTGCTCTTATAATTGGCTCACCAATGAAGCGAAAAAGTAAGCTTTGGAGATACTGAAATCTTTTAATGTTACGAAGTAGAACCCTCTGCAAAAAGTATTTATTATCTTCTTCACTCTCTCTTCTTGTCTCTCAGCCTCCTCCTAGCTCCTTTGTTCAATTGTCTGCAAGCCATAAATCAACTAAAATGGTCCACATTAAACACTCTCTTTCTTTTGCAGAATAATGCACTTTACAAATCATTGTGTCAGGAAAGACTGTTTCTGAAAGGAATGTGCCTAAAAGAACTAAATGCCATTCATCCTGCAAAATGGTTAGTCAAGTGCATCTCATTCCATTCAGTAGTTCCCTTCCCCAGTAAATGTACACTGCTATGATGTTAACCAATATGGTAAAATAACTTTCCTGCATTTATAAATTAGAGTCATAGTCATACAGTGTGGAAACAGGCTCTTCGGCCCAACTTTCCCATGCTGACCAACAGGCCCCATCCACACTAGTCTCACCTGCCCGTACTTGGCCCATATCCCACTAAACCTATCTTATCCATGCACCTGTCAAATGTCTAGGCAGCACATTGGCGTGGCCAGAGACCCGGGTTTGTTCCCGATTATGGGTGCTGTCTGTACGGAGTTTGTACGTTCATCCTGTGACCATGTGGGTTTTCTACAAGTGCTCTGGTTTTCACTTCAAAGACGTACAAGTTTGTAGGGTAATTGGGTATGGTAAAATTGTAAATTGTCCCTAGTGTGTCGGATAGTGCTAGTGTATGGGGGTGATCGCTGGTCGGCGCGGACTCGGTTGGCCGAAAGGCCTGTTTCCACGCTGTATCTCTACAGTCTAAAGTCTAGAGGGATATGGGTCAAACACAGGAAATTTGGACTAATTTTGATGGGGCATCCTTTTGGCATGTTGGGCTGGAGGGCCTATTTCTGTGCTGTATGACTCCATGCCTGTGACTATGAATACATCCATTTGCGTCCTGTGCAATAGGTGCATGAGAATCTTGTCACCTCCAAATCATACACCAACCCGAAATACTACTATTCTTTCATTTCATTACCTTTTTTGATTCATGTTTTGATTAATTTAATGTCAATGAAGGAACATTGTTCCAATTCAGCATACTTTAGTGTTGACTTTCACTGAGTAAAAATTTTTGATTTTGGTTTAATGTATCATACAAGATTTCCATGATGTTGACAACACATTGTACCAATTGTAGCATTAAGTTTATTTGAACTGAGTCTAACTAAGA
This sequence comes from Rhinoraja longicauda, assembly GCF_053455715.1. NCBI lineage: Eukaryota > Metazoa > Chordata > Chondrichthyes > Rajiformes > Arhynchobatidae > Rhinoraja > Rhinoraja longicauda. The sequence goes on along the minus strand of NC_135962.1, from coordinate 25,488,538 downwards.
GCAGTTTTATATTACTCTTCAGCACAACTTTCAAATGAGCTCCAAAGGACATTTTACTGAGCAGCTCACAACTGCCCTTTCTCAAAGTTACTGTCTTTTTCACTTAAATTGGTGTCTTTGAATAATCAGTTCACAAAGTATTTTATTTCTATTCTGCAGCAGAGGCAGTAACCTAAATGACCTATTTACTGATTTAACACTTCAGTTTCATCGATTCCACGTGATTCAATATTTAAAGATGTGTTGATTAATTTAGCGGGAAAAAATCCTATAATCCTTTTATGTTATTTTTATCAGTAACAGTTCTGAAGCCTTTGTGAAATAAACTCCATTGATAAATGTGGCGTCACAGGTAGATACAGTAGAGTGGTCAAGAAGGCTTTCGGAACACTGGTCTTCATCGGTCAGGGTATTGAGTGTAGAAGCTGGGATGTTATGTTACAGCTGTACAAGGCGCTGTTGAGGCCAGTTGCAGCATTGTTTTAGTTTTGGACACCCAGCTCTAGGAAAGATGTTGTTAAGCTGAAAAGAGTACAGAGAAGATTTACAAGGTGTTGCTATGCTTGAGGGCCTGAGCTATAGGGAGAGGGTTGGGCAGCTAGGAATCTATTCCTTGCAGTGTAGGTGGATGAGGGGTGATATTATAGAGGTGTACAAATTCATTATTCGGGAAAACGCAAAGTCTTTTGCCCAGAGTTGAGGAATCGAGAACCAGAGGGCATAGCTTTAAGGTGAAGGGGGAAAGATGTATTGGGGATCTGAGGGGCAACTTTTTCTTACAAAGGGTGGTGGGTATATGGAATGGGTTACCGGAGGAGGTAGTTGATGTGGAGAGTATAACAACATTTAAAAGACATTTGGACAGGTACATGGATAGGAAAGGTTTGGGGGGGGGATATGGCCAAACACGGACAGGTGGGATTAGTGTTGATGGGGCATCATGCTCCGCATGGGAAAGTTGAGCCGAAGGGTGTGTTTCCATGCTGTATGACTCTGTGACTCTAATGTATTGTGTACTGTTGCAGTTCCAACTATATGACTCCTAAATTCTTCTTCTTTGTGCAGCTGCTGCCACGTTTGAAGACTTCCAGATTAGGCCACATGCCTTGTTTGTCCACTCCTACCGAGCTCCAGCGTTCTGTGATCACTGTGGGGAGATGCTGTGGGGATTAGTGCGACAAGGGCTGAAATGTGAAGGTAGGCCACATTTTACAGTATACAGTGCCCGACCAAACAAAGGATGAAAACAAACCCTTGTCTCCTTGAACGTGACGTCACAGGTAGGCAGGGTGCTCAAGAACGATTTCAGTACATTGGCCTTCATCAGTCAGGGTATTATAGAAATTGGGATGTTATGTTACATTTGTACAAGACGTTGGTGAGTAGAAACAAAGAACTGTAGATGTTGGTTAATGCACAAAATGAGACAAAGTGCTGGAATAACTCAGAGGCAGCATCTCTGGAGAACATGGATAGGCGACGTTTCGGGTCAGGACCTTTCCTCAGGTTCCAAGACATTGGTGAGGCTGCATTTCAAATATTGTGATTGGTTTTGGTCACCCTGCTACATGTACTGAGGTACAGTGAAAAGCTTTTGTAGCATGCTAACCAGCCCGCGGAAAGACTGTTCATGATTACAATCGACCTATCTACAGTGTACAGATACATGATAAAGGGAATAATGTTTAGTCCAAGTTGAAGCTCGGTAAATCTGATTAAAGATAGTCCGGAGGTAGCATAGTTTAAGTAAGAATTGCTGCTGTTGGAGTAGAGATTTAAAAGAGTGGAGCAATTGTAATGTGTGATTACAGATCCATTTCTGTGACCTGCACACATAGAGTTGCCTGGCTTGGGCACCATCTTTAAGCTAGAAAGAGTGAGGAGAAGATTTACGAGGATCTTGCTGGGACTTGAGGTTCTGAGCCATAGGAAGAGGTTGGGCGGGCTAGGATTTTATTCCTTGGAGTGCAGGAGGCTGAAGGGTGATCTTGGAGAGGTGTATCAGATCATTAGGGGAATAAATAGGGTGAAAGCATAGACTGTTTTACCTCCACAAAGGGAATCAAGAACAAGAGGACATAGGTTTAAGATGAGTGGAGAAAGATTTAATAGGAGCCTGAGGGGCAACTCTTTTATGCAGAGGGTGGTGGGTATATGGAATGAGCTGCCAGAGGAGGTAGTTAAGGCAGGTACAATAACAACATTTAATATACATTTGGACAGGTACATGAATAGAAAAGGTTTCGAGGGATGTGGGGCAAATGCATGGAGGTGGGACTAGGATAGATAGGTATCTTGGTCAGCATGGGCAAGTTGGGCCAAAGGGCCTGTTTCTATGATGTATGACTATATCATTGCATCACTCCATGACTCAGCAAGTCTGAATTAAATTTTAGACTTCAGGCTTGTTATGGAATGCTAGTCCTAGATTTAGGCAGCATACATTGCAAACTGGTGCTTGTTGGAAGGGGCTTGAACAGAGGCATTGCACATTGGCAAATTCCTGGTGTCTTGAACACAGTGAGTTGAGTATACTGCCAGGTGAAAACATCTTAGGTTTCGTCACTGTGGAAAGTACCTTACTGAATGATGTCTGGAAACAAAATTAGACTCAGGAATCTGATTGGCTCTTTAAACGCAATCTTTACCTCTTTTTATCCCTCAACTGTTTCTCTGTTTCTCTCTGTATTATTAGGGCTTCATTAATTTAAGGACATGCATTTATCTAAAAAATATAAGGACTAATGAAATGATAATTTGTGTCTTTCAGTTTTTATCAGAAGTGAATTGATTTGTTTTTGTGAACAGAATCCAACTATAAATTTTGTGCGGTAGTTAATGATTCAAAAATCAGCTAGTGTAATTGGTACAATTGGTCCTTCTGTTGTAACTTTCATCAAACCTTAAAATAGATAAATGAATTGGAAGCTTAGTGTAGTTTGTTATTATTGTCACATGTACCGAGGTACAGTGAAAAGCTTTGTTTGTGTATTATCCAGACAATAAAAACATGGCTATACATTAATACAATCAAGCCATTTACAATGCACAGATAAAGGATAAAGGGTGCAACATTCAGTGCAAGATATAACATTGAAGATAAAGTTTGATTAAAGAAGAATATTCAATTGTCTCCAATGAGGTAGATGGGAGGCCAGGACCACACTCTAGCTGATGAGAAGACATGCTTTGGGTTCTTAATGTAAAGTTTATGGTTTTTAAGTGTTGGTTGGTGTGTTGAACGAGTGGCAGTGGTAAAAGCAAGCCTGTAGGAACACAGAACAAAAAGAATAACTGCAAGAACAATTATTGAGAGGCCTAGGAACACGCTCATAGAAGTTGGAATTGTTTCAGTTTTTAGAGATACAGTGTGGAAACAGGCCCTTCAGCCCATCAAGTCTGCATTGACCAGCAATCACCCTGACACCAGCCTTATGCTGCACACTAGAGACAATGCACAGAAGCCAATAAACCTACAAACCTTCACGTCTTTGGGATGTAGGAAGAAACTGGAGCACCCAGAGAAAACCCATGCGGTCAGAGGGAGGACATACAAACTCTGTGCCGAAGGCATCTGAGGTCAGGATCGAACCCGGGTCTCTGGCACTGTAAGGCTGCAACACAACTGCTGCGCCACTGTGCCACCCCAATTGTAACTTGGGAGACTTTGAAAAGCCTATTTCTAATGACCACAAATTTAATGCTGCCAAACAAAACTAACACGAAATAATAAAAACCTAGTCCATGTTAGTCATTGAGATATGGATTTGGGCTTTTATCTCATTTATACATTAAAAGAAAGCTGAAATTTTAGGAGTTTTCAAAGGATATAGTTTAGTTATGAACTAATTTAATGCAGCAAGTTACTTATTTAAAGGTAACTTTATGCAGTCACATCCCTGAGGGCATCGTGGAGCAGCGGTAGAGCTGCTGCCTCACAATGCCAGAGACCCAGGTTCGATCCTGACCTTGGGTGTTGTCTGTGCTGAGTTTGCACATTCTCCATGTGATCATGTGGGTTTCCTCCAGGTGCTACGGTTTCCTCCCACATCCCAAAGACGTGCAGGTCTGTAGGCTAATTGGCTTCTGTAAATTGCCCCAAGTGTGCAAAAGTTGAGAACATAGAACTAGTGTGATTGGGTGATCAATGGTCAGTGTGGACTTGGTGGGTGAAGGGCCTGTGTCCACACTGTATCTCTAAACTTATCTAAACTAAACTAAAACACATTTTGGATTTAATTGTTTAAAAGCTATCATATTTTTGCATTTCTAATGAAATCGAGAGAATCTATTTGTTATTCAAAGCCTTTTACCTTTGCACATTTTCTTTATGTTAACCTTACTTAATAATGAAACCATTCTACCAATAACAAGAGAGCAGTCCTAAGCTATTATCTACCTCATTGGAGACCCTCGGGCTATCTTTGATCAGGCTTTGCTGGACTTTATCAAGCACTATACGCTATTCACGTTATTCCCTTTATCCTGTATCTGTATACTGTGGATGGCTTGATTATAATCATGTATAGTCTTTCCACTGGCTGGATAGTACACAACAAAAGCTTTTCACTGTACCTAGGTACACGTGACAATAAACGACTAAATTAATTCATGCTTTTATTAATGTAATACCAGTCTATTAGCATGTAACATGGCAAAATTCTACGTAAATATTTAGAACATTAAAAGCTTTTGTCAACATTTTATCACATTATTAATGAATCATTGATTTGCTCAGTAATTTGTGGCAAATTTTCTGCCGTCTTTCCTCAATAATTGAAATGTATAATATACATACATTTTAAGCAAAATAACACTATCAACAGTTACACAATTCACAATGCAATGAATACGTGTATCCATTCAAATGTCATCCATGTCTTTGAACACCTTTGTTAACAATTTTTACACAAAGGCCTTAGCCTTTCTCTAAAGCATGAGGTTAGGCCTCATTTTGTGTCATGCTGTGACTATTGATTGAAATTATATTCTGCTATTTAAGTATGAACAGTATGTACAAGTTCCGGGGATAACGTCTAATTAGTGCAACAGACAAAATGCCTCCTTTCATTCCCCACTAACAGAATGTGAAGGGCCTCCAGAATTATTTTATTCACAGCAGATGACAGGTTTCAAACGCTGTATTCAAGTACTGTATATTAAGTGTTTTCTTTAAAACTGAGAAGGTGTTTTTGTGTCATAGAGAAAAGAGCAGTATTGCCCTTTCGATTTGACAGACTCCGCTGAATATATTGCTGTCTCAGTCCTTTCTTTGACCCTGTGATTTACAAAATATGGAATAGGAAAATAATTTAATGAGGAACATTGTTTAACTGCAATTCATTGATTCAATGGTTCAAGGGTACTTTATTGTCACATGTACAGAGGTACAATGAAATTCATTTCCGTATAAATTCAGCACAGGTATAAGCACTTGGATACATCTTAGATAAGCATCTCAGCTGCAGTCCAAGTGTATGGAGGTAGTACACTGAGACAGTATACTGAGTTGCATTTTTAAGTCCCAGTTGTTTGAAGTGTAGGATTCATGGCCTGACCATGAAGGCCCGTTGTCCTGCAGATGTTGAAGGGTCAGCCTGGCCATGTGTAGACGTTGTGTCCCCCACCGCTGTATACCGCGTCCGGACATGCACTCGGCCTCTTGGAGCGACCATTGTAAACAGATCCAGGAGCAATAGGGTTAAATGAGAGTGGAACAGGCAGCAAGGTGGCACAGCAGTAGAGTTGCTGCCTTCCAGCATCAGAGACCCGGATTCGATCCTGACTACGGATACTGTCTGTATGGAGTTTGTACATTCTCCTCGTGATCGTGTGGGTTTTCTCCGGGTGCTCCAGTTTCCTCCCACATCCCAAACGATGTGCAGGTTTGTAGGTTGATTGGCTTCTGTAAATTGTCCCTATTGTGTTGGGTAGAACGAGCATACAGGTGATCACTGGTCGGCACGTCCTGGTGGGCAGAAGGGCCAGTTTCCACGCTGTATCTCTAAAACTAAACTACGCCTATTCAAGGCCCATAAACCAAATGGCAATTGAAATAAACATTTAGCAGATAAGATAGTATTTGTGGAAAGAGAAACCAGGTTAATGTTTCAAGTTGAAAACTGTTTGTCAGAACTGGGGAAAAAGATTTTAAAAAAGTTTTAAGTTGCAGGAAAAGTGGGGAAAGCTGTGTTGAACTATTACCTGTCTAGGAAGGAACTGCAGATGCTGGTTTACACCAGATAGACACAAAATGCTGGAGTAACTCATTCCTCATTACTGATTCCTCCTGCTCTCCGGCTACACGATGTGTCTGAGGAAGGGTCTCGACCCGAAACATCGCCTATTCCTTCTCTCCAGAGATGCTGCCTAACCTGCTGAGTTACTCCAGCATTTTGTGTCTATCTTCGGTATAAACCAGCATCTGCAGTTCCTTCCCACACAATAACAAACAGATGTTAGTTTTACCAAAGATAGTCACAAAATATTAGAGTAACACAGGCAGCATCCCTGGAGATAATGGCAGCTGATGTTTTGGGTCTTCAGACTGATTGTGGGGGGGGGGGGGGGGGGGGGGGGGGGGGGGGGAGGGGGGGCATTGGTGGGATCTGGAAGAGGGGAGAGGCAGGACAAAGCATGGCTGGTAATACGTGGACATAGACGAGGGTTTTTTTTTGACAGGCTGATTGATAGAACAAAGGTTAGAGATAAGAACAATGGGTGTGAGACAGGTTTAAAGAGTTGTGGATTATGAAGCCAGGGGGAGGAGAGTAGTGAGGGAGGGGCGAGGGGGTGGAGAAATAGGTGGGAGTCCAGGTGGGGCAGAGGGGAAAACATCAAGAGCATTTCAAACCTCATCAGCAGCAAAATGTTTGAAAAGAATATCATTATTCATAAGTTCATGGGTCATAAGAGCAGAATTAGGCTATTTGGTCTATCGAGTCTGCTATGCCATTCAATCATGGCTGAAGTGTCTTTCACTTTCAACCCCGTTCTGCCTTCTCCCCATTAGAGTTGACACCTGTACTAATCGAGAATCTAGCAACCTCCACCTTAAAAATACTCAATGATGGTCTCCACGGCCATCTGTGGCATTGAATTCCACAGATTCACCACCCTCTGGCTGCAGAAATTCCTCTTCTCCTTTATAAAGGTACATCTTTTTTATTCTGAGGCTATGGTCTCTGGCCCTAGACTTTCCCACCAGTGGAAACATCCTCCCCACATCCACATTTCACTCATATGAAATTCCTGCACACCTCCCTTTTTATAGCTACTTCCTTTTCTTCTGAGGCTGTGCGCTCTGGACCTAGATTCTCCCACTAGTGGAAACATCCTCTAACCATCCACTCTATCCAGGCCTTTCACGATTCGGTAAGTTTTTATGAGTTCCCCCCTCATCCTTCTAAACTCCAGCGAATACAGGCCCAGAACCATAAAATGCTCATCATACATTAACTCAATCATTCCTGGGATCATTCTCGTAAACCTCTGAACTCTCTCCAACGCCAGCACATCCTTCCTCAGAAATAGGGCCTAAAACTGCTCACATTATAGCCAATGGTGGGCTCAGGCTAAATATGTTAACATAGGCTTTATTATTAAAAAGGCAAAAAAAGATTTAAAACGCTTCTCTAGATGATGCATTGTTAGGCCGCCCATCTCTGGAGCCATGTCCCTTTACGCGGGAACTAGTTTCACAGGCGTATTTCCTCCCTCGGATCTGGGGTGGAACCGTGCATTAAATTCAAAGTGTTAATTCTACAGAAAGCCTAATGAAAATCGAATGCAAATTCGTAATTTTGTAGCTGAAAACGTGACGTTTTTGCATGTTTTTTTACACCAGCTTGAAATAACTTTATATGCCATGAGGTGGAGTGCCATCTCCTTGTTGTGAAGTGGATGTGGGCAGATTGCAACTTGTTTTCAAGAAGGATATTTACACCACAAAAAGCTGGAGTAACTCAGAAGGAATGGGTGACGTTGTGGGTCGAGACCCTTCTTCAGACTGTAGAAGGGTCTCATCCCGAAACGTCACCCATTCCTTCTCTCCAGAGATGCTGCCTGTTCCGCTGAGTTACTCTAGCTTTGTGTGTCTATCTTCGGTTTAAACCAGCATCTGCAGTTCCTTTCTATACAGAATATTTACAAGTCAGTCCTGACCATAATGAATCCCATTTTTTGCTGCTGAAATCCTATGATTGCATCCTATAACAGGCATACCATTTTAGCTGAAACTTGTTAAGATTGTCTTCTCAACAGTTTAATTTAGACTTCAGACATACAGCGCAGAAACAGGCCCTTTGGCCCACTGAGCTCGCTCCAATCAACAATCATCCCATACACTAATACTATCCTACACACTAGGGATAATTTACAATTTTACCCGCCAACTAACCTTCAAACTTGCATGTCTTTGGAGTGTCGGAGGAAACCGGAGCACCCGGAGAAAACCCACACGGTCACAGAGAGAACGTACAAACTCTGTGCAGACAGCAACCGTAGTCAGGAATGAACCCGGGTCTATGGTGCTGTAAGACAACAACTCTACCACTACTCCACTGTGCCGCCCCAATTTCTCATCTGCCCCCTGCACACCAGGGACAATTTACAGAGGCCAATTAGCACACAAACCCACACATCTTTGGGATGTGGAAGGAAACCATAGCACCTGAAAGAATCCCACGGTTATTATTTTCATTAGTAGAATAAATACAAGGAGGAAGATGGGCATAGATTGGGTAAACAATATCAGTGGCGTGAAAAGGAATAGGTGATATTTCAGGTCGAGACCCATCAGGCCCATTGTCTTTTCATCCCTAGCCTTTGTCCAACCACCTGCCTAACAACGCCCCCCTCACCTGTATCCACCTACTACTTGCCAGGCTTAGTACTGCCCCTCCTCTCTTCCAGCTTTCCTCCTCCCGTCTACAATCCGGCTGAATGTTCCCATCTGGAAACATCATCAATTCATGTTCTCCAGAGATCCTGCCTGACCCGCTGACTTACATCAGCACTTGGTAACAAACTATACCACTCTATTTTGGAGGATTGATGAGTGTTTAGTTTAGTTTACTTTAAAGAACTACTTCTTGAAAAGTGAATCCTTTTCCAAAACTGTTTTACCATGATCTGTTTAACCGATTTAGTAGGGAATTTAGTTTGGCTGCACCGCTGGTAGAGCTGCTGCCTCACAGCGCCAGAAACCTGGGTTCACTTCTGACCTCGGGTGCTATCTGTCTGTTGTTTGCACGTTTTGCTTGTGACCGCCTGGGTCTTAGTTTAGTTAGTTTAGTGTAGTTTATTGTCACGTGTACCGAGGTACAGTGAAAGGCTTTTGATGCAAGCTAACCAGTCAGCGGAAAGACAATGTATGATTACAATCGAGCAGTCCACAGTGTACAGATACATGATAAAGGGAATAATGTAAAATCCGATCAAAGATAGTCTGAGGTAGATAGTAGCTCAGGTACAATCAATGAGGTCGATGGAAGCTCAGGATTACTCTCTAGTTGTTGGTAGGGTGGTTCAGTTGCCTGATAACAGCAAAGTGTATATCAAAACACAAGATGAGATGTTAACCCACTGTTATTTTGGAGGAAATGCAGCAGACAAATTGCAGTTTGTCATTGCCTCAGTACAGGAATATTTGGCTAATGTACGTAATCTAACCTCCGAAGTTGAATCACCCCGTTTCAATTACTGTGCAGGCTCATTGCCGACCTAAGTTGAGACAATTAGATTACTTTATTTGGGAGCTGTTCATCAAGACTTTCAATGGCTATTGTTCATTCTCATTGTGTGCAATAACTGAGATTTTATCTTTAAAAAAAATTTAAATATGCCTATTTCTATTGCTGATTGCATCTTTGCATTTTATTATTTGCAGGATGCGGTCTCAGCTACCACAAGAGATGTGCGTTCAAAATCCCCAACAACTGCAGTGGCGTGCGCAAAAGACGCCTTTCCAATGTCTCGCTAACGGGTTTGACCGCTTCACAGTCCGTCTCTAATGATCTATTGCCGAGTACGCCAGATGAAATGTCACTGGTAGGTTGTCTTAAAGAATGCAACACGTCAATAGAATATAAATCTAGCACACACCCAGCTGTACCTGAATGTTTGTTTAGTTTATTATTGCCACCTTCATCGAGGTACAGTGAAAAGCTTTTTGCCGCATGCTGTCCAGTCAGCGAAAAGACTATACGTGTGTACAGGTAGAAGTAAAGAACTACTGATGCTGGTTTATACCAAAGATAGAAACATGCCAAAGATAAATACATGATTACAATCAAACCATCCACAATGTACAGATAAAGGATAAAGAGTACAAGGGGTACAAGGGGGGTGAGATAAAGTCCAATTAAAGATAGTTCAAAGATTTTCAATGAAGTAGATGGGAGGTCAGGACTACTCTCTCGCTGGTTAGAGGCTGGTTCAGTTGTCTGATACCAACTGGGGAAAAGCTGTCCCTGAATCTGGAGGTATGCATTTTTAAACCTCTGCATTTCTTGCCTGATGTGAGAGGGGAGAAGAGGGAGTGACCAGGGTGAGACTGGTTCTTGATTATGCTGGTGGCCTTGCCTCGGCTGTGTGAAGTGTGAAGTGTGGATGGAGTCAATGAAAGGGAGGTTGGTTTTTGTGATGGTCTGGGCTACGTCCACAACTCTCTCTAATTTCTTGCGTTCTCGGATACGGTGGGCACAGATGTACAATGTTATAGTAATTTCTATGCAATGCTCTAATCCCATTTTTAACAGAATGTCTACCAAACGACTCCTAGCGTATAAAATAATCACCATCTGTTGATTTAGTCAGCAACATAATTTTTAAACATTTAGTAAATTACGCACTTTGATTACACACTGTTAATGATTCATATTTGACATAATGATTTATTCAAACATCATCTTCAGCAGATGATTATTGTAGAAATAACAGCCTCATTATTCTTGGGTGTTCTAATCACCTCATCCCTTCTGAAGGTAAAAATTAGAAGAGCATTAAGTATTTTAGGGAAGTAAACATATGGAAATTAATAAGCACAGTTTGTATTGTTTTACATGGTAGATAGCTTGGTTCGTATACCTCAATAATTGCCTCAATTGCTTTTTATTTAAATGGCTGTTAATTTCAACAAACCTTTAAATTCTCTACTGGATATTAAAACATGCTTAATGATTGTGCATAATATTCCAAAATGTATAAGCTTTTACATTTCTTCAAAGAGAGCAACTTGTTATGCAACTTTCATATTTTTACTGTGTTTTGCTCAGTGTTGTAGTGCTAGGTTCCACTTAGTAATCTGGTTCCATGTTAAGGTTGGTACCAATTTCATGCACAGCAAAGCCCATTAGCAGGAAGTGGAGAAGTACTCTTTTAGTGAAACGCAAGTGACCGAAAATCTGTCGATCCAACAAAAATTAGGTCAACTCAAAAAGTAGATGTAAGCAATCAAGGTCCAAAGAGATCACTAAACTCACATTGTATACATCTCTGCACATTGAAGGTTCAATTGATTCAGCTGTCACTTGAGTTTGAGTTTGACTTTAGTTTATTGTCACATGTAGCGAGGTTTATACCCAAATGTGCATACAAATGACAATCAGGATTCAGGATCAAAAAATCCCCCCCAAATTCTCACAAATTATCAATGGACCATCTTGTACTTAAAGTCTGCAAGATAGCCCTCAATCTCCTCAAGATATACCTACTTTGAAGATGTCCTCCTCTCTCCAAATCAACCTCCTCAAGGTAAGTCTACTTTGAAGAAGCTCTCCTTATCTGTCCAAAACAATCACCTCAAGACAAAGGCTCAGTTTAGTTTCAACTTTTCTAAGGTAGTTTATTCAGTTTTTAAGAAACGTGGCATAATTTGAATACTGTAGTATTAAGTAGTGTAGGGTTCAATGGTGGATGAGTGCTGATATTTAAACAGGTAATAATTCAGTGATATCCCTGGCTGGGAAATTGTTTAATGCCACATCCTGGATGCTGTTTCCATGAAGCACAGATTGTAAGTGTTTATTTTACAATTTATTAAGATGGGAAAAGTCTCAAAATGATTAAAGAGGAGAAATCGGTATAAGAGCATTGAAATTAAGTGAAGATTACTTAAAATTTTACCCATTGAAAGCTCTAAAATGTTAGACGGGAAATATTAATAATTGGTGCATAATTCTTAATATTGATAATGATCTAAACTTCAGTTTTAGAGAACCAAATTGGATATTATTTGTGATTTGACTCATGGCCTTAAAGTGCAAGCATACATTCTGATTGCTTGATAATGCATCCACAGACCATTGATTTATGAATCTATTTCCAAATCTTTCCTCGTTTTCCTTCCAGCTCATTATACATCTCACACTGCAGTTACAACTTTTGGCTTTGTATTTCTCTTGGTTCTATCTTTATTGTGCATATATGGAGAGCTCTGTTATAATACAAACACAAGAACACTGCCCTGTTATCTCCTTAGCCACTTATTTTTATCAGTTATCACAGGAAAGAAACAGAACCTAAGAACTGTTTGTATCCTTGATCAACAAACGGCTCGTTTACATTTTTGTTGAAACTTTCCATCTGTTCTGGCATTCAGTGTGAAATGAAAATGCTGTGCATTCCAACACAACGATGGTTGGTTCTCTCCTATAAAGAACAATGGTCAATACCAAGATATAACAGTCATTCAATAAAAATTAGCTCTTATGTGATACTGATGAATGGGAGCAAAATACCAAATCAAGTGGATACTCAATCTCCGAGCTTCTCAAGTCTTATATTAAAAAGGCGGCAGTCTCAATAAATGGTTTCTTTCTTCTCTCTGTTGCCCTATTCCACATGTAAGGGGCATGGAGGACTCGCCTAATGTCAATGTGCAATATCTATGCAAGTGGTTATGTCTGGTATATATGTCAGCTGGTTAAATGTCACCATGCTGCTGGTAGTGCAATGCACAGCACCAAAATGCTAACCTTGACTGCAATTCAACAAACCTCAGCGTGTCTCTGAGAATGTCACCAAAAGCCCAGCATTAATTGAGGATAAATCCATCACATATGATCCATTGTCACAAGTGCCTATGAAATAGCAACCCGTTGCAACTGAAGGTCTTTGAAATATTTTTGTAACCTTAAAGTGCCATAGAAATTCTAATGTCAACACAATGCATTCTACTGAAATTGTTAACTGTATGAAAATCTTTCAAATAATAGCATCAATTAAGTTCATTTCTCAAGAGTAGGTAGTTTAGTATAGTTTACTTTATTATTGTCACGTGTACCGAGGTGCAGTGAGAAGCTTTTTGTTGCATGCTATGCAGTCAGCAGAAAGACTATAAACGATTCCAATCAAGTCATCCAAAGTGTACAGGTAAAGGTTAAAGCATATAACATTTAGTACAAGATAAAGTCCAGCTAAGTCAGATTAAAGATTGACAAAAAATGCTGGAGTAGCTCGGAGGGTCAGGCAGCATCGCTGGAGAAATAGAATGGGTGACGTTTCGTGTCTGAAGCCTTCTTCAGAGATGCTGCCCGATCCCTGGGTTACTCCAGCACTTTGAGTCTATAGTCGGTATAAATCAGCATCTGCAATTCCTTCCTCCACATCCAGATCTATAATGAGGCAGATGGGAGGTCAGAACAGCTCTCTTGCTGATACAAGGATGGTTCAGTTGCCTGATAACAGCTAGGAAAAAACTGACCCTAGATATGGAGGTATACATTTTCAAACTTCTGTACCCTTGCCTGGTGGGAGAAGGGAGAAGAGGGAGTGACCAGGGTGAGACTGGTCCTTGATTATGCTGGTGGTCTTGCTGAGGTAGTGAGAAGTATAGATGGAGTCAATGGTAGGGAGGTTGGTTTGCGTGATGGTCTGGGCTACGTCTCTAACTGTCTGCAGTTTCTTGGGGGTCTTGGATAGAGCTGTTCCAGACTATGCTGTGATGCATCCCGATAGAAAGATTGGAGCAGGATTAGGCCATTTGCTCAAGCTTGGTTCACCATTCAATATGATGGTGGCAGATCATTCCACATTTAGCTTGAGCCCCATATCCGAGGAAGGGTGTGTTGGCATTGGAGAGGGTTCAGAGGAGGTTTACGTGAATGATCCCAGGAATGATTGGGTTAACCTATGATGAGCGCTTCACTGCACTGTGCTTATACTCACTGGAGTTTAGAAGGTGAGGGGGGACCTCATTGAAACTTACCGAATAGTTGAAAGGCCTGGATAGTGGACGTGGAGAGGATGTTTTCACTAGTGGGAGAATCTAGGACCAGAGGGCACAGCCTCAGAAGGAAAGGATGTACTTTTAGAAAAGAGATGCAGAGGAATTGCTTTAGTCAGAGGGTGTAAGGAAATAACTGCAGATGCTGGTACAAATCGAACATATTCATTCACAAAAAGCTGGAATAGCTCAGCAGGCCAGGCAGGATCTCAGGAGAGAAGGAATGGGCGACGTTTCGGGTCGAGACCCTTCTTCTGACCCTTAGTCAGAGGGTGGTGGATCTGTGGAATTCATTGCCACAGACAAATGTGGAGGCAAAAGCATTGGATATTTTTAAGGTGGAGATTGATAGATTCTTGATTAGGAAGGGTGTCAGGGGTTATGGGGAGAAGTCAGGAGAATGGGGTTGAGAGGTAAAGATAGATCAGCCATGATTGAGTGGCGGAGTAGACTTGATGGGCCTAATGGCCAAAAATGAACTGCTGACACTTTCTTCCCTTATTCCTTGATCTCTCTATCCCTAAGAAGAATATTTAACTCTTTTTGTGAATGTGCTGAGTGATTAACTGGCTTCTAGGGCGGCACGGTGGCACAGCGGTAGAGCTACTGCTTACAGCACCCAAGACCCGGGTTCGATCCTGACTACGGGTGCTTGTCTCTACGGAGTTTGTATGTCCTCCTGGTCGGTGCGGACCTGGTGGGCCACAGGACCTGTTTCCGCGCTGTATCTCTAATGCTGAAATCTAATACTAATGGTTCACTTCCCTCTGTGTTAAGAAACATTTCCTTCTCAGTATCTCCTCGGACCAGTCCTGGAAGAATTGTAGACAGACACAAAATGCTGGAGTGACCCAGTGGGTCAGGCAGCATCTCAGGAGAAAAGGAATAGGTGACGTTTCGGTCGAGACCCTTCTTCAGACGGAAAGGATGGTGTTAGAGAAGGAGGAGGAGTGAAAAGTACAGCCGGAGGGTTTTAATTACATTTTGTCTCCCTATGCAGTCTTCTCTGTCCATGATCTCTTCCACTGCCAGGGTGAGGCCACACGCAAACTGGAAGCACAGCGCTTTATATTCTGCTTGGCTAGCTTACAGCCCAACAGTATGAACACTGAATTCTCAAATTTCAAGTAACTCACCCCTCTAACAACACCCCCCTCTTTCCTCTGCCCCCCCCCCCCCCCCCGCCCATCCTGGTGTGCATGCATATTTCCTGCCATCCCAGTCACCCTCTCGACTCCTCCTCTTCATTCACCTTGAGGGGATCATGATGGGGATCGTGGTAGAGTGAATAACAAGGGAAATGGATCGGGTGAATGTACAGTCTTTTCCCCAGAGTAGAGCAAACAAATACCAGAGGACATAGGTTTAAGGTGAAATGGGAAAGATTTAATCAGAACATGAGAGGCAACTTTTTTCACAGAGTATGGTGAGTATAGTTTAGTTTAGAGATACAGTGGGGACACAGGCCTTTCGGCCCGCCAAGTCTGCGCCGACCAGCAATCCCCGTACACTAGTTCTATCCTCTTCAGGGACGAGCAGGGGCTGGCTTGGCAGCTCCCTCTACAGGCCGCGGTCCTCCACTGCACAATTTCATTTCAATGTTATTGGAATTTTGCTTCCCTATTAAATTCCACGGCTACGCTGTTAATTGTGCAAATTTATCTGCAATACAACATTGGCTCAATGTCAGTGAAATCATCGCTAACCTTTTTAATGTGGAGCTGCTAATAGTCCATGGTGTCATTAACACACAGGGTGCCACGGGGATATATCCATTAGCCCACTAAAATGTTAACATTAACTGAATGAGTCTCTTGGAAATACCACCCCAATGGATATTATTAATATATTTTTATCTTAAAGGTGTTATAGTAATACTAACACCAGCTCATTCAGTGTTACTGGAATGCCAGCATTAGCTCCAATGGTTATCACTGAGCTAATAATGATAACCAAATAAAAATGACTGAAATATTGATATTATTCCATTGAATATCACCCAAGTGCTCGTATTACCCGAGGGTTCAATTAACCACTAATATTAGTCGGGTAATTCTCACTCAACTGCTTAATTTTCATTAAATGAATATCTATGAGATGATAATGTTAATTAGCTCAGTCATTGCCAGCTTTTAATCTAAGGTAAGCAGTTAACTGGTCATCTTGAATGGCAGCTACCTTAATTGGTGGTTATTTAAAAAAAAATTAGAAACAAGGAACTGCAGATGCTTCATTTACACAAAAGGACACAAAGTTCTGGAGTAACTCAGTAGATCAGGCAGCAATTGTGGGTAGGGCTAATGGTTTGAGTTGGGACCCTTCTTTAGCACTATGAAATCACTTGCATAATGTACCTAATGATTTTTAAATAACAAAAGGACAATAGACAAGAGGTGCAGGAGTAGGCCATTCGGCCCTTCGAGCCAGCACCGCCATTCAATGTGATCATGGCTGATCATTCTCAATCAGTACCCTGTTCCTGCCTGCTCCCCGTAACCCCTG
Source organism: Rhinoraja longicauda (assembly GCF_053455715.1). NCBI lineage: Eukaryota > Metazoa > Chordata > Chondrichthyes > Rajiformes > Arhynchobatidae > Rhinoraja > Rhinoraja longicauda. The sequence continues at coordinate 25,471,809 of NC_135962.1, read as the reverse complement.
GTTCCACTATCCTTAAGAGCTCTATCTAGCTTTCTCTTCAATGCATTCAGAGAATTGGCCTCCACTGCCTTCTGAGGCAGAGAATTCCACAGATTCACAACTCTCTGACTGAAAGTGCTGGAGTAATACAGTGGGTCAGGCAGCATCTCTGCAGAATATGAATAGGTCAGGACCCTGCTGACCCTTCGGGATCAGTCTGCCCCCTTCGGGTTAGCAATTCTAATCCTAGCCAACGATAGATCCCGCACCCAGCTGATCTTTGAATCAACAGAGGCCTGGTCCCCAATGAACCTCTTGGTTGGGTGCCATCACTGGGTCAGTCTGGTATCCAGAGAGAGACGTCTGCATCCTAACCTTGCATAAGCCTGATCTACTATCTAAAGTGACACCCAAGAAGGCAACATGTCGAGAGCATGTTTAAAATTTAAATAGAATAAAAAATATTGATGAAAAAGATAAATGACATTAGAACTCCAAGCACCAGATCCAGACTGTGCGCTGACACATGAGATGCCATGGTAGTGGTTGATACTGTCAAGGGACTTGCTGTTTTCAAAGCTGCATATCGAGGATAAAGGTACTTCAAGTGTTTTACCAAATACAGGAGCGGTGCGGAACTATTCATTGCCCAATGTGGAATAAGAGCAACAGGTGCAGTGTGACATTTTCTGCCTTTAAACCCTTTCACCTTGTAAATGAAAAAAACATGCTTCTTAGTTCCGATCTTTCAAGGCATAGACTTTGCATGTGTGCGTTTCCCGTGATATTAATAGCCCATTTATCTACACTGAGGAATCAGACTTAATCTGAAGTGCTGCAGCAATTATCTTTTGAAACGAGTGTAATAGCAAGTGAAGCTAATATTCAACTGTTCCATGTCAGATGATATGAGTAACAGGAATTCATGAGATTTGCAGTAGCAGTTGACCCCACACAGTGAGCAGTGTCATGATTACCATGATTAATGTTGTTAAAAGTTCATAAATCCGTAAGTTATAGGAGCAGAATTTGGCCATTCGGCCCATCAAGAGTATTCCACCATTCAATCATGGCTGATCTATCTTATCCTCTCAACCCCATTCTCCTGCCTTCTCCCCATAACCCCAGATATCCTTATTAATCAAGAATCTATCAATCGCCACCTTAAAAATATCCATTGATTTGACCTCCACAGCTGTCTGTGGCAATGAATTCTACAGATTCACCACCGTCTGACTAAAGCAATTCTTCCTGGTCGCCTTTCTATAGCGGCGTCCTTTTATTCTGAAGCTATGGCCTCTGATCCTAGACTCTCCCACTAGTGAAAACATCCTCTCCACATCCACTCTTTCACTATTTGGTAAGTTTCAATGCAATGCCCTCCTCTCATCCTTCCTCAAACTCCAGCAACTACAGGCCAAGTTATCTCTTATCCTTTTGGATTGAGGACTGCCTACTTCCATCCGGCTGTGTGGGGCTCTGAGGTGGCAAATGGGGCTGGGCTGGGGCAGAAGGTAGCATTGGGTGAGGGTGGGAGGAGGGGGTGATGTGGGTTGTTTGTGAGGTGTCTGTTACAGGTTCACCACAGATTTTCCAGCATCCTTGCTTCCAGAGCCTTTCGGGGTTATCCGTTTTGCAAGACCAACATAGGTCGCAGTCTTGGGGGACCGAGATACCGGCCCGCAAAGTAGGCCATGGAAGTCGGCTCTTGGAACTGATCTGCCGACTCCGGCTGGGCTGGAGTCCAAAAGAGGTTGAGATTGGTTACCTCACCTGGCCACATTTTCAGGGGGACCTCCCAGGCGGAATTTATCCGGATTAAGGAGGGGCTGGACCACCAGTTGTCGGTCAATCAGTGGTGGACATGTAATTCCATTGCTTATGCAGGGCTACTGTATGCTCCCAATACATGGACTAAAGGCTCTTCATACCAATCCCAATGTTTTCTCCACTTTGTGGTAATGAGCAAGAGATTCCCAGGAGTTAGTGGGGATGTTGTAGTTCTTTAAGGAATACATCCTTAACACTTTTCCCATATCCGCCTGATAATCATCCCTCATAACCGAAGGAGCCGACTGAGGAGTGGGGACCTCACTGCTGGAGATGTGGACTTCAGGGAGGACACTGATGGTGGCTTACGTATCCTTACAATTAATCTAGTGTCCTTTATGGAGACAGGATTCCAACGCCTTGAAGTGCCTGCTATATAATCTGGGTTTCAGAACATTATAGAGTCATAGGGTCATAGTGTTGAAAGAGGCCCTTCGGCATACCTTGCACACACTGGCCACCATGTCCTATCTACACCAGTCCCACTTGCTTGCGTTTGGCCCTCATCCCTCTAAACCTATCCTATCCATGTACCTGTCCAAATCCTTTTTAAACATTGTGATTGTACCTGCCTCAGCTAACTCCTCCAGCAGCTCATTCCATAAACTACCACCCCTTGTTTTAAAAACTTGCCCCTCGGACTCCTATTATATTTTCCCTCCTCACCTTAAATCTATGTCCTCTGGTTCTTGATTCCCCTACTATGTGTAAAAGACTGTGCATTTACCCTATATAATCCTCTCATGATCTTATACACCTCTATAAAATGACCGCTGCATGGACGTTGAAAGTAAAGTCCACCTGCTTCTATGGTCCCATGCAGATGTCCACAGATGCTTGGAGGTCCAACTCCATACATACCACAGATCAACCTCTGCACTCTGGAAACCTTTGCTCTGGAGCACAGTCGCACAGGGCAGCACAGTGGTGCAGCGGTAGAGTTGCTGCCTTACAGCAGCAGTGACCCGGGTTCAATCCCGACTACGGGTTCTGTATGTATGGAGTTTGTACAATCTCCCTGAGACCGCAGGGGCTTTCTCCAGATGCTCTCATTTCCTCCCACACTCTAAAAACGTATAGGTTCGTAGGTTAATTGGCTTCTGTAAATTGTAAATTGTCCCTAGTGTGTAGGATAGTGCTAGAGTACGGGGTGGTTGCTGGTCGGCGTGGACTCGGTTGGCTGCAAGGCTTGTTGGCTTGTTTCCACTCTGTATCTCTGTATTACAATCAAGTCAGAAAATACTATACATGGTTACAATCTGTACAGTGTACAGATACAGGGTAAAGTGTATAACATTTAGTGCAAGATAAAGTCTGATTAAAGGTAGTCCAAGGGTCTCCAATAATGAAGATGGTAGCTCGGTACTGCTCTCTAGTTAATGAGAGGACTATGATACATCCTTATTTGACATTTTTGCTACAAGATACACAAAATATAAACGTAGTCCATAACAAGCCTGCTAGTTTGATTGTGAATAAAGTAATGTGTGTAGTTTATGCAGTTTAATTAAATCTTCAAATGCATTTGTAATTTACACTGAATGTTTAATGCTTCCTATTGAGTGACTCGTGGGATTAGATATAAGAGGTTTGTGTTTACAACAAAATAAAAGCAGCTGTTTAACAGGACACCTTTAAAAACCTGTAAAAATGTCTGTGGGATAAATAAATGCAAAATAAAACTGCACAAATATCGGCAGCTGGTGTAGACCTTTTACCTTTTAATCTCGCCATTCGCTTTATGACAATGCTACATGGGAGAAGTGTTTGTTTTTAAAATCGAATTATGTGCTTGTCAAAAAAAACCTTAAAATGGTTACCACTGAGAAAACATAGTGCAAATCTTTGATGTTCATTGCTATGTTCTACCTGTTGCTAACATTCTGGAAATGATGGATGTCATTTTTGATCGCTGCTCAAATATAAATCAAGTTCTTCACTGCTATGTGAAGTGTCTATAAACTAAAACGTCCCTCCTTGAAGAAGGGAGGAGGTGCTCTTTTAGAACATTTATTGATAGTGTTGATGACAAAGGAAAGCCCAATAGGTTCAAATCCCCCTCCACCGATTTAATTTGTATACAAGTATCAACTTGCTAAACTGTTGATATTTCAGTTTATTGCAAAATAAAGTTAAATAGCTTAAGAATGTTGGCAGATTCTAGTACTGATTTCATTATTCCAAATTTAAGGAATGCATAATCCAAATGGATAGCATATTTCTGATTTCAAACTTTTTAGTTTATAGATACAAAATGCTGTAGTAACTCAGCGGGACAGGCAGCATCTCTAGAGAGAAGGCGTGGAAATAGGCCGTTCGGCCCACCGAGTCCGACCAATGTACACTAGTTTTATTTAATACACTCAGGGCAATTTGCACAAGCCAATTTGAAATTGCATCTCTCTCAACCATAGCAGTAGCATTGCTGAAACATCTTGGAAGCGTAGATGGAACATCTTGGTCGGCGTGGGCAAGTTGGGCCGAAGCGCTGGTTTCCACGCTGTATGAGTCCATGAGTCACAGAAGTGTGGAAATACATACCTTCAGATTCAGAGATAGTTTCGGCCTAGCTGTAATCAGGTAACTGAACCATCCTATTGCCATCTAGAGATCAGTCCTGACTTCTCACTGGAGATCTTTGAATATACCTTTAATCAGACTTCACTGGATTTTATCCTGCACTAAATATTATTCCCTTTATCCTGTACATTTACACTGTGAACGCCTTGATTGTAATCATGTATAGTCTTTTCGCTGACTGGATAACACGCAACAAAAAAGCTTGGCACTGTACCTCTGTACATGTGACAATAATAAACCAAATGTCTTGACCTGCCATCTAGCTCATTGGAGACCCTCAGACTATCATAAATTGCCCTTCACTGAACTTTATGAAGCACCAAACCTTATGCCCTTAACCTATATCTGTACACTGTGGATGGCTTGATTGTAATCATGTATAGTCTTTTCGCTGACTTGATAGCACACAACAAAAAGCTTTTCACTGTACCTTGGTACACGTGAACAATAATAATAAACTTAAACTAACTATATTTGTTTCTTAATATTTAAATCGCAGTGAGTCAGTGATGGAAAATCTGCTGTTTATTCAAAGGTATTTTTGGATACAAAATGATAAATTATATACATCTCATTTTTGACCTAGTTGTGTACAATTTAATTCAAAGTAATTAATGTTTAAATTGGGAGTAGGCGATTGCTTCATCATATTATTGAAATCTTGCCTTCGAAAATATGGCACTGGGATTGATTTTGAGGAAGGTCTAAAGAAATAAGCGGCAGGAGAAGTAATCCTACAGCCAACAATGGAATAAATTATGTAAACGGATGCATTTGTTATTCAGCAATCTCCCCTCACACTTATGGTATAAATACCAACATACTGTGAGTTCAGTGCATTAGTATTTAAGTTGCATAATAGGTGTACTTGTAGCATCTGCCGAAGCTGAGAAAATGTAAAGTGCAAATGTTTTAGAATTCAGATAAAGCAGTATTTTAAAAGCCATGCACAAGTTGACTGCTGCTGAATCATTAATTGGGAATAAGCATCGTATTTCCGATGTGGTAACATGAAGTTAAGATTGTATATTCATTTGATGTTCAACCTAAATGTCCTTGTCTATCGGCAACCATGTTCATCGCTCCATATTGCACTTGCTTAACCCTCTAATTCTCCAAAGCACTTTAAAACTGACTCAACATATGTCTTTGCACACTGTATAATGCTCTCTGATAGCTAAGTGTGAACCAATTGGGGTAGAAATTTAAGCCAATCAAAGTGCAAATTGCTGTTTTAAGTGTGCAAGAAAAAATAGTGAGAGATAGAAATGTGTTTCTATAATACATAGCATTCCTAAATGATCAGATAGTACCTGGCTCATCGTCATAAAGTCATCAACTGTGCAAACAGGCCCCGGCCCAACTTGCCTTTGCTGATTAACATGCCCCATCTACACTCGTCCCACATGCCTGTGTTTGGCCCATGTCCCTCTAAACCTCATGCCTGTCCAAATGTTTCATAAACATTGTGATAGTACTTGCGTCAAATACCTCCTCCGGCAGCTCGTTGCATATACCTACTAGCGTCTGTATAAAAAAGGTTACCCCTCAGGATTCCCTGCTCACCTTAAACCCATGTCTTCTGGTTCTTCATTCCCCTACTCTAGGTAAAATACATTGTGCATTTACTCTATCTAGTTCTTTAATTCTTTAGACTTTAGAGACACAGCGCGGAAACAGGCCCTTTGGCCCACCGAGTCTGTGCCGACTAGCGATCACCTCATACACTAACACTATCTTACACACTAGTAACAATTTTACCAGAGCCAATAAACCTACAAACCTGTACATCTTTGGAATGTGGGAGGAAATCGGAGCTCCCAGAGAAAACCCACATGGTCACAACGTACAACCCCATACAGGCAGCACCTGTAGTCAGGATCGAACCTGGGTCTCTGGCGCTGTAAGGCAGCAACTCTACCACTGCTCCACTGTGCCTGCCACTTATCCAGCTCAAGCCCTCGAGACCAGGTAGCACCCCCGTAAATTTTCTCTGCGCCCTTTCCGCTTAACAACTTATTTTCTATAAAATGGCGACCAAAATTGAACGCAATACTGTAAATGTGGCCTTAGCAATGTCTTATACATTTGATATATTTTGTCATGTTTTTACAACTTTTTTGTGAATTTTACAGAAATATAACTGCAAATACAATGACACTTTAGTTTGTTTACTTGTAGCAGAAGACACCATCTGAGTCTTTCACTGGAAGAGAGAAACACTCAAATTCACAACCGTACATTGGCCGTCCGATTAAACTGGATAAGATTTACCTTTCCAAGGTTAAAGTGCCTCACACATTTGTAATCCATTCCTACGCTCGTCCCACTGTTTGCCAGTATTGCAAGAAGCTTTTGAAAGGACTCTTTAGACAGGGAGTGCAGTGTAAAGGTGAGTACTGTAATCAGTATGCATGTACAATGTTTTAAGCAATGAAAATTTTCAGTTTCTCTGGAAACAATATTTGCATTAAGTTATGTTTTGAGGTTAGATTTGCTGAATGAAGTTTGGACACATTATATAATAATAATAATAATGCATTACATTTATATAGCGCTTTTCAAACACTCAAAGACGCTTGTATGAATTCAATTTGTATGAATTCAATTTGTATGAATTCAAATCATACAAAACTTGTTCAATATGATCAACAAAATCTCTATTGCATCTATTTTTTTAATGTTTGAGGATATGTTATAATATTATTAAAACTTCTGTCTTAACAAGTTTCCACTTAGTTTTGAATGATTCAATGGTCCTTTTATTGTCATGTGTACGAAGTGGTAACACAGTGGAATTCTTTATCTTACAAACAGTCGAGTAGTTTATTGCCATACCCCCAATCCTCATTTAACAATTGCACAGAAATAGTCCATTGAGCCTGCGTGCAAGAGGCGCCATGTTTTGGCGCCATTATCAAAGTCCACACTGCAGCTCTTATGAGCGGTGCCTGTTCCAGACAAGTCCCAGGCTGCTGCGGGCCTCCTGCCATCTCCTTCCTTGGATGTCCCTCTCCTCGCCCATCCATCTTTTTTCCCCGGGATGTGTCTCTTGCAGCTGACCACAAGGGCGTGGTAGGCCAGACCCTGGCTCACTCTCCTCTCTTGCTCCCCGCCCCTCACGTCCATCATCCCTGGCTCTATCCTCCCGGTCTCTGGACTTCGATTGAACAAGCGGGGGCAGGCACATTGGGCTCTGCCTTCCAGGTCGACAGTCCGTCAAGTCCAACGAGCAGGAGACCAGCTCGACAGGCTCCTCTTGAATTCGCGATCCGCCAGTCCGTGTCTTACGTTTAGCCGCGCAAGGGGTGTGGCATCCTGAAAGCCTTCTAAAGTCACTGTCCGGAGTTTTAATCCTTGCAACTTCATTCCTTGAGGTGATAAACAATATACCATTTTGTAGCACCTCAACACTCTTGATTCATTTAGCTTGGGGTCTGATTGCAGAGATACTAAGGAATATCCAAGAGCATTTAACATAATTTAAATTTCGTTTTCACTGAACTAACTACTCCAGAAAGAGGTATCGAAAAAATAGGGAATTGGCAGCTTTCTGATATGAAGACTTTTGGATAGGCATATTGGTATACAGGGAATAGAGAGATATGAATCATGTGCAGGTAGATAAGAGTTTGCTCATGTTCAGCACAAACATTGTGTGTCAATGGGCTTGTTCCTGTGCCTCATTGTTTTATATCCTAAAAAAATCATCTGGGTATCTAAAAATCATCATATGGCACAGCGGTAGAGTTGCTGCCTCTTAGCGCCAGAGACCCGGGCTTGATCCTGACCATGGGTGCTGTCTCCGGGTGCTCCTGACTGTTTGTGGGTTGGTGGGTTAATTGGCCTCTGCAAATTGCCCCACTAGTGTGTCAGGAGTGGAATAGAAAGCGGGATAACATAGAACTGGTTTGATCAATGTCGGCATGCATTTGGTGGTGCCTGTTTCCGTGCTGTATCACTAAAAAAAATCTATACTATTGCATTTTTAAGAAAGTATATTTTAAGAATCTAATGCAAGCTGATTCTCACGACATTGAGAAGATTCTGACTCCTTAAACCAGATTTCACACTGCATTGACGTCAGATTCTGCATTGTGCCAAACTCGAACGGTGCGAGATGATTTCCTCAAATGGGTCTCATCTCTGGTATTTAATGCACTGCAGTTAGATCAGAACTACGACTCTGAAGCAATGTTGAAAAACCTTTTTGCTGAATGGAAAGGGGAAGTATAACTGCAGCCACTTTCTGCGTTCACAGTTGCAGTGAACAGAAATTCATACATTTTCATAAATGCCAAGCACCATTTTGACAAGAATTTCCATAGTGAAAAAAAATGAGGCAAATGGAACAATAAAGGAATCATGTGGATTTGGTACTTAGCAACTTAGCAAAGAAATTCAGATGAACCAAGTTTCTGGGAGGCAGTATTGATGAACAAATTTCTTTTAAAAACTATCTCTGTTACAAATCTCCAATTATAATGCCATACATTATCAACGCCATATTTCCATGAGAACCAAAATTATAAATGTAGGATCGAGCTACTGTACGGGTGATTGCAGGTCGGTCCGGACATGGTTGGCCGAAGGGCCTATTTCCATGCTGTATCTCTAAAGTCTAAAGTCTCTAAAATACAGTGCCCTCCATAATCTTTGGGACAAAGACCCATCATTTATTTATTTGCCTCTGTACTCCACAATTTGAGATTTGTAATAGAAAAAAATCACATGTAGTTAAAGGGCCTGTCCCACTTAGGCGATTTTAAGGTGACTGCCGGCGACTAGGCTGTCGCCGACATTTCGCCGGGGTGTCGCGGACATGATCGTGAGAAGTCTTTAAAGAATCATAATGGATCTCGGCGCGTCGCTGAGAAACCAACCGGTATGAAATTTCTCAGCGACAGCTGGCTTGTCGCCAGGTATCGTTGCTTATTGCAGGCACTGTCGCATGTTGTCCCCAGGTTTGCTAAGTTCTCTTAGATGCATTTAGAAGCACATAATATTAAATTAAGTAAAGTCATTTGTGTTTAACCAATTTATTTACCGTCAGGACATTTGACAGGTAGATTGGAGGCGACAGTTTGATGGTCAGGTAAGCATGGGAATTTTTGTGATGTTTATGGCCATCAGCGATTACATTTAAAGTAGGCTCCCAACCCAGATATGCAACCCAGAAACCAGATATACATCTCCCGTACATTTTCAAAGAATGCCCACACTCCGCACAAAAATCCATTTAACCACTTTTAAAATTAAATTTCTTAATACTGCTATTTGTAAACTGGAAGTCAATCCAGTTTATGCCTTGTTACCGTGAAGCTTGGTTTTCAAGTAACCCGGGAAAGATGTTATATTTCCAAACTCTTAAGTACTTACCGACTTGTCAGTGATTTCGGCGAAAATTAGGACGACGGAGAAGCATTGACAGCGTGGGAATTTTGCGATGTTTCCGAAGACGGTGTAATTTCGACCTGACTCGGAATTGTCGTGGTCATTGTCGTCGGGTAAAAGAAAATTTTGGCGATCTGCTACGACTTTGACAGTCGCCGGCAGTCGCCTAAAAAATCGCCTAAGTGGGACAGGCCCTTTAAGTGCACATTGTCAGATTTTAATAAAGGGTATTTTTTATACATTTTGGTTTCACCATGTAGAAATTACAGCTGTGTTTACACATAGTCCCCCCATTTCAGGGCACCATAATGTTTGGGACACATGGCTTCACAGGTGTTTGTAATTGTGCAGGTGTGTTTAATTGCCTCCTTAATGCAGGTATAAGAGAGCTCTCAGCACCTCGTCTTTCCATCAACTTTGGAAACTTTTATTGCTGTTTATCAACCAAAGTTGTGCCAATGAAAGTCAAAGAAGCCATTATGAGACTGAGAAACAAGAATAAAACTGTTAGTGACATCAGCCAAACATTAAGGGCCTGTCCCACTTAGGCGATTTTTTAGGCGACTGCCGGCGAGTGTCATAGTCGTAGCAGGTCACCGAAAAACCGGCGACTGGACCCCCCCACGACAATATCTACGACAAGCTACAACAACCTACCATCTAGTTGACGTCAAGCTATGGCAAGCTACCGATAACCGGCGACCCAATCGTCACGACTGGACATCCACCTACGACTGCACCCACGACAACCTACGACCACACCTACGACAACCTACGACTGCACCCACGACAACCTACGACGACACAGGCGACGACCTACAACAACCGAAGTCAACTTACGTTGACCCGCGACAAGCTACGACAAGTACGACCCTGTCGGCGACAACTGAAGACAACTGAAGACAATTCACGTCATTTTGACCTCCAAAATAATGGAATCACCCAGTTTCCCTATAAAAGGGGGTGTAGGGTAGGGTTTCCAATCATTCTGCATCATGACTACCATGGAGCAACATCAGAGGGCATTGATCTCACAAGAAGAAGCCCTGCTGTTTGCTGCGACCCTCATGCTTAAAGATCAACAAGATAGAAGGACAAGAAGAATGGGGAAGAAGAAGCTGACGAAGAGGTCTGAGTGGTTGAAGCCTTTGTCCCTGAAGAGACCCAGGTTGGGTCAGCGTGACAACCTGATGACTGAGCTCCAACAAGAAGATGAGGCTGCCTTCATAAACTTCACTAGGCTCCCCCCTGAGCTGTTTCACGAGCTGAAGACACGGGTGGGCCCTCTCCTGGAGAAAAAGGAGACCCTCATAAGGAAGCCACTGGAACCAGGCCTGCGCCTAGCCATCACCCTCTGCTGCCTGGCATCAGGAGACTCCTACAAGAGCCTCTCCTACAGCTTTCCTGTGGCCCACAACACCATCAGCAAAGTTGTCCGAGAGACCTGTGAGGCCATCATCAATGCTTATGAAGATGAAGTCATGGACTGCCCCAGGACACCAGATGAGTGGAAGAGAGTGGCGCAGGGCTTTGATACCAGATGGAACTTCCAGAACACATGTGGGGCAGTGGAAGGCAAGCATGTGGCCATCAGGTGTCCATCCAATGGAGGTTCGATCTACTTCAACTACATGAAGTTCCATTCCATCGTATTCATGGCTGTGGTGGATGCAAACGACAACTTCCTGTTTGTGGATGTGGACACACCTGGCAGTGTCGCTGATGGTGGGATCTGGAGATATTGCCAGGAAACACCTCCAACAAGAGAGCCAAGGACCAGACAGACCATCTCTGCACTTACTACAACTCCGAACTAGCCAATATACCGTGGCAGAACGACATGATCTGAAGACTAGCAGCAAACAGCCCACACCACAAACAGAAGTCCACCACTGCAGGAAGGGAGCCCACAACAGACCACAAGGAAAGCCCCTTTTCAGGGCCACCCACATCCTCCCAAAAGAGTTCAATTTTCAATGCAGTACAATGCTTGTGTTTGTGTTTGTTTTATTGATCAAAATGTATGAAATTAAAATATTTGAAAGTGATGCCATGAGACACTACTATGAAATACAATATCTTCATACATCAATGGAATTCACCGAAGTCAGCACCGGCGACACCCTACGTCTCCTGGCGACAACCTACGACAGCACCTACGTCAGGAGACGTCAAGCTACGCTCATTGGCGTTAAACCCACTGTCGCCGAAAAATTCTGAAAATCCAGCGGCAACCAGAAAGACGCTGCAACTCTATGGGCGACTGAGGAGACTACTCACAATCATACAGGCGACACCTCGGCAAACATGTGGTGACAGCCTAGTCACCTAAAAAATCGCCTAAGTGGGACAGGGGTTTTAGGCTTACCAAAATCAACTGTTTGGAACATCATTAAGAAGAAAGAGGGCACTGGTGAGCTTACTAATCACAAAGGGACTGGCAGGCCAAGACCTCCACAGCTGATGACAGAAGAATTCTCTCTATAATAAAGAAAAATACCCAAACACCTGTCCAACGGATCAGAAATACTCTTCAGGTGTGGATTTGCCAATGACTACTGTCCACAGAAGACTTCATGAACAGAAATACAGAGGCTACACTGCAAGATGCAAACCACTGGTTAGCCACAAAAATAGGATGGCAAGGTTACAGATTGCCAAGAAGTACTTAAAAGAGCAACCACAGTTCTGGAAAAAGGTTTTGTGGACAGATTAACTTATATCAGAGTGATGGCAAGAGCAAAGTATGGAAGAGAGAAGGAACTGCTCAAGATCCAAAGCATACTACCTCATCTGTGAAATGGCCTGGGCATATATGGCTGCTGAAGCTGCTCCCTTATCTTCATTGATGATACAATTGCTGATGTTAATAGCGTAATGAATTCTGAAGTGTATAGACACTGAAGTGTATGGACACATCCTATCTACTCAAGTTCAAACAAATGCCTCAAAACTCATTGGCCGGCGGTTCATTCTACAGCAAGACAATGATCCCAAACATACTGCTGAAGCAACAAAGGAGTTTTTCAAAGCTAACAAATGGTCAATTCTTGAGTGGCTAGGTCAATCACCCGATCTGAACCCAATTGAGCATGCCGTTTATATGCTGAAGAGAAAAGTGAAGGGGACAAGCCCTCAAAACAAGCATAAGCTTGAGATGGCTGCAATACAGGCCTGGCAGAGCATCACCAGAGAAGACACCCAGCAACTGGTGATGTCCATGAATCGCAGACTTCAAGCAGTCATTGCATGCAAAGGAAATGCAACAAAACACTAAACATGACTACTTTCATTTACATGACATTGCTGTGTCCCAAACATTATGGTGCCCTGAAAAGGGGGGATGATGTATAAACACTGCTGTAATTTCTACATGGTGAAACCAAAATGTATAAAAATGGCCTTTAATAAAATCTGACAATGTGCACTTTAACCACATGTGATTTTTTTCTATTACAAATCTCAAATTGTGGAGTACAAAGGCAAATAAATAAATGATGGGTCTTTGTCCCAAACATTATGCAGGGCACTGTACTTTAGAGACTTTAGACTTTAGAGATACAGCATGGAAATAGGCCCTTCGGCCAACCATGTCCGAACACCAGCAATCACCCGTACACTAGCTCTATCCTACATTTATAATTTTTACCAAAGTCAATTAACTGACAAACCTGCACGTCTTTGGAGTGTGGGAGGAAACTGGAGCACCCGGAGCAAACCCACACGGTCACAGGGAGAACGTACAAACTCCGTACAGACAGCTCCTGTAGTCAGGATCGAACCAGGGTCTCTGGCGCTGTAAGGCAGCCACTCTAATGCTGCCCTTAGCATTGTCCTGAACAAAATGAGTACAGTGATCTAGTAGCAGCTAATTGGCCTGTCGAACATCTATTAAAAGGTTAGAAATGGGAATATTTGCTGAAGACCACTTAAATTTTCACAATATATGACAAAAAACAGTTATCAAAAGACATTAAATTAATTTTTGGTGAGTTGATTTGTATATCCATATTTTTGCAACATTGCTTTTATAAGAACTGTGAATACAAAAATGTAACATTCTCTTCCAATGCTTGAGGCAACATATTATTTTTTTCTTCCGTATTAGATTGCAAGTTCAACTGTCATAAGCGATGCGCCACTAAAATGCCAAATAATTGCCTGGGTGAAGTTAACACCGGTAATGGCGGTAAGTTGAAAAGTCTCATTCCATACGAACCATTAGTCTTGTATACGACATTTAAAAACTTGGGAGGTTGTTGGCGATCAAGAATATTTTTTGCCACAATTGAATGTTTCATGTTGATATTAAGGATAGGAGAGGTTTAGATGGATATGGCCCTCTCAACTGCTGCGAATGGAAAGAAAAATTGGAAGAAGTTCTTAATCTTTTCTGGCACTTCATACAAGGAACCTGAACCACGTTTAGGTTGGGAGGTTGGGAAATAATTGTAGTCATTTTAGAATCCTGCATCTATCCGTCATGAATAGAGATCCATATCCATACCCAGATCCATAGTTTGCATCTGGGTATGGACACGGTTAATTTAGTTTAGGTTAGTTTCGAGATCCAGTGCGGAAACAGGCCATTCGGCCCATCGAGTCCGCACCAACCAGCGATCCCTGCACACTAACACTATCCCACACATGTTCGGAACAATTTACAATTTTACCAAGCCGATTAACCTACAAACCTGTACGTCATCTCTTCAGTTAGACGCTGGGTTCTGCCATCCTTGATGGAATGTGAGATTGATTTGCATGTTTTGTCATCTAATAGATCCGCTTAGTCCCGGCGCGGAGTCCGATGTGGTAATGGAAGAAGGAAGCGATGACAATGACAGTGAAAGAAACAGTGCGATTATGGACGATATGGACGAGTGCATAGCGCACGATTCTGAAATAGTGATGCCGGTGAGCCATGGTGACACCAGTGATATGCAAGACCATGAACACGATGACACAAACCGCGCTATAAGGTGAGCCTGCACCCATGAAGGGATTTTGTTTCTATGGAAACTATATTTACATTCAACTATACTTTGAGTTTAAAGTTTCCGAATAAGTCACAGGATCCGGTAATTTGGGAAATAAACTCGGGGTCACAAAAGAAAATCTCTTAACCTGATCGATGACTATAAGTTCATAAGATTGTAAGTCTTAGGAGCAGAATTAGGCCATTTATTCCATCGAGTCTATTCCACCATTCAATCATGGCTGAATTATTTTTCCCTCTCAAGCCCATTCTCCCACCTTCCTCCATAACATTTGAAGCCTTTACTAATCAAGAACCTGTCAATCTCTGCTTTAAAAATACCAAATGACTTGGCCTCCACAGCCGTCTGTGGCAATAAATTCCACAGATTCGCCACCCTCTGGCGAAATAAATTCCTCCTCATCGCCTTTCTAAAGGCACAATGCCCTTTTATTCTTAGGGTACGTCCTTTTATTCTCTTTTGACACATTAAATTAATTCAAATCATACAAAAATTGTTCAATAAAGTTCAACAAAATCTCAATTGCTTCTATTTTTTCAAGTTACATTGAGGATATGTTTTAATACTATTAAACCTCCCGACTGAACAAGTTTTCAACATTTTCCACTGAGTTTCAAAACCTTGCAACTGTTTCTCAAGGTCTTTCTGGACAGCGGTCTTAACCTCCCATCTACCTCATTGGAGACCTTTGAACAACTATCTTTAATCAGACTTCATTGATTTTCATTGTTAAATATTGCACTGAACCCTTTTTCCTTTATCTGTGCGCTGTAGAAGGCTTGATTGTATTCTTGTATATTTTTTTCTTTGACTGGATAGTATGCAAACAATCTTTGTAAGGGCAGCAATAGAGTTGCTGCCATATAACGCCAGAGACCCGGGTTCAATCCTGACTACGGAGTTTGTATGTTCTCCCTGTGATCGCATGGGTTTTCTCGGGGTGCTCCAGCTTCCTCCAAAGATGTGCAGGTTTGTAGGTTAATTGTCCCTAGTGTATAGGATAGAACTAGTGATCATTGGTCGGCACAGACTCGTTGGGCTGAAGGGCCTGTTTCCACACTGTAGCTCTAAACTAAGTTAAAAGCTTTTCACTGTACCTCAGTACGCATGACAGTAATAAACTAAACTAAACATAAAAAATATCATCACTGTGGCACCTCAATACCCTTGATTAATTTAACTTGTGGTCTGATTTCAGATATACTAATGAATGTCCAAGAGGTATTTAACATAATTTAATTTGGATTTCCACAGAACCAGCCACTCCAGAAAGATGTATATTTTAAAAAAAACAAGGACTTGGTAGCTTTCTAATATAAAACCTTTTGGCTTTTGGATAGGCACGTGGATATACAGGGAGTAAAGGGATTCCTGGTAAATAGATGCATTTAGCTTCACTGTCCATTGTTAAATGTTTCATGTTCATGGAGTAATGTCTCATGGAATGTTTAAAGTTGGCAGCATTGTCCCATAGTACAACAATACAATACAATACAATATATCTTTATTGTCATTGTACCCAGGGGTACAACGAGATTGGGAATGCGCCTCCCATACGATGCAATAATTTAGGTAATTTAGACAGCAGCAACCCAACGAAACGAAACAGTTGTAACAGTTTTGGACAGGGTAAAGTGCAAGTTGATCTATGCGTTGTGGCCATCCGGCTCAGCAGGACCGGTTCATAGCAGCTATGGCCCTGGGGATGAAGCTGTTCCTGAGTCTGGAGGTGCGGGCATAGAAGGCCTTGTATCGTCTGCCCGATGGAAGGAGTTTGGTTTGGTTCAGACAATGCTCGGCTCATGAGACAACTGATAGACGGAAAGGGAAGATTTTTGTCAAGATGCCCAGATCAGAATCTCTTCTCAGCAATGACTGGTTGCATTTATTAGCATCTTGAAGTGCTCCAGGCTGTATCAGCAAAGTGAGTGCTCATGAAAATGATCAAAATAATTAGTTTTTGAGAAGCCATTTGAAAACAGGGATAATGTTAACACGATGGAAGCGTCTCAAGAGAGATGCAGAGATTAGGATAAAGGTTTAGGTCCTAAGATCATGAGTGATAGGAGGAGAAATAGGCCATATAGCCCATCAAGTCTACTCCGCCATTCAATCTGGCTAGATCTTTCTTTCCCTCCTAACTCCATTCTCCTGCCTTCTCCCCATAACCTCTGACACCTGTACTAATCAAGAATCTTTCTATCTCTGCCTTAAGAATATCCACTGACTTGGCCTCCACAGCCTTCTGTGGCAGAATTCCACAGATTCACCACCCTCTAATTAAAGACTTTAACGACTTTAGACTTTACAGATACAGCATGGTAACAGGCCCTTCGGCCCACCATGAGTATGAAGAAGGGTCTCGACCCGAAACGTCACCTCTTCCTTTTCTCCAGAGATGCTGCCTGACCCGTTGAGTTACTCCAGCACTTTGTGTCTACCTAGGGCCACCGAGTCCGTGCCGACCAATGATCACCCTCGTACATTAGCACTATCCTACACACTAGGGCCAAATTACAATTTTACAATTTTTTAACCTACAAGCCTGTACGTCTTTGGAGTTTGGGAGGAAACCAGAGCACCCGGGGTAAACCCACACGGTCACAGGAAGAACGTACAAAGTCAGCACTCGTAGTCAGGATCGAACCCGGGTCTCTGGCACTGTAAGGCAGCAACTCTACCGCTGCACCACTGAGCTGCCCAAAAAAGTATCTGAAACTTTTGCGGCGAGAGGTGACGTGGTACAAAAGAGGCCATGTAGTTGAATTCAGTTGGAAGAGCAGAAAAAATAACCTGAAACTGTAAATGTAATGCAGAAATGAACATACATCCTCAAATGTTTTTTATTTGAAGTATCACATTGTCAAGTCAAGTCAAGTCAATTTATTTGTATAGCACATTTAAAAACAACCCACGTTGACCAAAGTGCTGCACATCTGACCAGGAAAAAAAAAGAAACATACAGTGGCAGGAGTAGAGGTGAATTAGGAGGTTAGTGGGTTAGTGAATCACTTGTTTGCCAATCAACACAGGGAGAAGTGAAGGACAAAATACCAATCCAGATCTTTGAAAATCAAATCAATAAAATACAGATGCTGAAAATCTGTAATACAAAAAAATGCTGGAAAAACTTAGCAGGTTTTGTAAGCTTCTGTAGGAAAATAACCAGAACTAATGATACAGGTGCAAGATCCAGTGGCACAGGCGCAGTGGTAGAGTTGCTGCCTGACACCGCCAAAGACCCAGGTACGATCCTGACTACGGGTGCTGTCTGTATGGAGTTTGTACATTCTCCCCGTGACCTGCGTGTGTTTTCTCCGGGTGCTCAGTTTTCCTCCCACACTCCAAAGACCCACACTCCAAAGACAGGTTTGTAGGCTAATTGGCTTGGTAAAATTGTAAATTGTCCCCACTGTGTGTCGGACAGTGTTAGTGTGTGGGGATCACTGGTTGATGCGGACCCGGTGTGCCGAAGGGCCTGTTTCTGCGCTGTATCTCAAAATTAAACTAAACTAAACAGAACTGAACTAAACTAAACTAAACTAAACTAAACTAAACCCTTTTGACAGAACTCCAAGACGTAGTGTCTTTCCTTCAGATAAGAATACTCCAGATACTTCAACATTTAACTCCCAAATTGCTTCTACAAGTGTGAGAGGATTATGCATGTGTAAAATGAGTTGTGTATAATCTTGCTGTTGAGATCACTATGCCTACGTGAAACATACGTGGGAAATCCAGCCCATACATTCATTGGTAGTTTGCACGCACAGTATGCTGTTATTGTAGCATTACTTCACTTATTGCATTAAAACATTGTGCTACGTAGGTGAATCTGTAGACCGTTGCTACATATATAGCTACAGTATTTCAGAAAAAAATCAGGTGAACAACCTTCTTCTTTAGCTAAATGCATTGGAGGCCAAGTGATGTATTTTATCGTGTTCACAGCTGAAGATTACACACCTTCAGCATATGCTGTGTTATGTGATATTTCTACATCTATTAAAGCAAACCAGTTTTGTGTAGTGGGAATAGGCATAGTTCTGAATACCATCTACATATCTATATGTAGATATCTAAAACTCTTGTTTGTTTGTTTGTTCCTGAACTACAGCCAAAACGGTACACGATAGCATGACAATTTTAGGCCCACATTACTCACCGTCGTCCCATTGGTGCTAATGGAAGAAGTTTCATTGAAATCGGTGTTATGTTTTTTAAGTTATTCACGTTTTAAAGTTTAAATCTAGCTCCTAGGGAGGGAGGGGGTGGAGGGAGGGGGGAAGGGGGGAGGAGGGAGGATAAGGGGGGTTGAGGGGGATGTAGGGGGGAGGGGAAGGGGGGAGGGGGTGGAGGGGGGTGGAGGGAGGGGTGAAGGAGGGGAGGGGGTGAGGGGAGGGGGGAGGGAGGGAGGGAGGGAGGGAGGTGGAAGGAAGGAAGGGAAGAGGGGGGGAATGAGGGGGGAGAAGGGGGGGAGAAGGGAGGGGGAGTGTGGAGGAGAGGGTGCTGCACCAATGCAGGAGAGGTTTGGGCCCAACGGGTCCACTTGGTCTAGTCTATATACTAAAACTCTCGTTTGTTTGTTTGTTCCTGAACTACAGCCAAAACGGTACATGAGAGCATGGCAATGTTAGGCCCACCTTACTCACCGTCGTCCCTTTGGTGCTAATGGAAGAAGTTTCATTGAAATCGGTGTTATATTTTTAGTTATTCACATTTTAAAGTTTAAATCTATCTCCTAGGGAGGGAGGGGAGGGAGGGAGGGGGGAGGAGGGAGGATAAGGGGGGTTGATGGGGATGGAGTGGGGGGGAAGGGAAGGGGGAGGGGAAGGGGAAGGGGGAGGAGGGGGGAGGTAGGGGGTGGGGGGAGGTAGGGGGTGGGGGAGGGGAGGGGATGGTGGGGATGGGGGGGAGGGGGTGAGGGGGGAAGAGGGGAAGGGGCGAAGAGAGGGTGCTGCACCAATGCAGGTTTGGGCCCAACGGGTGTACTTGGTCTAGTTACATTAATCCTGTTTCAAGGCAACGTCTCAGAAACATTTTGACAGGTACATGGACAGGACAGAGTTGGAGGGATATTAGAAGGACGCAGGCAGGTGGGACTATCGTAGATGGGACATGCTGGCTGGTATGGGCAAGTTGGGCCGAAGGGCCTGTTGCCACGTTGTATGACTCCATGACTAAGGCGAATCGAAGAAACTTACTTCGACTATAAAAAGATTTGATGCATCAGTAATAGTCATGTTCATAATTAAAAGCATATTGATATCTTATGACATGTAGAAACCATTAAATATTACATTAATAGTGTTAGGAGAGAGTGGAGAAATTAGCATATGAAATTTGAGGACAAATCAGTCAACTTTTACGATACAATACGATAGAACTTTATTTATCCCAGGAGGGAAATTGATCTGCCAACAGTCATAAAACACAAAATCCATGAAACATGATATTAAAGTGACGAATGGAAAGGATTGGGGATGTGTAAAGATTGGGGGGGGGGGGGGGGTGGGGAGGGGGGGGAAGGGGGGGAGGGGAGGGAGGGAAGTCCGTCACTACCCCACAACAGAAGGGGGAGGAGTTTTGTAAAATAAAGATACATTTGCCAAGTCACCTTTGTTGGAGTCTATGCTGAAAACATGTTTTAATTGATTATACAAAATGGATAACATGTACAGTGGGCGGCACAGTGGTGCAGTGGCAGAGTGCCAGTGATCAGGGTTTGATCCTGACTACGGGTACTGTCTGTACAGAGTTTGAACGTTCTCCCTGTGATCACGTGTGTGTTTTCTCCAGGTGCTCTGGTTTCCTCCCACACCCTAAAGACATACAGGTTTGTAGGTTAATTGGCTTTGGTAAAATTGTAAATTGTCCCTAGTGTGTGGGGTCAGCATGGACTCAGTGGGCCAAATGGCCTGTTTCCGTTTTGTATCTCTATACCAAAATAAAATAAGCTGCTTCTGATAACAAGCACAAGATTCACGGAGGAAAACTGTGGGCACTGTGGTACAGTACAGTGACAAACTCCCAAAGTAATTAGCAGGCCATGTCCAGGTTCAGCTTATAAATACATCCTTCCAACCTTCTACGCTCGGAAAGAACAGATTGCATAGGAAGGAGCAGTTTTACACTTGTGTCTGACGAGAGTAGCGTCAAGCTGTGCCCTATTTATCAGTCTGGAAAACAGAAGTGCTCTGCTCAGTAAAAATGGATAAAGAACTTCCTTCTAAAAGCCGTGATTTTGACTCCGATGTCGCTACTTTGAACTATTGTTGTTTGCTGGTGGTATTTATGTGTTCATTGCTAATTGTGTGGGGGATCTTTAGGAACAAGGCTTACCTTGACACTGTGTCCTGCATTAAAAATCATATATATTTTTACGTTTCTAAGCCAATGTGGAAAATCTTATAGACTTTAGACTTTAGCGGAGAACATACAAACACGGGGAGACCATACAAACTTTGTACAGACAGCACCCAAGATCAGGATCGAACCCAGCTCTGTGGAGCTGTTAGGTAGCAACTCTACCGCTGCGCCACCGTGCTGCCCCAGTTGCATTCACTTGCATGCAGTAACCATGAAGCATCGATGCATGTAGAAACAAGGAACTGCAGATGCTGGTTTACAAAGGAAGATACGAAGTGCTGGAGTAACTCAGCATGTCAGGCAGCATCTCTGGGGAACATGGATTAGTTTAGTTTAGTTTCGAGATTCAGCGCGGAAACAGGCCCTTTGGGCTACCGAGTCCACACCAACCAGCGATCCCTGCACATTAACACTATTCTACACACACTAGGGATAATTTACACATACACCAATTCAATTAACCTACATACCTGCATGTCTTTGGACAGTGGGAGGAAACCGAAGATCTCGGAGAAAACCCACATGGTCACAGGGAGAACGTACAAACTCCATACAGACAGCACCCGTATCAGGATCGAACCCGGGTCTCCGGCGCTGCAAGGGCTGTTAGGCAGCAACTCCACCACTGTGCCACTGTGGGCGGCGTCTCAGGTCGGGGCCCATCTTCAGATTGATTATGGAGGGAGGTGGGTAGAAAGCAGGAAGGCAGGAGAAGCAGGATAAAGTGTGGCAGGTAATAGTTGGACACAGGGTCGAGACTGTTACATAGTGTAGTGAAAGAACAAAAACTTCTACAAGCAGAAAAATACAATACAATGTAAGATTATTTAATAACTACAGTCTTATACAACCTGCCTCAAGAGTTTCTTCTCAATTTGCAACAACCCTTGTGGAAAATAAACAAAAAATAAATAGATTTATTCACAAAATGCTGGAGTAACTCAGCAGGTCAGGCAGCATCTCGGGAGAGAAGGACCCATTCCTTCACTCCCAAGATGCTGCCTGACCTGCTGAGTTACTCCAGCATTTTGTGAATAAATCGATTTGTACCAGCATCTGCAGTTATTTTCTTAAAAAATAAATAGAGATACAAGGAACTGCAGATGCTAGTTTACAAGGCACAAAGTGCTGGAGTAACTCAGCGGGTCAGGCAGCATCTCTGGAGAACATAATTAGGTGACGTTACGAGTCGGGCCCCTTCTTCAGACCATTGATAGATGAACTATCTGAGCAGCAAGTCTACCTAACACTGCATGTTCTTTCAAATTGATTGAGAGACAAGGCAATATCAAATGGATAATTAAAAAAAATTAATAGCATCACACCAAATGGGACAAAGTGAGCTTATAGTGCAATGCAAACTCTTTGACAAAGGCAGTGATTTTTTTAGTTTTTAAAGATACAGTGTGGAAATAGGTTATTTGGCCCATTGAGTCTGTGCCGACCAGCGATCACCCGAGCACTAGTTCTATCCTACACACTAGGGACAATTTACAGAAGCCATTAACCTACAAACTCATGTCTTTGATATGTGGGAGGAAACCGGAGAAAATCCACTCGATCACAGGGAGAACATGTAAACTCCTTACAGACAGCACCCACAATCAGGATTGAACCTGGGTCTCTGGTGCTGTGAGGCAGCAAATCTCCCGCTGCGACACTGCGCCGCCACTATATAGTCCTATAGAGCTGCATCATGATGTCTTCATCTTGCTCCCAGGCAAATGTTTCACAACTCTTAATGGATTTTTTTGTTCTTTTTTTCTTTGTAAGCCCTTCTACAAGTAGTAACATTCCTTTAATGCGGGTGGTACAGTCGGTGAAGTACACAAAGAGGAGGAGCAGCACTGTACTGAAGGAGGGTTGGATGGTTCACTTTACCAGCAAGGACACTCTGGTAAGCACATTATTGATCTCCACTTACCATGAATCTGGTACTTGGTCTTTGCACCCATGTCCAGGACAAGCCCTCACCATGTTTATTTTCCAGGATGGGTGAATCTAATTGCATTTTTAGTACTACTGCAAAGTAATCCCTGCTTACTGTTGAATATGCTGTATACATTTCTATATGTTTCAGGGGGGCACAGTGGTGCAGCGGTAGAATTGCTGTCTTATAGCGCCAGAGACCTGGGTTTGTTTCTGTAGCAAGACTATGGGTGCTGTCTATACGAAGTTTGTACGCTCTCCCTGTGACTGCATGGGTTTACTCTGGGTGCTCCGGTTTCCTGCTACATTCCAAAGATGTGCATGTTTGTTGGTTAATTGGCTTCTGTCAATTGTCCCTAGTGTGTAGGATAGAACTAATGTCTGGTGTGATCGCTGGTCAGAGCCGACTCGGTGGGTCCAAGGCTTGATTCCACGCTGTATCTCTAAACTAAAGAATCCAACTCAAGATAAAAATAGGCACATACTTTAACGTACAGGCACCTTGTGAGTTTACACATTTGATTTGTTTTTTTTGAAACAATGTGCTTCTTCCATTCAAGGTTTCAAAGGTCTTTTATTGTCATGTACCAATTAAGGTTATGCAAATGACCATACAGCCAGATGGAAAATAAAGCACCAAGACGCACAACTACATAAAAGATAACATAAACATCCACCACAGGGGATTCTTCACATTCCTCGCTGCGATGGAAGGCAAAAAAATCCAATCTCCTTCCTCTTTATTCTCCCGCGGTCGGGGCAGGCGAACCATCCGTCAGGGTGATCGCACTCCCGCAGCTGCCGGTCGAAGCTCCCGCGTCAGGGCGATCGAAGCTCCCGCGTCGGGGCGATCGAAGCTCCCGCGTCGGGGCGATCGATGCTCCCACATCGGGGCGATCGAAGCTCCCGCGTCGGGGCGATCGAAGCTCCCGCGTCGGGGCGATCGATGCTCCCGCATCGGGGCGATCGAAGCTCCCGCCTCAGGGCGATCCAAGCTCCTGCCTCGGGGCGATCGATGCTCCCGCGTTGGGGCGATCGAAGCTCCCGCGTTGGGGCGATCGAAGCTCCCGCATTGGGGCGATCGAAGCTCCCACGTCGGGGCGATCGAAGCTCCCACGTCGGGGCGATCGAAGATCTTGCGGCTTGGAGTTCCCGAAGTCGGTTCCCAGAGACCGCAGGCCCCGTGATGTTAAGTCCGCAAACACCCACGGTTGGAGTTGTGAGGCCAATCCCTGACAAAGGAATCGTGGGCCACGGTGGAGCTCTCAAAAGTCAGTCTCCAGCCAAGGCCGTCAACTCCTCGATGTTAGGCCGCAGTGCGGACGGAGATACGATGCGGAAAATAATCGCATCTCCGTCGAGGTAAGAGATTAGAAAAAGTTTCCCCAAACCCCCACCCCCCACATAAAACCAGCTAAAGGCCACTAAAAACATACATTTAACACATACTATTATAACACAAAGAAGGAAGGGACAGACAGACTGTTAGCGAGGCAGGCATTGCTGGCACATACGTACCATGGGTTCATACCAAGGGCATTGCTGGCACATACGTACCATGGGTTCATACCAAGGGCATTGCTGGCACATACGTACCATGGGTTCATACCAAGGGCATTGCTGGCACATACGTACCATGGGTTCATACCAAGGGCATTGCTGGCACATACGTACCATGGGTTCATACCAAGGGCATTGCTGGCACATACGTACCATGGGTTCATACCAAGGGCATTGCTGGCACATACGTACCATGGGTTCATACCAAGGGCATTGCTGGCACATACGTACCATGGGTTCATACCAAGGCTTGATTTACACGCTCGTATTATTGGAATAATGCGCTCAATTTTACTGCTGACAGCGTATTTGTGTATAGGTTTAATTTATTTTGAATTCCAAGTTTGCTTTTCATGCATGTAACCCCATCTTAAAATGCAAAGTGCCTGTAATTGTAAATCACTTGGGTTTTCACCATGCAGAGGTCAATTCTCTTAATCTACCTGAAAAGAATCTCAATATTTAGGCACTTTCGACAGTGCAAAGTGTGCTCTCTCCAAACGTTTATTTAGTTTATTATCACGTTTACTGAGGTACAGAGAAGAACCTTTTTTGTTGCTTGCCATCCAGTCAGTGAAAAGACTATACATGATTGCAATCAAGCTAACCACAGTGTACACATAAAGGGAATTACATTTAGTGCAAGATAAAGTCTAGTAAAGTCTGATTGAAGATAGTCCAAGGGTCTCCAATGAGGTAGATGGTAGTTCAGAATCGCTCTCTAGTTGTTGATAGAATGGTGGTGTCTGATAACAGCTGGGAAGAAATTGTCCCTAAATCGCTCTTCAATGCCATCATTGTACCTGCCTCTGGCTTCCTCTGGCAGCTCATTCTGCACCACCCTCTGCATGAAGAAATTGTCTCTTTCAAATCTCATTCCTTGTCAATTAATGCATTATATCATGTGCGATTAATAAATGTTAATTATTTTCAACGCTTACTCATTCTCCAACTTTGAACAATTGAGTTGCAGAGTATGAATCCTTCTTTGGTATAATTGCCATCTGTTGACTTGCAAGAAATAGTTGGACTAGTAGAGAGGTCCTGGACAGAGATGAGGATCTAATACGTTCCCATAGAGCAATTGTGTAAATAACAATTTGCAGTTAATTGTGGTCATGGTTTTTTTTTACAAGTATAGCAGGGAAACAGGCCTTTCAGCCCACCGAGTCTACGCCGACCATCGACAAGCTTCTGTAAATTCTCCCTTGTGTGTAGAATTGAACGTATACGGGTGATCGCTGATCAGCTTGGACTCAGTGGGCCAAAGGGTCTGTTTCCATGATGTTTTGCTAAAACTAAAGAAACTAAAGCTAAAACTACATTACACATTGGAAATAAAGAATCTATTTTGTGCATCTGTAGTTCCGGATGATGGCGCTTATGAGCTGTCCTACCTTGGTGAAATAAGTTTTTTATTAAAGCATGTATTTTAAGATGCCTGTTTAAATGCAAAAGCAATTGTGAAGTATATCCATGACTGTCTAGTTTCAACTTGTGTTGCAACATTCTTTAATTGTACTGGTAATTGCGAAAAATGCATAATAAATGCTGAAGGATGTGCTGGCTCTGGAGAGGGCCCAGAGGAGATTTACAAGAATGATCCCAGGAATGAGTAGGTTAACCTATGATGAGCGTTTGTCGGCAATGGGCCTGTACTCGCTGGAGTTTAGAAACATACAGAAATTGAAACATACAGAATAGTGCAAGGCTTGGATAGAATGGATGTTGAGAGGATGTTTCCACTAGTGGGAGATTCAAGGACTAGAGGTCATAGCCTCAGAATTAAAAGGCGTTTTTTTTAGGAAGGAGATGAGGAGAAATTTCTTTAGTCAGAGGATGGTGAATCTGTGGAATTCTTTGCCATAGAAGGCTGTGGAGGCTGTCAGTAGATATTTTTAAGGCAGAGATAGATAGATTCTTGATTTGTACAAGTGTCAGAGTGTACAAGTGTCAGAGGTTATGGGGAGGATGCAGGGGAATGGGGTTAGGAGGGAGAGATAGAACAGCCATGATTGAATGGCGATGTAGACTTGATGTGACGAATGGCCTAATTCTACTATTCCATATGACCTTATGATAACATTTCACTGTTCAGGGCGACACAGCGGCACAACTGGTAGAGTCATTGCCTCACAGCACGAGAGACCTAGGTTCGATCCTGACCTCAGGTGCTGTCTGTATGGAGTTTGCACCTTTTCCCTGTGACTGCATGGGTTTCCTCCGGGTACTCCAGTTTTCTCCCACATTCCAAAGATTTGTAGGTTAATTGGCCTCTGTAAATTGCCCATAGTGTGTAGAGAGTGGATGCAAAAGTGGGATAACATAGAACAAGTGTGAAGCCAGCATGAGCTCAGTGGGCTGAAGGCCTGTTTCCATGCTATGTGTCTAAAGTAAAGTAAATGTGAAGAAAACAATTCTATTAATTGGTACTTATAAATCAGATATTTTGCTTGTTTAATCCTAGCTAATACTATCCTGGAAATTCAGTTAAGGTATGAAATTTGGTTCAGCAAATCAATCACCATTTGCCCAAATAATTATTTTTAAATGATTTACTTGTCAATGTGGTCTTTTGATATATAATGCATAGTTTAAAAAAAACTAAGATAGAAACAAGGAACTGCAAATGCTGGTTTACCAAAGGAAAACACAAAGTGCTGGAGTAACTCAGCGGGTCAGGCAGCATCTCTGGAAACCATGGATAGGTGACTTTTTGTTTTGGGACCCTTTTCCAGACCTTTCAGTCTAATGAGTCTGAATCAGAGACCCAACCTGTTTATTAATGTTCTCCAGAATGGCTCAGTGCCTGACCCGCTGAGTTACTCCAGCACTTTGTGTCTTTCAATGAAACAGTAAAGGTTTAAAATGGTGTAAGGGGTGAGGTAAGAAGAAAAACTTGTAAATGTATGCATGAAATAGAACAAAAACTGGATATGGGTGACCGTAAGCAAGCAAACTTTGGGAAGTGAGAGGAAAGAGAAATAGTCTGTTTTAGTTTTTTTTAAATTATTATATCACTCTTCAGTATGGTATTGTCCAATTTGCATCAGTCTCTTAACATTATCCTGTCTCAAGCGATTTACCATAATATCGATAAAACCTTTTTGGGCACTTAGCATAAAATCCTCTATTACACCTCCGCCTGTGACACTGAGATTTATTCTTCAAGGGAGGCTTTTATTGCCGAATACCAGTACATAAACAATGCCACCATTTAAATGTGCCATTCACTGTTCTTTTAAGAATTTTCTGACATTGAACTAACTGTGTGTTTTACCCTATAGAGAAAAAGGCACTATTGGAGACTAGACAGCAAATGTATCACCCTCTTTCAGAATGATACAGGAAGCAAATATTACAAGGTGAAGGTTTTGTTACTTGGTTTTCTCAGTCAGAGATTAACACTGAATAAATAATCCAAAATGATACAAGCTAAATGTCAGTGAAAAGTTCCGGTTCAACTCTTGCTCTTATTCCCTTTCATTTCCAAATCATTACTTAAAGCATTTTAAGGTGGTTTAAAGATGATTATATTTTGAAATAATTACAGATACTTAATATATATTGAATTCACTGTTTTATATTGTATATCCATATGTCAAGTATAATAAATTGGGTAAATTTGTATTTGTAAAGCATAAGTAAAATAAAATAACATTATGCAGGTTCCATACTGATCCATTTTGTGAGCAAAAGCATAAGAGGATGTTCGTGATTTTTAAACAAATGATACTACGCAAAACATTGACGGAATGTCAATAAACAGAAATAATTACTGCAACTTTAATGAGCTGCTGTACGAAGCATTTAAAAACTGCACTGCCTAAGTTCTGTACATCAAAGCATAATATTGGCCCTGAAAATTGTTTTTAGTCAACAGGAAAACTGTAATTGGTTTGGAGTCATAGAGCCATAGAGTGTGGAAACAGGCCCTTCGGCCCATTGCCCACACCGACCAACATGTCCCATCTGCACTATTCCCACTTTGGCCCATATCCCTCTAAATCTATCTTATCCATGCACCTGTCTAATTGCTTCTTAAACACTGCAATAGACCTTGCCTCAACTACCTCCTCCGGCAGCTCGTTCCATACACCCACCACCCTTTGTGTGAAAAAGATACCCGTCAGATTTCTTTCAAATCTTTCCCCCTTCACCTTAAACCTATGCCCTCTGGTTCTCAATTCCTCTACTCTGGGCAAGAGACTCTTTGCGTCTACCTGATCTATTCCTCTCATGATTTTGTACATCTCTATAAGATCACCTCTCACCCTCCTTCACTACAGGGAATAGAGTCCCAGCCTGCTCAACCTGTCCCTATAGCTCAGACCCTCCAGTCCTGTCAGCATCCATGTAAGTCTTCTCTGCACCCTTTCCAACTTAACAACATCTTTCCTATAACGGTGCCCAAACTGAACACAATACTCTAAATGTGGCTTCACCAACGTCTTACATAGCTGCAACATGCCATGACCTCCCAACTTCTATACTTTAAAATGTTGATTTTTGTCCCCAGTTTACATTGTTCTTGTCGTCATCTGTCAAGCTTAGCGGGGCAACTTGTTGTGACTCATAATTTAAATCACTTGGAAATGTAGAGGAATTGAGGCATAGAACCATAGAAAATAGGTGCAGGAGTAGGCCATTCGGCCCCTCGAGCCAGCACCGCCATTCAATATGATCATGGCTGATCATCCCAAATCAGTGCCCCGTTCCTGCTTTCTCCCCATATCCCTGAATTCTGTTAGCCCTAAGAGCTAAATCTAACTCTCTCTTGAATACATCATGGCACATTGCTGATGGTGAGTGACAAGTGGCATTGCTGACCTTCTGCTCACAGGCAGCACGTACCAATTTGTCACGGTTAAATGTTAACCAGTTACATTTTATAACTGGCATAACATTTATTTTTTAAGAACTATTTATGCCACAATAGCTACTTTCCCCTGCAACCGCAGGAGATGTAACATCTGGCCCCTCTACCTCCTCCCTCACCCCAATCTAGCGACCCTAGCAGAGGTTTACATGCACCTCCTCTAACCTCAACTACTGCATCCGGTGTTCCTGATGTGGCCTGTTGTACATCGGCAAGACCAAGCATAGACTCGGCGACCATTTCACCAAACACTTGTGCACGGCCTGCCAAGGTCTACTGGATTTCCCAGTTGACAACCATTTTAATTCCTCTTCCCATTTCCATACTTCTTCTTGCGTATGGCGTGCAGAGCCTAAAATTGTAAGTCAAGGGTAGACATCCAGGCCAGGGCAGCATCAGTTGCTGGGTGGATGGCCTTGATGCCACCAGCGAAAAGCTCCAGTGAGCAGTCATTCACGATGTATGGGATGGTCTGGTCTGGATATCTGCAGTCACAAGCAGGTCTGTCTGTCATCCTCCACGTGCAGGTGGTGGGCTGTTCTTGCATGGAGGGTGCGGATCCTGTTCAGGGTTAGCCATCGCTTGCGATGGAGGTCAAATCCCGGTGGTTTCACTGTGGGGTCTGTGATGACCTCTCCGTTGTTGGTGTTGGCATCTTTCCAGGGTCGGCGCCACTCAGTCTTGGGGTGGGAGATTGCAACCTTCACGTGGTCCACCCTGTTTCGACTAATGCAATCAACCCGACGTGCACAATCTAATAGATTTCCATATTGACCTTTCTGTTCTGTTCGTCCATTGCCAGAGAGGGGCCACATGCTAATTGGAGGAACAACACCGCATATTTGGCTGACTTAGCTTACAACCCAACAGTATGAACATTGAAACCTCCAACTTTAGGTTAACCTACAAAGAAAGCACCCCCTCCCAACCCCCCATTCCCTCCTCTCCTCCCTGTTCCTCACCTGGACCCATACTCATTTCTTCTCATCCCCCTCCCCTTCTACCTCCATTCCTTCCTCTGGCTTCACAATTTTCACATCTTTCATCCTGCTCTCACACCTTTAATCTTTTTACCTTTGGCCTTTGCCCAACCACCTGCCCCTCCTCTCTTCCAGCTTTCGCCCCCCCCCACCTCCCCAGAATCAGCAAGAAGAAGGGTCCCAGGTCCCAACCCAAAACATAACCTATCCATTTTCTCCAAGGATGCTGCTGCCTGACCCGCTGAGTTACTCCTGCACTTTGTGTCATATTTCTCTGGTGCAATCTTTGTCTCTACTCAATCCTTGCATGCACACAACTGTGAAACCAAGATAACAGCTTACTTAATTTACCATGCTGCCAATTAAGAGTGATTTGTTTTTATGTAAATAATAAGAAAATCTATTTTTAATTACAGGAAATTCCGCTATCTGAGATTTTATCTTTGGAGCCTGGGAAGAATTTCAACTTACTACCGGCTGGGGCCAATGCTCATTGCTTCGAAATCACCACGGCCAGTGTGGTCTACTTTGTTGGTGAAAATCTCACCAATTATTTAACCACACAAAAAAGTAACAGCGTGATCTCAGGTGGCACTGGGTTGGATGTTGCCCAGACATGGGAGGTAGCCATCCACCATGCCCTGATGCCAGTTATTCCAAAGGGTTCATCTGTAGGATCCGTGCACAGCCTACACAGTAAGTTAACTTTAGACTTTAAGAATTTAGAGATAAAGCACAGAAACGGTTTAGTTTTGTCTAGTTTAGTTTAGAGATACAGCGTAGGAAACAGGCCTTTCAATCCCCCGAGTCAGTGCCGACCAGCGATCACACCCCGTACACCAGTTCTGCCCTACACACAAGGGGCAATTTACAGAAGCCAATTAACCTACAAACCTGCACATCTTTGGTGTGTGGGAGGAAGCCAGAGCACCCAGAAAAAACCCACGTGGTCTCAGGGAGAACGTACAAACTCCATACGGACAGTGGTCAGCCTCGAACCTGGGTCCCTGGCGCTGTGAGGCAGTAACTCTACCGCTGCGCCACCCTTTTTAGAAATCTACTGTTATTGAAACACTCTAGCCTGCCTGAAACTAGCCTCTAAAATTAATCATTAATAAGTCGAGTATAACTCATTGTTACAGTTGTATTTTTAAAGTATTATGTCACTAGGTCACTTCTGCTTTTGTCCCATATGTCAGTGGAAGAAGCTGACCTATGTATAACATTTGGAAATTATTAGGAAATTATTGCAGTTTGCTTTAGTTTATTGTCACGTGTACATGTATTGTCACGTGTTGCATGCTAACCAGTCAGCAGAAAGACTGTATATGATTACAATAGAGCCATTCACAGTGCACAGATACATGATCAAGGGAATAATGTGAATAATGTTTAGTGGAAGATAAAGCCAGTAAAGTCCGATCAAAGATAGTCCGAGGGTCTCCAATGAGGTAGATAGTAGTTCAGGACTGCTCTCTAGTTGTGGTGGGATGGTTCAGTTGCCTGATAACAGCTGGGAAGAAACTGTCCCTGCAGATACTGGAATCCAAAACCTAAAACATTTAACAAACTCAGGCAGCAACTGTGGAGAGAGAGAGACAATGCTAATGTTGATTTGATGCTATGTGGCATGCTGATTATATTCTCCATTTTTAATTAATCTATGGTAATAGACACACGCTCAAGACAGTAACCTCAGTTTTATTCTCTTTTGTCAGGAGATGTGTCTATCAGTATCTCCATTTCAAACAGCCAGATCCAGGAAAATGTGGTGAGTTGTATTTGCAGAAGAGAAAAACCTTTCGCAACCTTTAATTTTGTTGCTAAATTATTAGACATCAGTTGTTTTAATTTATTTGCTGTGCTAATTATTTTGTTTGTCTAAAAAATGGCTCCATTTGTGAACCAAGATTGAGTAACGTGCCTCTCTCCCCACAGGATATCAGTACAGTTTATCAAATATTTCCAGATGAAGTACTGGGCTCAGGACAATTTGGAATAGTATATGGAGGTAAGAACACCTGTGGTATAAAACATACAAATCATCATAACTTAGCAGCAGCCATCATTGTTTAAACATTTGCCTCATGTACAGATCCACCACCGATTTCCTGGCAACTGGTAGTCTGGCTCCCCCTTCAATCTGGGCTAAATCCTACGAACCCCCACCCCCCCCCCCCCCCCCAGGTGTCCCCCCAAAAATGTGGCACCTAGGCCAGGTAAGGTGGCCAATCTCTACCTAATTGGGACTTCCGCGCCAATGCCGGGCCACATTTTCTCCCTGGAACTCTGGCCAGGACAGAGCCGGCAGATCGGTTTTCATAGCTGACTTCTGTGGCCGAGAATGCGGGCCAGTATCTCGCAGGCTTGGCTTTATCAATGCATTCCATTCTCAGTCTTTTATCATGTCTTCATTTCACTGAAAGTAACATCTAGTTTAGTTTAGAGATACAGCGCGGAAACAGGCCCTTCGACTCACCAAGTCCGCACCGACCAGCAATCCCCGCACATTAACACTATCTAAGAACAATTTACACTTGTACCATGTCAATTAACCCTCAAACCTGTACACCTTTGGGGTGTGGGATGAAACTGAAGATCTGAGAAAACCCACGCGGTCACGGGGAGAACGTACAAACTCCATAGAGGCAGCACCTGTAGTCGGTATCAAATGCGGGTCTCTAGTGCTGCAAGTGCTGTACAGCAGCAACTCTACCAATGCGCCACCATGCCACCCTAGTTGCGAAAGCTTTTCTTGCTGAATTTGTCTGAGGCCGAAAAAAAAATCAGAATTCTTATGTCCTTTTCAAGAGCATTGACCTAAGATTACAATATATTCCATGACCAAACGGTTACATTTCAGTACAATTTGTTTTGCCCTGCACTTACATGCAGTATCCACTTATCCATATTGCTGGCAAGATGGATTCACAAAGCACAAATTGTCATTTTTCAGTTTCTACTACTTAACAGGGCGACACAGTGGTGCAGCAGTAGAGTTGCTGCCTCACAGCACCCGAGACCCGGGTTTGATCCTGACTACGGGTGCTGTCTGTACAGAGTTTGTACATTCTCCCTGTGACCACGTGGGCTTTCTCCGGGTGCTTTGGTTTCCTCCCACACTCCTAAGACGTACAGGTTTGAAGGTTAATTGTGTTTGGTAAAGATTGTAAATTGTCCCTAGTGTGTAGGATAGTGCTAGCGTACGGGGTGATCGTTGGTCGGCGTGCACTCGGTGGCCGAAGGGCCTGTTTCCACGCTGTATCTCTAAAGTAAACTAAACTAACTGGGAGCGTTTCATAAATGAGAATATATGGTCTCTAAAAGTGGGGAGAAAACAGAACTGCAAAGTGGATGTTTATCCTGGGCATTGACTTGATGAATCAGTGCTGTTTGCGTGAGGAACTTGTCAATGGTGCCAAATAATCCAAGCAATGTGGGAGAAAAGGCTTTAAGGTTGCCTGTGACATAACTGAATGATCCCTCCATCACATATGATGGGCAGATGGCATTGCATAGATTACACATATTGAAATTTTTACTGGAAGTATCAGTTATATTTAAAGTAAATTTATTTAAATGCTATAATTAACTAGAGCACAGATCAGTAAGCTCTTGCAAGTTTCTGCTACTGTTCTGTATTTGGTTCTAACCTGCCAAATAATTGATCAATATTGCTGATTTTGATATTTGATTGTGATATATTTGATATTCGAGCACCAGAGTTCATAGGGTTAAGGTAATGGGGGGAGGGGGGGGGGGGAGATTTAAATAGGAAGCTGAGGGGTTACTCTTTCACACGAAGGGTGGTGGGTGTTTAGAACGAGCTGCTGGAGGAGGTGGTTGAGGCAGGTACTATCGCAACATTTAAGAAGCATTTAGCCATGTACATGGATAGGACAGGTTTAGTGGAATATGGATCGAATCCAGGCAGGTGGGACTAGTGTAGATGGGCTATGTTGGTCGTTGTGGGCAAGTTAGGCCGAAGGGCTGTTTCCATGCTGAATTACTTTATGACTGTTTAGGCAGGGTAACTGGTGAAAAAAAAATCTAATTTCAGATCTTGATTGTTGAAATCAGAAAGCCACAAAAATCAGATGGATATTCACATTTTATTTCAACGTACCAATTGCACCATGTAGAATCTGTCGGTACATAATTACAGAATCAGCTTAAAATCACCCTCATTTACAAAGTAATAATGAACGCTTGCTATATGACACGTGTTACAATTGGCACATGTGTAGGAAGGAACTGCAGATGCTGGTTTAAACCAAAGATAGACACAAAATGCTGGAGTAACTCAGCGGGACAGGCAGCATCTCTGGATAAAAGGAATGGTAGGCATTTCGGGTCTTTGGTCTGAAGAAGGGTCTTGACCCCAAACATTGCCCTTTCCTTCTATCCCAAGATAGAAGCCTGTCCCGCTGCGTTATTCCAGCATTTTGTGTTTCTTTGCAATTGGCACATGTTCCTTTTCCAAATAGCCACCATGAGCTGCTCACCGGGAAATTAACTCTTCCTTTTGTGATTTTATTTTTTTAACCATATACTTTACAGGACAATTAGCCACAAAGTTACCTTACTTACTTTCCAGTTTTCTCAATTTGAAGAGTTTTACCATTAAGGATTTATGGCCTCCCATCACGTCCCTCAAGTCCCCAGGGGTCAGGGCACAGAGACTGAATTTGACTCTGACACCCACTCAATTGAGCAATCCTTTTGCACTGTGCGATCAATTGCTGCATGAAATATTGTCCTTACCCTCTTCAGCTAGTTTAGTTTAGTTTATTATTGTCAACAGTGAAAAGCTTTTTTGTTGTGTGCTATCCAGTCGGCAAAAGACTATACGTGGTCAGACATAATCATCACTGTACAAAAGACCATACATGATGACGAGAGACTTATATAATACTTTTAATATAATACTTTTAATATAAAGTCAATATCACAGGAAGATACTGTGTCACCACAGTGTCCAGGACTAAACCTTGAATCCTTCTTGTTTGTGTGTTAGGTAAGCATCGCAAGACAGGCAGAGACGTTGCCATCAAAGTGATTGACAAACTACGCTTTCCGACAAAGCAAGAAAGTCAGTTACGGAATGAAGTCGCCATTTTGCAGGTAAATAGGGCAGGAACACTGACTATCGATATCCTGACTAACTGACTGTGGAATTCATTGTCACAGATGGCTGTGGAGGTCAAGTCAATGGATATTTTTAAGGCAGACATTGACTGATTCTTGATTGGTAAGGGTGTCAGGGGTTATGGGGAGAAGGCAGGAGAATGGGGTTGAGAGGGAAAGCTAGATCAGCCATGATTGAATGGCAGAGTTGATGTGATGGGCCAAATGGCCTAATTCTTCTCCTATAACTTCTGAACTATCAACTCAAAGCACACAACTCCATATTGAGAAAGGAGTTAGTCAGTCATCATATCATTTCACCTTTGAAACCCATGACAAAATCTGGCCACAAGTGTTGAAAGCCCTCTTTCATCTGTTTCTATTGGACCTTGTTTATTCTTGAACATAGAACAGTACAGCACACGAAAATGCCTTTCGGCCCATAATGTCTGTGCTGAACATGATGACAAGACCATCCCTATCTACCAGCGCATAACCCATATCCCTACATATCCATGTGCCTATCCAAAAGTCTCTTTAATGCCACTATCATATCTGCCTAAACCACCAACATTGGCAGCATATTCCAAGCACTCCCCACCCTTTGTGTAAAAAAAGTTGCCCTGTACATCCGCTTCAAACTTTGCCCCTCTCACCTTAAAGCTATGCCCTCTGGAATTAGAGATGAATTGTGAAGCTAGAGGAATGAAGGTAGGCAGAGGAGGAGGGGAGAAATAGGTGCGAGTTAGTACAGTAAACCCTCGTTATTACGGACCTCTTTATAATGAATTTCGGTTATAGCGGACGGACCTACCGACCTTCACCGCCAGGTCAGACTGCTGCCACCACCCCCCCCGGCCCGCGCCACCACCCTGCCGCTTCCAGGCCACGCCTACCTACGCCACTTCCGACCCTCGCCTCTCCCCCGGCCGCCGGCGGGCCACGACCATCGACTCCGCGGTCCTCGCCTCTCCCCGGCCGCCCACGACCATCGACTCCACGGTCCTCGCCTCTCCCCCGGCCGTCTGCAAGCTGAGGCCGTCAACTCAGGCCCAGTTCCGGACCGGGAGTCTGAAGAAAAGTCTCGACCTGAAACATCAGCTATTCATGTTCTACAGAGATGTTGCCTGACCTGCTGAGTTACTCCAGCACTTTGTGTCCTATACATGCCAACCGGCATCTGTAGTTCTTTGTTTCTACTAATTAGAT
Organism: Rhinoraja longicauda; assembly: GCF_053455715.1. Lineage (NCBI taxonomy): Eukaryota > Metazoa > Chordata > Chondrichthyes > Rajiformes > Arhynchobatidae > Rhinoraja > Rhinoraja longicauda. The sequence goes on along the minus strand of NC_135962.1, from coordinate 25,434,976 downwards.
TCCCTTAGTCAGTTTTAGCAGACAATCGGTAAAGCAGACATCATTACCCCCAGTCTGGTCTGATATAATGAGGGTTCACTGTTGTTTGTGCGTCTGCAGTTTTGTGTCAGGTGCTTGTTCTGGCCCACACACTGCAGAGTCCTGCTGATTCCACAGGGCCTGATCTTTTTGGACAGCCAGTTTACATGGGCAAATCTGGAAAAGGCAAGTCCTACTTGCCTCAGGCAACATGCTCTAGCCTAAGCTGTTAAATTAATACTCCTATGTAACTTAAATATCACCGTGCTTCTTTCTATCACAAACATTTCATGGAGAAAGAAATTAAAAATAAAAGGGTGGCACAGCAGTAGATTTGCTACCTCACAGTGCCAGAGACCCAGGTTCGATCCTGACGATGGATGTGCTGTCTGTATGGCATTTGTACGTTCTCCCCGTGACCACTTGGGTTTTCCCCAGGTGCTCTGGCTTCCCCCCACACTCTAAAGATGTGCAGGTTTGTAGATTAATTGGTTTTGGTAAAAATTGTAAATTGTCCCAAGTGTGTAGGATAAGTGCTGGTGTATGGGGATCGCTGGTCAGCGTAGACTTGGTGGGCTGAAGGGCCTGTTTCCGCGCTGTATCTCTAAACTAAAATGTTTGAAAGTGATTGTACCATTCACAACTTGTATTATATATAGGGAAGAACATCTTTTTTATAGGTACCATTTCTTTGCCCAGAACCTGCATCACCCTGGTGTGGTGAACTTGGATTGCATGTTTGAGACTCCCGAAAGAGTGTTCGTTATCATGGAGAAGCTCCACGGAGATATGTTGGAGATGATCTTGTCAAGTGAGAAGGGACGTTTGCCAGAACATATAACAAAGTTTCTTATTACACAGGTACGTGATATTTGCAAATGCCAAATGGTAACAGTACAATCTTAAAGACGAGAATAGGATGTGGATAGGAAATGTTTAGAGGGTTACGGGCAGGTGGGACTAGTGTAGATGGAGCATGTTGGTCGACATGGGCAAGTTGGGCTGAATGGCCTGTTCCCAAGCTGTATGACTCTAAGAAGGTAAAAACAAACACTGACTTCCAACTTTAGGTAGCCTCTGCAAACCCCCCCCTCCCCCACTTCCCCTTTCTTCCCCATAACCCCCACCCCCCTCTTTCTTCACCCCCCCCCCCTCTCCTGAGCCCTTGCACCCATCTCTCCCCTCCCCTTCCACCCACATTCCTAAATAAGTTGCAACTCTCTAATCTTTTTGTCTCACACCTTGTGAGTGTGAAGAAGTTTTTCAACCACAAACGTCATGTCATGATCTCCTCTCCGGGGATGCTGCTTGACTTGCTGAGTTATTCCAGCACTTTGTATCCTTTTATGTGTATTCATCTCTGGCCTTTGTCCAACAACCCCCTCGCCTGTGTTCACCTGTGACCTGCTGTGCTTTGTCCCGCCCCTCCTCCCTTTATAGATTTCTTTCACTCCCCCCCCCCCAACCCCCCCCCCAACCCCCCCCCCCCCCTCCCAACCAATATGTCTGAAGAAGGGATCCGATCTGAAATGCCACCTATCCATGTTCTTCAGAGATGCTGGCTGACCCGCTGAGTTACTCCAGCACTTTGTGTCTTTCGAAAGTTAATAGATAATGTTTGTGTAGTTTCAGCCATACTTCTTCTAAACACTGACATAGCCGTTTTCCGCCTTGCACCCAAAATGAAGCAGCTCCACAAACTTCACTTGAAAGGAAGTGCAATATTAATGCAGTTCCCTTTGTACCTGCAGCTGCCAGTGATTCCTTGCACACAATTGCTCTGTTGCAATGAAATTTACGGCACGATTTAAGCCCCCCCCCACCCAAAAAGTTGAATCGTGCTTGGATTGTCAAGAACAAATTACCTTGCGGATAGACACATAATGCTGGAGTAACTCAGCGGATCAGGCAGCATCTCTGCCTGGCCCGCAGAGTTACTCCAGCATTTTGTTCCTTCCTACACATTACCTTGTCTTTACTTTTCGACTTTGGGGCTTTCGGCCCATCGAGTCCGCACCAACCAGCGATCACCCCGTACACTTACTCATATGTTTTGTCAAGTCACTACTCGGCTCATTGGTGTTTCCATCCAGTTGGTGAAGACTCCACATTGCTGAGTCTTACTTCACACTTAGATGGAATCACACCTATGAAACTTTTTTTGAATCTGGAGAGTAGAAACAAGAAACTGCTGATATTGGTTTACAAAAAAAAAGCAAAGTGCTGGAGTTACTCGGCAGGTCAGGCAGCATCTTTGGAGAATCATGGGAAACATCACCTATCCATTTAGTCTGAAGAAGGGTTCCGACCCCAAACATCACCTGTCCACGTTCTCCAGAGATGCTGCGTGACTGCGCAGCACAGAGTTACTCCAGCACCCTGTGTCTTCTTTTAAAGCTTTTTCATCTATTATTCAAAAACCTCACTTGATATTAAAGGATTAATATGTGTGGTGCTTATTTCTAGTGCTTAGTCATCTCAATTTTACCACTGAAGAGAGCATGAATCTGCTGCCCCCTCGAATAAAGGTTTTGGCCTCTGCTTTGAAAATTGTTTCCTGCATTTTGGAGTCATAGAGTCATACAGCGTGGAAACAGGCGTTTCGGCTGACCTTGCCCATGGCGACCGACGTGCCCCATGTACACTAGTTGCACCTGCCTGCGTTTGGCCCATATCCCTCTAAAGCTATCCTGTCCATGTACCTGTGAATGACAAATAAAAGGACTGGGCAAGATAAATGAAGGAATTTCATAATGCAATGAGCATTGAACATAAGGTGGACAAATTGAAATCAGGGACGAGATAACAACGGAGGTTAAAAATGATTTTTCAAATAATCATTTACTGGTGAAGAGTTAGACGGTTTTCATGAGTAGTAGCAATCCTGAGGGTACACTTCTGGAGGATTTTAGATATATAGTCAATGGTTTGATAATAACAAAATTGCCACCCCTCAGACTAATCCAAGTAGCAAAGTGCTATGAATTTCCCAAGCCATATGCTGAATAAATTCTTGCTTCGTGCTTTTAGTAACTTGATTTTCTTTAAAACAGATACTCGTTGCTTTGCGACACCTTCATTTTAAGAACATAGTCCACTGTGACCTGAAACCTGAGAATGTCCTGTTAGCATCTGCTGATCCTTTGCCACAGGTTAGAATGCTTTTCTAATACCATTAAGTGACCACAGTTGCTGCAGCTTTGATAAAAATCAGTGCACTCACACACAATCCTGCCCGTGCATAACAAGTTTTCATACCTGCTTCTTTTCCAACCGTAGGTCAAGCTTTGCGACTTTGGATTTGCGCGGATAATCGGGGAAAAGTCTTTCAGACGTTCTGTGGTGGGAACGCCAGCATATTTGGCTCCGGAGGTACTTCGGAACAAAGGATATAATCGATCATTAGATATGTGGTCGGTAGGAGTTATTGTCTATGTCAGTCTCAGCGGCACCTTTCCATTCAATGAAGATGAAGATATTCACGATCAAATTCAGAATGCAGATTTCATGTACCCCCCTAATCCCTGGAAGATGATCTCAGTGGAAGGTGAGTGTAATAGATGGACATATCAAACTACAGGAATGATGTGTCAGAATCACCATTCTATATTCACTTTTCATCCAAAGAGAGAGCGATTTTTTGCCTTTGTTTTTGTTTGATTGAACAATACTTTATTGTCACGTGTACTTGGTACAGTGAAATTCTTTGTTTTGCATGCACAAGTATGCAAAGAGTATGTAAAGGGCGCCTACAAAGTTACAAAAGTATTCAGTATAGTCCCGATAGTCCCTCATCCTTCTGCCTGCCTCCCTCCCTCCCCAATGTCCCTCTTTATTCCCGACGGCCCCTCCATGCAGGGTCCCTCTTTGTTCTCGGGGGCACATCCTCGACCAAGAGGGTGATGGATTTCCAAAGCCCCTCCATTCTCGCCGACGTCCCTCCATGCACGGCTGGCGGCCAAGCCCGGTCTACTAGGCGGAGAGATGAATGCTTTTCACCTTTTGCAGTGCAGCTCCACCAGCCTTGCCGTATTATCCGTTTTGCCGGACCAACAGAGGTCATGGCCTTGGGGGGGCTGAGTTGCCAGCCCATAAAGTCGGCCGTGGAAGTTGGCTATGAGAATGGAACTGCTAACTCCGGCCAGGCTGGAATTCCAGTGCCCCGGCCGCAGGGGGCAAACTATACCTGCCGGTCGGCCGCTCCACCCAGCTTAGGCTTCACATTATCGGGAGGTCTTCCAAGGGGGGACCTTGTAATTACAATGCAACCTTGTAATTTTGTCTAGATTAAAGGAGGTGCCGGAAAATCACTGGTGGGTCTATGTAAAAAAAGATGGGTGAAAAATGTGTATTATTCTTAAAAAGCCACAAAGCGCTGGAGTAACTTGGCGGGTCAGGCAACATCTCTGGAGGAAAGGAATAGGTGACGTTTCGGGTCGAGACCCTTCTTCACACTGACCAGAGAAGCTGGAGAGTCAGAGTGAGGACCTACTGGTGCAGAGAATGTGGCATGCAGGGCTCGAAGGGCCAAATGGCCTCCTCCTGCACCTATTTTCTATGTTTGTATGTTTCTGCTCCAATGAACTTATGAACGTTAACATGGTTTAATATGACAAATGTTTGACTGTTACTTCTCCATATCAATTTTTTAAAGTAATGGCTTTTTACTGCTCCTATTTTTGTATCATCATGGAATCAAAAACTTTTAATGGGTTTTGCCCAATCTCAATCCTGCAATATGTTATTTGATCAACTTTGCACTAAGGTTTTTACCAAAGCAATTATAAATACAGTCACAGTAAGATTGCATTACATGCCACCATTTTATTTTTTGCTACGCAATGGTGACTGATTTACTTCCAATTTCAGTCTTTAACATATGCACTTCTAGCGCTGCTCAGCAAACGGGTAACACGGAAGTGTGGGCATCGATGGCATCACATGTAGTCTGCCAGGGATGTTGTGTGGATTAGGCAGGTGGCAATGTTAAACCCTGTGCAATGTTGATTTGCTGTCACCTCTGCCAAAGTGTATCCATCCAACTAATGTAGGTGTTAATCACACATAGAAACCTGGGGTTTGACAGCAAGGAATACAACCCCCACCCACCATCCGCTCCCTCCCCCACCCCCCGATCTTGGCTCCGTAAAGAATCTTAAAAGACTCGCAGACTAGACTTTAGAGATACAGTGTGGAAGCAGGCCCTTCAGCCCACCGTCCATGCCGACCAGTGATCACCCCCTACACTGACCTACACACATTAGGGACAATTTTACCACTTATCGGAGACAATTTACCTACAAACCTGTACGTCTTTAGAGAGTGGGAGGAAACCGGAGCACCTGGAGTAAACCCATGTAGTCACAGAGAGAACATACAAAGTCCAAACAGACAGCACCCGTAGTCAGGATCGAATCCGAGTCCCTGGCCCAATAGGGCAGTGAATCTACCGCTGCGCCATTGTGCTGCCCAACTTGTCAGTGATTGAACTAGGCTGGTTCGAGGAAGGGTGCATCGATTGAAGTGAGGAGAAATCTACAGAACTTGGAATATTCGGCTGCCTCTTTGGTTGATACAAATCCAGCCATTGCTCGCCACTGGGGAGGGGGGGCTTTGTGGTAGGTAGAAGTCGGTGGCACAAAGTGCAGGGTAGCCTACTAAAAGAAGAAAGAAGGAAAATAGCTGTGACCAAAAAGAAAAATCCATTGAGAAACTGAAGGGAGCAAATGTCCAGTCTGAAGAAGGGTCCCAACCCGAAATGTCACCTATCCATGTTCTCCAGAGGTGTTGCCTGACCCGCTGAGTTACACTTGGTGTTTTGTTCAAATGTCCATGCACATCTAGATTTTAGGCCTTCAAGATACGGTGCGAAAATAGGCCCTTCAGCCCACCGAGTCCGTGACGACCATCGATGGCCCCATGCACGAGCATTACCCTACTACACACTAGGAACAGTTTACAATTTTACCAAAGACTATTAACCTACAAATCTGCAAATCTTTGGGATGTGGGAGGAAACCGGAGTACCCGGAGGAAACCTACGCGATCACAGGGAGAACGTACAAACTCCATACAAGCAGCAACCGTAGTCAGGATTGAACCTAAGTCTCTGGCATTGTAAGGCAGCAACTCTACCACTGCACCACCATGCCGCCCTTAATGTAGTAGTTATTATTAAAGCTATATACTTTTAGAGTAGCAACATAAATATAAAATTAAAGTTAAAATTCAAACCTTTTTCTATACATTTTTCCATTATTTGCCAACTGCTAACTCGAGAACAAACTACAGGTCCACCATCAATTTTCCAGCACCCTTGATTCCAGAGACTATCTAGATTGTTTGGACCAATCTGTTTTGTCGGACCAACAGAAGTCAGGGCCTCGTGAAGGAGTCCAATGATATCAGAACGGTCCACCTAGGCCGCCCAGGGGTCGATATACTGGCCTGCAAAGTCATCCTCGTAAATCGGTGTCGGAACGGATCTGCCGGCTCCGTCTGGGCCAGAGTTCCAAAGCCCCGGCCGCAGGGGCTGATTCGACCCGCTGATTGGCCACGGGAGTCCCTATGTGGTAGAAATGGGCTGCCATTTTCGGGGGGACCTCTGGGGGAGGGGGGGGGGGAATTGCAAATGCACTCTTGTAATTTTGTCCGGATTAAAGTAGGGTCCGGATGACCAGTTGCCAGAAAATCTATATTTTAAAAAATGAGAGGAAGAAGTATTTATTATCCCTAAAGAGACGCAGTGCTGGAGTAACTCCGCGGGTCAGGCAGCATCTATGGAGGAACACGGACAGGTGATGTTTCAGGTTGAGACCCTTCTTCAGACTCACCGGAGCTGCTGAAGAGTCAGAGCGAGGGACTGCGCTTGCCAGTGCAATGCGGAGAATGTAGAACGCGGGGCATGGAAAGAGAATTTAGGGGCGGACGCAGTGGCGTGGCGGTAGAGCTGCTGCCTTACAGCACCAGTTGCCGGAATAATCGGTGGTGGACCTGTATTTTAGTGCAACTCGAGAACAAACATCTTCCTAAGTAGCATTCAAACAGTGAAAAGCATTGTTCTTGTCTGCCAAAGCATTTGTAAGAGGCCTCTACACTTCATGTCAAAGACAGATGCATTTTTTGTGATTGTTCAGTCATCACATTATGTTGAAGGGCGGCTTTTGAAATCTGTCGCCCTGGGGTTAAAGTTCACTGAGCCAGCCCTTGACCTGCTGAGATGAGCTTGATTTTTGTTTGCATGCACTAGCTCCTTTCACTTGCCACACCTAGATTTAGAATCTAAATTATTCTAATGGTTTAACCCCACTTCAGGATTCAGGGACCGTTTCTTCCCAGCTGTTATCCAGCAACTGAACTGTCCTACCAACAGGTAGAGAGTGGTCCTGACCTCCCATCTACCTCATTGGAGACCCTCAGATTATCTTTGATTCGACTTTACTGGACTTTATCTTGCACTAAACATTATTCCCTTTATACTGTGGACGACTCGATTGTAATCAAATACAGTCTTTCTGCTGACTGGTCAGCAAGCAACAAAAGCTTTTCATTGTACATCGGTACATGAGATAATAAATTAATTTAAACTAAACTAAAAACACTTTTTTTCTATGTTCCAGCTATTGATGTCATCAACAACTTATTGCAAGTAAAAATGAGAAAGCGTTTTAGTGTGGACAAATCTCTAAGCCACCCTTGGTTGCAGGTATGGCTTCCATTATTCATTTAATACTTGTTTAAAATGTCGTGCTTTGTTCACCGAATCATGGAAGGTTGTTGGAATATTAACTCCAGATCAATATAAACTTCACACCTGAAGATATGTGCAATCATTTTCAGAATTGTTTTGGAGGCCACTGGACAAATCCAGCATGTTCCTGAGTACTTAAACATCTGTGATGTGTTTAACTTTTATCGGCTTTTTTTAAACTTGGGTTGACCCACGGTCGACGGTCGATGAGAGAATGGGGGGAACCTCCGTGAGGTGGGGGGGAGAACAATGGACAAGGGAAGACCCAGCGTGGGGGGGGGAACAGAGATGGGGGAGGGGGGTGGGGGAGAACAAAGGGGGAGCTGAGGTACTTTGTAACTTTGTCAGTCCATAGGTGGCCGCTATTTGCATGCCTTGGGTATGCAAACAAAGAATTTCACTGTGCCTTGTTGCATATGACAATAAAGTCATCCATTCCATTCCATTTTACCAACTGCACCATTGCAGCAGCCATTCCACTAAAGGCACAGACCAAAATGTGGATTTTGCAAAGCTATCGGGGAGCTGCAAAACTCCATGCTTCAGTTTGATTTAGTTTAGTTCAAAGAAACAACGGGGAAACAGGTGCTTCGGACAATGAGTTTGCGCCGACCATCAATCACTAGGGACAATTTAGAATTTGGACTTTAGAGATACAGCGTGGAAACAGGCCCTTTGGCCCACCATGTCCATGCTGTCCAGCGATCACCCAGTACACTCGCACTATCCTACACACACTAGGGACAATTTCCAATTTTACAAAAGCCAATTAACCTACAAACCTGTACATCTTTGGAGTGTGGGAGGAAACCGGAGCACCCGGAGAAAACCCACGTGGTCACAGGGAGAAAGTGCAAACTCTGCACAGACAGCACCCATAGTCAGGATCGACCTTGGTCTCTAGTGCTATGAGGCAGCAACTCTACTGCTGCCGCCAACAGTGTCGCTCATCGACGATCACTCCTAAAAGTGCGCCTCCCCGTCACCTGAAGTTGCAGTACCACCAGCACATAAAACAACAAGCGTCATTAGGCTCGATGTTATTTTTGGTCACAAAACCTGGTTTAACATTTTTAAAGTGGCAGAGAGCTTGCAAGTGAGTTTCATTGTAGTCTTGCCAATAACACTTCACAGGGATTTTTTTTTGATCTAGGACATGCAGTCATATGGTGATAGAAGATGGAGGCAAAGGTTTTGTTTTTGTATTGTGCCAGCAGAATAATTTACTTGACTGTTCAAGTCAGGAACTAGCTACTTAGCCCATGCATACATGCTGGCAGACACACCAATCTGCCAGCTCTGCTATTTGAAAGGACACTCACTTGCTTCATTCCTCCTGGCTGAACATGGTGTCTCGGCAGCAACTTGAATTGGCTTAAGTTACAGTCTTCCTCCCAGAAGATAAAGTCAAGTCCGATCTCCAGCATGGAACATGATCCTGTGGGGCATGCTTGAGCTCTTTGGTGATTGATAAGCTGCCTGTTGAACGTACATAAGCCTGTTGCAAGGCAAATGCAATGTCAGCATTCATTTCGAGAGGACTAGAATATAGAAGCAGGGATGAAATGCTGAGTCTTTATAAAGGTGCTGGTCTATACGGCATTTAGTATTGAGAGCAGGTTTGGGCCCCATATCTCAGCAAGGATGTGCTGGCCTTAGAGAGGGAGCACGGAAGGTTTACAAGACTGGGATGGATGATTGGGTTAAAGTATGAGGAGCATTTGACGGTACTGGGCTTGTATTCGCTGGAGTTTCGAAGGATGAGGGGAAACTTCATTGAACCTTACCGAATGGTGAAAGGCCTGGATAGAGTGGATGTGGAAAGAATGTTTCCAGTCATAGAAGAGTGTAGGACCAGAGGCCACAGCCTCAGAATAAAAGGACGTACCTTTAGAAAGGAAACGAGGATGAATTTTTTAGCCACAGAGTGGTGAATCGGCGGAGTTCATTGCCACAGACGTCTGTGGAGGCCAAGCCATTGGGTATTTTTAAAATGGAGATTGACATGCTCTTGATTAGTAAGGTTGTCAAAGGTTATGGGGAGAAGGTAGGAGAAAGGGGTTGAGAGGGAAAAATATGACATGAACTTATCACTATCGATCAGGCTAAGGCACTTTCTTTTACTTGCTGTAACCACAAGTTCATCTCTAAGTTACCAGATCCCTGATAACTTACATGGTAACTCTGGAATTGTAAAATAGTTATATTATTTTAATGTTATAACACAATTGCGACCCATTTATCTCTAAACCTTTCCTAACCATGTATCTATTCAAATGCTGTTATAGTACTCGGGTCAGCTACCTCCTCTGGCAGCTCGTTCCATATACCCACCACCCTGTGTATTAAAAAAAAAGTTGCCCCTTAGGTTCCTATTAAATCTTTCCCCTCGTGCTTTAAACCTATGTCCTATGGTACTTGAGTCTCCTACTCTGGGTAAATCTCTGAGCATTAACCCTCTTTATTGATCCCCAATGAAAAATAATCCAGTCAGTTTTGAATAATAAGAATCCAGATGGATCATAAAACCAGGAAATGTACCCTGTCAATTCCCCTCAAGATTTTTATAAACCTCTATCAGATCACCTCTATCCTCCTGATGGTGGCACATGGTGCAGCGGTAGAGTTGCTGCCTCACAGCACCAGAGACCGGGTTTGATCCTGACTATGGGAACTGTCTGTATGGAAATTGGATGTTCTCTGTGTGACTTCGTGGGTTTTCTCTGAATGGTCTGGTTTCCTCTCACACTCCAAAGATGTCCAGGTTTGTAGATTAATTGGTTGCAATAAGTTGTAAAATTGTCCCCCTAGTGTGTCGATAAGTGTATGGGCTGATTGGTCAGTGTGGATTCAGTGGGCCAAATGGCCTGCTTCCATGCTGTATCTCTAAAGTCTAAAGCTGTTCTGGAGAGAAGGAATGGATGACGTTTTGGGTCGAGACCCTTCTTCAGACTGATGTCAGGGGAGGGGGCGGAAGAAGGGTCTCGACCCGAAACGTCACCCATTCCTTCTCTCCAGAGATGCTGCCTGACCCGCTGAGTTACTCCAGCATTTTGTGTCTACCTTCGATTTAAACCAGCATCTGCAGTTTTCTTTCCTACACTGCTGGTTTATAGACAATAGACACTAGGTGCAGAAGTAGGCCACTCGGCCCTTCGAGCCAGCACCGCATTCAATGTGATCATGGCTGATCATTCACAATCAGTATCAGTATTGCTACCCTGGATCAATCCTCTCAGCAAACCCGGAAAGGCCCAGGCACAAACCTAGGTTTTGCCCACAGTCTGACTCTTGTATTGGAAGTACATTGTTAGAAGCACTTGGTCTAATCTGGGGTTGCAACCAATTTACTTCCCCTCACATTTGCTCAGGTTAAACGCCATTTGTCATTTTTCTGCCCATTTCTGTAGCTGGTCTACATCCCTCTGCATCTTCTGATAGCATTCCTCACTACAACTCCTCCAATTTTAGTGTAATCGGCAAATTTACTCACTAGCCCATCTACGTTTCGTCCAGGTGATTTATGTATAGTCCTTACATGGATGTAGATTGTCTCAAGTCTCATTGTAGAACAATTCCTAAAAATGATAGTTAATAAAGAATCATTGCTGATCCCACAAAGATTGTGTGTGCGCGTATGCCTGTGCGTACGTATGTCTGTGTGTACGTGTGCGTGTCAGTCTCTATGTGAATGTCTGTTTGAGTGTCTCTGTGTCTGAGTGTGTCTCTCTCTGAGTGTGTGTGTGTGTGTGTGTGTGTGTGTGTGTCTGTGCGCATGAGTGGCTCTGTGCATGTGTTTGCCTGTGTGCATCTGTATGCGTGTTTTTAAGTCTCTGTGCACGTGTGGTTGAAATCTTTTGATAGACCTTAACACTTAGCTAGAACTTTGCTGGAGCTTAACTCTCCCCTCTTTTTTCCTCTCTGGTTTTGAAGGACTACCAAACGTGGCTGAACCTACGAGAGCTGGAGTGTAAACGTGGAGAACGCTACGTCACTCACGAGAGTGACGACTCTCGCTGGGAAGAGTTTGCCGGGGAGCACGGCTTGGAGTATCCCATGCATTTGGTCAATCATAACTCTGACTGCAGTGAGAGCAGAGAGAAGGAGGAGGCCGAAATGAGTGCACTGAACGAGGGCGTCAGTATTCTCTGAACAGACACAATACAGATCCACGACTGATTTTCTGGCAACTTGTGGTCCGGCACCTCGTTTAATCCGGACAAAATTATGAGAGTGCCCACCCCCACCCCTCCTCGGAAGTTCCTGCCGAAAATTCCTTTCTGGTACCGTGGGACTCCTCTCAGAGGCCGTGACCTCTGTTGGTCCAGCAAAACGGATAATCTACAAAGGCTCTGGAACCAAAGGTGCTGGAAAATCAGTGGTGGAGCTGTATATGAATGAACAATTTCACAAGCACAGAGAGGGAAAAGGTGAACGGACTTATCAAATGACTGCAACTTTTGCCACGACCACAATGGGTGAAGTGGGGTGGAAGGGAAGGGGAGATAATGTCTGAAGAAGAGTCTTGACCCGAAACGTCACCCATTCCTTCTCTCCAGAGATGCTGCCTGTCCCCGCTGAGTTACTTCAGCTTTTTGTGTCTATCTTTGGGAGATAATGGTTGTTCTCAACCAATAAATGCAAGTTTATAAAGCAATTGCCATTCTAATCCCAAATGGTAGCACTCTGATAAGCATTGTGAACTGGAGACTTTAAGAAATCAACAAGTTCACTTATTGCATTTCATGCAACATTATGCATCTATTTTTCTGTGCATGTAACTATGTTCTTGTACCTCCTGTGCTAATGCAGGCACTGAGTATATAATTGCAAAGTTATTAGTTTGTATCTTTCACATTCTGTCGTTTCCAGTGTGCCTTTGCTGGTGAGGATTCCCATGTATCTATAATGCACCCCCTAGCAGGGTGCAAACCTTTGTAAATTTTGCTTTATTACATATTTTTAACCTCTTTCAGTACTTAGCTGTATGGCAACTCTTGGAAGAGTATAAGATGATTGCTGTTCTGTGAACAATTTTTGACCTGTTATAAAGAACAAAAGTATTTAAAAAAAATATACATGACTTATTGGATTACTCATGCCCAAAAAGTATAACTTAAGCTATAAGAATGTAACAAGGGAACAAAACTCATGATGAGCAGTCACAGAACACACATGTACAAATGCAAGCTACTCTTGTAAGCTCTAATGCCTCAGTTGTGGCATTTATTACAGGACGGGTCAGATTGAATTCACTTTTGTGTCATCGCATTTTAACTAAATACTGCTTGATACTATGTGGTTGCTGTCTAAAGTTTGAATAAAATTGAAGTTGATGTCAAAATATGCCTCAAGAAATCATTTCCACAGGGCTTAGAATAATTTCAGCTTCAGCCGAAAGAATGAAGACTCAAATTGTGACATAATTTGTGCTAATTCAGGTTTATTCTGCAGGATGGCAAACAATTGTGGCTGAATTGAGTTTAGTTTATCATTGTCATGTGTACAGTGAAAAAGCTCTTTTTGTTGCGTGCTATCCAGTCAGAGAAACGACTATATAATAATTATAATCAAACCGTCCAAAGTGTACAGATACAGGATAAAGGGTTTAACGTTTAGAATGTAGAGATACAGAGTGGGAACAGGACCTTTGGCCCTCCAAGTCCGTGCTGACCAGCGATCGCCCCGTACACTAACACTTTCCTACGCACTAGGGACAATTTGCTATTTTACTGAAGCCAATTAACCCACAAACCTGTACATCTCCAAAGACGTACAGGTTTGTAGGTTAATTGGCTGGGCAAATGTAAAAATTGTTCCTAGTGGGTGTAGGATAGTGTTAATGTGCGGGGATCGCTGGGCGACGTGGACCCGGTGGGCTGAAGGGCCTGTTTCTGCGCTGTATCTCTAAAAAAAAAATCTAAATCTTTGGAATGTGGGAGGAAACCAGAGCACCTGGAGAAAACCCACACGGTCCCAGGGAGAACGTACAAACCCCGTACAGGCAACACCTGTAGACAGGATTGAACCTGGGTCTGGCGATGTGAGTGAGCAATTCTACTGCTGCAGACGTTTCTGCAGAAGTAATAACTGTTGCCTTTCATTTCTGGGTAACGTGAATATTTCTCAGCAGGCTGTGTGGAACTGGAAGGCTGAGTGAAAAGAGAGTTGCCTTTTCTTCCCTTGTTCTCCTCTTACCCTCGTGCCAACCAAACCTTCCAATGGATCGACTGGTATCTGACGCTTCATAAATTATTTGGAATTGCAGCAATTTTCCAAATAAACTGTGTTTGGCATCCTTGGAAATATGGGACCCGATCAGTTACGGCAGTCTGCTACTAATCAAAATGCTGATGGATTTCTCAGAAGAGCACAGCATTTACAGTTACTCTACCCCAGAGTTAGTGGTGAATCCCCGCACCCCACTGTACCTCAGCATTATAAGAATCACAACAGGGTGAAATGCTGACACAGCAGTAGAGTTGCTGCCTCACAGCGCCAGAGACCCAGGTTCGATCCAGACTACGGGTGCTGTCTGTACGGAGTTTGTACGTTCTCCGTGACCACGTGGTTTTTCTCCCAAGTGCTCCAGTTTCCCCCCACACTCCAAAGACGTACAGGTTTGTAGGTTAATTTGGCATTGGTAAAATCGTAAATTGTCCCTAGTGTCCCTGATTAGTCACATCCGTCCGCTGCTAATCAAAATGCTGACGGATTTTTAGGAAGAGCACAGTGTTTACAATTACTGAGAAGCTAAAATTAATCACCATAGTGTTTACTCTCAGAGTATCCACTATAAATACCTTCAAAAATGGTCTTAAATGTTTGGTTTTGATCCATGTGTAACACACATACAGTGGAGAAGGGTGTAGGTCAGAGTAACACTGTGGCACTGGGCTGTCTGTCGGTACAGTGCACTACAGATATCTCTATGCAAGAATGATGTGAGCACAGGTTTGCATAACATGGGCGCAGTCTGAAGAAGGGTGGCCCAGTGGCCCCTCCTGCTAACAACACTTTCAAAGCATATGTAGGAAGGAAATACAGATGCTGGTTTAAACCGAAGATAGACATAAAATGCCGGAGTAACTCAGCAGAACAGGCAGCGTCTCAGGGGAGAAGGAATGTGTGACGTTTCGGGTCGAGACCCTTCCGTCTGATGTCAGGGGAGAGGGAGATACATAGATAAGGAAGTGTAAGGTGTGAGAATAGGAATGGAGATCAAGGAAAATGTAGAATAGATCAGATAAAATGTAGTCGAAGACAATAAGACTGGTCGGAGAACTGGGAGGGGGAGGGATGGAGAGAGAGGGAAAGCAAGGGTTACATGAAGTTAGAGGTCAATGTTCATATCGCTGGGGTGTAAGCAGCCCAAGCGGAATATGAGGTGCTGTTCCTCCAATTTGCGCTGGGCCTCACTTTGACAATGGAGGAGGCCCAGGACAGAATGGTCAATGTGGGAATGGGAGGGGGAGTTAAAGAGTTGAGCAACCGTGAAATCAGGTAGGTTTAGGCGGACTGAGCAGTGGTGTTTCTCAAAGCAATCATCTCTGAAACTCAGAAAAAAATCTCCAGAGCCTTGATAACGTTACTAGTGTGACTAACCTGACACAGCGATGGAGACAAATATTCTCGGATAATATCCCTTTAACCCAGTTATAAACTGTGGCCAGAGGTAAACTCAGGAAACTACAGTATCTGTGCCTTTAAATACTTTATCAGCTTAGACCAATAAAGGAATTTGCACAGTTGTTTTTTTTCCCTCGCAGTGCTCAAAATTTGGAAGTTGAAAGTCTGTTTTTGTTTTTTTTAAACTTTTCAGCATCAACAGAAAATATGATCAATCATGATTAAATATAAACAGCCCAAAGCTAGAACAAATGTGGGTGTTTCAGCATTACTAGATCACTTTAATGTTTACTGTTAGCCTGGAGAAAAACAAACAGCAATATTATTATATACACACACTTTTATTTTATTTTCTACTGATTTCATTCAAATATTCCTGCTGGCAGTGCAGTTGGGTGTGATTTCAGTGTAACTGTGTGCATGTGTGTGTTATGTGTGACAGCCAGCAAAGGAAGCGGAAGAGAATGTCTCCAACATTTACTGCACCTTACTGAGTTCTCGGGCAAAATTAATGAAAATAAACATATGCTTGATTTTCTCCTCCCCTTATGCAACACTATCCGACTGCCAGAAATGCGTTTGAAATCCAAACTAGAGATTTTGTTTCGGGAGGGTCAAAATACACTTCGACTGATTTTGCAGCAAAGAAGTTCTTCTACTGAAATATTAAAACTCTCCCTTACCATCCCACTATCTATTCCCCCCCACTCCCCCCCCCCCCCATCCCCCTCCCCCCCCCCCCCACCCATTCCTCCGCTCTTCCTTCAAATTCTTCTGCTATATGCAGATTCAGTTGGCATGAAGAAGGCAGTAGGGACAATATGGTTCACTGCAAGAGATCTTGGCTGCATTTATGAGAGAGAGAGAGAAAGAGAGAGAGAGAGAGAGAGAGAGAAAAGCGGGCATAATTATTACACTGCCAGCTTCCTACGGAAGAAAATCTCTTAGCCTAGACTACTTAAGTCAAAACAACAAAAGCCATGCTAGAAATTAGTCTCCACGAAGTGAGTTATGCAAAAAGGTTCAAGAAATTTCCCCCTGAAACAAGGATTTAAAATAATACTTTTTTAAAAATGGGAAATATATTTCTGCACCCAACATCTCTGGTGTGGGTCTCATTAACAAAAAGGGCACAAAGTGCTGGAGTAACTTAATGGGTCAGACAGCATCTCTGGAGAACATGGATAGGTGACATTTCGGGTTGGGACCCTATCCAATCAGCATCTGCAGTTCCTTGTTTCTACATATCATAGCCAGACCTGACCTACCCATACATGCACAAACATTCCCTGCACAGATTACAGAGGCATCTGGCTAACATTCTGTCCCTGTCCCAGGTTCAATAGAGTCATAGAGCATGGTAATAGCCCCTTAGGTCCAACTTGCCCATACTGACCAACATGCCCCATCTACACTAGTCCTACCTGCCTGCATTTGACCCATATCCCTCTAAACCTATCCTATCCATGTACCTGTCAAAATGTTTCTTTAACATTGCAATAGTACCTGCCTCAGATACCTCCTCCAGCAGCTCGTTCTATACACTCTACTTTTTATGGAAAAAAGTTACCCCTCAAGTTCTATTAAATCTTTCCCCCCTCACCTTAAACCTATGTCCTCTGTTTCTCGATACCCCTACTCTGGGCAATAGACTCTGTGCATTTATCCGATCTATTCCTCTCAAAGTCTTGTACACCTCCATAATATCATCCTAATCCTCCTGCACCAAGGAATAGAGTCCTTGCCTGCTCAACCTCTCCCTATAGCTCAGGCCCTCAAGTCCTGGCAACATCCTCATAAATCTTCTCTGTACTCTTTCCAGCTTGACAACATCTTTGCTATAACATGTTTCCCAAAACTGAACAGAATACTCCAAATGTGGCCTCACCAACATCGTATATAACTGCAACATGACCTCCCAACCTCCGTACTCAATACTCTGAATGATGAAGGCTAATATGCCGAAAACCTTTTTGACCATCTTGTATAACTGTGAAGACGTTTTCCAAGAAAATAGGATCAATAACAATCCTTTCACCAAAGAGCAAACAACAAGAATTAACAAGGCACCTTCCTTTCTTGAAAGGTTAATCCACCCCAACGAGGCTTCCCAAATGGTAAGAGAATGAGAGGCCATTTACAAAAATGCACACATTTTAATCTAGATAATTGTGATTGAAAGTAGAGTTTAGTCAAATGGGCATACAGGCCATAAAATAAAAGTAATAAGACAGGAATTATATGGAAAATATAAGGGGCGGCCCAGTGCCTGAGACCCAGGTTTGATCCTGATTATGGTTGCTGTCTGTAGGGAGTTTGTACGTACTCTTGGTGGGTTCTCTCTGGCTGCTCCGGTTTCCTCCCACACTCCAAAGAGGTACTGGTTTATGGGTTAATTGGCTTTGGTAAAAATTGGACATTTCGCAGAACACTTGAGCTCAGTCTGCCAAGTTCACAAGTTATAGGAGTAGAATTAGGCCATTCGGTCCATCGAGTCTACACCGCCATTCAATCATGGCTGATCTCTGCCTCCTAATCCTATTTTCCTGCCTTCTCCCCATAACCCTTGACACCCGTTCTAATCAAGAATTTTTCTATCTCTGCCTTAAAAATATCCACCAACTTGGCCTCCACAGCCCTATGTGGCAATGTGTTCCACAGATTATCTACCTATTTGGTTGCGAACCATTTTAACTCCTTTTCACACTCCCACACAGACCTTTCTGCCCTGGGCCTCCTCCATTGCCAGATTGAGGCCACATGCAAACTTGGGTAGCTTACAATACAATAGTATGAACACTGAATTCTCCAATTTTAGATAACTAACCTACAAACAACCCCCTTTTCTTCCCTGTGCCCCACATGGATAGTCACCCATTTCTTCCCATCCCCCTCTCGCCATTCCACCTATATTCCTTCCTCTAGCTTCACAAATCTCACATCCACTATCATTATCTCACACTTTTTGTCTTTTCATCTGTGGCCTCTAGCCAACCATCTACCTATCAAACCCACCTTCACCTGTCTCCACCTATCACTTGCGAAGCTTAGTCCAGCCCCTCCACTCTTCCAGCTTTCTCCCCACCACAATCAGTCTGAAGAAGGGTCGCGACCCAAAACATTACGTATCCATGTTCTCCAGGGATGCTGCCTGACCTTTTTTTGCAAGCAAGAATCTGCAGTTCCTTGTTTCTACATATTCTCCGGAGATGCTGCCTGACCCATTGAGTTACTCCAGCACACGTTACCACTTAATGCATCTTCAGCTTTCAAGATATGATAAACACCAGGTTTTTTGCTTACTCGGATCTGAACCCTTGATGTTATTCTCATTGTCGCTGGGATAAATCAGCCTATTTGAACAATTGAACCAGCATTGTCGCAGGTTTAATGGGCTGCATCATCATAAAAGGTCTCATGACAATGAGATTTAGTTTCCTGCTGTCCTGTGTTTTGTCACACACACACACACACACCCACACACACACTCTGCCACTCTCCACTTCTACAACACACCTGTCCATTTGCCGACTTTAAAACAATCTCTGTAGCGCAAATTCACACTTGGGCACTCAACAGACCATCATTTGTGACTCAGTTAAGACCCCACTTACCAGAAAACATGAGCAATACAACAGTTAATGCACAATGAACTCCGAACCAATTTGCCCCATTCCCATTTGCCAGTGTAGGCACTAAAAGCTTTGAATTGTGCCACTAAGGATGACTCCGATCGGAAGTTTATTCCATTTTATTTTGATAACATAGCAGCTTGCGCGTCAACCGAAATAAATTCATCCAGCTTAATTTTCTATAATATACATGACGTGAAAATCCAAAGTTTACACATCACCTGCCAGAAACATCTGGGAAAACAAGCATCTTCTGCCACCTTGTGGCAATTGTATTAACTACGCATTCCAGCCGTTTTACAATGTAAGAAGTTGCCTTTTCAATTGCAGAAGGGAATTACACAAAATAATTCAATCTGAAATCTATTTGATACCAGGTCGATGGACATTAACGATGACAATATATTGACTGAAACAGTCAGAGATCCAGTTTCCCATCTCCATCCCTGGTCCACTCGTCCCTTCCTACCCAAACCACCCCATCCCCGGGCACTTTCCCCTGCAACCGCAGGAGATGCAACACCTGTCCCTTTACCTCCCCCCTCAACTCCATCCAAGGACCCAAACAGTCTTTCCAGGTGAGACAGAGGTTCACCTGCACCTTCTCCAACCTCATCTATTGCATCCGCTGCTCTAGGTGTCATCTTCTTTACATCGGCGAAACCAAACGCAGGCTCGCCGATCGCTTCGCTCAACACCTTCGCTCAGTCGGCCTTAACCAACCTGATCTCCCGGTGGCTGAGCACTTCAACTCCCCCTCCCACTCCCAGTCTGACCTTTCTGTCATGGGCCTCCTCCAGTGCCATAGTGAGGCCCACCGGAAATTGGAGGAACAGCACCTCATATTTTGCCTGGGCAGCTTGCAGCCCGGCGGTATGAACATTGACTTCTCCAACTTTAGATAGTTCCTCTGTCCCTCTCTTCCCCTCCCCCTTCCCAGATCTCCCACTGTCTTCCTGTCTCCACCTATATCCTTCCTTTGTCCCGCCCCCCTGACATCATTCTGAAGAAGGGTCTCGACCCGAAACGTCACCCATTCCTTCTCTCCTGAGATGCTGCTTGACCTGCTGAGTTACTCCAGCAATTTTTTGAATAAATACCTTCGATTTGTACCAGCATCTACAGTTATTTTCTTACAGTTCCAATCCTTCATCAAATTCCAAACAGAGGAATTCCCCTGACTCTCAGTCTAATGAAGGGTCCCGAGCCGAAATGTCACCTATTCCTTTTCTCCAGAGTTACTCCAGCATTTTACGTCTATCTTCGGTGTAAACCAGCATCTGCAGTTCCATCCTACACAATTCTGAAAAAATCCAGCTTCAATGATTCAATGAAACTTTATTGTCACCTGTACTGAGGTACAGTGAAATGCTTTGTTTTCGTACCACCTGAAAAAATCATACAGCAGACCTTACCTAGGCAGTACACAAGAATCGCCACGTTTCTGGTGCCGACAATGTTACAAAACTCACAATTAGCGGCAACAAGAATTATAGCAACATTTTAATTTTGGTGCAAGAAGGAACTGCAGATGCTGGTTTACACCAAAGATAGACACAAAATGCCGGAGTAACTCAACGGGTCAGGCAGCATGTCTGCAGGAAAGGAATAGGTGACATTTCAGGTAGAGCTCCAGTTTCCCTCCCCACTGACTCTCAGTCTGAAGAAGGGTCTCAACCAGTCAAAATCTAGTCGAAAGAAAGGGTCGACTGGGCTTATGTTCACTGGAATTTAGAAAGATGCAAGGAGATTCCTTAGAAACATACAAAATTCTTAAGGGATTGGACAGGCTAGATGCAGGAAAAATGTTCCCAATGTTGGGGGAGTCCAGAACCAGGGGTCACAGTTTAAGGATAAGGGGTAGGCCATTCAGGACTGAGATGAGGAAAAGCTTCTTCACCCAGAGAGTTGTGAATCTGTGGAATTCTCTGTCACAGAAGGCAGTGGAGGCCAATTCACTGGATGTATTCAAGATAGAGTTAGATAGAGCTCTTAGGGCTAATGGAATCAAGAGATATGGGGAGAAAGCAGGAACGGTGTACTGATTTTGGATGATGATCATATTGCAAGGCATTACTGACTAGAAGGGCCAAATGACCTACTTTTGCATCTATTTTCTATGTTTCTATGAAATGTCACCGATTCCTTTTCTCCAGAGATACTGCCTGACCCGCTGAGTTATTCCAGCATTTTGTATCTATTGTTATTTTAGTGTTGCATAAGGTTATCTGTTTTAAACACTTTTTGGGAAAAAAAGCGATAAACCTATTACTTTAGATTGCATAATTGAAGAGCTCCCGAATATGAATGGATTTTGATCCAGTCAGAATTTTTTTTTTTAAACCCAGCATTTTTAATTATTTAATAATATTTTCAGTAAATTTCTCAAATACACTGATTGCTGCAATGAGGAACGGTGATGAGGAATCAGTGAGGCAACGTTATTGTTGCCAGTTAACTTGTGTCAAATGGATGCAAAATGAAGGTAATTATTCTGTGTGGTGCGTGAGGCACTGCTGGGGCTAATTATGTACCAACAGTGCATCCTTGCTACTCATCAATACAGGCAGAGCCACAACAATAACCTGCAGCGTGGGTTTGAAGAGTACTGAGTACAACAGTATGAACATTGAATGTTTCCAGGTAACTTACTAACCTCCCCATCCCCATCCATCCTTCTTTAACCCCTCTTACTCACATCCCCTCTTCCCCCTTTATCTCCCCCCACCTTCTCAGTCCCCCTTATCCCATCCCCTCTTCCCCATGACCCCCATCCTCCCTTCACCTTCACCCCTCTCCTCCCCTTCCTCACCGTCTCCCCCTCCTTTCCCTCTTCATCACACTTCTTTTCCCCTTCACTCCTCTACTTCACCCCTTCCCCCTCCCACAACTCCACTCCCTTCTTTCCCTCCTTCACCCCCTCCCCCTCCCTTCCTTCCCCCTTCACCTTCATGCTCTCTCCTCCTTTCTCACCCTCCCCCTCCTATCCACCCAAACCCCCCACCTTTACCCCTTCACTTTTCTCCCCCCTCCTTTTCCCCCTTCACCCCCTCTCCCATTCCCCACCCACTCCCTCCTTTCCTCCCCTTTCCCCCCTTCACTCCATCCTCCTCCTTTCCCCATTTCCTTCTTCGGCCCTCCTCTTCCCCCACCCCTGCTTTACCCCTCTCCACTAGCCCTTCACCCCCATCTTCTTTCTCCCTTCTCTTTCCGGCTTCATCTCATCATATCATCATCATCATATATATACAGCCGGAAACAGGCCTTTTCGGCCCACCAAGTCCGTGCCGCCCAGCGATCCCCGTACATTAACACTATCCTACACCCACTAGGGACAATTTTTACATTTACCCAGCCAATTAACCTACATACCTGTACGTCTTTGGAGTGTGGGAGGAAACCGAAGATCTCGGAGAAAACCCACGCAGGTCACGGGGAGAACGTACAAACTCCTTACAGTGCAGCACCCGTAGTCAGGATCGAACCTGAGTCTCCGGCGCTGCATTCGCTGTAAAGCAGCAACTCTACCGCTGCGCTACCGTGTCGCCCGCTTCTTCCCTGTACTCCACCTGGACACGTACACATTTCTCACCTCCCCCACCACCAGCTTCACAATTTGCATTTCTTCTATCCTTATCTCACATCTTTAGTCTTTTCAACACCGGCCTTTGTCCAACCATCTTCCTATCAACCCCCCCCCCCCCCCCCCCCCCCACCACCACCACCCTCTCTATATCCACCTATCACTCGTCAGACATTGTCCTGCCTCCATCTGGATACCAGCTCTTGCTCCCCCACCACAATCATTTCTAAAGAAGGGTCCCGACTCGAGACATCACCTGTCCGTGTTCTCCAGAGATGCTGCCTGATCTGCTGAGTTACTCCAGCACTTTGTGTCTTTTTTGTATACTTTATATTAAGTATAAAACTCATAATAAAAAGACGCACCATCATAATGGAGATGAGGAGGGTTATGAGATGAGGAGGGTTATGAGGTTATGAGGAGGGTTATGACGGAATTCATTGCCACAGATGGCTGTGGAGGTCAAAACGTGGGTATTTTAAAGGCGGAGCTTGATAGGTTCTTGATTTGGAAGGGAGTCAAAGGTTATGGGGAAAAGACAAAAGAATTGGGTTGGGAGGGAACAACAGATGAGCCATGGTCAAATGGTGGAGTAGACTCAATGGGTTGAATGACCTAATCCTGCTTCTGATGGTTTTAAATTAACAATGTCAAACAGGTATCACAAATACATCATCGAAGAGATTTACAAGAGAGCCACACCACCCTGTCCACACTCTCATTTCACTCCTGCCATCGGGAAGAAGGTGTAGGAGCCTGCAGGTGTAGGAGCAGCTTCTTTCCGACAACCATCAGGCTATTAAACACTACAACCTCCAAACAGGCTCTGAACTATATAGACATGGGGGCATTATTTTTGACTTTGCACAACTATTGTCTATTTATTTGTCTGTTTGTAAAAAATATAATTTCATTGTTTCATTTTGTTGTATAGGGCCCTGGTAAGACCACATCTGGAGTATTGTGTACAGTTTTGGTCTCCTAATTTGAGGAAGGACATCCTTGTAATTGAGGCAGTGCAGCGTAGGTTCACGAAATTGATCCCTGGGATGGCGGGACTGACATATGAGGAAAGATTGAAAAGACTAGGATTGTATTCACTGGAGTTTAGAAGGATGAGAGGGGATCTTATAGAAACATAAAATTATAAAAGGACTGGACAAGCTAGATGCAAGAAAAATGTTCCCAATGTTGGGCGAGTCCAGAACCAGGGGCCACAGTCTTAGAATAAAGGGGAGGCCATTTAAAACTGAGGTGAGAAAAAAAAATTCACCCAGAGAGTTGTGAATTTGTGGAATTCTCTGCCATAGAGGGCAGAGGAAGCCAAACCACTGGATGGATTTAAGAGAGAGTTAGATAGAGCTCTAGGGGCTAGTGGAATCAAGGGATATGGGGAGAAGGCACGCACGGGGTATTGATTGGGGACGATCAGCCATGATCACAATGAATGGCGGTGCTGGCTCGAAGGGTCGAATGACCTCCTCCTGCACCTATTTTCTATGTTTCTATTTTGGGACATATGACAATAAAACACTCTTGACTTCACATCCAACGAAACAAGTATTGAAAGACAATAATAAATATCACTGAATACACAACAATTTTTTTTTCATGATATCACACTAAATTTTCTTTCTGCAGACCTGTATATCTGAATGAATTAACATTTAAGTAGCCACACTTACCTAATTTAATGAGATGAGCTCAGGTCTCGACCCGAAACGTCTTGGGTCTTGACCCGAAACGTCACCCATTCCTTCTCTCTTGAGATGCTGCCTGACCTGCTGAGTTACTCCAGCATTTTGTGAATAAATACCTCTGAGCTCAAACAATATGTTGACCAAGGAATCTTGATGCTGTTCCATGTCGCAAATTGTTTTAGCCCCACTACCTTAAGTTGCCAACATCACCAACATTGCTGGTAAAGAAGTGGTCACCCTAACTTTGCTCCCCACTCTTCCTGTGCCTGATAAAGTATCCAGAAGTCAAGCCAGGCTGCAGTTAGATCGATCTACAGCAGGGGGGAGTGTAATCACCATCTTGCACCATGCCCAAGCCAAGACTTTCCTTGGTCTGCCAAGAAGTGCATTAATTTGCATCAATACCTGCTAAAAGCAATTCTATCAATGTCATAGTCACACAGTCATAAAGTTATACGGCGTGGAAACAGGCCCTTCAGCCAAACCTGCCCACGCCAACCATTTACACTAGTCCCACCTGCCTGCGTTTGACCCATATCCCTCAAAACCTATCTTATCCATATACTTCCCAAATGTTTTTTAAATGTTGTGATAGTACCCACCTCAACTACCTCCTCTGGCAGCTTGTTCCATACACCCATCAAATTGTGTGAAAGAAATTACCCCTCAGATGTTTACAAGGATGTTGCCAGGTCTCGAGGGCGTGAGCTGCAGGGAGAGGTTGAGTAGGCTGGGACTCTATTCCTTGGAGCACAGGAGGATGAGGGGGTGATCTTATCGAGGTGTATAAAATCCTGAGAGGAATAGATCGGGTGAATGCACAGAATCTTGCCCGGAGTGGGGGAATCGGGAGCCAGAGGGCATAGGTTTAAGGTGAAGGGGGAAAGATTTTATAGGAATCTGAGGGGTAACTTTTTCACACAAAGGGTGGTGGGGGTATGGAACGAGCTGCTGGAGGAGGTAGTTGAGGCAGGGGCTATTGCAAAGTTTAAGAAGCAATTGGACAGGTACATGGATAGGACAGGATTAGAGTGATATAGGCCAAACGCAAGCAAGTGGGACTAGTGTAAATTGGTGCATGTTGGTTGGTGTGGGCTGGTAGGGCCGAAGGGCCTGTTTCCACACTGTATGACTCTATGACTAAAACTATGACTCAGGTTCCTATTAAATGATTTCCCCCCTCACTTTAAACCTATGTCCTCTGGTTCTTGATTCCTTCAACACCAAGAAAAAGATGCACGTGCTGCTACTTGTGGCAAACATACAGACAGTTTGTGTGTGTTGTGCATCCCCTGTCTGTGGTGCAGCAACAAGCTTACAGTAAAGTGCTCTTAAGATGGAGGGTAAAACAACATCTGCAATAGGAAGCGTTGCGGGGGCAGCACTTATCCTGGCAACCTTTCCGTCACAAGTATATTTCTCCATGACCTCCACCCAACATAGTGTTGCTTTTACCCTCTCGGTTTCATCCTTCCCTCTGCCATAATGATCACCTTTACTGGAGAGTGGCTCTCTGAAATAACCAGCTTCCCTTGCACTATTTCCAGCTACAAAATCATTTCATTAAATTGAGCTATTAGGGCTGCTTGCCTTCTTCGAGTCATTTCTCCTGTTGTTCTGTGACAGAAAAGCTTTGAGAGTGAGCACCATTACGTTACAATCGGCTGTTTGGAACTCTCTACCCCTCCTTCCTTGAGTATTTGCTGCCTGTTCAATGGTTCAACGGTTCAACAGTGCATACGCACAGTGAAATTCTACCCTCACACGCAGTTCAGTAAAGTATCGCCATACCGAAGCACAATCCCCGATTGGTATAAAATGTATAGAAAGTGCACGGTGGCACAGCGGCGAGGCTGGGATCTGACATTCCATAAGAATTCCCAATGAGGTCGCTTCTGCAGAGTGGGCAGGGCACATCTGAATTCCAGGAATGTATGTTCCCATGAAATTCATACTCATTGAGGGGTGGGAATGCACAGATTGTCACGCTTGAATTCGATTCACAACCACCCTGACGCTGCACACTTTCCATAGTTCTTTATAGATTCATGGAGTGAGCTTAGTTTAATTTAGTTCAGTTTATTGTGATGTGTACCGAAGTACAATAGAAAGCTATTGTTTTAATTTCCTCTAATGCGGAAACTATGCTACTTCCAAGTCTTTGCAATGAAGTTGGCAGAGGTGCCCAAAGGCCGCTGCACTAGTCCCACGGCCTGCGTTTGGCTCATATCCCTCTAAATCTTTCCTATCCATGTACCTGTCCAAATGCTGTTTTAAATGCTGTTACAATACCTGCCTCAACTACCTCCTCTGGCAGCTTGTCCCATACACCCACCACCCTATGAGTGAAACAGTTGCCAATCAGGGCCTTTAAAATCTTTTCCCTCCCGCTTTAAACCTATGTTCTCTGGTTCCTGATTCCCCATACTCTGGGTAAAACACTGTGCATTTATCTTATTTATTCATCTCATTATCTTATACACCTCTATAAGATCACTCTTCATCCTTCTGCGCTCCAAGGAATAAAGTCCTAGCCTGCCTAACCTCTCGCTATAGCTCAGGCCCTCAAGACTTGTCAACATCCTTGTAAATCTTTTTTGCCCTCTTTCCAGCTTAACAACATCTTTCCTATAGCACAGAGACCAAAATTGAGCATAATTATCTAAATGTGGCCTCACCAACGTAATGCACAACTGTAATGTAACATCCCAACTTCTATATATTACCCTGTAATGTATACATTCTATACATTAACAATGAAGGCCATTGTTCTGAAAATCTTCTTGACCACCCTGGCTACCTGTGATGCCACTTTGCGGAGCTATGTTCCTGCACTCCCCCATCCTTCTGCTCTACAACACACCCCAGAGACCTGCCATTTACTGTGATGGTCTTACCCTGGTTTGGCTTCCCAAAGTGCAATACCTCAAGCTCATCTGCATTAAACTTTATTAACCAGTTCTCAGCTCACTTCATCAACTGATTCAAGATTCAAGATTCAAGATTCAAGATTCAAGATAGCTTTATTTGTCATCCAAAAAAGGTTTTTGGACGAAATTCAGTCACCCACAGTCCAACAATAAAAGCACTAAAATAGGCAGATTACACAATAAAGCATTAAAATAGGCAAATTACACAACCCCAAAAACACACAAAAAAAGAAACATCCATCACAGTGAGTCTCCTCCAGTCCTCTCCTCACTGTGATGGAAGGCCACAACGTATTTTCCCTTCCCCTGCCGTCTTCTCCCGCGGTCAGACTGTTGTGGTTCCAGGCCGCGCCGGACGGTCCGTAGCGGTCCGACCCAAGCCCCTGCTGTAATTTTTGATAACCAACAATTGGTTGAGAACCACCTGATAAATAAATCTTTCCACATCTCCTTCCTTCTTCAAAAGTATCTCCTTGATACCCCTAAAAAGAATTTAATAAGAAATTAGCCGGAAGTGTTTCCTTCTTGTCGCCAGGTTTCCTTCTTTCTTCTTTCTTTCTTTCCTTTTTTTTATTTTTTATTTTTTTATCTTTCTTCTTCTCCTTTTTCCTCTTTTTTCTAACTGGGGGATGGGGGGGAGGGGGGTTGTGGGTGGGGAGATAATACAGAACAATACAAGTATAATCAAATTTAAAATGTATAATCGAATTTATAATGTAGGTACCATCGCGTACTATGAGTTCATACATGTATTTGTTTTGTTAAAATTTAAATAAAATTTTAAAAAAGTTAAAAAAAGTATCTCCTTGACCAAGTTTTCAATCATCCCATCGAATACGTCAAAACCCAACTCAGCAAATTATTGACACGCTCAAGATCTGCAATAAAAACAGAAAATGCGCAAAATACTCATGTGACTGGGGGGACTCATGGAAAAAGAAACAAGGTTAATATTCTTCAGCTGGATGGCTTTTTCAAAGAAAAATTGTTTAAATCCAAGTTGTTATAGTTGAGCCAGCAAGCTAGCATTTCATGGTAAAAGTTTTATAAAATGTTACTTTAAACAATTAAAATAAACCTTTCAAAATTCCCAACTGTAATGTGATTCTCGAATTAATTGAAAAAAATTCAAATGTTGTTTTCTTTTATTCCAGCCTCTGAAGAAAATTGTCTCAAATGCCAAAATTATAGAAACATAGGGTGACAGGAGTATAAATTATTGAAGAAGGTAAACATACTCGTTTTATAATGAACCATAAATCTAACCTCTAATTGGAATGGTATTTTTAGACTTTAGAGATACAGCGCGGAAACCGAATCTTCAGCCCACAGTCCATGCCGACCAGCGATCCTTGTACACTAGCACTATCCTATACATTAGGGGAAATTTGCATTATTTTACTGAGGCAATTAAACTACAAACCTGCATGTCTTTAGAGTGTGGGAGGAAACCAGAACACCCGGAGAAAACCCACGCAGTCACAGGGAGAACGTACAAACTCCATGCAGACAGCACCCGCAGTCAGGTCTCTGGCACTGTAAGGCAGCAACTCTACCATTGCACCACCCTGCCGCCCTTTACATGGGAAAAATCTTTACATGAGAAAAATCACCATTGTTTTCCTAAGTCGTGATTTTCATATTGTTAACTTTTCATATTGTGCCAGTATTGTTGTCAGCCAGATTGGATGTTTAGTAATTATCACAGGTTGTTGTGTAATTGAAATCTGGACACATACAGTGATGTATTATATGACAGCTTACTGCACAATGCAACCAGTCCAACCCCCCAAACTCAGTGACATGGCACTGTGTATCAAACCCATGGAAACTTGTTGGAGAACAGTGGAAATCAGTTAATTTGCCATAAACTTGTCCAATTAAAGTTGTCACAGTTGGCTTAAATTTTGTAATTTGGAGCCCTGACAAAAAACATTACAGATAGATGAAGCATTAAAACACTTATGCAATACATAACAAATTAGCATGCGAGGCAGATATATCCTGCTTGTAGTTTAAGGGCACTCAGTTCATTTAAACATTCCATCTCATGAGATCGCGGATGACAGGCGGTGTTTTTGGGAATTTGAAATCATTATGTCCGAAAACCAATTATTTCTGCATTAACTAAATAAATCATCCAGCTTAGTTAAAAGACATCATCTTCCGATGTTATACATACAGGCAAACTAAGCTGCTGTTTTGATTTCTGCTAGTTTTAATGAGACATAATTAGATGCTATTTTATTGCAGTTCTCATTTGTGTGAGCCAAAATATAGATCATTTAATGAATGTGGAAGTGTTTTGCTGTGGCTATCAGTTTTGCTGTACAGTACCTATTGTAGATGCATATTAATTGCATGCTAAAAATGTATTTACTTCATTTTGTATGCTTAACAAGGCTGACAGATTACATGCTCAACACTAACAATTCACATTATTCACAGTCATACCAAATACAAGGATGGTGCCAAGCATTGCAGGCTCAGAAATGCCGTGAATCTACATTATTGTCTTAGCATTTGCTTTGACAGACGATTTCAACCACCATCTATCTCCGAGGAAGGCGATCCAGGAATTGAAAGAAATGTTCCTGTGTTTGTCAGGCGATACCACAGTGCAGACAACATACAAATAATTGCGCCTACATTAAACTCTGTGGCTGATAAATTGTAAAGTTCAACGTTGTTCATTAAAAATGCAACCAATGTTCCTTGTTAGTGCCTTTGCTAAACTAACAGCTTTGTTCGAGGAACTCTCTCAGTCTACCGTGCATTTGAAAGGTAGAATAGATTATAGAAGAGTTAGCAAATTGACAGACAAGTAATATTTTAATTCTGTTCTCCCAGCAACTTCGAAACATAAATTAAACCTTAGTAATAGCCAGTGAGTTCTTGTAACATGTGAACAAAGGAAATTGCGGCTGAACAGTTTTCGGCAGTTAGATTTTGTCAGGTTAATTTCTTTGTCTCTTCCTACGTTATCTTCTCACTGAATCTATTTTCCAATAAGGCCTCTGGAAAATTGGTACAAATGTACATTTACACTTTGGAAATCATTTGGAAACAAAGGTAAAAATCATTAGTTCGCTGACATAATGAAGCTAATGAATTTGCCTGTCAGAATAATTGTCTCTCTCATTACGAGCGGGAGGAGAGATTTCCTTTTGTAAGGAAATGCATATTCTCTGTAGGCTTATGTTCAGTTCCTCTTTAATTGATAAATACTTCATTTAGTGGAATCCACAAAGAGACAAGGTTGCACATTAAAATATGTACGAGTAATGACTCTCACACAAAGTGCTAAACAGATCAACTGTCTGTTTTCCTTAGCTTTTGGATAATGAAATCAGACATTTTGACATGATCAAATCAAACGAAGGAGGTGAAGATGGTGAGTTCTTCATCATATAAAAAAAAAGCTAAAGGATGTTGGTGAGTTCACTTTAAATCATTTTTTATGAAGTGCAAAACACACTTATGCACAATGATCATTAACTGTAATGTGTAAGGAGACCAAAATGTCAGAGAGACTGTGCCATCCTGCAGGGAGAGTGAGAAAACACAACAATACTGGCAATGGCATAAGCTGTTACTGTCGCACCTACATTGGCTCAATATAATCAGAAACGTTGACAGAAATGTCAATTCACCATATGTATGATGAAGATGATTTCTGAACACATTTCAAGGCTGCAAGATTTTTACAAAAGCCTTTCTTTCAAACTATCTTAATGAAAAGTGATACTCCTGATTTTAATCTTTTCGCTGAACTAGAACGTAAAAGGCTGCCAATTGCCCTTTGGTGTGTCCAGCTTGCATTACCTATATTAAAAGCTAGTCTCTGTCACAACTGGGATGGAAGTGAATGTTCAGGTAGCCAGTGGTAAACACTGAGAGTGCAATTTGTCAGCTGAGAGAAAGAAAGATTTAGCTAACAAAGACAAAGCTAGTTAGTAAGACTTCTTTAAGCTGCTTATGGTAACCGAAAAGGAAGTGCTTTCAGCTGACGGGAGTGTCATCGTGTCAGAGTAAGAAGCCCATGCAACCTGAAACAGCAAATTTAAGTTTCTGGTCGTTATATAGCTGCAGGAATTGGCTATTGTTTGGGAGGCTGAGAACCAACCTGGTAAAGGAAAAGGGGTCATAGGGCAGTAATTAAACAAAATGTTAATTAAGGTTTCTCATACCTGCTAAATGCCTCGGGTTTAAATGAACACCTGTAGTAGGTGACACATTATCTATTCATTTGAGACCTGCAGCTAAGAAGCTGGGGAACTGCCAGTACAGGGAGAAAGATGATAGTTAAGCCAATGTGATCATTCCTTTAATGTATTGCTTCAATCTATCTAATGCTCACTAAGTATGAATATTAATATATCTTTATATGATGGATTATGTTTATGCTTGAGATTGCATTAAGATATCATTAGGGATTTAAACCTCACCTGGGGACAAGTTAAAAATTAAATTTGAATTTCTTTAAAATTTAGTGTTTACATTTAAGATTTTAAAAAAGAATCAATGGGTTGCTATGTTATTCTTGAATAATATCACGACAGTACATTCATCCTGTCACCAATTGAGACTGTATTGCCATAAAACATTAAATCACCATTATACAAGATTCAAGTGACAGAATTATAGATGTAACAGTAGCAAATATTAAATCATTTTGAAACTGATAATGGAGTAAATTCGAGCTGCTGAACTGAACAATGGGCTAGAAAGTCTCCCAATGTTGTTTAAAAGACAGCTCCACATCTCTTAGTCCAAAATAGATCAGGTAATTACCCCAGCAGTGATTTAAAACTATTATGTACAGCATCTGCATTTAAGAAGGAACTTTGGACCATTTCCACCCCCTGGTGAATATTATAGTTTTGAATCATGGTTCAGTCAGAGACTTATAGTTTTGAGTAGGACACTGACAATAAAACAATCTGTAGTGCTCACAACTTATATTGATCTACTCAAAGCCACATTGGATTTTCAAATGTGTAAATTGCCTCTAGTGTGTCCGAAGAAGGGTCGCGACCCAAAACATCACCCAATCCTTCTCTCCTGAGATGCTGCCTGACCTGCTGAGTTACTCCAGCATTTTGTGAATAAATACCTTTGATTTGTACCAGCATCTGCAGTTATTTTCTTACACTCTAGTGTGTCAGGAGTGGATGTGAAAGTGGGATAACATAGAACTAGTGCGAACGGGTGATCGATGGTCAGCGTTTTCTCCGTGGGCCGAAGGGAAAGGTTGCACGGTGTATCGCTAAACTATAATTAAAACTAAACTAAACTAATGTCATTGTGATAGACACAAAACGCTGGAGTAATTCAGTGGGTTACTGGCTCGAAGGGCCAACAAAGACTGGCTCAAAAGGCCAAATGGCCTCCTCCTGCACCTATTTTCTATGGAGCGCTCCTCTATGGGATCAGCCAGCATCTCTGGAGAAAGGGAGTAGGTGACGCACTAAAATGAATGGTTTAACATATTCAATTGTGTTTACTGCTGCAAGTAAGAATGTATTTGTGCTGTCTGGGACATATGACAATAAAACACTCTTGACTCTTAAAGAATAAGTGGAAGAGGTAGTAGGAAATCACACTTGGGAAGAAGACCTTTCTAACTCACTGGTCAGGAGCCTAATACTCACTCCAGGCATTTTGACTTATTACCACTGGGTCAATTTATTGAGAGCCAAATGAATGGTGGATTAAATGCGAATCGCAGCCTGAAAATCACATCATGTCAGCGGCCACAAAGATGTTGGAGCTTCTGAACCTCATTAAGGAGAAAAGTATGGTAACTACAGTGATTAGCATATCAGAGGTTAGTGCTCATGTGGAATGGCATGGCCTGCACTGGACTGGTGTTTGGGAAGAAGCAGCTGTCAAAACAAGTGCTGAATTTCACACCTCCCAATTCTACGCCTCAGGTAGGAAACTCAGTGTACTGCATGGACAAAGAGAGAGAGATGCAACTTGAAACTAGTACACCCAGAGCAAAGTAAATGAGATCCCTTTGGATACCAATAGCTCCTTTGTTTAACATGATTAAATCCTCTTTGTTTCATTACCTAGACCAATGCAAAAACAAACAGAGACACCGATAAAGACTAGCAATACTTATCTTTTTTCTCTTCCTTATCACACCTGCGATCTCTTGGCAGACAAGCTGAAAGGAAACTACTTTGCTGAAATGAAATTGATGAGCTGACCAGGCAGGTGTACGAGGAAGCTGTTGGCTGAGAAAGGTGTGAACTACTCATGTCAAGAAAAGTGATCGAATGATAAGAAATCTCTTGGTTGTCTAATTTCTTCCTCCAGGCCAACTTACTACATTAAGCTTTTGTAGGCAGCTTCTTCAATTCACAATGGCCAACTAACTCCAGCCAGGGACATGTTTTAAACTGCAATAGTACTGTATGTTTAGTTTAGTTTAGTTTAGAGATGCAGTGCGGAAACAGGCCCGGATGTCTAACACTGTAAGCCACTGTGCCACCCAAGCTTTGCACTAAATTTAACCTGAATGGAAAATCTTGTTGAAATTAAACAGATTAAAAGTCAAGTGGATCAGTCTGAGGACGGGTCTCGACCCGAAACGTCTTCAGTCTGAAGAAGGGTCTCGACCCGAAACGTCATCCATTCCTTCTCTCCTGAGGTGCTGCCTGACCCGCTGAGTTACTCCAGCATTTTGTGTCTACCTTTGATTAAAAGTATCTTGAAGAATGTGGAATTGAACACGCAGTACTTTTGGATAAATCCTGTTGTCAATTCATTTTTACAGTAATGAATTCCCAATTTGAGATCACGGAAGATCCCACTGGATTAATGTTTGAAAGAAGTGACGGGAGCCCGTGTTGGCAAATTTACCAAAAATGTCTTTTCCCAGAGCACGACATAGTTAACTCCGACAACGGATTAGAACTTGTTTGTCGGTAAACAAGTCTGCAAGATATCGCTATTGTGAAGGAAGGAACTACAGATTCTGGTTTATTCCGAAGACAAATACAAAATGCTGGAGTAATTCACCCGGTCAGGCAGCATCTCTGGAAAAAAAGAATCAGTGATGTTTCGGGTCGAAAAACCTTCTTCAGAAGTTACTCCAGCATTTTGGGGCACAGTGGAAGAGAGGGGAGAAAAAAAAAGGGGAGGGGGGGACAAAAAGGGAGGGAGAGGTGGTAGGAGGTTACCCAAAATTGGAGAAATTAATGTTCATACCATTGGGTTATAAGCTTTTAATCATAAATTGAAAATCAATCAAACTATTGATCAATCATAGCTTATAGCTTGGTTCTTTAATTTAACTGTGCCTATTAACTGTTAATCTAATCTTGGAGGCTAATTAGAGTCATAGAGTCATACAGTGTGGAAACATGCCCTTTAGCCCAATTTTCCCAAACCAACCAACATGTCCCTTCTACACTTGTCCCACCTGCCTGGGACAAGCTCATATCCCTTTGGCTCATATCCCTTTAAGCTTATCCTATCCAGGAACCTGTCTAAATGTTTCTTAAACGTTGAGATAGTACTTGCCTCAACTACATCCTCCGGCAGCTCGTTTCATACACCCACCACCTTTTGTGTAAAAAAGGTACCCCTTCAGTTTCCCATGAAATCTCTTCCCGCTCACCTTAAACCTATGTCCCCAGGTTCTCGATTTCCCTACTCTGGGCAAGTGACTGATCTATTCCTCTCATGATCTTGTACACCTTCTTTATAAGATCACCCCTCATCCTCCTGCACTCCAAGGAATAAAGTCCGAGCCTGCACAACCTCTCCCTATGGCTCAGGCTCTCGAGCCCCGGCAACATCCACCACCTTTTTTGTGAAAAAGTTGCTTTTCGGTGGAAGATTTCTTGGAGAATTAAAATGTACACAAAACGTCTAAAGCTAAACCGTTCAGAAGCAGTTGTGGTTCTGGACACAAGTTGCAACATGATATTTGCAGTCCTTTCATCGTAACCTTCATGGTTTTAAAAAAAAACAACAAATTTACTATGGCAACAGGGCACTTTTAAATATTCAAATGGTTGTTGGTATCTTGAGATGATAATGAATAGCACAGGCAGTATTGCAGTATTGAAACAAAATTGTACTTCTGGGGTTGTGAAATAGATTTCATTGTTTCATGATTAATTATAATACATTGAAGATAATCAGTAACATATTAATCTATCAGATTTGGTTGTAATGAAGTGTGATTTCCATGAATCAAGAATAGAATTGTATTGACTTGTGGATTCCAATGAATATGCTACAACAGAGTGCTCTGGACAGTTATGGAAAAACCTGTCATCTATGTAACAAGTAACAGGGACTATTGGGAACTAATAACAAGGATTGGATGTGTCCTCATTAGTTGCTCTTTTATAATTTTAGGTCTTGCAAGACAGGCTGAATTAACATCTGCCTCAAAATGCCTGGATTTTGCTGTTAGCAGTGAAGTAACAGACCTTGAAGAAATATGTCCAAGAAGATTGGGTGTCACGGAGGCGCAGTGGTAGAGTTGCTGCCTTGCAGTGCCAGAGACCCAGTTTCAATCCTGACTAAAGGTGCTGTCTGTACGGAGTTTGTACGTTCTCCCCGTGATCTGTGTGGGTTTTCGCAGGTTGCTTCCGGTTTCCTCCCACACTCCAAAGACATGCAGGTTTGAAGGTTAATTGGCTTTGGTAAAAAATTGTTAATTGTCCCTGGTGAGCAGGAAAGTCCTGGTGTATGGGGCAATCACTCGGTGGACTGATCGGCCTGTTTCTGCACTGTATCTCTAAAGTCTAAACTAATGATTCACATAGCATGTTAGGTCATGCAGATGTGTGAGGAGAGAATGTAATTGATATAGGCCTCCATGTAAAATATAAATCAAGGTTTTTGCCCAAAAGGAAAGTTGCAAAACCCATTGAACAAGTAATGCCTGATAAAACTTGATACTGTAGGTGTGGAAATAAACACACTGGAATAATACTGTGTATAATTAGCACTACAGAATTGGGTTGATACGGTTTCCTCCCACATTCCAAAGACGTACAGGTTTGTAGCTTATTTGGCTCGGTAAAATTGTAAATTGGTGCGTGTGTGTGTGTGGGATAATGTTAGTGTGTAGGGATCGGTGGTCGGTGTGGACTCGATGGGCTAAAGGGCCTGTTTTCAAGCTGTATCTCCAAACAAAAAGATTAAGAGGAATTCAGCCACAAGCTTCTTCAGATGACATGTGGAAATGAGGAACTGCAGATGCTGGTATACAAAGACACAAAGTGCTGGAATAACTCAGTGGAGTAGCTTACTGAAATGTTACCTATACGTGTTCTCCAGAGATACTGCCTGACCTGCTGACTTTATGTCTTACTCAGATGAAGTTACACTGATTCTAAACCAGGTGACCAATTGGCCTCATTTTGAAATATATTTTAAAAGTTTTATGAAAATCAGAATAAAGACAGATTACATTGGAAGCTGAACCATCAGAAATGAAACAAAATTCACCTCCCGCCCCCGAGGAGGTGCTCTTGGGGTTGCCTGCGGGAGTCGCCGAGGGGCACGGAGGTTGTGAGAGGGGAAGGGGCTGTGGGTCAGCGGGTTGAAGTGTCGATGAAATGGGCCGCTGGAGGCCCTGCAGCAGCTGGGGGTTTACGTGGATCAGGCACCACTGGGGGCTCCACTGAGGCCGAGCAAGTGGATCAGACGCGGCCTGCAGCAGCACGGGGAGGCAGAGCAGCGGTGGAGGACACCGACTACATCGCCAGGCCAGGTCAACCCTGCAACACCGACCCAGTGCCACCCCCAGGACCACGGGCTTTTAAGGCCATGATAGAACTCTGTCCTATGAAGAACCTTGAAACTTGAAAAGCACAAGTTGACCCCAGAAACGTGGCAACTCTTTGTGTACTGCGTCGGTGCAGTCTACTATTCTTACACTACAATCAATACACATTTGTACTTATCTATTATAGAGGCAACTTAGTCCTTCCCAATAAAGTCCTTAAGCTTCCTGTATGACGAAGGAGTGGAGCGATATTTCTTGATGCAAAAATCAACAGAGAGATCTTCATGGTGTTTCATTTTAGTTAGTCATTTATTGAAGTAGTAATACAAACAGATTATTATATCTCCCGTCGTATAATTTTTGGTAAGAGCTTTTATCTTACCGTCGCTCCTTCATGTCTGAAGCATTAGGTAAGTGAATTCTCAATTATACTCATAATTCTGGCTCCACTCCTGGCTCCTCCCAGTCCATATATGCCCATTATGCCCATATATGTAAGCCTAATATTCATCTCACGACAACCCCCAAGTGTCCAAAAATAATACAACAGGATACAAATTAATATAATAAGCTAAAATAGCTAATAAACACAAATGGCTCTGACACAACAGCCCCTAATTGTTCTAAGTATATAATGAAACAATCTATATACTAAAACTCTTGAGGGGGGAGAGGCAGGGAGGGGAGGGAGGGAGGGGAGAGGGAGAGGGGAGTAGGGGGGGAGAAGGGAGGGGGAGTGGGGGAGGAGAGGGTGCTGCACCAATGCAGGTTTGGGCCCACTTGGTCTAGTTACTAATAAACATTAAAATGAGCCATAAAAATTCACACATAATCAAACAAGCATGCACTATATGTTGGCATCTAATCTACTATAGTGATTCTTCAATCTTCAAGGCCTCCGGTCTTTGCTGTACTCAGGTTTCAGCCTCTAGTAGCAGACATATCTTCATAATCGTTCATTCCAAGATGTTGCTCTTAGTCTGAAGTCGAAACGGTACGCACAAAACCTTATGCATCTGGTATAGTCTCCAATATTCTGCCCATTAGCCAGGAGCTGCGTAGAGCAGTAAAATCGACTACCAGAACAATATCACCTGTAGCGAAGCTTCTTTTCATCTTTGACCACCCTTGTCGTTCCTGGATCAGAGGCAAATATTCTCGTACCCACCTTCCAAAAGAGATCTGCCATATATTGTACCTGTCTCCACCTGCGTCTGATGTATAAATTTTCCTTCACAAATAATCCAGGTGATAGTGAAGAAGATGGTTTGGTGTAAGTGCTTCCAGGTCCATTGGATCATCAGAACTCTCGGTGATGGGTCGGTCATTCAAAACCGCTTCAACCTCACAAATGAAAGTTTGCAATCCTTCATCGTCCACAACTTGTTGGCTGAGAACTGAGCACAGCACATTACGAACCAAGCGGATCAATCGTTCCCAAACACCGCTGTGATGGGATCCTGCTGGAGGGTTAAACTACCACTTTATCCCCTTCTGAAGCATAGCATTCTGGATCTTGTCCTGATTCAAGCTATTAAAAGCTTCTCTCAATTCTCTTTCTGCTGCGATAATATTTGTACCATTATCTGATCTTAAAGATAAAAATTGGCCTCGTCGACAAATGAATCTTCGTAATGCATTGATGCAGGAGTCACTATCAAGTGTATATGCAACCTCAAGGCGTACTGCCCTGCTTGCCATGCAGGTGAAGATTATACCATACCTTTTACCAAAACTTCATCCTCTTTTGACTTCTATGGGACCGAATTACTCGACCCCTACATCTGTAAATGGAGGCTCATCTGGTTGAATTCTCACCAGAGGCAAATCTGCCATTTTTTGTTCCCCAACTCTTCCCCGCTATCGTTTACACACAACGCAGTCTGTTATGATTTTCCTTGCAAAGGAGTTAGCTTTGATAATCCAATACCTTTTACGGAGACGAGACAGCATATGATTTCTTCCTCCATGACCGAGCTGTTCATGGATATGTCGTAACAGTAGTGTTGATATGTGAAGGTCCAAGAGAATAATAGGATGTTTAGCCTCTTCAGGCATCGCTAGTCTATTCAGGCGACCGCCTACTCTCAGAAGTCCATCATTCAGCACTGGATCCAGTTTGTACAAATGACTACCTCCTTTGATGGTCTTACCACCTTCTTGGCTGATGGTTCTTCCTTGAATCTTTGTCTTTGACTGAAAGAGATGATTGCGCTTTCTGACTGAGAAAGATCTTCTGGACGTAAACATTGACCGCGGAGTGTTGCTTTAAAGGCTTGCATCTCCTTTTCAACCTTCTCTTTCAGTTTGCCAGGATCCTTTTCAAGGCGACTCACAGCAGCCTGAATCTCCTTTCTCTTTCAAGTCAGCTGCAAGAACATTGTCTTTACTTTAAGAAACCAAGCTACGACAGTCTTAGCTTCCTCCATGATGAAAAATAAGTGAAAAGAGAATTTGTGGGGTTTAATGGATCCTTGACAATGACGTTCATAATAATGTCACTTAATTTCTGGATCATTGGCAGAAATTGCAGATTCTAAGTGATGTTTTGGTCATTCTCTGTCAGATTTACAGAGAAATTCTGGTCCTTTGATCCATCTTTTACAGCTTAAAAAATGGTCTGCTGTTAGTCCTCTAGATGCTTCATCTGCAGGATTTTCCATTGCAGCAACATATCTCCATTGTGATACATCAGTAGCATCCCTTATAAAAGAGATTCTGTTTGCTACAAATGTTTGAAAGAGTTTGTTTTCATTATTGGTGTACTTAAGCACTGTTGTGCTATCTGTCCAGAAGATGGATTTACCCAGTTGAAGCTGGAGTTCTTTTGGCAGCATTGTGTCAACTCTGACAGCTAGGACTGCAGCCTTAAGCTCCATTCTGGGAATCGTCATTTGTTTTAATGGTGCCACTCTGGATTTTCCCATTATGAATGCAATATGCACCTCTTTGCTATCGTTTTCCAGTCGTAGATATGAAACAGTACCGTAGCCACTTTCACTGGCGTTTGAAAAGTGGTGCAGCTGTGCATATCTGATTTGACCAAAGCTCGTAGGCTTCACACACCTGTCCACCTTAAACTCCGCAATCTTATTGAGATCTGCTAACCATCCTGTCCATCGCTAAGAAAAGGTTTGGGGTATATCTTCATCCCAACCAAGTTTCTCCTTGCAGAGTTCCTGCATAATCAGCTTGGCTAGCAAAGTAAATGGTGCCAGAAATCCTTAAAGGATCGTAGAAAGAGCTGACTACAGACAGAATGTCACGTCTATTGTATGGTCGTTCCTGTACAGCAATTCTGAACTTGAACACATCTGTTTCAACGCACCAGTGTAATCCTAATGCTCTCTCCATTGGCAGATTGTCCTTGTCCAATTCCAACTTGATCTCTTTAGTTCTGCTTACTTGTGGAATGGATGCCAATACAGCACGGCTGTTGCTGATCCACTTTGACAGCATGAATCCTCCCATTTGGCAGATTACAGTCAGGTCTTTTACCATCTGAACTGCTTCCTGTTCCGAAGGCATTGATTTTAAACAATCATCTACATAGAAGTTGATCTTTACTGTGTTTGTCACCTCTGCTGGAAAGTGTGCTTTGTTGTCCTCAGCTGTCCTTCTCAATGCAAAGTTTGCACAATGGCTCCGAAAAGATATACCTTCATCCGGTATTCAACAAGATCTTGCTTCACATCACCATTGGGCCACCACAGAAATCGCAGATGGTCAACATGCTTTTCTGATACCTTGACCTGATGAAACATTGCTTTGATATCAGCCATCAAAGCAACCGGTTCTTGTCTGAATCTGATGAGAACTCCAATGAGTGAGTTGGTTAGGTCTGGACCCTGCAGCAGTTGCCAGTTAAGTGATGTACCTTAAAAAACTGCCCCACAGTCAAAGACCACCCTTAAAGTTCCTTTATTTGAGTGATACACCCGATGATGAGGGATGTACCAGAGTTCTCCATCACCAATTCAGCTGGTCCATTGGTACCCTTTCAGCATAACCATTGTCAATCATATCCGTGAGGAAAGATGTATATTCAATATAAAACTTCTTGTTCTTGCCAAACTTACGTTTCAAGCTCTGGATACGTTGCTCTGCTGTGCAACGGTTATTCGGCATGCTGGTATTCTCTTGCTTGAAAGGCAAGTCTAGACAATAGTGTTTATCTGTCATCCTTGCTGAACGATACATAATGTCCAAGAACGTTACCTCTTCTCTGGACATTTCTTCCTTTTCCTTGCTGGATCTTTCACCAAAGTTGTGATTGTATTGTTTGACCAGTAGCTCCTCTAGGTTCGCAATGGATATTTGATTGGCACCAGCAGCAGGGCAGCCATTTCCATCCCTGCTGTCGTGGTCTTTTCTCAGGGGACCATAGATGACCCATCCTAGCAGGGTTTTCACAGCGTATGGTCCATCCCCTTGGCTGTTGACCAGCTCCCAAGGTTCCAATACCTTTGAAGCATTTGTCCCAATGAGGAGGTCAATGCCAGAGTCTATTTCAGGAATCTTGATATCCTTCAAGTAAGGCCATTGCTTCAGGTCTTTTTGTCTGGGAATGTTTAACTGAGAAACTGGCATGGTCTTATGTGTAAACACATCAGATAATTGAACAAAATCATCCTTATCCAGATTAGATATTTCCAAACCTGAGGTAAGATTACTGGTCACAGGCTTCACTTGATTCATGGTACGCAGGAGAATTTTTCTCCTTGGTCCTAAAATGTTCAGCCTTCCCATCAAGCTTTCCATGCAGAAGGTAGATGAGCTTCCATGATCCAAAAATGCGTATGTTTGCAACACTGTACTCCCCTTGTGGCTCTTTACTTGTACTGGTACGATGGAGAAAATGCAGGTTTCATCACCGGCCCCAATATGCCCACACATTTGAGATGGAAGAACAGCATCACTCACACTTGGCGTTTCCTGCTTTTCCTTCTGTTCTGTTTGTACTGGTTTATTTTCCTTGTCCTTTCATTCCATGTGAAGTATTTCAGGATGATTTCCTTTGCATGCAACACAAATCAAACGACTCTTGCAGTCTTTACTCATGTGGCCTATTTTTAAACATCCAAAACAGATTTTCTTCTCCTTTAAAAAAACTATCTTTTCTTTATGCTTTTTATTCTTGATCTGCCACCACTGTTCTAATGTGTGACCATTTTTGTTACAGAACAAACAAGAACTTTGCTGCTTGGCGATAGGGACGTCGGCTTTCATTCCCTTTGTTATCAGATTTTCTTGCACCTGTGCTTCAACAGGTTCTGCAGTCGTAGCAAAACGCTTTTGGCTTTTCTATTGCCTTAGCGAAGGTAGGTCCTTTAACACTTGCTGCTGGCTTCGCTTCCTCAATATTCCCAAAATGTGGATCTGATAATATCTTCACTTGTTCCTCCATGAAGTTTACCAGGTCAGGAAATCCAGCTGGATATCTGCTCTTTCCCTGGATCTCATATGGCTTTTCTCTCCACTTGTCTCTGAGCTTATAATGCAGTTTCAGAAGGACAGTCTTCATATTGGTGGGGACATTCATTTCCTTCATATAGGCGAGATGTTTCATTGCATTGCTACAACCTCTAAGGAACAGTGAGAACGCTTGCAATGCTTTCACATCTTCGCATCTGAAAGCTGGCCAGGCCAATGCCTTGGCTATATAAGCAGTGGCAATCTTTCGCTCATTGCCAAAATGCTCTTCAAGCAGCTTCCTTTCCTCAAGGTAGCCCTGGTTCGAAGGTAAGTGTTGACAGCTGCTTGACCCTTTGTATATTGTTCCAGAAAATGATAGCAGTCACTGATATCATCATTCTTTCTCTCCACTCCTCTTTCAAATTCCTTGATAAAAAATTTCACACTGCAAAGGATCACCATCGTAAAAGAGAATGTCCCTTGGTGGTAGAGTGGAAGAAAGATTTTGTTTAGGCAGAAGAACAGTGATATCATTTTGCCTCTACAATAGGTTATACATATCACCTCGGCTTCCATCATAATGTCCAGGGGGGGTAATGCGAGCATGCCCCTGCACACCATTTTCATCATGAGACTTTACCTTTTGTCTTTGAAGAGGGTATTGAGTTAGATGGGTCATATCACTAGCTTTAGCAAATGGTCTCAAAGTTGTTTGTTTCGGTCTAACAACCTGTTGCTCTCAATCAGGCAAGTATTCAGCTATGAGGGGGGATCTTATTGAAACATATAAGATAATTAGGGGATTGGACACATTAGAGGCAGGAAACATGTTCCCAATGTTGGGGGAGTCCAGAACAAGGGGCCACAGTTTAAGAATAAGGGGTAGGCCATTTAGAACGGAGATGAGGAAGAACTTTTTCAGTCAGAGAGTGGTGAAGGTGTGGAATTCTCTGCCTCAGAAGGCAGTGGAGGCCAGTTCGTTGGATGCTTTCAAGAGAGAGCTGGATAGAGCTCTTAAGGATAGCGGAGTGAGGGGGTATGGGGAGAAGGCAGGAACGGGGTACTGATTGAGAGTGATCAGCCATGATCGCATTGAATGGCGGTGCTGGCTCGAAGGGCTGAATGGCTTACTCCTGCACCTATTGTCTATTGTCTATTGTCTACATGTTGCTCTAATTTGGCTGATGTTTCCCTTTAAACAGTTCCCTTTTCCGCATAGGAGTTCATCCCATCAGATACTATCGAGCTGTTTCTTGATTTCATAGCATCAAGTACACTGTCTTGTCTTGGTTGCTGCCATTTCAGCATCTAGTTTCAATCGTTCCTTCTTTCTTCTCAACTGTTCCTTCCTCCTCTTCCAATCCTCTATTTCCAATTGTCTTCTCTTCTGTTTTTCTTCCATTCTCTTCCGCTCTTCTCCCTTTCTCTTCTGCTCTTCCTCCATTTCCAATTCCTGTACTCAATCTCATGCCTGTCTTCCATGAAGGCAACCTGTTCTGCGAGAACAGTCAGGTCTGCCTTAGCCTTTATATGAGTAAAGTGCGTCGAAGACGCACGAGATAAAGAACGGAATTTGAACCTCAATTTAGAGTTTGAAACATTTGAAGCACTGTCTTCCGGTCTGATGATGTCTGTTTACACCACTCTGTCGGGAAGCACTCCCAACAATGGAGTGTACAGTTTGATGACCAGCCTCGAATAACCACGCTTCAATTTCTTGTGCAAACTCTTTGAAAGTGTCCCTTATTCGGTGCATCCATTGATCTTGCCTTTCAAGTTCAACTTCAGGTAGTGATAACTGTTTCAATGTTTCATATTCTTCATTGATTTCATCAATGAGGTGGTTAAATTGAATCAAGTTGAAACGTACCTCATCTACATTTTCACTTGATTAGCTCGTGTCTTCCATTAACCTGCCAGCCTTTTTATATCTTTTTTTCTTTTTCTTCTCATGCTTCTCAAAGAGCAATTCATAGCCTTTGGATGTGAGTTTGATAGTCCTTATTTCCACCTTTGGCTGTTTTCTGATGTCGCCACCTTGTGACTGAACAT
The DNA here is from genome assembly GCF_053455715.1 of Rhinoraja longicauda. Taxonomy (NCBI): domain Eukaryota; kingdom Metazoa; phylum Chordata; class Chondrichthyes; order Rajiformes; family Arhynchobatidae; genus Rhinoraja; species Rhinoraja longicauda. The sequence continues at coordinate 25,390,504 of NC_135962.1, read as the reverse complement.
CAGATTTAACCACAGGCATACTGCTGGCTATCCCTTTAAGACGTATAGACATAAAGTCGTAGCTTCAAAGGAATTCAAAACAAAACTGATAACTAGCCACGCTCAAGGTCACTTTTTTGTTCTCAGCATTCCTAGATTTTCCAGTTGCAGCTTTCCAATAGAACTTCTAAAAAACAGCTTTTCCAATAATGTTTAATGTTATATACTGGTTTTTGAAGTTTCCAATCTCCGTACTCAGATTAACGCAGATAGTGACTCTTATCAGTCTGTCTTGGATTCAAAGCTTTTGCAATAAAGCAATCCTTGTTCCGTCATTAGCTACACAAGCTCCAATCCCACTCCTAGAGCCAGTTATAACTTAAAGTGCCTCTTCGAGACAGGTTTACTTTATCTTCACTCACCGAAGATAGCTCTTGATCTATTCACTCCGGCTGAGACAAGTTCTTACAATATAGCGTCAACTTAGTCCTTCCCAATAAAGTCCTTAAGTTTACCGTATGACATAGAAGTGGAGCGATATTTCTTCACGCAAAACAACAAGAGAGATCTTCACGACATTTCAGTTTAATTAGTCGTTTATTGAAGTAGTAATACAAACAGATTAGTGTATCTCCCGTCATATAATTTTTGGTAAGAACTTGTATCTTACCGTCGCTCCTTCGTGTCTAAAGCATTATGTGTGAATATATATGCCCATTATGCCCATATATGTAAGCCTAATATTCATCTCACGACAACCCCCAAGTGTCCAAAAATACTACAACAGGATACAAAATAATATAATATGCTAATATAGCAAATAAACACAAATGGCGCCTACATCTATGATTGTGCTTATCTATAGTATGATTTTACTGGATTGTATGAGAAAAACATCAATAGAGTAATGGGCGTTTTATTGTCCTATATCCCAAACAGAATAATGAAATTCTTACTTGCAGCAGCACAACAGAATATGCAAACAAAGTACTCTGTAAACAAAATAATTAACAAAAAAATCTCAGTATGTACACATACACACATATATATGTCTCTGTATATGTGTGTATATATGTATGTTTATGTGTGTGTGTGTGTGTGTGTGTGTGTGTGTGTGTGTGTGTGTGTGTGTGTGCGTGTGTGTGTGTATGTTTCTTTTTACCCTGACTCAGTCTGAAGAAAGATCTTGACCCGAAACGTCACCTATTCCTTTCTCCAGAGATGCTGTCTGACCCGCTGAGTTACTCCAGCTTAAGTGTCTATCTTTTGTGTGTAGCTATGTGTGTATTATATATATATATATATATATATATGTGAGTGTGTGTGTGTGTGTGTGTGTGTGTGTGTGTGTGTATATATATATATATACACACACACATATATATATATATATATATATATATATATATATATATATATATACATACACATACATGTGCACACATTACATACCACGCATACATTCATATATACACATAAAACAAATAAACAAACAAACAATAACAGTGCAAAAAGTAGTGTTTTATAACCAGATGGTAGGGAACAAGCTGTTCCTGAATCTGGACGTAACAGTTTTCACTGTACCTAGGTACATGTGACAATGAAGTATCATTGAATCATTGATGAATTTACCATTCGGAGTCAGAGAGGTAATTTAACAGCAAGTGTAAGTTAGTTGTGATAACCATTGAAAATCGTGTTGCCTCATTCAACACGGCAAAAGATTTCCAGTGCTTTTTGCAAGTAGAACATTGCCTGAGCCGTTAAGTGTGTGATGATTCACACCCTGTGATGACTGTCTCAGCTGATGCTGCCACAGTTCATCCTATGGAGGTCCATGATATGGATTGCACCCTCTGAATTACTGCTCAACCATTCATGCAAACAATCCAGATGACCTCTACCATAATGGTGAAGGCCAATAGCTTCATACTTCCCCTCATCATCAATTTGTGACCAATATTTCAGTATTTATCATTATGCATTCTGAATATAGGAAGAAAAATACCAATGTGCGAACCTTTCAAAAGCACTGCGGAGAGACTTTTAGATGTCTCATTATAATAATTACCATGTCAAAACGAAGAACATGTCATTCATTGGGGCTGAATTTTGTTTGAATAATTGCAGGGAACAGTGTCAACACAAATCACATTTCCGTTGTTTTAATGTCACAAGGAAGCCATGACATCATAACATGGCTTAATATCCATTTACCTTCCTGATAAAAAAAATACATTAAGCATCATTATTTCATTGAACAGGTGTGATCAGAGGATTTCACTGAAGCGCGTATAACAAGATTGTTATTTTCTTCCCTGCAGCTGGAAACTGTGAAATATAGTCACCACTCTGACGGTAACAAAAGCCAAAATGTACCAGACCTTTGTGATGTCAACCCAATTCTGCAGTGCAAATTTGACACAGTATTATTCCATTGTGTTTATTTCCACACCAACAGCACCAGCTTTTATCAGGCCTTACTTGTTCAATGGGTTTTGCAATTTCCCTTTTGGGCAAAAACCTTGATTTATATTATACATGAATGCCGATATCAATTACATTCTCTCCTCACACACCTGCATGACCTAACATGCTATGTGAATCACTAGTTTAGACTTTAGACTTCAGAGATGCAGTGCAGAAACAGGCTCTTCAGCTCACCAAGTCCGCACCGACCAGTGATCATCCCGTACACGAGCACTATTCCACACATTAGGGACAATTAGCATTTTTTTACCAAAACCAATTAACCTACAATCCTGCATGTCTTTGGATTGTGGGAGGAAACCGGAGCACCCTGAGAAAACCCACGCAGTCACAGGAAGAACCTGCAAACTTCTACAGACAGTACCCTTAGTCAGGATCGAACCCAGGTCTCTGGCGCTGTAAGGCAGGAACTCTACCACTGCTCCACTGTGATGTCCTTATGTTTACATTTATTTCCTTTTTTCAAATTCTCATTCTGCCATGGTGGGATCTGAAATGTCATTGTTTGGATTATTAATCCAGGCAATTATAAAACTAATTGGATAAAAACAAGGAACTGCAGATGCTGGTTAATATACAATAGGACACAACAGGCCAGGCAGCATCTTTGCAGAACATATATGGGTAATATTTTGGATCGAGACCCTTCTTTGGACTTATTGAGTAAAATAAGACGATTTCACTTTCTTTGAAACTTTACTTGTTGTCAACTCGAAGGAATTATTATCATATCATATCATATATATACAGCCGGAAACAGGCCTTTTCGGCCCTCCAAGTCCGTGCCGCCCAGTGATCCCCGCACATTAACACTATCCTACACCCACTAGGGACAATTTTTACATTTACCCAGCCAATTAACCTACATACCTGTACATCTTTGGAGTGTGGGAGGAAACCAAAGATCTCGGAGAAAACCCACGCAGGTCACGGGGAGAACGTACAAACTCCTTACAGTGCAGCACCCGTAGTCAGGATCGAACCTGAGTCTCCGGCGCTGCATTCGCTGTAAAGCAGCAACTCTACCGCTGCGCTACCGTGCTAAATTGATGGACTTCTTTTTAAGTAATGCAGAGGCCAAGTATAAAACATGGAACAGTTAAAGCCAGTTAAATTAATTTCAAACTTTTTGGCATACAATCGAGAAATTTCTGGCGCTCTGTAATAATAGTTCATGTTTTGAACTAATGCAAGCATCCCCATAATCTTGTTTGCAACAGAAAAAAAGATCTGAAATATTTAATCAACTGCTTCATGTAGATATATTAAAAGGTTTGGCCAAGTAGGAAGCATCTTTAGAAACAAAGAACTACTGATGCTGGTTAACACACAAGAGGACACAAAGCGCCGGAGTGACTCAACAGGTCAGGCAACATCTCTGGAGAACATGGATAGGTGATGTCTCAGGTCGTGACCCTTCTTCAGACCCAATAAGCGTCTGAAGAACGATCTCGACCCAAAACGTCACCTATCCATGTTCTCCATAGATGCTGCCTAACCCGCTGAGTTACTCCAGCACTTTGTGTAATTTTAGGAAGCATCTTTTATTTGAGGATAAAACCCAAGGTTTAATCATTTGAAACATCCATTCTAACTTCATTGTTAAAGACAAAAAAAACAATGAAATGGTTGTGGGTGATTATACCATCAATATTATACACATACTGAAATCAAATTCCTCAGCCCGTTACTTTAATGTCGATGTTAATCTATTGTAAACTGGCCAACGGTTCCATGATAAGATATAGAGGGAGGCATCTAATATATTTGCCGAGACAATAAGATTGATAACAAAGATTTATAATCTTTAAAATACAAATTTGCTTACAGTTTCAACAGTTACTTTGGTAGCGTATTGATGCTGTTAAATGGACACAAGATTCCTTGTCTAAATGATGAGGTGTGTATTGCCACCCACGCCATTCCAATTTACAGCAGGACAAAGATGGGGTGTAAATATTCTGAAGCTCATTACAGAGGAAGTACTGCAACGTGTGAAACCTTAAGTGAAACTAGAAATGTTGTTTTAATTTAATATATAAATATCAATTCTAATCAGGCAATGCAGGTTTACAATCTAGCTGTGTTTCTTTTTAATCAGAGTGTTCTATCTATTTTATAATATTTGTACCTAATACATGCTCCGATAGAAGGAGGGGCGGCACAGTGGCGGAGTGGTAGAGTTGCTGCCTTACAGCGCCAGACCCAGGTTCAATCCTGACTACTGATGCATTTGTAGGTTCTCCGTGACCACATGGGTTTTCTCCGGGTGCTCCGGTTTCCTCCCATACTCCAGATAGTTTGTTGGTTAATTGGCTTTGGTAGAATTGTAAATTGCCCCTAATGTGTGGTATAATGTTGGTGTATGGGGTGATCGTTGGTTGGTGCGGACTCGGTGGGCCGAAGGGCGGGCGTGTTTCCCCACTGTATCTCTAAAGCCTAAAGTCTAAAGAGGAACACACTTCAGATTGCAACTGTTTATTGCCATTTTTAATAACGCGTGGGTTTTATGAGACACTGTCAGTGGGCAAAGGTGTTTGGCAAACTTTTCCTCTTCATCGCATTAAAAAGAGTCGTGATACAATGGTGCAAGATGCACTTTCAGTTGTTACGTGTGGTACATCTGCAAATGAAAAATTGACACAAGATGGGTTTTCAATTAAACTTCAATGGAAATGGGAACTTTAAATCAGCTCGGGTTGTATCAGGGCAGTAGTGGGAATGAAATTCAAAGTCTTTTTAGTTGAAAAGCAATGATGAAAGAGCAAAGTGTTTGTCTAGAGAACAGGGAAGTTCCTGTTATTGGAACCGACACCTGTAAAGGTATCACTTCTATTGCCCCTGAGGAGATACTGCACCTGCAAACAGTGCGATCTTCACAACAAACATTTTACATTTGCGATACACACCGACCGTCCACAAAGTATACGAAAATGACATTCCAACCATCTCTTTATCGTTCAATAACAAACATCAAGCCAATAGAAGCAATGACCCTTCCCTTGTGATTTTAATGTGTTGGTGAAACCTTTAAGTGCTTGTCTGGTTGTGTGCATTCCAATGAAAATCGAATACACATAATTGACCTACCATTGCAATTACAAAACACACTGCAATTAATCTCTTGAATAGGATGAAAAAAACCAATTGCAGCCAATGAGCACACCCTTGTATTTTATATAAAATTGTGGTTATAGTTTTCTTTTGTATTGTCTCTTACACAAGGCAGCACACTGATCCTGATCCTTTATCTGGCGATTGATTTTTGCTTGCCCTATTTATGACATTTTTTGCAAATAAAACACCAGACTGAAAGGTAGAAAATACCATCTCCATACAAACGAGTCTTTTCACGAAGAAGGATTTTGTATTTCGTCAGATACTGTGTCGTACTTTTCACCGTATTCAAACTAGAACTAACTACAAAAAAAAATTCAATCTATTTAACAGAGAGATTACTTTAACAGCTCACTGAAATAAGCACAAAAAAACAGAAGAGGAATGGTAGACTACAGAATAATACTCTTCAAATAGAGCAACACCATCATTTGACTTTTGTTAACAGAATCCCTTTGTCTAATGTAACGTGCCTGATCTTTATTTTCTATGCTATTTTAATATCTGCAGGGAAATAATTCCAGTTGAGAAAAAAATGGGATGGTGAGTTTGGATTATATACATAGTGTACACCGAGCACCTTGTTGCAGCTGTTGTTCACAACTTGCATCTAATAGCCTTCTGCATTGCAGGGATATGTGAAGCATTTATGGATAATAAATGTCTTAAAAATAGAGTGCAGCAATGGAGAGCAGAGAAAGCTTTTGGCATTTGCACTTTCCAATGTGGTCACCAGGGGGCAGGCACTGACCAACTCAGGGACCACCAAGAAAGGATCATGATCATCAGTCAACAATCAAATGGCTAGAATTTCAAAGTAGCCATTTGAGAGCGAAGGAATCTCTATCACACTGTTAACTCAGAGAAATATGAGGATTTTAACTATTCAAATTGGCAAACAAACTGTTACCATAAGAATCCTTTCCATTGACTCCTCTAAACTTCATACTGCCTCTGCAAGGCCACCAGCATAATCACCTTAAACCTATCTCCTCAGATTCTTGATTCCCCTACTCTGTTTAAAAGACTGTGCACCCACAAACAAGCACGTCTTTGGGATGTGGGAGGAAATCGGTGCACCCCCAGGAAACCCAAATGCTCACAGGAAGAACGTGCAAACTCCACACAGATAACACCTGTCAGGATTGAATGCGAGTCTCTGGCGCTGTGAGGCAGCGGCTCCACCAGCTGTGCCACTAGTTCATTACAGTTGCATGAAAATAATAAATTCAAAATAACTATTTACACTAATTTCAATAGTTTTTAAACGTCTTGATCAAAAGCATTTAAAAGACTTCACAAAGACTTTAGTTTAGTTTAGAGATACAGCATAGAAATAGGCCCTTTAGCCCTCCGAGTCCATGTTGACCAACAATCACCCATACACTAGTTCTATCCTACACCCCAGGGACAATTTACAGAAGCCAATTACCCTACAAGCCTGTACATCTTTAACAAGCCTGCTTCAACAACCTCCTCTGGCAGCTTGCTCCATATACCCCCCACCCTCTGTGCGAAAAAGTTGCCCCTCAGATTCCCTATTAAATCTTTCCTCTCTCACCTTAAACCTAAGGGTGGCACGGTAGTGCAGCGGAGAAACTGCTGCCTTACAGCACCAGGTTCGATCCTGACTACGGGTGCTGTCTGTATGGAGTTTGTACATTCTCCCCGTGACCTGTGTGGATTTTCTGAGATCTTCGATTTCCTCCCACACTCCAAAGACCTACCGGTTTGTAGGTTAATTGGCTTGGTATAAATGTATAGATGTAAAATTGTCCCTTGTGTGTGTAGGGTAATGTTAATGTGCGGGGATCACTGGTCAGTGCGGACTTGGTGGGCCGAAGGGCCAGTTTCCGCGCTTTATCTCTAAACTAAACTAAACTAAATATACATCGTATTCTTTTTAAGAAATCGAATGAGAATGCTCTCAAAGGCTCCTCTACATTATCTATATGCAAATACTGATAGGCTTCGTATAAAACAAAAGTTTATAATGCTACCCAAGCAGGTCATTACACCCCTTCACAATCAGCGTGATGACAGCTACAAGTGCCATGCTTTAAGAGTTCCCAACGATGCATTTTTTCCCCCTTATGATAGTATTAATGGGCATAGTTGTCAGCACGGAAAATACACAAATGTGGAAGAATCCCTGCTGGTTCTCTTCAGCTGTGATAGAAAGGTTTGACTTCACCAGCTAAAATGCCCACGATTGATCACTCTTCACTGGAAGAGTCAAAACGAACAATCACAATAAGGAGAAAGCTTCGAGTGATTCCATTTGGAATATATTGAGATGGCCATTTTAGTCTTCCCATCACTTTTGTTATCTATTCTGGTTTCAAAGTAACTCTATTTTTTCTTGAATTTTACATGAGTGCAAGTTAATAAATGTTACAAATTTGACATTGGTTATTTGACATTTCAAATATTCATTACCCCAAGCACGAGGACATTGATTAAATAAGATGACTTCGTGAAGCATTTAATTGCCTTGCATTTATTGCATGCTACTTATACGTTGTTCTTCATTTAGTTAATTCATCTTTATCTATTTTATTCCGTGCATTACTGATTTAACTTAACTTTCATAAGGAGCACAGTAAGAAAATTATCCCTGATAGCCAACGGTAATATCTGTTAGAGCGCTCTTTAATTTCAATTCTATATCAATAATTTCTATGCGCATCATTGATATTGCATAAAACTATTAATAATTTTCAGACCATAATCAAAAGTGCACAAATGATTGATTTGAAATATTACAAAATAAGAAATATAAAATTAATTGCATTCTCTGCTTTTCATTGGTATGATACCTGACATCACAAAATTTAGATTTACATTAACAAATGGTGCAGTTTTGAAAGCTGTCAGTATAGTAAGTATAAAGAGATTCACACTTTCTTTATCTTGTTAATCTTAGTAATTTGATGGCTGCACTGATTTGGGAAGTTAATACAATTAATTGATCAATTAAAAAAAAGTAACTTTTAGGTGTTCACGTTTTCTTTCCTCATTACAGAACCGGGCTGAATTAAGATGAATTTAAATTTTACGAGAATGTTGCCAGGACTTGAGGATCTGAGCTATAGGGAGAGGTTGGGCAGGCTGGAACTGTTTTCCTTGGAACACAGGATAATGAGAGGTGATGTTATAGAAAATAACTGCAGATGCTGGTACAAATCGAAGGTATTTATTCACAAAATGCTGGAGTAACTCAGCAGGTCAGGCAGCATCTCAGGAGAGAAGGAATGGGCGATGTTTTGGGTCGATACCCTTCATGCTATATGGTTCTCTCTATTAATTTTTACTAACAAAAAATTCAAAGAAATATAAAATTAAATTGAAACCAGAATACATAACAAAAGTGATGTAAGACTAAAATAGCCATCAGAAGATGTTTCAAATAAAATCACTGAAATATGAAATGCTCTTGTGAGTAGAAGAATGAGAAGCCATCTCATTGAAGCTTCCAAGGTTGTCATGGGGTCAGAGGGGGCAGGTGCAGAGAAGGGGTTTGCTGCTCTTGCTGGGATGACCATAATCAGGGGCTAGTTTCAAAGCAAGGGGCCAGCAGAATTTCTTCACACAGAAGGAAGTGAATCTTCATAAATCTCTGCTCAAGGGAGATGTCTGGTTTACGTTAGAGATACAGCGTGGAAACAGGCCCTTCGGCCCACCGAGTCAGCACTGACCAGCAATCAGCCGAACACTAGTTCTGTTACCCCACTTGCACATCCTACACACTAGGGGCAATATGCAGAAGCCAATTAACCTACAAATCTGCATGCCTTTGGAATGTGGGAGGAAACTGGAGCAACCCCACGCAGTCACAGGGAGAATGTACAAACTCCGCACTTTTTGCCTCAGAATTTAACTAGACTTTAAACTTTAGATATACAGTGCGGAAACAGGCCCTTAAGCCCACTGAGTCTGCGCTGACCAGCAACCACCTGTACACTAGTTCCATCCTGCAAACTAAGGACAATTTGCAGAACCCAATTAACCTACAAACCTGCACATCTTTGGAGTATGGGAGCACCCGGAGAAAACCCACATGGTCACAGGGAGAATGTACAAACTGCATAGAGACAGCACCCATAGTCAGCGAACTAATCCAAGTCTCTGGCGCTGTGAGGCAAGTGTTGATCATGATCAATAGATGCTTAAATAGTAAGGGAATGAGGGGTGTTCTTATAAGATCATGAGGAGAATAGATAGGGTAAATGCAGTCTTTTACTCCGAATAGGGGAATTAAGAACCAGAGGACATGGGTTTAAGGTGAGAGGGGAAAGATTGAATTGGAACCTGGGGGGCAAATTTTTCACACAGGTACTACAACACGTGGGCAGGTAGGCTAGTGTAGGATAGTTCAGGAAAGTGACACTGATAGAACAGATCAGCCATAATCTAACTGAATGATGGAGCAGGTGGGAGGGCTGTTCTGACTTACTGCTGCTCCTGCTTCCAACGCTCTTGTGTTCTTGCCATCATCGAAAATGTTAATAGCCGCAAAATAATCCGTCCACCCTCCAAATGAACGATTAAGTTTCCAAACAACTGTGGCTTAATTCTTGCTCTGCAGCTGGTTGACTTCCTTCAGCGAGTGACAGAACGCCACTCTCAAACAATTATAGAGGTCAGAAATATTTAATCTAAATTATTTAGTCTCCGGGTACTTTCTCAGGCATCATTGATAGCCAGAGGTATTCCAGCTGTTGGTTGTACCTGGAATTGAACTCTTTAGAGTTGGGTTTTTTTTTGCCTTGCTGACGACATTCAGCCAGTTTTGTAGTTAACCATTCCTGACCATGACATGGTACATTTGCTGTTGACATCATTACAATTCAAGAAATCTCCGAGGAACCCAATATGCCGAAAACGACGGCCGTGTCAACAGTTGCACTGAAAGTTTCTTTTTAGTTAGAGTGTTTCGAACACTAGCAGTCAGCTTGAAAGTGCGGAGTCCCAAAACAAACTTCAAAATGCAGTCGCTTCTCATCTCCCGCAGGGAGCTGCTCAATTCTGCCAAAGGGACTAGCAAAATATTATGATAACCCTTTCCATCCTAATTTGTAATGCAGGCTGCGTGTGTGCTAGGATCAACATTAATTACTGTATAACGTTTCAGGCATGTAGTTCATGGAAATGTCAGAGAGTTAGCTAAAGGGGATCTAAGATCTCAAGGCAACGGGAGGTACTTGGGCATGGGATCGCCTTTACATGTGGTTTAGTTTAGTTTAGAGATACAGTATTGAAACAGGCCCTTCGGCCCAACGAGTCCGCGCCGACCAACAATCACTACACGACCAACAGTACACTAGTTTTCTCCTACACACTAGGGACAATTTTTACAGAGGCAATTAACCTACAAACCTGCATGTCTTTGGAGTGTGGGAGGAAACCGGAGCACCCGGAGAAAACCCACACAATCACAGGGAGAACGTTCAAACTACATGCAGACAGCCCCATAGTCAGGATCAAACCCGGGTCTCTGGTGCTGTGAGGCAGCAGCTGAGTATATTCAAGATCAAGATCAATAGGGGCTTAAATATTAAGGGAATGAATGAAAGCGGTGTCAGTTCAGGAAAATGACACTGATGTAAAAGATCGCCCATGATCTAACTGAATGATGCAGCACATGTGGTGATTGGAGGAATTTATATACAATGGGTTTAAAAGCAATTACCCATTGAATGTGGATAAATATATATATTTAACTGAACTTTGATAATTATTTTGCCTTTAATTGTTGCAGGCCGATAACAAAGAACAAAATAAAGACACAAAATGCTGCAATAACTCAGTGTGATTGCAAAAGGCTCCTCTGTTTTCTTGTAGAAACAAGGAACGTCAGATGCTGGTTTACACAAAAGGACACCAAGTGTTCGAGTAATTCAGCGGGTCAGCCAGCAGCTCTGGAGAACATGGATAGGTGACGTTTTGGGTCAGGATCCTTCTCCAGACTCAAAAAAAAGATTGCTCTTTGTTAACAGATAACAAAGAACAATTTAATAAGAACCTGAGGTGCAACTTTTTTCACACAGAGGGTGGTGGATATACGGAACAAGCTGCCAGAGGAAGTAGTTGAGGCAGGTACTATAACAACATTTAAAAGACATTTGAACATGTACATGGATAAGAAAGGTTAAGAGGGTTACAGACCAAACATGGGCAGGTGGGATTAGAGTAGATGGGGCATCTTGGTCGGCATGGGCAAGTTGGGCTGAAGGGCCTGTTTCCGTGCTGAATAACTCTATGACTCTAATTGCTTTAATTGGTAACTTACTCTACAACAAAGAAAATAATCCTGGTAAATGCGGCTACTGCAGTTGTGCCCTTGTAAGTCAGAAATCAATTTTGAGTGTATGGGTCGTTAGAGAGCCCTGCTGGGAAAGGGAAGGAAAATAAACCTTTATCGAGGGGAGAATAAAAATCCATGCCTGGTGTGATGGAGCAGAAGAAGAGGATTGACTCCAGGAAGAGGATGTTGAGGTGCGTTACCAGTAAGGTAAGGAACGAGCCTTTGGAAGTGTGCAGTGTGGGTTGGAGAATGCCAACAATCTTGGAGTCACAGGTGTCAATCTCCACCTTAAGAATATCCATTGACTTGGTGTCCACAGCCTTCTGTGGCAATGAATTCCACAGATTCACGATTGAGCGGCACATTTAAAACTGCAATGCCAACACTATATACTGTAAGCAGCACAGTGGCTCAGTGGCACAGCAGTAGAGCTACTGCCTCACAGCACCAGAGACCCAGGTTCGATCCTGACATCGGGTACTGTCTGCACAGAGTTTGTATGTTCTCCCTGTGACTGTATAGGATTTCTTCGGATGCTCAGATTTCCTCTCCCTCTCCAAAGACGTGCAGTGCAGTTTGTAGGTTAATTGACTTCTGTAAATTGCCCCTAATGTGTGGGATGCGAAAGTGGGATGAAATAGAACTAGAGTACAGGTGTTTGTTGGTCGGCATGGACTCGCTGTGTCAAAGGGCCTGTTTCCATGCAGTATCTCTAAACTAAACTAAACTAAACTAAACTAAAATTATGATGGTGCACTGTCTGCAGTTCCTCGAATTGACTGCAGGGGTCACCTTAACACAGTCCTCCTCCAAAACACTACAAGGACAAGAGATAATATAATCAGGCATCTAACTGCAATTCATAGTTCATTTCTCTAAATGTTTAGCAACTGCTTTAAGCGCAGGAGCAAAGTTATTGTTCATTATTTTGTTCATCTTCCTACCTGACCAGTAGTGATCATCAAATTAATTATTTCTCAAACTTAACTTTGATTCACATTCATCTCTTGTGTAAATGTCTTGTGGGCATTTAGTGCATCATTTTTCTGATAGGATCGCAGCTTATGCATTTCAAAGGCCTTGCAGCCTCTTTATTTAATGACTGTTATTGGGAATGATATGCTATAAAGCATCTGAATCAGGTTCCAATCATATTCTATTAGGAAGGAAAAATTAATTTCTTATTGCAGGTGGCAACTAGATCTTACCGATTATGAATGGTATGAACAAGAACAGATTCAGACAATTATGGTTGAAATGGATGAAATAAGAATGTGGGCATTTAAGGAGAAATATTAGCAGTAATGGCATGTAAATTTGAGTGGCTTGATGCACTTTAATCTTTTTTATTCATTTGCATGACACCAATGTTATCTAGGTACAATGTTCTCAACATCACCTTGGAAACCACAATCATAAAAGACCCTATTAGGCATCCAAACTGTAAAGGAAATAAATTGCTGTCTCTATTTAATAAATAGCTTTAAAGGTAACTATTCCTCACTAAAATACCACTGAATTAAGTTATTATGAGGCCATTTGTTTTTCTTTATTAGAAAGCGAGATCTTAAACCACAGCCTGCTCATACCATTCAAAGCTACAAGTTATAGACGTTCAAAAATTAGGTAGGATTTGCCATGCGACAATTGATGTAAGTTATTAAATACCGAAAGAAGCAAAATATAGTGTAACACACCATCTGAATGCCGAGGTTTGCTTAATTCTCCATTGAGAAACAGATTGTGTTGTGGATTTATATATTCCAAAATATATGGTATACAGCGGGGCAGTGGCAGAGTTGTTGCCTTACTGCACAAGATCCTGACTATGGGTTTGATCCTGACTATGGGTGCTGTCTGTATGGAGTTTGTACACTCTCCCTGTGACCGCGTGGGTTTTCTCCGGGTGCTCCGGGTTCCTTCCACTCTCCAAAGACATACATGTTTGTAGGATAATTAATTTCGGTAAAATTCTAAATGATCCTACTGTACAGGATAATGTTAGTGTACGGGGTGATCACTGGTTGGCATGGACTCGGTGGGCCAAAGGGCCTGTTTCCATACTGTACCTCTAAAGTCAAATCAAAAACTGAAGATTTTTAGTGTATTTCCAGAGCCTCTTTTCTTTTGATTTGCAATATCTTACATCAACCAGCACTTAAACATTACACCTTATTTCATATTTAATTTTCTGGTTGGCTAACTTTTATCAAAAACATCCAGTGAGCACACATTGCTTTCTTTTGATAACAAAATTGCGTTGGAGACAAAATGTGTTTGAAAGTAGCTTACAGTTAAAGACAGGTTTAATAACAGGTGAACAATGAAAAATATGCAAACAAAAATGCAGACATGAACGACTTCATTTAAGGCATAATTGCTCCTCATCAACTCAAGAAATCATGCAGAAACACTCTGTATTTCACCCAGCCGGCAAGAGGCTGCAGAAATCACTCAGGCAGAGACTCGAAATGTAAAGTCCAATGGTGGGTCATTGCCAGAGAACCGATCTACACACAGACCCAGGACCAAAGACAATAGATCGTGGGATCAGAATGCATCAGAAGAGACAATCATATACGAACTAAGGCAATACGTTTCTTGGGCCTGCCAATGCGTGGACTAATTGCAGGCTTTAGCAACATGCCTGGGAGGAATGCAGCACACCCATCCGTGAGTCTTTTTATTAGTGGTGTGGTCCGGTGTCATTTTGTAAAGAGTGCTTTTAGTGACTGTTGAGTCCCATATGCTGTTTACTGGTGCATATTGTTGGCTTGAAGTTAAACAGGTAGAGTTGTGTAATCAGAAACTTTTTTGAAGTTTAGCTAATTGGCCTTTTTGATTTCATCCCCATTGAAGCGTTTAGACGATCATGTATCCTCATTTCAGCAATCAGGAAAGGGACCAACATATTTTATGTATTTAACCTAAACTGTGTGGAAAAGTGTAATTCTTTAACCATCATTAACAAAATTGGAACAGCTCCATCCAAGACCACAAGAAATTGCAGAGAATTGTGGACGCAGCCCAGTCCATCACACAAAGCAACCTCCATTCCATTTGACTCCATCTACACTTCACGCTGCCTCGGCAAGGCCACCAGCATAATCAAGGATCAGTCTCACCTCGATCACTCCCTCTTCTCCCGTCTCCAAGCAGGCAAGAGATGCAGAAGTGTGAAAACGCATGCCTCTAGATTCAGGGACAGTTTCTTCCCATCTGTTATCAGGCAACTGAGCTGTCCTCTCACCAACTAGGGTGCACTTAACCTCCCATCTACCTCAATGAGGACCTTTTAACTATAATTGGACTGACACAAAAAGCTGGAATAACAGAGGGACAGGCATCATCTCTGGAGAGAAGGAATAGGTGACGTTTCGGGTCGAGACCCTTCTTCAGACTGGTTAGGTGTAAGGGAAATGAGAGATATAGATGGTGATGTGGAGAGATAAAGAACAATGAATGAAAGATATGCAAAACAGTAACAATAATAAAGGAGAGAAGGAATGGGTGAAGTTTCGGGTCGAGACCCTTCTTCAGTCTGAAGAAGGGTCTCGACCCGAAACTTCACCCATTCCTTCTCTCCCGAGATGCTGCCTGACCTGCTGAGTTACTCCAGCATTTTGTGAATAAATCGATTTGTACCAGCATCTGCAGTTATTTTCTTATACAATAATAAAGGAAACAGGCCATTGTAAGCTGTTTGTAGGGTGAAAATGAGAAGCTAGTGCGACTTGGGTGGGGGAGGGATAGAGAGAGAGGGGATGCCGGGCTACCTGAAGTGAGAGCAATCAATATTCATACCACTGTAAGCTGCCCAAGCGAAATATGAGATGCTGTTCCTCCAATTTGCATTTAGCCTCACTCTGACAATGGAGAAGACCAAGGGCAGAAAGGTCTGTGTAGGAATGGGAAGGAACCGGGAGATCAGGTTGGTTCACGTGGGCTGAGTGAAGGTGTTCCACGAAATGATCGCCCAGTCTGCGTTTGGTCTCGCCGATGTATAAGAGTCCACATCTTGAATAACGGATACAATAAATGAGGTTGGAGGAGGTGCAAGTGAACCTGAAAGGACTGTCATGGTCCCTGGACAGAGTCGAGGGAGGAGGTATAGCGATAGGTGTTGCATCTGTGGCTGCAGGGGAAGGTACCTGGGGAGGGGGTGGTTTGGGTGGGAAGGGATGAGTTAACCAGTGAGTTGCAGAAGGAACAGTCTCTGCGGAAGGCGGAATGGGATGGAGACGGTAAAATGTGGCTAGTGGTGAGATCCTGTTGGTGGTGGCAGAAATTTCAGAGGATTATGTGTTGTATGTGACGTCTGGTGGGGTGGAAGGTAAGGACTAGGGGGACTCTGTCTCTGTTGTGACTAGGGGAAGGGGGAGCAAGGGCAGAGCTGCGGGGTACCGAGGAGACACGAGTGAGGGCCTCATCTATGATGGGAGAGGGGAACCTCCGTTCCCTAAAGAATGAGGACATTTCGGATGTTCTAGTATGGAACACCTCATCTTGGGCGCAGATGCAGCATAGACGGAGGAATTGGGAGTAGAGGATAGAGTCTTTGCAGGAAGCAGGGTGGGAAGAAATATAGTCGAGATAGTTGTGGGAGTTAGTGGGTTTGTAATATATGTCAGTCAATAGTCTATTTCTTGTGATGGAGACTGTGAGATCAAGAAAGGGGAGGGAGGTGTCGGAGATGGTCTAAGTAAATTTGAGTGCAGGATGAAAATTGGACTTTATCGGACTTTGTCTCGAACTAAACATTATTCCCTTTACCCTGTATCTGTACACTGTGGACAGCTTAATTGTAATCTTGTATTGTCTTTTCTTTGACTGGAAGGCACGCAAACAAAAGCTTTTCACTGTACCTGGGTAGAATTTCTTTGCAAGAAGCTCTGATATTGGCAAGAAGACATTTGAAGTAGCATTTTAGATTTTTTAGATTTAGAGATACAGTGCAGAAACAGGCCCTTCGGCCCACTGGGTCCGCACCGCCCAACGATCCCCGCACATTAACACTATCCTACACCCACTAGGGACAATTTTTACATTTGCCCCGCCAATTAACCTACATACCTGTACATCTTTGGAGTGTGGGAGGAAACCGAAGATCTCGGAGAAAACCCACGCAGGTCACGGGGAGAACGTACAAACTCCGTACAGACGGCGCCCGTAGTCAAGATCGAACCTGAGTCTCCGGCGCTGCATTCGCTGTAAGGCAGCAACTCTACCGCTGCGCCACCGTGCCGCCTATTTTGGTAGTTTACATGCAGGAACATGTGCCAAAATGAGACTTGCACAGTTCCTGATAAGGCCACACTCATTAAACAAAGAAGGCAATGTTGGCATAGATACGTTTCTATCTTGTACAAAAAGTGGCATCATCAGGTGCATGCCTGACAGACAGACAAAAATGGAAGATGAGCTTACATGATTAATGCACAAAAACACCTGCTCCATTTCACTGATAATCATGATTATATTTGCAATGGTCACAATGGGTGATCTTTCAGCATGCATCATTTGAACGTAAATAAGTAGGGCAGCACAGTGGCACAGCGGTAGAATTGCTGCCTTACATGCCAGAGACCCGTGTTCAATTCCGACTACGTGTGATATCTGTAAGGATTATGCGCGTTCTCCCTATGACCACGTGGGTTTTCTCTGGATGCTCCGGTTTCCTCCCACATTCCAAAAATGTGCAGGTTTGGAGGTTAATCGGCTTCTGTAAATTGGGATAACATTGAACTGGTTTCCAGGCAATCAATGCTCGCGTGTGGACTCGGTGGGCTCAAAGGGCCCGTTTCCACACTCGATCTCTAAACAGGTACACTTCACACCAGTCTCTACTATTTATCCTTTACCACCTCTTGTCCAATTTAAAACTAACACTCATTCCTACATCAGTAAAATCTAAACTAAACTGGTTCTTGGTTGCAGGTTTTGATATCTGGTACCTAAATTACCTGACCCACAGAATTATTTGTTTGGAGTTTTCTGGTTATTATAGGATTTTGATAACATTACACTTTGTGACAATTGTAAGAAGTAACTTGCAGCCAGTTTTTAATCCCAGTTGATAAATTGCAAAAAGGTTCTTTAATCTGTCAGGAGTTTTGTTCCTTTCACATTCTGCCGTGCTCTGAAGTGATTTTCTTTGGCAGCAGCTTACATGATGGCAAACCATTTCAGTTATGTCCCTGGTACTATTGTCGAAATCTTGTAGACTGCAAATACGTGGTTGAAATAAACTGGCATGAATTGTACACGCTGCATGTTTGAATACCAAAGGATGAAGAATGGTGTATCAAAATCAAAAAACTGACATTGCTGGAAAACTGAAAATGTAAACTGATAAACGGTGGAAACACACAGCAGGTCTTTGCAGACCGACAGAGGTCAAGACCTCCGAGAAGAGTCCAACAGTACCGTAACGGTCTGACTAGGCTAGTATAACGTATAAATCGATGAACCAAAACATTATGACCACTGACAGGTGAAATGAATAACATTAATTATCTTGTTACAATGGCATCTGTCAAGGGGTGGGATATATTAGGCAGCAAGTGAACAGTCAGTTCTTGAAGTTGATGTGTTGGATGCAGGAGAAATGGGCAGGAGTAAAAACTGAAGAGACTTTGACAAGGGGCAAATAGTTATGGCCAGACGACTGGGTCAGAGCATCTCTGAAATGGCAAGGCTTGTGGGGTGCTCCCGGTCAGCAGTGGTGAGTACCTACCGACAGTGGTCTGAGGAAGGACAAACCACAAACCGGCGACAGGGTGTGAGGCGCCCAAAGCTCATCAATGCGCGAGGGCAACGATGGCTATCCCATCTGGTCCGAACCGACAAAAGGTCTACTGTGGCACAAGTCACAAAAACTTTTAATGGTGGTCACGGGAAGAATGTGTCACAATACATATCGCACCCTGCTGCATATGGGGCTGCGTAGCCCCAGACCGGTCAGAGTGCCCATGATCACATAATGCTTTGGCTCATCACACATCTTCCACAACATTCCATTGGTAGCAGTAAATCTTCACGAGGTTGAAAACGCCAAACTTTTCCAATCATTCCTCGCATGTCAGACCTCTCATGCTCCATAAATGGTCAATTAGCCTTAATATATTCTCCCTGCATTCTCATCATTTTAACTCATAAGAGGGAACCAATTGTTATTGGGTCCTTTTGGAGCTTGGCATTAAAGCAATGCGGCATTGGGGAATGAGTATAAAGTAAGCTGAAATTGGAAAAAGGCAGCATACGAGACAATGGGGAATAAGAGACATTTAGGACAGAATATTCAGTTATACTGAAAGACAGAGCACTGAATGGCAGAAACATATTCACCTTGGTGTCTGGGGCTTTTGTTATCACCAGCGCCGAGGTCATCATTTATGTTGCTATGATACAACATGTATCATAGGGAAAGACAGCGCCGCACTTTAAATGTATGAATTTTACATTAAAGATGACTGTGCATTCAGCGTCAGAATATCAGGTGAGGGGTCAACTGACTTTCAATATAGAACCTACAATTAGCGCATTAACCAATATGCCTATTATTACTATTACCTATTTAAATTTAGATGAGGGGGGACGCATTGAAACTTAGGAAGGATGTTGGAAGCTGGATAGAGCACATATACGAGGATGTTGCCAGGAATTGAGGTCCTGAGCTATGGGAGGCTGGGCAGGCTAGAACTTTATTCCTTGGAGCACAAGAGACTGAGGGGTAATCTCTCAGAGGTGTATAAACTCATGAGGGGACTAGATAGGGTAAACACACAGAGTCTTTTACCCAGATTAGGGGAATCAAGAACCAGAGGACAAAGGTTTAAGGTGAAAGGGGAAAGATTTAATAGGAATATGAGGAACACATTTTTGACACAGGGTGGTGGGTATATGGAACGAGCTGCTGGTGTGGATAGATGAGGCAGGTACTATAACAAAATTTAAAATACATTTGGACAGGTTCATTGACAGGAAAGGTTTAGAGAGAAATGGAGTGCACCCACATAAGTACCAAATGCGGGCAGGTGGAACTAGCGTAGACGGGGCATCTTGGTCAGCATGGGCAAGTTGGGCAGAAGGGCCTGTTTTCCTGCTGTTAAAATCGATGACTCTAAGCAGGTGATCTAAGCAGGTGAAGTATGGCATATTTGTCATGCTGAAATTTGATGACTATGATGAATATGTCAATATGATGAAAAATATCAGTTTGTGACATTGAACAATTAAAACTGAGCATGTTGGCCCACAGAAGTGGCTTGGAATTTTAAGTCTGTTCCTCCCAGCAAAAGATGTTGTGCACAACTGGATCTTTTAATCATGGAAGGCCATAAGGAAGCAGGTCTACGTGGGTGCCTCCTCCTCTCCTCTTCCCCCTGCTTGCCACACAATTCATGAGCCTGCAGGTAATAGATCATGCGTTTAAATAAGTGTAACAAGTGTAATGTTGCTGGTACTTGAGGGCCCGAGCTATAAAGAGAGGTTTGGCAGGCTAGGACACTATTCCTTGGAGCGCAGGAGGCTGAGGGGTGACTTTATAGAAGTGTAAAAGATCATGAGGGAGATAGACAGGGTGAATGCACAGAGTCTTTTACCCAGAGTGGGGGAATCAAGAACCTGAGGACATAGGTTCAAGCGGAGAGGGGAAAGATTTAACAGGAACACAAGGGGCAACTTACTTAGACACAAAGTGCTGGAGTAACTCAGCGGGTCAGGCAGCATCTCTGGAGAAAAGGAATAGGTGACTTTTCGGGTCAGAACCCTTCTTTAGTTCTACACTTATTCCTTTTCTCAGGAGATGCTGCCTTACCCACTGAGTTACTCCAGCATTTTGCATCTATCTTCTGTATGCACCAGCATCTGCAGTTCTTTTCTACTCACTTGGGCTACTTTATTTTACGCAGATGGTGATGGGTATATAGAACGAGCTGCCAGAGGAGGTAGTTGAGGCAGGTACTAATTGAGGCAGTCAACAACACTTAAAAGACATTTGGACAGGTACATGGATAGGAAAGGATTGAAAGGGATATGGATCAAATATGGGCAGGTGGGTCTAGGGTAGATGGGGCACCTTGGTTGGCTTGGGCAAGTTGGTTTGAAGGGCCTGTTTCAATGCTTTATGACTCAATGACTCTAATAATCCTTCCTTTTGGTGAAACCTGCTCCTCCATGTATCTGAACACATGACAGCAGATAGATTGTTGACCCCCTGCACTGACATCCCAACAACATGGCGTACAATTAATGCTCTGATCTACCTACTCTGGACAGTTGAGGTGAGAGGTAACATTGCCAGTATTTGTATTCTCCCAAAACTGGGGGCTAACAAGAATAGGATTACAAATGTGGATATACACACTGGATGCCATATTGGGAATGGCACTCAAAAATTAGGCACCACGTAAGTACATTTTGCCGCTCATCCAACAAAAAATCACAGTAATATAAGTAACTATTTTAGGTGCCATTTTGGGTCGAGACCCTTCGACCCCAAACGTCAATGGTCCATGTTCTCCAGAAATACTACCTGAGCTGGTGAGTTACTCCAGCACTTTGTGTCCTTTTGTGTATTAACCAGCTTCTGCAGTTCTTTGTTGCTACATGAATCACTATTTTAGTCATCAAGCATAGTTTAATTGCAAACAGCAGACATGTAATTCAAAGTTAGTGAAGATTTTTACCACCATTCGATACTAATTAAAAACAATTAGGTTGCATAATGGAACTTTGCACTGCAGTCACAAGGACTGTGGGAAATATTATTTAAACCTTAATAGAATTAAGTGAAACCCACAGGTCTATTACAGGACTGTGATTTGACAGTCTCTCTGCAGGGAATCTTACATTAACAGGAACACTGGTAATTAAATCATTTGTTACGTTATAATACTCTAATGTTTCACATGTACTCTGTCAGCCCTCTCTGCTTAGATCAGAGCTAATCAAATGTAATCAATTTTCAGCATTCTGAAATCTGTGAAGGATTATGCATTCATCAGATAATTTAATGGAGTGCGCAAAAAGTGAAATTCATTTCATCTTCCAACATGTTGGAGAATTATCTCTACAGATTTCAATAGTTATAATTAATTTCACCGTCTCGCTGTGAATTTTGAGCACTTCTCTTATAAGTTATCAACAATGATTTAATGTAAGTATTTACAAAGCACACACTAAGGTGAACTACATAAATGAAAGCAGATGTGCGACAACACCATTATCAGAGTTCTCATTTTCTTTATAATTGTTTTTTAATTTACCTGCAGTTAATTGGTGGGAGTTAAACATAAAGCTCTCTCCCTGAATTACAGTTGTGGTTTTAATCACGATTGGAGCATAAGAACTAACGTTTAGGAAAATAACGTTGACTTTTTATATTTGTTGAGACATGAGAGACAATGAAAAGGAATAGTTGAGGACTCGCTCGCTGGGGGTCAGAGGGACAAGGATCCCCCTCCGTGGACCGATGATGGAGGGCCAGCCGGTAGGCCTGGCTCGCCCACCGCGGCCTCCGAATCGGCCCCAAGTCACTGGCGTCGATGGGAACTGCACCACCACGTATGAGGAGGGAACGAGAGCGAACTGGATGTTGAGAGCAATGGGGGACATAGCAGGGGGGGGGGGGGGGGGGGGCACCGAGAACAAAGGAAATGAAGGGAGCGCTTAGAAAGCTATCTACCTGCACATGATGGTGAGTGCCAAGGTTGGTGGTGGGGGCAGATACAATAGTGGCATTGAAGAGACTTTTGGATCGGCATATGGATATGCAGGGAATGAAGGGATATGGATTATGTGCAGGTAGATAGCAGATGGTCTGGGCAGACATAGAGGGCTGAAGGGGCTGTTCTAGTGCTCTACTGTCCTATGTTCTATTCATGCTATGCAGAAAATTTCTTTCGAATAAATACAAGCAATTCTCAAATACTATAAGGGGTGGCACAGTGGCGTGGCGGGCAACGGTAGAGTTGCTGCCTCACAGCACCGGCGACTGGGTTTGATCCTGCCGATGGCTGCTGTCTCTACAGAGTTTGCATGTTCTCCCACATGGGTTTTCCCCGGGTTCCTCCCACATTCCAAAGACGTACAGGTTTGCATGTTAATTGGCTTTGGTAAAATTGTAAATTGTCCATAGTGTCCAGAATGGTGCTAGTGCACGGGATGACCAGTGGGCTGAAGGGCCTGTTTCCGCGCGGAACCTCTCAAGTCTAAAATCTATTGATGAAATAGTTTTACAGTGCAGAAAAAATAGCCACGTTTTTATTTGTTGAAGTTAACGATATAATAAAATCACATATTATATCACATCTTGGATGCTGAGATTTAATTTAGAAATAAACTCAAGAGGGATTTTTTACCTTGCTACTAATGAAACCCCAAGCCTGGACAATTTGGTGCAAAGTTCCTTCACTTCGATGTAAAATATGTACCTTTTGCAAAACTACTACTCACATGAATCATCTTGTTATTAACAGAATAATTGTGATCTAAGTCTTGAAAGGAAACATGATTTTTTCATATTATTAGTGTTATTTACACAGCGTAATTATCGTTATTATTCTTAGTTTCTAGACTAAATAATGCTGACAAAAAGTCACATATAACACTCAATTGTCATGATAGGAAGATAGTGCTTCTTCCTTGAGTAAAGGTATTAGACCAAAATCATTAACATTTCTAAAATATCACACTGACTGTATGTCTCCATGAACCCATTCACAACAAGTGATGCCTGTATTTGTCCAACATTGGTTTTAGAAGTGACATATCAATGACCTAATGTAAACTGCAGAGCAGGAAGTGTCTGCTTAAGGTTGCCATTTGTGCTTAATCTTCCCATTCTTCGAGGAACAGCTGGAGAAGACTTGGGTACCCAAAAGAGGGATGTGAACACAGCTGGAAATCTCAGGATCAATTAACTGTGGGATAGCCATTCAATGTGCACTCAAGTAAGCTGAAAGGACAAGAATATGTTGAAGAAGTGTGCGCGCCACAAAGAAAATTAAGTAATAAGAACGCAATTTTGTGGAATTATTGCGTAATTAGACCCAAAGTAAATGCAGGACTGCATGCATTGGGATTAAATACAAGAATTGCAGCTAATGTGCCTGTTGTTATTTTAAGTGGGAATGTTTGACAAATGAAAGACAGCAAAATAAATGGAATCTGGACAATGCAAGTTTATAGATACCTGTAATTTTGGCTTCTTTCCTTTATATTTCACAGGCGATTAATTTCCTTTCCTGCATCCATATATTTGATGCTGCACTCAAACTACAATGTGTGTGGTAGAAGCTCATTTGCTCTCTGCGGACAGTAAACTTTCACTATTATTTAGCCTTCTATCTTGATCATCGCATGCATCTGGCTTGAAGCCCATGCAAAAACATTTGTACCTGACAGTGCTCTTTCAAGTACAAAGTTGAAAATAATCTGCCATGGTTTCTGGTTACATCTAAACTCCTCTTTGACCACCAGGGTAACTTAGTTCTGATAAATGCAACATCAACAGGTTTGCAGAATTAAGAGGCTATCACATCCATGTGGGAAAAAAAAAGATTGGAATCGCATTTGCTTTCAGTGTCAAACTCAAAAGCCAGACTCTATTTAGTGACAAAATCCATTCTGAAGCATAAGGTGTTAAAAATGCTTCATACAGAAGGAACGCACCGTGACTTGACAGTTTATAATCAAAGAATTGCATCCACTAGTTTACATTAAAAAATAGATAACGGTCAACACAGAACATTTACAAGAGTAAAGATGTTCACCCACTTACATATATTCCAGCAAATTGTCCGAATTTAATTTGCTAAAGAGCAGACTTCAGCTTAATTACCTGCATTATACTACAGAAGTGGTGACCACAGCTTAAGAAGTCTTTGTAAGGACCACAGAAATAAACTGAATGGTATAAAAGCTTGATGGCATCTGTGGATAGGAAACTTATTAAAAAAAAACCCCAACCCTCTTTTTACATCCAACCACATTTTCCCTGTGGGTTTTCAATGTCTCACAGAATAAAGACAGCGGGACTGATTACCCATCGTGGGGGTGTTCAGAGCACTGATGGTTCTGGAATGCCTCTGTTAGTCAGGTAAAAACCCATCCACCTCAGAACAATGGTTGACCACTTCAGAGGGCGCTTGGAAATGTTAGGCTTTTGAATATAACTGCAGGTGTTGATTCCCAAAGACTCCAAAGGCAGCCCACAACCGAAAAGTATAAAAAGCACTCTGGAATGTGTGCAAGGCTTGAGAGAAAGCCTAGTGATGGAAACACAATTTATTTCTGCTAATTGTACTTCCCCACCATGATTAATACAATGTTAAGGACGAGGAAAATTTGTGTTTAAGAATAAACTCAATTTCCTTCAGCCTCCCGCTGTGATGATGTTTCCCTCTGAGTGATTTGGTTCCTCAATTAGGAATGCACTCAAATGAGCTGAGAAATTTCAGGTTCACCATTAGAAAGAAAACACTTATTCTATTTCTATGTCATCTTCCTTCAGCAGGATTTAGCATGGCCATGCCTTTAGTAAGCTACAGTGTTTGCTCATTTTAGTGCAATAGGCTGAATACTCTTACACTCTCAGCCTTAAGAGGATGGAGCAAGTGGGGCTTTTGATTTGCTTTATACAATCAATCTGGTTTTTTTTTTCTTGTCTGTGTTGCTTTGCAAGAAAATTGGTGTGAATATTGCGACTATCAATTCGATAAAGCTAACAATATACTTTACAGGGAATAGGTGCCGTTTCGGGTCGAGATCCTTCTTCAGGCATCAGGGTCTGAAGAAGGGTCTCGACCCGAAATGTCGCCTTTTCCTTTCCTCCATACAAGCTGAAGAAGGGCCTTGACCCAAAACGTCACCTATTCCTTTTCTCCAGAGATGCTGCCTGACCCACTGCGTTACTCCGCCATTTGTGTCTATCTTCGGTGTAAACCAGCATCTGCAATTCCTTCCTACACAATATTACCTCAACTGTTACACTGTGAGGAAACTGGCAGCTAATTGTGAGGGACATCTTGACCTTCATTCACAAAACATTGGACATTGCATTGACTGTCTCAGTTAGGGAAGATGTTTGAGTGTAGAGTCAAGGAACTGTGACTCATCAGTGGTGGCATGGTGGTGCAGCAATAGAGTTGCTACCTTCTGTAAAAAAAAGTGTAAATTGTCCCTCGTGTGCAGGATAGTGCTAGTGTACGGGGATCGCTGGTTGGCGCGGACACGGTGGGCCGAAGGGCCTGTTTCCGTGCTGTATCGGTAAACTAAACTAAACTAAACTAAACTGCTGATGCTGGTTTACCTGCTGAGGTACAAGGTCTTCTTGCAATGCTTCACAAATGGATGCTTGTGCAACACTTCTCGCACTGCAGCTAATTCAGTGTTACTTTTTCCAAAACCAGTATGACTTCAGTCACTGCTGCTGTGCCCCGAGATTGTTAAAAAGAGATAATTGCAAATGCTGGTTAACGCACAAAAGGACACAAACTACTGGAGTAGCTCAACAGGTCAGACAGCATCTCCGCAGGACATGGATAGGTGATGCTTCAGATTGAGACCATTCTTCAGACTAAAGGCACAAATGGCAATGGAGTTTACACATTTTCCCTGTGACCGGGTTTGTAGATTAAATGGTTCTCTGTAAATTGGACTTGGTGGGCCGAAAGGCCTGTTTCCATGCTGTATCTCTAAATTAAACCAACCTAAATGTCAAAGAAGAATATTGCATGTAGACACCGAAAGCTAGAGTAACTCAGCAGAACAGGCAGCATCTCTGGAGAGAAGGAATGGGTGATGTTTCGGGTCAAGACCTTGTCTGGCTGTATCTGACCTGTGCAATGTAGCTATTCACATGTCATGGCCCATCAAGGAATCCACCCCATCTGAGCATCTTCCTTTGTCTGTGGTCATTATTTCTGGAGAGGGAGAAAACAGTATCAACTTTGCATTTGAGGTCTTCCATGATAGACACAAAAAGCTGGAGTAACTCAGCGGGACAGGCAGCATCTCTGGAGAGGAATGGGTGACGTTTCCCGAAACGTCACCCATTCCTTCTCTCCAGAGATGCTGCCTGTTCCATTGAGTTACTCCAGCATTTTGTGTCTCTATACAATATTCTTCTTTGACATTTACTTTGGTTTAGTTTAGAGATACAACATGGAAACAGGCCTTTCAGCCCACCGAGTCCATGTCGACCATCGATCACCCGTTCAGACTAGTTCTATATTATTTCACTTTCTCATCCACTCCTTACACACTTGGGGCAATTAAAGGGTCTTGACCCAAAACGTCACCCATTCCTTCTTTTTTCATTCGGTTTAAACCAGCATCTGCAGTTCCTTCTTACACAAGAATATTGTATATACTTGAATACCAAGAACTATAAAGAGTAGTGTGTAGGGAGAAACTGCAGATGCTGGTTTGAACCAAAAACAGACACAAAACGCTGGAGTAACTCAGTAGGTCAGGCAGTATCTTTGGAGAAAAGGAATAGGTGATGTTTCGGGTCAAGACCCTTCTTCAGACTTAGAGTTAGGGAAAGAGTCAGGTGAGTTAGGAATGAGAGATATAGACAAATAAATGGAAGATATGCAGAAAGCAACGATACTCAATGAAATGTGGAACCCACAATGGTCCATTGTTACCTGTGGGCTAGGTGATAACAAGTTAATACAGACAGTGGAACTCAACAGGATGATAGTAAAACTAGTATGAAGACTCGGGTGAGGGAGGGACAGAGAGAGAGAGAGGGGATGCAAGGGTTACTTAAAGTCAGTAAAGGCAACATTCATACCACTGGGTTGTATACTGCCCAAGCAAAATATGAAGTGTTGTTCCTCCAATTTACATCTGGCCTCACTCTGACAGTGGAGGAGGCCCAGGATATAATGATTAGATTAGTTTAGTTTAGAGATGCAGCGCGGAAACAGGCCCTTCGTCCCACCAAGTCTGCGCCGACCAGCGATCCCCGTTACCCTCGCACACCCTATGGATTAGGGACAATTTACAATTTTTACCAAAGCCAATTAACCTACAAATCTGTACGTCTTTGGACTGTGGGAGGAAACCAGAGCACCTGAGGGAAACCCATGCAATCACGGGCAGAATGTACAAGCTCCGTATAGACAGCACCCGTAGTCAGGATCGAACCCGGGTCTCCGGCGCTGTCGCCACCATGCCGCCCCATTGTATACCTTAATGTCAATACATGTGCAGCAAAAAGAAGCATGTTGATGAGAATGGCATGATAGTCTCCATGAGATTATCACAGATTATTACATGAATCTTATATTTTCTGAAAGCCAAACCAAAATGCGTATTAATGGTTCCATATCGATGAAGAAAGCATTTCTTTAAAAGGTTTGTAGTATACATTGGTCTGAAGCGATACAAAGGATTAATTTTTCGATATATCTTCAGCAGCAAAAATATTTTGACAGCTGAGCTGTTGAGGGAATTCAAGCATCTTGAGTTTAAGCGGATATTCAAATACACGCAATGAACCAGGCAGAAAATGGTATTCAACCTTCTCAGCGATCTTCACAGGATGCAAGAAAATAACCTCTGGTCACGTCAAGGAATTCAATGAGCAACATAAATATTTCAGTTTTGTCTTCACAAAAGGGAAATGTAACTAAATGCAATGCCAGGTTCACCATCTTCTAGGTTAGTTACTTACTGTTTTTATTTTATTTATAATTTGCTGAGACATTGTTGTTGACCCACAGATCAATGGGTATCAACTAATGTGTTGAATAAAAGACTCTAAACTAAGGTTTAGTACAACTTAATCTTTATTAACACTCAAGTTACTTAAGCATGCATGCAAACCACTGACTTCTAATAAGTTCTCATCTGCTTTATTATTCCAGCTTATCACTTCTTGCACTAAATCACAAGACTCATGACTCGGACTCAGATCTTACCTGTACGAATGAATTGGCCAGATACACATTTTTAGTCGGGGGTAGTCTTCTCTGAACTTCAAGCTGAGGTCCCTCCTTCTTGCGATGGGGTTGATACCCCCAATGTTTCAGACTGCCCTTCTTTTGCACTATTGTTTTTCCTTCAAACTTTCAACCAACCCTAGAACCCAAGGCGCTCACGGCTCCGGGCAATCATTTCAAGTTGTTATTCATCCAAAGGCTGAATAAACAAAACATATTCTCATTCCTCATCAGGCAAGAATGGCTTTAATTATGTTGCCTCTTCATATTTTCGTCTCATCATGTAGCCCCTTGGCAAAATGGCCGTTTGCAGGCACCTTTCCTTCTCGAGGCCATACTACATGCCCATGGTTACCTTCAGCTATGCCTTTTAAATGTCGTTATACATAGATACACAAATACATAGACAATAGGTGCAGGAGTAGGCCATTTGGCCCTTCAAGCCAGCACTGCCATTCAATGTGATCATGGCTGATCATCCACAATCAGTACCCCATTCCTGGCTTCCCATATCCCTGGACTCCGCTGGCCCTAAGAGCTCTACATAACTCGCTTTTGAATGTATCCAATGAATTAACCTCCACTGCCTTCCGAGGCAGAGAATTCCACAAATTCACAACTCTCTGGGTGAAAAGGTTTTTCCTCATCTCAGTTCTAAATGGCCTATCGCTTATTCTTAAACTGTGGCCTTTGGTACTACCTTCTCTGGTAGTACCTGCCTCAATGACTTCCTCTGGTAGTTTGTTACATATACCCACCACCCTATGTGTGACAAGGTGCCCCTCAGGTTCCAATTAAATCTTTCTCCACTCACCTTAAACCTATATCCCCTGGTTCTTGATTCCCCTACTCTGGGTATAAATCCACGCCATCTGATCATCTTCCAATGTCTGTGGCCATTATTTCTGGAGAGGAAGAAAACAGTATCAACTTTGCATCTGAGGTCTTCCATGATAGACACAAAAAGCTGGAGTAACTCTGCGGTACAGGCAGCATCTCTGGAGAGAAGGAATGGGTGACATTTTGGGTCGAAACCCTTCTTCAGACAATGTTAGGGATAAGGGAAATGAGAGATATAGATGATGATGGTCTTCCATGATACCTCGTCACCACAGAGAACAGGAACGAAGAAGTTTGCAAAAAGTGGTGAACACTACCCAGTCCATCACGGGTACAGACCTCCCCCCGACCGAAGTCCAAGAGTCGCTGCCTCAAAAAGGCAGCCAGCATCATCAGAGACACACGCCACCCTGGTCATTCTCTCATTTCACTCCAGCCATGGGGAAGAAAGCCTGAAAACTGTAATGTCCAGGTTCAGGAACAGCTTCTTTCCTACAACCATTAGGCTATTAATCGCTACCACCTCCATATAGACTCCATATATATAACTTTTTGTTGTTGTTTATTATGGGTTTTACAGGGTATTATATTCACATATCTGATGTGACGCTGCAGGTAAGAGTTTCATCGTCCTGTTTCTGGATATGACAATGAAACACTCTTGACTCCCTTGAGTAGTCTGGATGCTGCAGCCAATGTATTAACATTTAAGAATGTAGAACCAAGGAACTGCAGATGTTTGCTTACACAAAAGGACACAAAATGCTGGAGTGACCCAGCAGGTCAAGCAGC
This sequence comes from Rhinoraja longicauda, assembly GCF_053455715.1. Taxonomy (NCBI): domain Eukaryota; kingdom Metazoa; phylum Chordata; class Chondrichthyes; order Rajiformes; family Arhynchobatidae; genus Rhinoraja; species Rhinoraja longicauda. The sequence goes on along the minus strand of NC_135962.1, from coordinate 25,360,021 downwards.
ATCTCTGGAGAACATGGAGAGGTGACATTTTGGGTTGGGACCCTTCTTCAGATGGAAAGGTCACCCGTCCATGTCCTCCAGAGATGCTGCCTGACCTGGTGAGTTACTCCAGCAGTTTGTGTCCTTTTGTAATAAAATTTCATTTGTTTTTATGAAAAAAGTTATTTTTGTAAAAAGTGGAAAAATATACATTTTAAACAGTGGCAAAAAGTGTAATGCACTCCCAAGTCCTTTATAAGTTAGAATGTCAAAACAAAGAACTGCAAATGCTGGTTTATAGGCACAGTTAACATAAAGAATGAAGCAATAAGCTATGATTGATCAACAGTTTGTGAAAAAAGGAACTGCAGATGCTGGCTTAAACTCCAACATTTTGTGTCTGTTTACTCCAGACACAAAATGCTGGAGTAATTTAGCAGTGATTAGTAAGGGTGTCAGGGGTTATGGGGAGGAGGTTGGAAAATGTGGTTGAGAGGGAAAGATAGATCAGCCATGATTGAATGGCGTAGATTTGATGGGCCGAATGACCTAATTCTGCTCCTAGAACATCAACTTATGGTCAGGCAGCATCTCTGGAGAAAAAGGATGGGTGACGTTTTGGGTTGGGACCCGGAACCTAGAAAGACCAGATGAAAGTTCCTTCCCGAAAGAACAAACAGTCTGAAGAAGGGTGCAGACCCTAAACGTCACCCATTCTTTTTCTCCAGAGATGCTGCCTGACCTGCTGAGTTACTCCAGCACTTTCTGTCTATCCTTTCGAAGTTAGGTTTGACACTGCACTGATTTATATAACAATGTACAACCAAAATGACAGGAGATTAATACCTACAGGAGGTCCTAGTCTGATTCAATTCCAAATCAAGTTAAACTTTGCTTTTGGGTTCATGCTTCAGGCTTTGTATTGATGAGCAGTGAAGGTTTTGCAAGTGTAGAGTGCAGTTCTCACTAGGTTAACTGCATTCCACCCGAAGCACTCAGGAAGATTTAAATTACCCAGATCAGTAGAAATCAGAAATAATCACAGCTGCGCAAAGACCGAACCTGGGGCCATTAAATAGCGACATTACGACAGAGGGCAATCAGAGTGTAGCACATCAAACTAAAAGCTCTGGGAAACTATTGGTTTACCAATCAGGACACAAGGACTAGACTGCAGGAATAAATTGCCCAGGACACAGCCCACTCTGGTAAGAGTGTGTTCAATGCCACCTTCCGAAGAGAAGTCTGGTGGGATAGGATAAGTCTTCACTTATTAGAGGACTGTCACAGTTTTATTTATATAATGTCAGTTGTGACACAGTGGGCTCTTGTCTCTGAGTCCGAAGCCTGTAAATTTGTCTTATTTCAAGACATCAGAGCCCCAAATCTCAACCGCCTCTTCACTTGAGTACTGAGGCTGTGAAACCCTGCTGGAAGGGCCTTTCAACTGAGGCCATGTTTGTTCTCTCAGTGGCACAGTGACGCAGCAGTAGAGTTGATGCCTTAAAATGCCAGACCCGGTTTCGATCCTGATTGTGAGGTGCTGTCTGTACAGAGTTTGTAAGTTCTCCCTGTGACCACGTGGGCTTCCTCCAGTTTAGATTAGTTTAATTTAGATATACAGCATGGAAACAGGCCCTTTTGCCCACCGAGTTCATGCTGTCCAGTGATCACGCCATTCCCTAGCAATATCCTACACACTAGGAACAATTTACAATTTGTTACCAAAGCCAATTAACCTGTAAACCTGTACGTCTTTGGAGTGTGGGAAACACCCAGAGAAAGCCCATGCTGTCATAGGGAGAAAGTACAGACAGCACCCGTAGTCGGAATCAACTCCTGGTCTCTGGAGCTGTGAGGCGGCAAGTCTGCTGCTGTGCCACTTTGCCGCCCAGGAATGATTTTCAAAAAGTACATAATCCTAGTTGTCTTTTGAAATAAATACTTTGTGCGTGATAGAGTTGTTCAAAAAGCAAATAACCTGTGATGGCTATTAATTCTTGGGGGACAAAATCTAATGCCAAAAAGAAAATAGGTATCTAAAAAAGATTGTCACAAAGAAACCTACAGGACAGGTAAGATTATTTGCTGAAACCAAGTATGTTAATGTTAAAAAAAAACAAAATGTGAAATATTTAATTTATATTTGCAACCTATATTTTGGGGTATGGTCACCCTCAGTTAAAAATATAAATGGAATTCTACTGGGAACAGTGAGCAGTCGGGAAAAAAATTTGTGTTGCAAATCTAAACGTACTTTGCTTATTCTTTCAGGAAAATCCTGTTGTATTGTTACCTTTAATTTTTCAGATGTTTCAGCTATTAAAATGGAAAATAATCTTTGGTTCAATGGGAAATAGTTCACTCGTTTCAATGGAAATCCATGTAGACTTACTGCACTCTTGTTTTGTCATCTGCATTGTATTCCAATGTTACGGTATGTCTGTTAAGATAGCCACTGATGTAGTCAACCCCCGCACTGTAAATCCTCTGCTGTTGAGTCTTCCTAATTAAAAATCAAAGTGAGTTCTGATTAAAATGGGATCTGATTCAAGTGATGGGTGGTTGAGGGAAGGTGAAGAATATGCTCATTTTAAGTGACATGTACTGTGCAGATGATGAATCATTACAGCAGGTGGTTCATTATGGCAAGTGACTTTTATTCACTCAGATTTCAGAAGTACATCATTTCATCGCCTACCAAAGAATTTTATTTAAAGTAAAACTATGCTACACAGGTTGCAGAGAGTAATTACTTCATCAGTGCAGGAATTTGTCATGTGATGTCGCAACATGCCAATCCGTTTATCGTATGTATATATTGTGATATAGAATATGCCTTGATTCAATCTTTGTAAAATAAATATTTGATTCTGAAGAAGGGTCTCGATCCGAAATATCACATCTTCCTTTTCTCCAGAGATGCTGCCTGACCCGCTGAGTTACTCCAGCTTTTTGTGTCTTATCTTCAGCATAATCATTGCTGCTCGTATACTACCGAACATGCTTTGAGTTACTGTTTAGCAAAAATCTGGAAGGAAAACAGTTGTTCAGCACTAAGGGTGCCAGAAATTCACAGCAGCAATCAAACCGTGGAAAATCCTTGCCACAAATTCAAATCGCCACACAAAAGATTGCAGACTTTAATTTTCGTTTCATTGCAATTTTGCCTTTCCGACTCTTATCGTGCTTCGTGGCAGATGGCAAAACTGCAGTAAAAAGGCATTACATGTGTAATTATGAATTATTATTAACTGAAGCTGTGATTATCAACCTTATATGCTCGGTGTTTGTCTGAAAGAACAGACACTCCTTTCCTGTCTGAATAAAATTTGCTTTATACCAGTGACAGACTGGATTTCCCAACACAAGCCTGTTTGTTTCAAAATAAGAACAGCTGTGCAACAGACTGTCTGAACACAGTCCTAATACAACATGTAGTACTATCACTGACACAATGGAAGGAGCGTGCCAGCTGGCTCCGAGTCTCAGTGTATTCCTTGATGATTTACCTGCAATATATCTACCTTCCCCGCCACGTGCAAAACACACGCATCTGCCTTGTACCTGTTAATTTCTTTCTTATGTCCAATTAAATAATTAGAACTGACTGCCTATTGTGTGTGGTGGCCTGATGGGGAAAAAAAAGGTCAAATATTTAGAGAACAAAACGGCAGGTTTTAATATTGTTCTGTGCTTAGAGAGCAAGGTAATTTTCTTCTCAGAAGGCCTTTTATTGTTTTGTGTGCAATTCATCTCAGCTCACCACCTTAATCTTTTCCTTGAGTGACCAAGCCTGTCTTGACATTGTTAGGAATCGCAACCGGAACTCCTAAAATTGGTGTTTTCTCCGGGGACTATTATTGTAGATCTCTATATTATGGATAAAAGCTTTACAACCAGAAGATGCCTCTAAAAGCCGTGCTTGACAGTCATAGCCCATATGTTACAGGCAAATTATATAGTTAGCCTCCACACTAAATGGTCTCTTCTATTTATAGCAGTAGGAGATGGTGTTCAGCCCACATACCATTAGAAACCTAATGTATTTATCTATCCTAAAAGTAAGACACTTTAATGTTGCACAATTGTCATCTGAGAATTTGACAATTCAAGATCAATCTTCACCAAGTGTTTTACTGTACTCACGTCAATGTACTGTCCGAAAAATGGTCTGGGAGCTTAACTATCGTGCACAGGAAGGAACTACAGATGCTGGTTTAAACCGAAGATAGACACAAAAAGCTAAAGTAACTCAGCGGGACAGGCAGCATCTCTGGAGAGAAGGAATGGGTGACGTTTCGGGTCAAGACCCTTCTTCAACAATAGTTTCCATCCCCCCAGACTATCAGTCTGAAGAAGGGTCTCGACCCGAAACATCATCTATTCCTTTTCTACAGAGATGCTGTCTGACCCGCTGAGTTACTCCAGCATTTTATGTCTATCTTTGGTGTAAACCAGCATCTGCTTTTCCTCCCTACACAAACAATGATTGCTGTTTGGCTTAAACTAAGTTACAAATAAAATTGCAATCATTGCAAACCATTTGCACACACTTTGCTTCAAGCTTGCTTATTCCCTTACGTCACCCAACAAAAGTTGTGCGGAGTGCAAGTATTTACAGGTCTAATATGCTTTTCAAAAGGATTTGAGCAATTTGAAGTAGGGCTGTAGGTGCATGAGTATCAAACTGATACACAGGAAAGGCTCTGAATGAAGAGAAACGTTCAGAAGGAACTTGTCAAAGAACATGAAAGCTTTTAATAACATTTCATTCTTCACATGTTTAAATTATAATGTTTTATTCTTAATTGTTTACTGTGTATTGTGTTGTTATTTGCCAGCAAAGCACCAAGGCAAATTCCTTGTATGTACAGTATACATACTTGGCTAATAAAATTTATTCAATTCAATTCAACTGAATTGCATGAGATTGCGTTTCTGTACACGGTTCGATTGTAATCATGTCTTTCCACTGACTGCTTGCATGCATCAAAAGCTATTCACTGTACCTCGTTACGCGTGACAATATACTAAACTAAACTAAATTGAACCATTCTATCAACAACTAGAGTACAGTCCTGAGCTACTATCTACCTAATTGGAGACCTTCAGGGCTATCTTTAATTGGACTTTACTGGATTACTGATTTACTGATTTACTGGTTTACTGGTTTACACAGCTACCAGCCTTGGAGGGCATCTACAACACACGATGCCACAGAAAAGCCACCAGCATTCACAAAGACTCTTCACACCCCTGCAACAGTCTAGAGTCATAGAGTCATAGAGTCCTACAGCACAGAAAGAGGCCCTTCGGCCCATTGTGTCCGCGCCGCCCGTTACCAAACACAGTCTAATTTTAATCCCATTTTCCCGCATTTGGACCATAGCCCTGAATGTTGTAGCATTTCAAGTGCCCATCCAAATGCCTCTTAAACGTTGTGAGTGTTCCCGCCTCCACCACCACCCCAGGCAGTGAGTTCCAGACTCCAACCATCCTCTGGGTGAAAAAGTTCTTTCTCACATCCCCCCGAAACCTCCCTCCCCTTACCCTGTATCTATGTCCCCTCGTTGTTGAACCTTCCACCAGTGGAAGAAGTTCCCTGCCATCTACCTTATCTATGCCCCTCATGATCTTGTACACCTCGATCATGTCCCCTCTCAGTCTTCTCTGCTCCAGGGAAAACAACCCCAGTCTGCTCAGTCTCTCCTCATAGCCGAGGCCCTTCATCCCTGGCAGCATCCTGGTGAATCTCCTCTGCACCCTCTCCAAAGCTATCACATCCTTTCTATAGCAGCAATCAGCAGTAGCAGCAGCAATCAGCAGCAGCAATCAGCAATCAGCAGCAGCAATCAGCAGTAGCAGCAGCAATCAGCAGTAGCAGCAGCAATCAGCAGTAGCAGCAGCAATCAGCAGTAGCAGCAGCAATCAGCAGTAGCAGCAGCAATCAGCAGTAGCAGCAGCAATCAGCAGTAGCAGCAGCAATCAGCAGTAGCAGCAGCAGCAATCAGCAGTAGCAGCAGCAGCAATCAGCAGTAGCAGCAGCAGCAATCAGCAGTAGCAGCAGCAGCAATCAGCAGTAGCAGCAGCAGCAATCAGCAGTAGCAGCAGCAGCAATCAGCAGTAGCAGCAGCAGCAATCAGCAGTAGCAGCAGCAGCAAGCAGCAGTAGCCAGCAGGCAGCAGGCAGGCAGCAAGCAGCAAGCAAGCTGTGTTGCTTGGGAAGTAGTGTGTGGGGATTGTGTGGGGATTGTGTGGGGATAGTAAGGAGTAAGACCTGTGTGATCTCCCGGACTAGTTTCGATCGCCTAGCGTGGGGTCGGAGAGGAATTTCCCGGATTCTTTCCCAAATTGGCCTGGGTTTTTTATCCGGTTTTTCGCCTCTCCCAGGAGATCACTCAGTTCTTTTGGGTGGGCGGTTGGAGCGGTTGGAGTAGCGGCCGGGCGGTAGGTTTAGTAACTGAGCGCGGGGCTTTGTTTGGAGAGTATGACTGCCAGGGCAGTTTTTTGTTCTGGGTGTCAGATGTGGGGAATCTGGGAGTCTGATAGTCTTCCAGACATCCACATCTGCGCCAGGTGTGACGAGATGGGGCTCCTAAGGGACCGTATTAGGAACCTGGAGCGGCAGATTGATGACCTCCGTCTGATCAGGGAGAGTGAGGAGGTTATAGATAGGAGTTACAGGGAGGTGGTCACTCCTAGACCATGGGAGGTAGACAAGTGGGTCACTGTTAGGGGGGGCAAAGAACAGAGGCAGGGACTAGGGAGTACCCCGGTGGCTGTACCCCTTGGAAATAAGTACTCCTGTTTAAGTACTGTTGGGGGGGACAGCCTACCTGGGGGCAACGACGGTGCCCGGGCCTCTGGCAAGGAGTCCGGCCCTGTTGCTCAGAAGGGTAGGGAAAGGAAGAGGGGAGCAGTAGTAATAGGGGACTCTATAGTGAGGGGGTCAGATAGGCGTTTCTGTGGATGCAGTCGGGAGACCCGGATGGTGGTTTGCCTCCCTGGTGCCGGTGTCCGGGATGTGTCTGAGTGTGTCCAGGATATCCTGAAAGGGGAGGGAGAGGAGCCAGAGGTCGTGGTACATATAGGTACCAACAATATAGGTAGGATAAGGGAAGAGGTCCTGAAAAGAGAATACAGGGGGCTAGGAAGAGAGTTAAAAAAAAAGGACTTCCAAAGTAATAATCTCAGGCTTACTGCCTGTGCCACGCGATAGTGAGAATAGGAATGGAGTGAGGTGGAGGATAAATACGTGGCTGAGGAACTGGTGCAGGGAGCAGGGTTTCAAGTTTCTGGATCATTGGGACCTCTTCTGGGGGAAGTATGACCTGTACAAAAAGGACGGGTTGCATCTGAACCCGAGGGGAACCAATATCCTGGCGGGGAGATTTGCTAAAATAACTGCAGAGACTTTAAACTAGTACGGTTGGGGGGAGGGACTCAAACATAGATAGCTAATAGGCAGTGTGTGAGGCAGGAGGCAGAAAAGGGAAACACTCAGACCCAATATGTAGGAGAGAAAGAAGGGAAAAGAAATAAACTGAGAATAAGAAATGATGGGTCCCTTAAATGTGTATATTTTAATGCTAGGAGCATTGTAAGAAAGGTGGATGAGCTTAGAGCCTGGATTGACATCTGGAAGTATGATGTTGTGGCGATCAGTGAAACATGGTTGCAGGAGGGTTGCGATTGGCAATTAAATATTCCAGGATTTCATTGTTTCAGATGTGATAGAATCGGAGGGGCAAGAGGTGGGGGTGTTGCATTGCTTGTCAGGGAGGATATCACAGCAGTGCTTTGGCAGGACAGACTAGAAGGCTCGATTAAGGAGGCTGTTTGGGTGGAACTCAGAAATGAGAAAGGTTTAGCAACACTTATAGGGGTGTATTATAGACCGCCAAATAGGGAACGAGAATTGGAAGAGCAAATATGTAAGGAGATAGCAGATATTAGTAGTAAGCACAGAGTGGTGATTGTGGGTGATTTCAATTTTCCGTATATAGACTGGGAATCACATTCTGTTAAAGGGCTGGATGGTTTGGAGTTTGTAAAATGTGTGCAGGATAGTTTTTTGCAGCAATACGTAGAGGTGCCTACCAGAGAAGGGGCAGTGTTGGACCTCCTGTTCGGAAATGAGATGGGTCAGGTGACGGAGGTATGTGTTGAGGAGCACTTTGGGTCTAGTGATCATAATGCCATTAGTTTCAATATCATTATGGAGAAGGTCAAATCTGGACCAAGGGTTGAGATTTTGGATTGGAGAAAGGCTAATTTTGAGGAGATGAGAAAGGATTTAAAAGGAGTGAAATGGAAATTGTTGTTTTATGAAAAGGATATAATAGAGAAATGGAGGATATTTAAAGGTGAAATTTTGAGAGTACAGAGTCTTTATGTCCCTGTTCGGTGGAAAGGAAAGAATAATAATTTGAAAGAGCCGTGGTTTTCCAGGGAAATTGGACACTTGGTTCGGAAAAAGAGGGAGATATACAATAAATATAAGCGGCAGGGAGTAAATGAGGTTCTTGAGGAATATAAAGAATGTAAAAGGAATCTTAAAAAGTAAATTAGAAAAGCGAAAAAAAGATATGAGGCTGCTTTGGCAAGTAATGTAAAAGTAAACCCCAAGGGGTTCTACAGATATGTCAATAGCAAAAGGATAGTGAGGGATAAAATTGGTCCATTAGAGAGTCAGAGTGGACAGCTATGTGCTGAGCCGGAAGAAATGGGGGAGATATTAAACAATTTCTTTTCTTCGGTATTTACCGAGGAGAAGGATATTGAATTATGTGAGGTAAGCGAAACAAGTAGAGTAGTGATGGAAATTAGGATGATTAAAGAAGAGGAGGTACGGACACTTTTGAAGAATATAAAAGTGGATAAGTCTCCAGGTCCTGATAGGATATTCCCTAGGACATTGAGGGAAGTTAGTGCAGAAATAGCAGGGGCTATGACGGAAATATTTCAAACGTCATTAGAAACAGGGATGGTGCCGGAAGATTGGCGCATTGCGCATGTTGTGCCTTTGTTTAAAAAAGGTTCTAAAAGTAAACCTAGCAATTATAGACCTATTAGTTTGACGTCTGTGGTGGGAAAATTAATGGAAAAGATACTTGGGGACAATATATATAATTATTTGGATAATCAAGGCCTGATTAGAAACAGTCAACATGGATTTGTGCCTGGAAGGTCATGTTTGACTAATCTTCTTGAATTTTTTGAAGAGATTACCAGGGAAATTGATAAGGGCAAGGCTGTGGATGTTGTCTATATGGACTTCAGTAAGGCATTTGACAAGGTTCCACATGGAAGGTTGATTAAGAAGGTTAAATCGTTGGGTATTAATAGTGAGGTTGCAAGATGGATTCAACAATGGCTGAATGGGAGATACCAGAGGGTAACGGTTGACAATTGTATGTCAGGTTGGAGGCCAGTGTCTAGTGGAGTGCCCCAAGGATCTGTGTTGGGTCCACTGTTGTTTGTCATTTACATTAATGATCTGGATGATGGTGTGGCAAATTGGATTAGTAAATATGCAGATGATACTAAGATAGGTGGAGTAGTTGATAGTGAGGTAGATTTTCAAAGTCTACAGAGAGACTTGGGCCTTTTGGAAGGGTGGGCTGAAAGATGGCAGATGGAGTTTAATGCTGATAAGTGTGAGGTGCTGCATTTTGGTAGGACAAATCAAAATAGGACGTACAGGGTAAATGGTAGGGAATTGAGGAATGCAGTGGAACAGAGGGATCTGGGAATAACTGTGCATTGTTCCCTGAAGGTGGAATCTCATGTGGATAGGGTGGTGAAGAAGGCGTTTGGTATGCTTGCCTTTATAAATCAGAGCATCGAGTATAGAAGTTGGGATGTAATGTTGAAATTGTACAGGGCATTGGTGAGGCCGAATCTGGAGTATGGTGTGCAGTTCTGGTCGCCAAATTATAGGAAGGATGTCGACAAAATGGAGAGGGTACAGAGGAGATTTACTAGAATGTTGCCTGGGTTTCAGCACTTAGGCTACAGAGAGAGGTTGAACAGGTTGGGTCTTTATTCTTTGGAGCGTAGAAGGTTGAGGGGGGACTTGATAGAGGTTTTTAAAATTATGAGAGGGACGGACAGAGTTGACGTGGGTAGGCTTTTCCCTTTGAGAGTGGGGAAGATTCCAACAAGGGGACATAGCTTCAGAATTGAGGGACAAAGGTTTAGGGGTAACATGAGGGGGAACTTCTTTACTCAGAGGGTTGTGGCTGTATGGAATGGGCTTCCGGTGGAAGTGGTGGAGGCTGGCTCGATTTTATTATTTAAGAGTAAATTGGATAGGTATATGGATAGGAGGGGATTGGAGGGTTATGGTCTGAGTGCAGGTATCATATCATATATCATATCATATCATATATCTACAGCCGGAAACAGGCCTTTTCGGCCCTCCAAGTCCGTGCCGCCCAGTGATCCCCGTACATTAACACTATCCTACACCCACTAGGGACAATTTTTACATTTACCCAGCCAATTAACCTACATACCTGTACGTCTTTGGAGTGTGGGAGGAAACCGAAGATCTCGGAGAAAACCCACGCAGGTCACTGGGAGAACGTACAAACTCCTTACAGTGCAGCACCCGTAGTCAGGATCGAACCTGTGTCTCCGGCGCTGCATTCGCTGTAAAGCAGCAACTCTACCGCTGATGAGACTAGGTCAGGGAGAATGGTCGGCGTGGACTGGTAGGGCCGGACAGGCCTGTTTCCATGCTGTAGGTGTTATATGTTATATGTTATATAATGTGGTGATCAGAACTGTACACAATACTCCAGCTGTGGCCTCACTAGTGTTCTGTACAATTCCATCATTACCCCCCTACTTTTATATTCGATGCCCCGGCTAATGAAGGCCAGTAACCCATATGCCTTTTTAGTCTGTTCGAACTTCTACCATCGGGCAGACGATACAAGGCCTTCTACGCCCGCACCTCCAGACTTAGGAACAGCTTCATCCCCAGGGCCATAGCTGCTATGAACCGGTCCTACTGAGCTGGATGGCCACATCGCACAGTGATCCGGCACAGATCTACCTGCACTTTATTCTGTTTTAAAACTGTTACAATTTGTTTCATTGGGTTGTTTAAATTAATACTGACTAGCTAATTAAATTATTGCATCATATGGGAGGCGCATTCCCAATCTCGTTGTACCCCTGTACAATGACAATAAAGATATATTGTATTGTATTGTATTGTATTGTATTTTATCTTGCACGAAACATCATTCTCTTTAACATGTATCTGTACACTGTGGAGGCACGATTGTAATCATGTATTGTCTTTCCGCTGACTGGTTAGCATACAACAAAAGCTTTTCACTGTACCTCGTTACGTGTGACAATAAACTAAACTAAATTAAACTAAACTAAACCAAATCAAACTAAATTAAAGTAAAACTGATCAATGAGCTGCTTTCTTTTTAGCAAAGCTCCTTCTCTTCATGTTTTAAAGAATTAAAGCTTTTTGCTCTTTGTTTGTGGACTTGCTATCATCTTCAATATTATGCTTAATTTCAGCGTTGTGGATTTTAACATCTGCACAATTGAATCTTTGGTACCAGGAAAACTTTACATGTTTTACTCACTTGCCTTATTGATATGAAAGTAATTAGAGATATCCCGGTGAGTGAGATGATGAGTTGTCTCTTTGTGACAAAAACAGAAGTAAGCACAGGCAAGCAGGCCTGGTGTACCTGATTGACAGATGTATACCACATTAGAAGAAAACGATAACTAAGTCAGTGGCCTGAAAAAATAACTTCCTCTTGACAGTGCCCTATCCCTTGACCTTTAACCCGACTCCTGTTACCTTCACTAACACAGGGCAATTGTCACAGGTGCAAGATAAAAGAGGTATAAAGGGGGGGTGGGGGGAAATAGACCTTGTATTAGTGGCTGTAGATTCATTATGTAGGATGACCACAAGCTCATTGTTGAAATAAAGCAAATAAGAAAGAGCCTTGGCCTCAGTTGACCCCTTAGGACACCAAATTATAGTGAATTTGATGAGACAGAAAAAGTCATACAGTAAATGTCATTTTAAACAACAGCCGATTGCACGGATTTGAAGAAAAATAATCTTGCAGACTTTGCATGTGTTTTTGAGAAAGTTAAAAGCATAATTTTGAGACGAATAACAAAGTTTTGAGCGAGCTTTGGCTCAGTCACCTGGGATTTTTATCTGAACAGCACCAGAACAATAATATGACCGAGATTGTTAATTAATAGGAATTGATTAATAGCATCTTTATGCAGCAGATTACAGCTCATTATTGATTTAATCTAACACAAAATTACACACAGGATGTATAAAAATAGTGGGGGCGGGGGGAGGAAATATGGCAAATATGCTGAATATTTTTGTGATATTTAATACAAAATTAACAGCAATTTAATTCAGTTTAAATGTTGAATGCCTGGTTACATGTTTATAACACAGTCATTACATTTAAAATAAAATAGCCAATATATTGAATAAAATAGCATAAAGATTACTTATTAGCTTTACCTTGTGAATTTTATATATT